>NC_072793.1:166660680-167285680 GCF_028583425.1 Eublepharis macularius | reverse complement strand
GGTCCCCTATTTCATTTGTAAAGTGAACACACAATGTTGTTGGGTCATTTTTGCAAACAGATGTATGCATGTGCATGCACATCGACTGTGTGTTCACTGTAACATGTGAACATGGATTTATATGATCCCTGATCAACTTGGATTGCCTTACAGAAAATGGCACCCAATCTGAAGATAATGGAAAAAACCAGATGAGTACAGAATGTGTGTGTGTGTGTGTGTGTGTTTGTACATGTACGTGTGTGCGCGCAACAGCCTTGTCTGAACCCTCCCCTTTGCCCTAAAATGTTCATAGATGAAAATTTGGCACAGCCCAATAAATAAATGAATGAATGAATCTTTCTTGAAGCCCAAAATGCTCAGGGGAACAAGTTAGGTGCACTGGGGCATATACTAATCTTTAAAACCCAAAGGAGAGATGTTCTTACCCACAGAGGTCACATTTTCATAGTTCTCCTGCATAACATCCCTGTACAAGGTCCTCTGGTGGGGGTCCAGGAGAGCCCACTCTTCCTCAGTGAAATGTACAGCCACCTCCTCAAAGGTTACAGGCCCCTAAAACATCAGAGAATCCCGTTCCAAAGAGAAGGAAGAAAACAAGGTCTCAATTTGTACTCAATCCCGTCAGGTTTTTCAGAAACAAACATGTTGCTGGTACCCCATTGCAACCTTTCAAAATAAATGAAGTATGGAAAATAAAAGCGTGTCTCTGAGCAGATACAGAGTGTTTCCCAGCTATTCACTCAAAATTACACGTTGTATGGAAATGCCTGGAAGAAAAGTCCACTGGCTTTTTAGTTAGATGCGATATTGAGCAGAGCAGTGGCAGGAGGCTAGCTTAATTTTGTCCTTGCCATCCACTTTTCCGTTCCAAATCAACCTCCCCCAAGCCGATTCTATCCCCTCTTCAATTTCTGGCATAGTTTCAAAGGAGTGTGTACATTATGAAAAACATTCCATCTGTCACAGACCTCAAAGTATCATCACATAACAGGGCCGTTCTAAAACACTTATTTAATTATTTTATTTATGTCATGTATAGTCCGCCTTTCTCACTGAGACTCAAGGTGGATTACATAGTGTGAGATTAGTATAGTCAATATCAAGGATATTTTGACAAACAACGCACATTTACAAAGACATAACATTAGCAATGTTGAAGAAATGCTGAAACAAGAGCATAAGCAATTCTAGGACTGACATTAGTCATCAAAGAACTACCCAACAGGGTCATAATTAAAGCAACAGATAGTACATAAGGCAACATAGCGAGCCAGTGGTTAAGAGTGCGGGACTCTAATCTGAAGAGCCGGGTTTGATTCCCCACTCCTTCGCTTGAAGCCAGCTGAGTGACTTTGGGTCAGTCACAGCTCTTCCAGAGCCCTCTCAACTCCACCCACCTCACAGGGTGATTGTTGTGTGGGGATAATAATAACACACTTGTAAACCACTCTGAGTGGGCGTTAAGTTTTCCTGAAGGGCGGTATATAAATTGAATGTTGTTGTTGTTGTTAAAGTCTGTGGTCCCTAACTCATTAGTGAAGCATCTCCTTGCGACCACCTCCCTGTAATACAGCTCTCCTATCTGAGTAAAAAGCCTTTTTGAATAATTCAGTTTTGCACATTGTGGTTTTGCACAAAGAAACAGGACACCTTTGACAGACACTGTTTCCACATGTGGTTGGGTGGAACACAGCATGCCCCCACTTTATTGAGGAGCTTCCACACAACACTGTGCTCTTCCTCAGTTCGAATTGTGGGGCTCCTGCAGCTGCCCCTTTTAAACCAGAAAACCTTCTTGGTTCCAATTTCAAAGGGAAAGCTAATCCAGAGAGGGGCTTGGAGCTTAGCATCTCCCCCAAAATGGGAATGCTTGGTTCTGGTGTCCCCCCCTCCCCAGCCCTTCAATAAGGCTGTTTAAAGACACAACTCAGCTGAGGGTCTGCTGCTGGTGGGAGGAGGGGTTGCTGGGTGTGGCTGGAGGGGGCTGGCAAGATTGTTGACAGGATGCAATAAGCAGGAAGGGGAATGGGAGGGGGTGCCAGCAATGGGCAGCAGGGGTGGGATGTGTGAATGCTGCCCTCCTGCGCCCCAATCTGAATAGCTGACCTTGTCTGTTGGTCCACACAGGAGCGTAAAAACACATCCCTACCACGGAGGTAGGGTTGCCAACCTCCAGGTCAGGCCTGCAGTTGTCCCGGAATTATGGCTGATCTCCAGGCCCCAGAGATCAGTTCCTCCTGGAGCAAATGGCAGCTTCAGAGGGTAGACTGTATGGCATCACATCCCTGCGGAGGCTCCTTCCTCTAACTCCACCCTCCCTAGGCTCCCGCCCCCAAATCTCCAGGAATTTCCAAACCTGTTGTTGGCAACCCTACATGGAAGCACCATCAAATGTGGTAGGGATATGTGGGAACAGTGTTTATGCACCCTCACCCCCACTGTGCTCCATCACCTCCTCTGCCATTTTCTCCGCTGCACATACACACAGTTGTTTTGGCACCTCCCTGTGGCCCAGAAACCCCCTCCTCTTCCCTTCCCTTCCTCAGCTAAAAAATGCGGAAATTGGGGTTGGGGGTGCAGAGAGTAACTCTGCCATTTTGAAGATGGAACTTAGCTCTGCCCCCTCCCCTAGTGGCTATGGGTGCAGCATCCAGGTTCGTCTTGTGAATGAGACAGTGAGATCCTCACCAGATACTTTTTAAAAAGCAACTGGAAGGAAAACGTGCGCCTTACCTGTACCTGCCTTACAGGTTCATAGGGTAGCTGATTGTATAGGACCACAATTAAATAGGCCCTGACCCAAGTTTTAATCGTTCTCGGCCCCTTGATGGGACCAGAGACAAGAGACAGGCTGGTTGAGCAGGGATGGAAAAAGGCCTGGAAAACATTTGAATCCGCACTCTCTCCCTCTCTCATGTGCACGTGTACGCACGCACACACAAACACACTGCATACAAAAAGACCAACATCACTCACTCAGCACCTGTATTTTTGGTAACGGGTGGAAAACTGTCGTTGGCTATTACTGTCTAATTATTTATTTATTCGATTTTTATACTGCCGCTCCCTCGAATGAGGCCCAAAGTGGTTTGCAAAATTAAAAACAGTAACAAATATTATATACTAAAACTAAAAACTATGGATGCAGAGTGGAGCCTTTCTAACTCTGTGGTGCAATTCTTCACATGGGAAATTAGCATGAAAACCACTATGGGTTTATACCTGAAATAACTATGACGACAACATTTGGACTGTACCTCCTTGGCACTATTTAGCTAATTAGAGTACTTTGGTCTGAGCTATCGGATCCTGTACTTTCTGGCTAATACTCTCAGGATAAAAAAGGGTGATTGTTAGTGATGATAGCTCTAGGATCTCCCACCCTTCAAAAGAGAGGGAAAACTGTTCTGTCCCCCTCCCCTATAGCATACATTCCTTGCCGCATGTGAACCAGGTGGTCATCATGAGCTACATAGCTCTTGAGAGGCACAAATCTGGCAAGGGGTGAACCTCGCCTAAGAATATAAGGAGAGCCCTGTTGGATCAGACTGGTGGTCCATTTATTCCAGCATCCTTTTAAACTCAGCATCCAGTGTCCCCAGAGGGCCAACAAACAGGTCTCAGAGGCCTTCCTCTGATATTGTCTCCTAGCCTTCATATTCAGAGATTTGTTGCCTCTGTTCACGGGAGCTGGAGCCCGGGCTAGAGCAGTTTTTCTAGAGGCAGCACCAGTGGAGTCCTGAGGGTGGAATTTAGTTGAGATCAGGGAGCCCATAAAACAAGGTCACTGAGGGTGCAGACTAGTTCTCTTCTGGTTTGTCTGTTGCCTTTCAGCCTCAAGTCTCAGGCTGCGGAGATATCAGGAGGGAAAGGGAAACAAAAACCACGAACCAAGCCAGTGACTGAAGAAGCTGCTTTGGGAGCACAGAAAAGCATGGGCAGAAAAACATTCATACTGGCTGCAAGTTTCCTGCTGCAAAGACACAACATGGCAAATTCCTTTGGCATAAAAGGCACCAAAACAAATCAGTCTCTCTTCCTGTGCCCTCTATTGTACAGAAAAATTGGACAGAACAGAAGCATGTGTGTGGGGAACCGGACACGCCATTAGAAAACAGGGCAGCTGGCAACCCTCATCGTGAAAGGAGCTCAACAGTAGTCCTAAGAAAGGACTCAGGAACCCCCCAGGGGTCTCTGGACTCCGGTTTGAGACGCATAACCTGTCGGAAGAAAGGCTTTTTTTGACAATGCCATGTCTGAAGGTGAGAAAGGGCTTTCTGCTATATCACACCTCTAGGATGCACGAGCAAGGCCGCCCATTTTGGACTAATTCAAAAGAACCACCCTTCCCAGATTCTGTACCCACGATCCCCTTCTCCCTCCCCAGCCACCACCCGCAAATCCCCTTACCTGGTCAGGCTGCAACACAGCCGTTTCCCTTCCATATCTTTGGCAGCAATGGAGAAATCTTGAGTAGAAAGATGATTTTCCTGGATAGCCTGGAAAACACATTTAGGAAAGTGTTGCTTCATTCATAACCCCACTGTTCACCCCTGTTGGAGGCCAAAAATGAAGTCACAAGCCAATCTAGATAAATATAGGAAAACAGAGCCCGCTGAACTGTAATTATATCAAACCTGAGGGAGAAAGGAAAGAAAGAAAGAAAGAAAGAAAGAAAGAAAGAAAGAAAGAAAGAAAGAAAGAAAGAAAGAAAGAAAGAAAGAAAGAAAGAAAGAAAGAACACAACAGACAAAAGTACTCCCTGAGCCCAATTAAATAATTGAAAAATTACTAGCAAGCAGGCACTTCTTTGATAAAGAATACTGTAGGAAAGATCCTTGTCACACCTAGCGTTGCCAGCCTGCAGGTGGGCCCTGGAGTTTTCCTGGAATTTGGATCATCTTGCTTCTTTGTGCTAATCCAGTTATAGTGTTTCTAACCTCCAGATGGTTGCTGGAAATCTTCTGGAATTGAGATCCAGGCCACAGAGATCAGTTCCCCTGGAGGAAGTGGCTGCTTTGGTGGACTCCGTGGCATCATATTCTTTCTGAGCTCTCTCTCTACCCCAATCTCCACTATCTCCAGGCTCCACCTTCAAATTACCAGGAATTTCCCAACACAAAGTTGGTAACCCCGGGCCAGCATGATCTACTTTGACCAGCGGCTGCTCTCCAGGGATTGGCTTTTCCAATCTGACAACTTTTGATCTTAACCAACAGTGCCAGAGGCTGAACCGTTGAGCTATGGCCTCCATTGTCCAATGAAGTGAAGGAACACCATCACCCCCAGATTGCGGGCGGTGTTACAGAAAAGGACCGGTCTATGTGGCTCAGAACCACAGGGAGGGAGCGGATGCAGACTGCGGCTGCAGTAGTAAGGAAGTGGAGGTGTAACATCTATAGTCCAGATCAGGGTTTTTTTTCTGGGAAAAGAGGTGGTGGAACTCAGTGGGTTGCCCTTGGAGAAAATGGTCACATGGGTGGTGGCCCCGCCCCCTGATCTCCAGACAGAGGGGAGTTTAGATTGCCCTCCTAAACTCCCCTCTGTCTGGAGATCAGGGGGCGGGGCCACCACCCATGTGACCATTTTCAAGAGGTGCAGGAACTCCATTCCACCGTGTTCCTGCTGAAAAAAAGCCCTGGTCCAGATAAATCCATGAGTGGGGTCGGGGAGTAGACGGGAAGAAAATATTGGTACTTTCTTACCAGATGAAAAAGTTGGACTTAAGTCATTCCCCAGGTCCATTTGCAAAATTTCTGAGGAAAGAAAGGTAAAGGGAAATAATTGTTTCATTGTTTTATTTACAGTCCATCTTTCTCACTGAGATCCATGGCAGATTACAGACTACAAGTGAAAATACAATATAATCAATAGCTAGGACATTCACTGAGCAAAGTACAATCATGAACAACTGTTACGACATTCAGTGAAATAGATACAGTATGGTATGGTAGCAGACAATCTGAAAAAAAAACAAGCATAAAATCAAGTGGGAAAAAAAGCATAACCAATTTCTATGGCATGTTTAGCTGTGTGGAAGCTCCCTCAAAGGCATAGATCTACATCAGCAGGCAGTACTCAGTAACATAGCATTTAGTCCCCATCCCTACCAAGGCATCCCTCTGAGCTATTTCTTATGACACAGTCCTGGGTAGAAAGCCCTCCTGAATAATTCAGTTTTGCATAGTTTGCGGAAAGCCAGGAGAGTGGGGGCTTTCCTGACCTCCTCAGGCAGACCATTATATAAGATGGGGGCAACCACAGAAAAACACGTGTGCAAGCAGGTGTTGATTTAGCCCAACTGCAGGAGAATCCAGGTCCTGTATAGACAAAATAACCCCCTTGTAAAACCAAATCATTTCTAAACCTGTTACCTTTATACCTGCAGATGTTTTTTAGAAAAACAGAGCCTTGTCCTGCCCCTAAAGATCATTGGAACAGGCCAAATAAGGGCATTGGTGTGGCTCCTCATTTACATTCCTTTCCTGTTTCAGCAGCTATAGCTTTTGTAGACTCATCTAATGGAGGAGACCATTTTTAATGTTCGTATTTCTATTATTTTAATAGTGTATTTTATATGTATACTGTAAACTGCCTCGAGCACTAAATATGGCGGAGAGGCAGTATAAGCTAAACAAACAAATAAATAAACAATTAAATACAGCATCCGGTTTCCCATCATGACCAACTAAATGGTCCACAAGCAGGATATGAATAGCCCCGCCCCTCATTGGCTAATGAAGTATACTGCCTCTGAATATGGAGGTTCCATTTAGTCATCTCAGCCAATAGCTTTTAACAGATCTATGCTGCTATGCAGAAGTATAGTAGTTAAGTGGCTGGGCTGTGAATCAGCACTCTGCTAGTTCAATTCCCACTGCTGCCATGTGCTCAGCTGATGGCCTTGGGTAAGCCACCCCTCTCAGCCCCAGTTCCCTAGCTGTATTTTGGGGATAAAAACAACACTGAGTTTGTTTAGTGCTCTGGGTGGGGCACTAATCTGTCCAGAAGGGTGATATATAAGCAAACTGTTGTTGTTGTTGTTGTTGTTGTTGTTGTTGTTGTTGCTAACACCATCATCAACAACAATAATATAAGCTTTCAGCCAAGACATTCTTGGAAATGTCATTGGTAGGATCTGCATGTTGTTGGGTATTGTGCTTCCTAGTATAAAATCTTGTGAGGATCTTTCCCTGTTCAAAAAATGTTTATTTCCTTGCTTGTGTCTTTTAATCAGGTTATACCCCATCTTTTTTGCTTCTAGAAACATCATACAATCACAATCATGATAAAATATACAATAAAAAATTAAAATGGTAATCTTATATAAACACCACATTGAAGGCTACAAAACCTATGATGCATTGTGAATGTAAACTCAATGCACCTTTAATTGAAGCCCTCAACTGTTAATGTTGAAAACGTAACTATATACATAAGACCAGCCTGTATCCAAAAAGGCAGGCAGAATTGCTTGAGAATGGAAGCCTGAGTTCTTCCTAGATTCTTTATTCTTTTCCTTCCTCCAAGAAGTATCCTGTGCCCTTGGAGTCAACCTCCTGACCACTAAACTCACCTTTAAATGCCAACAGCATATCTTGCATGACAATCCTTTTCTGAGAGAAACGCTTTATCCTCTGTTCCAACTCCATAAAACTGGTTTCAGGCTTAGGAAATACCTCATTATCCCTGATGAAGAAAGAGAGAGGAAGGTAAGAATGTGTTCCACTTATTAATTAATATTTATGCCCCTGCCTTTCTGTTTGGCTCAAGGGGGCATAGAGCTAAGCCAGCAGTTCTCTGAATTTGCCTCTTGCCTAGTAAGCAATGCTGGGAGGACTGAAACCATGCTGGAAATCTCTATGCTGCCCTTCCATGCTGCCATGGCATGCACTGAGCTTTTCAGAAAGCACGATTTGTAAGGCAGGATTTCTTATTGGCTGTCTTTATTAGAGATGGGCATGAAACGAAACAAAATTAAGCACGAACCAGGCCGATTCGTGGTTCGCAAACCAGCGGTTCATCAGATCCCATTTCTGATGAACTGCCACAAAATTTAGGCTGGTTCATTTAGTTCGTTTTTTGGTTCGTCACTGCAGACAGCCTTGTGCCAATCAATCCGTTTCCTAGGCAACAGGGGATGGACTTCCTGCAGACCTTCTGCTGGCCCGGAAGTGATGATTTTCTGACCTGGATGTGATGTTTTCACAAACCAAATGAACCAGTTTACAAACCAGGGGCAGGTTCGTGAAAGTTCGTGGTTCGTGAAATTTGACGAACCAGGAACCACATGGTTCAGTATTTTTCCGGTTCGTGCCCATCTCTAGTCTTTATTCAAACAAAAGTGTTTTCCATGGGCAGTTACTGGATGATCAGGAGGATTGGTAAGGACTCCTAGGATTACCAGGTCCCCTTACCCTCCCAGTGGTGTGTGTGTGGGTGCAGTACTTACCTTTTAGGTGATCCCAGCATGCTCTTTGGCTTTTAGGGCCCAAATTGGCCTGCTGTAAAGTGCAGGAGCACTCTCAGGGTGGCGTGATGACGTCAGTGATGTTGTCACACTGGCCCTGGGAGCACACTTGGGGGGCCTGTTCCCTGCGTTTCCCACCCCCAGCCAGAGAAGTAGTCGGGGGGGGGGGACAAAAAGTGGGAGGAAGAGATCCCCACAGAGGAAATGAGATCCCTAACTCGGGCATGTGGCTCCATCAGACTGCCCTTTTTATTCCCACTCTATCTACCTGTGCTTTTCTTTGTTTGTTTTATCCTGCAATTCTTTTACAAAGGATGGAGGTATTGTGTTTATTTCTGCCTCCTGCAGAATGCAGTTTGGGTTTGGTTCCTGCTTCTGTGGCCACCATTTTAGGGTGGCACTTGCTGCCCCACTCAAAATTTCAAAGGTGTCCACAGGACCAAAAGGGTTGGGGACCCCTGTTCTAAAGGCTACCCAGTCAATCACAGGTCCCATTCTGTCACATTTCTACGCTGCTTTCATATGAATGGTCTTCCTTCACCTTCCCTCCCAAACTGGAAAGTTTTTTAAAAAAAACAGAGTATCTGCATAACATCATCATGCAATTGCCTTTCTCTCTAGTGCAATTTACAACATTCTCCTCTCCTCCATTTTATCCTCACAACAACCCCGTGAGGTAGGTGAGTCTGAGAGTGTGTAACTAAGTCCAAGGTTGCCCACCAAGCTTGCATGGCAGAGTGGGGATTTGATATGTCTTTGTGGGTGCTTTGATGCGTTTGCAAATTCCTCTGGATCTGCATTAAGCATACAACAGGGAATTGCTCGCATGTGGAAGCAGCTTCACTGGCAACCCCCTCTAGCCCAGAGAAGTTCCAAAAACAAGCCAAGCAGAGTGGCCTGCAGGCAGTAAAGGCAGAAACCTCACCTGCTGCTGGTCCGTCTGATGCTCTGGAGAAGTCATGGAGAGAGAGAAAGAGAAAGAAAACCTATCAGACATGAATCTTCCAGGTGTCTGCACTTAAAGGCTCTTCCAGGAAACCTTGTCAGGTCCATTAGCCAGTGAGATGCCACAAAGAAGCCTGCAGGTAACAGCCCTCGCTTGCTGAACACTCCCATGCTTCTGACAGTCAGAGGCATCCCCATTCAAGGAGATGGTTTTGCCCTATAAAGCCTCATACGACCCCAGACTAGGGTATTCAGAGCCCAGACTAGGGTATTCAGAGCCCAGACTAGGGTATTCAGACCCCAGACTAGGGTTTTCAGAGCACCACCTTCCCGATTTAGTCCTGCCTGAACAGAGTTCTGTATCTCAGGACCTTCTGTGAATCCCCTTGGCCTTTAGGAATTGAGGTGGCTGTTGGCTGTGGCTTAGGAATGCCCTCCCCTTTCCCTGCTCTATCAGCGAACATTTTCTTGGTGCCAAACCAAGATATTGTTCTATTTAAATGGGCTCAAAGCTGTTCCCCTCCCCCACCCCAGCTGCTGTTGGGTTGTTTTTGGCTAGGACTTCCACCAGCAGCCCTAGTTGCCTGCTGCCACTCTGAGTGGCAGCAATTTTTTTTAAAAAAATTGGTACCATCAGTGCCACTACCTCACTTCCAGGAGGTACTTCCAGGAAAACCTGAAAGTGACACAGGGTCACTCTAGGAATTGCTGGAAACTCTAGGTACCCTGTGTCATTTCTGGGTTTTCCCCAGGAGTGACGTAGCAGTGCAGATGACTGTTTTTGGGCAGTCCTTTGCTATGAAGTGCTTTCCTCTGGCTCGACGATCTACACAAGTTTATTGCTTTCACCCATGCAACACTAGTATCTTCCAACAAGTTGAAAAGCACCAAGCCCCTGAGGAACACATTGTGCAGCAGAGGACTGCCTTCCCCAATGGCCAAAGAGAGTGCAGCAAGGCTTAGGATCCAAGCCAGTGACTATTCAGTTGCTGATGTTGTTCTAGATATTTCTGATTATTGTTGATTTAGTGCTATGGGTGTTTTAAATTCCCTTTTCTTGATGCTTTGATTCTGTCGCAGTTTGGGTTTCCTATTATTGCAAATCACTTATAGCAGAGAGTCAGCACGCAGGCCCTTTAAATCTAAACAAACATGTAAATAAAGGTGTCCCAAGATGTCTGCGGTTTTTCAAGATTGTCACCTTTGCAGGTGGTCTCCCATTGCCTTCTCCATTCATGCTAGGTGGTGAGGCCATCTCACTGCTTCCCAAAATGCTCTCATCTCTCCTTGCAATGATATCCCTGTCCAGCTCCTCCAGCCTCCTCAACGCACATTCTTCTTGCTCTTCAATAAACTTCCGCAGCTCCTTCCACTCCCGAATGATAATCTTCCTCTCGGTTTCTGTCTCTTTCTGCAATCACAGGGACAAGAGAGAGTGCTTTGGGACAAATCACAAGAGGATGCTGGATCATCATGCTTCTGCAGTAGAGTCCAGTCCCCATTAAAATCAGTCACCATGGGTAAGATCCTACTAGACGTGTCCTCAGAAGTCTCACTCACTGAGAGTAACACTTCTCCCTTTACTTTTCCTTCTTTTCTACTGTTTTCAAGCTGATTAATTAATTCTTGGCTTACCTCCCAGTGCCCTGACCTGGATGGTATAGGCTAGTCCAATCTCCTCATATCACAGAAGTTAAGTAGGGTTGGTCCCGGTCAGTATTTGGATGAGAGACCACCAAGGAAGTCCAGGGTCACTATGCAGAGGCAGGCAATAGCAAACCACCTCTGAACTTCTCTTGCCTTAAAAACCATACGGGGTCCCCCTAAGTTGCCTGTGACTTGACAGCACTTTCTATTACCTATTCTCTATGCATGCTTGAATCAAGGTATCCATTTTGTTTCCACTGCAGTGCCTTTAGTACTTTGTTTTCACTTTGCAGCCAGGCAAAATCATGGCTCATAATTTTTATTGTTCATGATCACAATAGCACTATTTACAAAAGAGGGTATAGGAAATTTTAAAAAAGAATTTCTGTTTTGTCAAACTGCAAAACAGGTGCTCTCTACACACCCTGAACAACAGTTGATATTTTGCAAATGAAAGCCAGCTTCTTCTCACTCAGTGGCAAGACAGGAAGGAGTTCTTTAGACAGGAAGAAGCAGGATGGATTGAAAATGCAAGAATGACAGTATCCCTGAAAAGCTACAATGGTTCTTTGTTTACATGGGACAGGCTGGTACTGCAATTGAGTTTTCAGTATGAAGAAATAGCCACAATCGAGGTCTTTTAAAAAAAAGACAGGAGGACAACAGGAAAGGTTTTGGTGACTGGTTTTTCTAAAGACCCCAGACCCGCAACTGAAAATCCTAACCCCTTTCTAATATTGCCTCTGCCCCCTGGCTCTTTGTTCTAGGCACAATTATAGGACTAATTTAACAAGGAGTATCTTAATCATGAGAGTGCCTTTTTATTTAGAGCGTAAGAACTAGAAATCTTCAAGTTTATCCTTTCAGGTATTGCTACTGCCCTCACATTTTCAAGACTGTTTTGCAGTCCTGAGAATTGGGGCCTTGCCCTCGCCAATTAAACAGGCCACAGGCAGCCTCCTGCCCATGAACTCCAGCAATCCTAAAGCAATACCATAATTCAGCATCCTGAAAAAAAAATATTTTGAAAAGCAAGACCTAATTGCTGGGGCACTATAATTGAACCCCTCAGATGTGTAATTTGTGCTAGAAAGCAGTCATGACAACACACACACACACACACAGCTTCTCCAATGGAAAACTGATAGGGAGAAAGGCCAGGTTCTATACCATGTGTACTGGGGCTTAAAACAGCTGACAGTGGTGGTGGTTCCACGTATTTTGCCGCTTGAGGCCACCACCCTCTTCCCTGCTGCTGCTGAGGCTGTCCTTGCCGCTATGGCACAGCCATCCCTCTTTTCCTAGGAAGCTAATTCTTCTCACCATGCAAGATTCTCACTCAAAGCAGCACCACAAAATGCATATGCTCCACACAGCATCTAGGCTTGTCAACTCTGGGTTCAGGAACTCCTGGAGATTGGAGGGTGGGGCCTGGGAAGAGCAAGGTTTGGGGAGGGGAGGACCTCAGCAGGGATGTGGAAGGTGGACATCCCTTGGAGTCCACCCTCCAAGGCAGCCGTTTTCTCCAGGGGAACTGTAGTTTGGAGATCAGTCGTAATTCTAGGAGAGCTCCAGGGCCTATTCAGAGAGTGGCAAGCAATCCCTAAACGCATCTCAAATTCTCACAAGATTCCTTCCTCTTGCTAGAGTTCAGCCATCTTTTTGGTGGTTGCCCTGGCAACGGTGGCATCCATCAAAATCTGCTGTCTGAGGGGACTGCCCTATCTTGCCTCACAGAGGAGCCAGCCCATGTTTCAGATCTGTGAAGTGGCACAGGGAAGGGGAATGGATTAAGCCCCTTTTCCTCCAGTCCCATGACCCTGATTCAGATCAATCCCCTCACGACATTTTTTTTAAAGCGCTAGGATACATGCCTGGAGTTTGAATCATGAAACTTCAACCCCTTTATGGATGTGCTCCAGCGTGGCAGAATCTTGAAGCTCACCCTGGCTTTTGTTCCAAGTGGATCCCTGGATGCTTACCAGAAGCACTTCGCTTTTTCTTAAACGCTCTGCTTTCATGTCTTCTCCTTTGTAATTCTCGCTGCCTCGCTGCATCTGTGGGTCCAGGGAAATGCAACAAAGAAGGAACTTTCGCACATATATCCGGGCCAAATTCTGTAGCTGAAACAAATCCCTTTTGTGGGAAACAGCACTAAAAAGCATGCCGGTGCCTCAAAACCCTGTTTCTCACACAAACAGTCTCTAAATACAAGCAGGTGCATAACCTGTTTGTCTTCATTCCTTGTGGTCCTCGGGCCCCTCTCGGATTCTATGCCAGAGCTGAAAAGGTATTTCAGAAGTTTGCAGGGACTTAAGGAAATTCTTGGTGTCGTTTTTCAAAAGAGCTTAGCCTACTGTTTTAAAAAGGTGAGGGGCTGAAAAATACATCCCACCTCTGAGAAGCGAACAGATTCTGTTTTAGCTGCTTTCATCCCTCAATCCTTCCCTCTCGGAATTAACACAAACAAGCTCTTACCCAGCACTGGAGTGAGCCAAGGGTGACTTCTCTGTCTCTTGCAAGAATTGCATCAGCCGCCCCTGACCAACTATTCACCTTCTTGGCCATTTGTAAACACAGAGTTCCTACACTTGGTGACTAGTCTTTTATTTTCATAATGCATTTGACTACCAATTTAGTTGGCTTTAAAATGTGATGGCTCTTAGCCACAATGGCTTAATGGAGCCTCCATGTTCAGAGGCAGAGTAACTCACAATGACAATTACTGGCAGGCAGCACCTTTCTCGTAAGTCTTCTTAGGGCATCTGGCATGTCCACTGTGTAAAGAAAAATGTTGGACTAAATCAAGCATTGGTCCTCCTATTCTTTCTTCCCCTCTTTGTTTTTCTAAAGATTTAACAGGACAAGGTAGGATTTAATTATGGCCACTGCTTCTGTTGTTTTATCACTGAATTCACACACACTCCTGTCACACTAATAACATCCCAAGAGTTTTTTTTAAAAAAATCCTTTAAAAGTCCTTCCAATTTTTTCTGTGCTCGCTTGGTGGAGAGAGGAAAGTCACTCTCTACATGCTCAGAGACCCTCTCCCCTTCCATGGTTCCAGATCTGCATCTGAAAACAAACTGAGCCCTGCATCGACTTGGGCATGTGTGTGTTTGTTTAATTACACAAGTTTATGAACTTCTGGTAGATGTCCCCAGGATAGGGTACTGAAGTGTTTAAAGTGGTGCTAGGAAACTGGAGCTCAAATCCCCGCTCTTTCAACATAACCTACCATGTAGATAGTTTCAGGCAGGTAGCCGTGTTGGTCTGCAGTCAAAGAGCAAGATTCAAATCTAATAGCACCTTAAAGACCAATAAGAATTTTAGGGTAGGAGCTTTCAAGAGTCAAGCTCCCTTTGTCAGATCCCCAGGGTTGTTCTGAGGAGGAAGAGAGGAACATGTTGTTCGCTCTGAACTCCTTGGAAGAAGGTCAGGATCAAAATAAGGCTGAGCGTTGTTTGGTGGACCAATAGTCTGGCTCTATAGATCTTTGTCTTCCCCCCCCCCACACACATGCCTCTTCCATACCTTTGTTCCCAACAACTTGAATCAGCAGCCAGAAGATAGCAACAGATCTGCTCCGACCCTTCTCTGTATGTCCTTCCCTCAAGCCTTACGGGTGGGATGTGGCAGC
Organism: Eublepharis macularius; assembly: GCF_028583425.1. Taxonomy (NCBI): domain Eukaryota; kingdom Metazoa; phylum Chordata; class Lepidosauria; order Squamata; family Eublepharidae; genus Eublepharis; species Eublepharis macularius. The sequence goes on along the minus strand of NC_072793.1, from coordinate 167,270,975 downwards.
AGCATCCATGGTTTTCTCAGTGGGGCAGCCGGATGCAGCTGGAAAAGTTCGTGGGCAACTTGCACCCCCCCCCAAACAGACACACACACTGAAAGGCACAAAGGAAGGAGCAATCCGCAGTCCAGAGCTGAAGATATACACAGCCCTCTGGTGGCAGCAGGGCACACTCGCCACAGGGAATGATTTTTACCAAGCGTGCAGTTCATTTAGGCAGCCTTTCTCGCTGAGACTCAAGGCGGATTACCCAATCCAACAAGTGCAATGCAGAAATGATGATGACGACGATAACAACAGAACTGCAAAAGATGACATTACTTGAAACAGCGTACATATTACACCGATATGTGGCTGATACTTAGGTCTCTGGTGGTTGTATCAGCTTAGCAAGGCCAATCACTGATAACATGTTATCTTTATTTATTATTGATTGTGTTCCCGGTAATTTGAATAACAACAACAACTGCAGTTATCTACCGCTCTTCTAGACAGATTAGTGCCTCACCCAGAGCAGTGAACAAGTCAGTGTTATTATCATCCCCACAATACAGCTGGGGAGCTGGGGCTGAGAGGAGTGGCTGACCCAAGACCACCTACTGAGCTCGTGGCAGTAGTGGGATTTGAACTGGTAGAGTGCTGATTCGCAGCCAAACCACTTAACCGCTACGCTACAGTCCAACCAGCAGCAGAACTGGGTTATGTAATTAGAAAGCAATACACAAATGATGCAAGAGAATTGTAAAACGGGAGAACAATTCAACAAGCAGTGTAATAGAGACAAGAAACAAAGCAATGAAAACTAAACTTCCTTGAGGTTAAACTACTGTATTCCCTATTATAAAAATCCCTCTCCCCCAAAGTATTCTATTTTACTCATTACATGGGATGATAAGAGCCTGAGATTTACCTCTAAGGCAGTGTAACCATGACCAAAGGGGATAGCAAAGGTTGCCAAGAGGCCTGGAGAAAGATGTCTGGCCCCTTTAATAGAGGTTTTATGTGCAGAAATGGGCAGCTGGAGATTTTCATGGCATGGAGGGAATGACATCCCTTCCCGCTTCTGTTAAAAGGACAGGATGTTTATCTCCATACTTGTTTGCAATTCTAAGTATGTAGACAGAGAGGACAAGGGGGGGGTCATTAACCCCCTTCCCTCTCTGCTTTGTGAGGAGTGGAGCACTGGATGTCACATCAGGGGCCTCCGATGCCCCTGACCCCACTCACAGGGTGATTCTTAAGCTTTTTGAAGTGGGATCCATGTGAAAGGGCTATGGCTCCGTGGAAGAGCATCTGCTCTGTAGGCAGTACATCCCAGATTCAGTCTCTGGCATCTCCAGTTTTTTAAATAATCAGGTGGTAGGAGATGGGAAAGGCCAGGTCCTGGAAAGCTGCTGCCAGTCTGACAGATCAGAATCTTGATTAAGTATAAGGAAGCATCCTGTGTTTAGTGGATCTTTATCTAAACTTTAGTAGGTAGTAGCTAACTAAAGTTTGCCAGCTGGTCTGGAGAAAAATGCCCTGTCTCTTTTAACAGAGGCTTAATGCGTGCCATGACAAGTGTCAGCTGCCCATTGTCCACACGGTAAGCTTTTGTTAAAGGGAAGGGCATTTTTCTCCAGGTCTGTTGCCAACCCAATTGGAGAAAGTTTCCCCATCCTCCAGTTTGTGTGTCTTCCATTAGCGGGAGAATCATTGAAGCTGGAGAAAGGCTTCAGACTGCTCTTTGTAGAAGGACAGAGGCTACAGGCCAGCTTACTGTGATTTTTGGAACCCGCTTTCAAAATAACTCCGCTCTGCTTTTTCCTTCCTTAGCATAAAACACAGGAATCACACATCAGTTAACTAGGGCTGCCAACAGGTCTGGAGAAAAATATATATCCTGTCCCTTTAATAGAGGCTTAATGCACAGAAATGCCCTAACCTCAATGGCCCAGCCTAGCCTGATCTCATCAGATCTCAGAAGCTAAGCAGGGTCAGCCTTGGTTAGAATTTAGATGGGAGACCTAGGAAAAACTAGGGCTGCTACGCAGAGGCAGGCAATAGCAAAACCACCTGTGTTTGTCTCTTGCCTTGAAAACCCTATGGGTATACCATAAGTCTATTGTGACTTGATGCTACTTTACACACAACGTGTGGAAATGGGCAGGTAAAGCTTTTCATGCCATGGAGGTAAAGACCATCCTATTTTTCTCCCAAGACTGTTGGCAACTTTTGGGCAAGTAACTTACATCTTTTTTAAAAAAAAGACTGAAAAATAAGGCAGCGTCCTGTATTTTCACCAGGCGCTTGCAGTCTGCAACATGTGACGGACAGAAAGATGATCCCCTCACACTTATCTCTCCCAGTCATTCCCCAATAAGTTGTACTGGCCTTTGGTTACATAAAGCCAGTAACAGATGTAATCAATGCTGTACTTCCACCCTGAGAAAAGCTGAGCCTGTTGAATTTCTTGCAGTCAGGGAGGTACGAACAGTCACTGAAGCCTTGCCAGTCAGAAAGCAAATAAAGGTCGGAGTGATTGGTTACCTAAACAATGGGCAACTCTGACAGGAAAACGGAACCATGTAAATTGTTACTGCCCTGTAGATTATTTATTTTCACCATTTATATCCCACACTCTTTGTCAATATTTGATTATTGAGGCAGCTTACAATGGCAATATGTTTTAAAAACCCACATCATTTTACATTGCTCCTGAACATGGAGATTCAAGGGCCATCACAGCTGAAAACTACTGATAAACTTGCATGAGTTTGTGGCTAACCAGTCATGTTTTAAAGCCATCACCACATCTTGTGGCAGTGAGTTCCATAAATAAATCATGTATTGTATGAAGAAATGTTTTCTTGTCTGCACATCAATTTCCTTGAGGGCGAAGGCAAGTTCTAGTATTATAGGAGAGAGAAGAAACAGTTTATCTTCCCCCCATCATTTTGACTAATTTTATAAATCTCTGCGGGGCACTCTGTATTGTTGAGCCTACAGACCCATTTGGAATCTTGAGGAGAAAGGATAATGGATGTCAGGTTGCCAGTTCCAGTTGGGGAAATTTTAGAGTTTGAGGGACAGAGCCTGAGGAGGTGGGGAGAGGAGGCAGCCATTTCTGAATGGGTGCACCCTACAGACCTAAAGTCTCTTTGGGTCATCTGAAGCACCTCCTGCTCCAATGAGGTGGAGAGAGGGTTGCCATCTCTAGGTTGGGAAATTCCTGGGGATTTGGGGGTGGAGCCTGAGGAGGGCAGGGCTTGGGCTGGGGAGGGACCTCAACAGGGTATAATGCCACAGATTCTGCCCTCCAAAACAGCCATTTTCTCCAGGAGAACCTGATCTCTGTAGTCTGGTTGTAATTCTGGCCCCATGTGGAGGTTGGCAAACTTAGGCAGAGGATAGCCAGGACTGTCTCTGTGCTTTGGGGAAGAAGGACATGGTTGCCTGGAAACATATTGTGGGGAACCACAACACTGTCCTCCCTTGTTCCCAACCCAAGACCTACCAAATGAATGGGCAAGGGAAGGATGAATCGTTGTTGTTGTTGTTGTTGTTATTTTCATTTATAGTCCACTTTTCTCACTGGGACTAAAGGCAGATTACAAGGACCATAAAAACTTTTCAGCTCAGTCAGTGAACGGATTATAGGAGATGCTAACACCAGTCAGCCAGGATATTACAAAATAAGATAAAGACGAGGGACTGGACTAGCCCACAGCCTAGAAAGCAAGTTGTTGGCGAGGAAGAATGAATGCGATGACTAAAAAATTAACCAACACCAGAACCAGCCGCTAGATGGCTGTGGCTGTATTTGCCTTCCAGGAGGAGCGTTTTGTGCTCCTTCTGCAGCTATTTCTCTATATGCATCTGCCTCACCCAGAGGGCTGGTCTTTCCAGGCAAGATGCCGCATCCGGTGCTCAGCAGCAGAGGGACCGGTGGGAGAGGGCGGGTGGGGAAGCCTTGAAAACCCCGACAGCCCGGGGAAAGGTCTTTTATCCGTTGCAATTGCTGGCAGTTCAATGCTACGCCTAGCAGGAGCGTTAGAAGCGGGTGCCCCCAGAACAGGCCCACCGATGGGAGATTTAAAAGGCTTTGGCAACTGCCCCCTTCTTGATGACCCATGAAGTTAACTGGGAAAGGTCTGAATAATGCAAGCTCAGGACTTAATTTATATATATCTACATGCTTGGGTGGAGGGACCACACACACACATCTGTCTGGAATCCTCAGCCTAAAGACAGCCAAGAATCGAGCAATATCTTAAAAGAATAACCACTATTTTATTGCAGCATGCACGCTTCTCTGCTTTTTTCTCTGATTCTAGAAGCCATCCCCTGTGCATGCTCAGAGGCATTCTCAGCTTGGTTTGATTCACAGGTTCCAAGCCTGAGCCGGGGAATTAAGTGCTGGGGAGCTCAGCTACCCAGAGGCTAAATCCAGCTAAAAGTCTCAACTGTCACTTCACATTTTCTTGTGACCTGCCTCATCTGAAATACCCCCCTCCCCACCCTTCTTGGCTGAAAACTGGGACCACCCATCTTACTCGTGTTGGATCTGTCCCTTCCTTGAAGAAAAAAAAGGAAATGGCTGAGAGACAGCAAGTTCAGGTAGGGAATCTTGGGTGCTGAATCACACGGGCATTCCCATTCTAAGGTGGTTTTGCATGTGAACGTGAAAAACGTGCAAAAAGCCTGCATCACGCAGGTATCCTTGTCAGGAAGGCAGGATTGATTCTACATCTTTCTGTCTCTATGTCTGTCTACTGTTTCGTTTGGTTAGAAATTTTCTTTGCTGCATTTGTAGGAAAACTCTCTCTGCTTCCGTTCCTCCCATATGTGAGAAAAGCCAGTGTGGTATAGTGGTTGGGCTGAGATTGTTGTGGTGTAGTGGTTAGTGTGTTGGACTAGGAACTGGGAGGCCTAGGTTCAAGTTCCCACTATGCTATGGAAGCTTGCCAGGTAACCTAGGGTCAGCCACACAGACAGTTTAACCCACTTCCCTAAATTGTAATAAGAATAAAATGGAGGAGAGGAAAATGATGTAAGCTTCTTTGGGTTCCCACAGGGCAAAGGAAAAAAAAAAGAGCATACAAATCAAGTTTTGAAAAATCCTTCCTCTGATATGATGCTTTCTTTGGTGAACTTTGGGAAAGTCATGCTCTTTCAGACTGACAAGGTTGTTGTGAGAATAAAATGGAGAAAGGATGCTAGACTTGAGTTCTGGGGGAAGAAGGGTGGGACTGGGATAAAATGGTACTCGATAGATAAAATTCCTCAAAGTAGCCATCAAAGATATAACAAATCCAAATTCAAACCTACATTAAAACCCACATTATCACAAAGCCATTAAATCAATCCAAAAACCACCTCAGAGGCCACAATGTTTCATTTAATATAGTTGAAAGGCTTTCTGGAATTTTTTTAAAAAGTATTTTCTGCAGAAGGCCTGTGAGAACACTTCTAAATTTCACACCCTGAGAGAGGGAACGGTACAGTGGTTTGGAGAACTAGCATACAAGGTACTCCTCTCTTCCATTTTATCTTCAGCACAGAACCTCATGAGGCAAGTTAGCTAGAGTGACTAGCTCAAAGTCACCCACCTGAGGTTCATTGCTGAAGGGGATTTGAACTCAGTCCCTCCACTCTGAAATCCAGCCCACAACAGTACAGTAGATCACCACACTGGCTCTCTGGAGGGCCTCAGTCAGTCTAACATCAGCTAAGGCTGTTTCTTGGGTATGCTTGCCAACTCTGGTGTAGGAAATTCCTGGAGATTTGGGGAGAGTAGAGTTTGGGGAGGTACCACCCATCTTATTCACGTTGGATGTGTCTCTTCCTTGAAGAAAAAGTTCTTTTAATAAAATTTATTATTTTAAAAAAACTACTCAGTAGGGTCATACTTATAGCAAAAGATAGTACATAGTAGTATAATCTATAGTCCCTATCCCTTTACCAACGTATCTCTCTGAAACTACTTCCTTACAATATAACCCTATTATCCAAGTAAAAGAACCTCTTGAATAATTTGATTTTGCATAGTTTGCAGAAAGCCAGGAGAGTGGGAGCTTTCGCTGAGCGGCGCGGAGGGCAATCTCAACTCCCCTCTGTCTGGAGATCAGGGGGCGGGGCCACCAGCCATGTGACCATTTTCAAGAGGTTCCAGAACTCTGTTGCCCCGCGTTCCTGCTGAAAAAAAGCCCTGGTTCTAAGTAAATTGGTCTCTGATTAAAATAGCAAGCGCAGCATCCAATCAGTCTCGCTCATGCATCTGAAAGAGGATTGCCAAGTGAATTTTTTAGCTGATGTTAAAAATGTCCGATTTATCTTTTTTTTAGGGAACGTATATGCTGCCTCTCAGAGGCCTGCTCAAGGTGCTATTTATTTATTTATGGAATTTATATTCCCTAAATACATTTATTACAGTTGTTTTTGTTAGAAGGAAAGCCATTTTTAATACTCTAATTTCCTGTTACTTGTTTCAACACACTAGAAACGAGACTCTGAAGTCAATTGAGGATACTGTTAACACAAACAGCACCTCCTCAAGAACCTTGTATACATACCCTCACTTCACACTCGTTCACCTCATCTGTCATAAGGATATTTCGCTATTGGGCCAACAAGAGTGTCTCTGGGAAGCTGCAGAAGCTACGTTCCTCACCATCAATTAAACATACACGAATCCTTTATATTAAAGTCCACCCATATAAACCTACTAGAATGCTAACTAAGGAATGGTGCCTAGGTTGCCAACCTTCAGGTGGAACTAGGATCTGTAGGATCTGCAGATGCCACCCTGCACATGGGCAAAATCGGCAGTTGCTCACACATATAATTCTCTGTAGTGGCTCCTATTTTATGGAATGGTCTACCCAAAGAGGTCAGGAAAGCTCCCACTCTCCTGGCTTTCTGCAAACTATGCAAAATCCGCGCTGAGCGTCGCGGAGGGCAATCTCAACTCCCCTCTGTCTGGAGATCAGGGGGCGGGGCCACCAGCCATGTGACCATTTTCTCCGAGGGCAACCCACTAAGTTCCATCACCTCTTTTTCCAGAAAAAAAGCCCTGCTTAGAACGGTGCTGATTCCTCCAAATTAATTTTTCTGCTTTTCCATCACCCTCAGATCCCAAAGAAACATCTGGCCTTCCTGACAAGAGAGGGAGAGATCAAAACAGAGGAAGGAAAGCGAAGTGAAGACTTGTTGGTAGGTATCTGAGGCCTGTCCCTTTAAGGATGTAGTTTGTCACACAACACATTGATTGTTAGGGCATTCCATTTTCAAAATAAAATACAGAAATAAATCACTTATGGAACTCACTGCCACATGATACAGTCAACGCTATTTTTGTAAGCTTCCAACATATGGCAACCCTATGAATTAACAGATTCCCAAACGTCCTATCATTGACAGCCCTGCTCAGGTCTTGCAAACTGAAGGCAGTGGCTTCCTTTAAGGAGTCAATCCATCTCATGTTGGGTCTTTCTCTTTTCCTGCTGCCTTCAATTTTTCCTTGCATTATTGACTTTTCCAGATATTTTTGTCTTCTCATGAACTGACCAAAGAACAATAGCCTCCGTTTTGTCATTTTATCTTCTTGGTTAAATTTGATCTAGAATCCACTTATTTGTTTTTTGGAAACCCATGGTATCCATAAAACTCTCCTCCAGCACCACATTTCAACTTTCTTCCTGTCCGCTTTCTTTAAAAAGATAAAACAAATTCATGTATAATAAATTTCTTGAAGATGTATTTTCCATCCTTGCTAGAGCCAGGATATATAAGCCATGATAGCTAAATGGAACCGCCATGTTTGGTGGTAGTGTATCTTTGAATAACTTTTTTTATTTTAAGCATGTTTCTAGTCCTTTTTTTTTATTAAAGTTTTTTTTTTAATTACTAACAATACAAGGGAAAGGAGGGGGGCAGAGGGAAGGAAAGAAAAAAAATACATAACAACACTACAAATAATGCTTTCCCTTCATACTGCCATTGTTTAAAATTAAAACTTTGTAAAATACTGTTAGATTGGTAGACCTTGCAAAATACAGATTATAATCAAAATTAAGTCTCCCCCCCCCCCGGGCCTCGGACGCAATTCTCTCTGAACAGCTGCAGTCGCCGTGCTCGTTCCTTCCTCCCCTCCCCCTTCAGACTTGGAACCCTTCTCTTCTTGCTGCAAATCCTGCTGGAACTCTGGATGCTGACCCTCAAAGTCCCTTAGTTGATCTTCTGATGTTATCTTGTAAGCGTGATCTTTGTAATTAAACCAGATACCTTCCGGAAATAACTATTTGAACTTTATTTCACGTTTCCTCAAAAGAGCCACAAACCCTTTGTATTTAAATCTTCTTTTCCGAGCTAAAAATGGAACATCCTTCAATATCTTAACCTTATTGCCCAAAAAGTCCAGATCCACATTGTATGTATTATATAGGATAGTGTCCCGAATCCTCTTAGATGAGAAATCAATGATGATCTCGCGAGGCAGCTGACGCTTCGTTGCATATTTTGAAGAAGCCTGACGGACTTCCAAAATGGCGCTTTTTAACTCTTCTTTAGTTTCCCTAGCAGGTGTCGCTAAAAATTCCGAGACCAGATCCCGCAAATTCTCATTTTCCCCCTCTTTCATGTTCTGGAGATGCAAAATTGTCTGTGCTCGTTCCACTTGTATCCCAATCAGCTGGTTCTCCACCAGCTTTAATTCTTTGTTTGTTGCCCTCACGAGTAATGCATTTTCCCGAGCAGACTTCTCTGCCCCCCCCCGCTGTTTCCTTAATGGTATTCACTTCGCTCTCAATTAAGCCGACCCTTTGATCCGTTTCATTCAGCTTGTCAACAAAGGGCTTTATGGCTTCAGTTACCGACCGCTTCACCAAGTCCTCGAGAGATTCCCCTTTACCCTGCAGGGCAGCCGAAATTGACTTGCCCAAAGCGGGACTCTGCTTTTTTGTCGCCATTTTAGGGGGGGGGGAACCGCCAACCAAGTTCTGAAACTCAGTGAGGGGGAAGAAACCCGAGCCTTCTTAGCTTCAGATCCCACCAATCCTTCACATACGCTTGTAATACAGAAGGGATTCGCTTACTTACAGGCATCCGCCTAGTTCTGCTCTTTGCCATTTTCCATGGCCCGGCTGCACGCGATGTGCTGCGCAAGTCTGCTGGCCTCCATTGGAGCAAACGGGCAATTTACCCCCTGCATCACATTCAGGGGGCTCTTCCCGCGGTGCCCCGGACCCTCACTCCCTCACTGGGAGTCCTGGGGGTTAACCCTCGCGGGTCAACTGCCCGGTCAGGCTGCTCAGATGTTTCCTCCTGGACCAGCGGAGAGGAGCATCTGACATGGCTGGGAAAACGAAAACGAATCAGCATGTTTCTAGTCCTCATGACTGTGAAGGCTGGACTGACAATGCACAGAAACTCAGCATGAATGATCTTTACTTCTGCTGCTCCTGAGCTTTTCTCATTCTTTCTCTTGACAGAGGGAAATAGACACTGAGAGAAAGAAGGCTGTTGTGGATTGGAAGCAGATGCATGAGATTCTGGATGAGCAAAAGCAGCTTGTGCTGGGCTGGCTGGAAGAGATGAAGGACTATGTTGTCTACCGACAGAAGGACATTGTTAGATTTTCTAGAGAGAGCTGCCACTTCAAGGGACTGGGAAGACAGAAGGGACAGCAGCTCCTGTTGGTAAGGAATAGGACAAAACAAAGCATGTTAAGATATTTTCCACACAGTTATGGGCTTGTGTGGTTTCCCTGTCATGGCTGCTGATCCCAGGGGTTCCAAATGCAACTTTTAATGCATTTTCCTCTTCCCTGTCCCGTGGCGGTGACCATTCCCCCCACGCCACTAGAGAGGATTTTTAGGGCTTTTTAAAAAAATCACTGATTGGCATATTGTTATAGCTTTATAAGAATACTTGAATCTATTAGGTTCTCTGAATTCCCAGCTTTCTTTCTTACTTTTTTTGAAAAAGTAAGTCTCTCTGTAGCCTCTTTCATTGTGGAAATCTCCACCATGTAATGGGCTAACACAAGCAACTCCAGTGAACACAAATCATAGAATCATAGAGTTGGAAGGGGCCATACAGACCATCTAGTCCAACCCCCTGCCCAGTGCAGGATCAGCCTAAAGCATCTCTGACAAGTATTCATCCAGCCTCTTCTTGAAAACTGCCAGTGAGGGGGAGCTCACCACCTCCCTAGGCAGCTGATTCCACTTTTGAACTACTCTGACGGTGAAAAAGGTTTTCCTAATATCCAGTCGGTACCTTTGTGCATGTAGTTTTAGCCCATTGCTTCGTGTCCTACCCTCTGCTGCCAACTGGAACAGCTCCCTGCTCTCCTCCAAATGACAGCCTTTCAAATATTTAAAGAGAGCAATCATGTCCCCCCTCAACCTCCTCAACCTCCTCAAATTCTGCCTGTCAGTTAAAATCTGCATCTGAGAGCCAAGCTACAAGTGACAAATGACACTTGAATGGCAAGTGAACAGACTCACATGTATTCCTCCCTGTTCACCTCCGCTCCACTTGCCCTCCACTTGATCACTACATGGGCAAGCTTCTCCTATTATAACAACTGTACATCAATATTATGATATTCTGGTGCTGATACATTTTGTAAAAATTACAAAAGCCCTTGTGGCCCAGAGGTTTCCCAACTGTGGAAACCTCTCTTTAAAGGTAAAGGTAGTCCCCCTGTGCAAGCACCAAGTCATTACTGACCCATGGGGAGACGTCACATCACAACATTTTCTTGGCAGACTTTTTACGGAGTGGTTTGTCATTGCCTTCCCCAGTCATCTACACTTTACTCCCATGAAACTGGGTACTCATTTTACCGACCTTGGAAGGATGGAAGGCTGAGTCAACCTTGAGCCGGCCACCTGAACCCGGCTTCCGCCAGGATCAAACTCAGGTTGCGAGCAGAGCTTGGGCTGCAGTACTGCAGCTTACCGCTCTGCGCCATGGGGCTCATTTTCTCTCTTTAACAGAGGCTCAATGTGTGAAGATGGACAGTTGAAGCTTTTCATGGCATCGAGGGAAATAACTTTACCTGGTAAATAACGACCCATTAAGCTTCTATTAAAGGGACTGGTCACTTTTTCTCCAGGCATGTTGGCAACCCTAACTTACACCATAACAACAACAACAGCAGCAGCAGCATTCAATTTATATACTGCCCTTCAGGACAACTTAACATCCACTCAGAGTGGTTTACAAAGTATGTTATTATTATCCCCACAACAATAATCACCCTATGAGGTGGGTGGGGCTGAGAGAGCTCCTTGAAGCTGTGACTGACTCAAGGCCACCCAGCTGGCTTCAAGTGGGGGAGTGAGGAATCAAACCCGGTTCTCCAGATTCGAATCCCACGCTCTTAACCACTACACCAAACTGGCTGTCAAGGGGTGTAGCAATATATAAGGTTTCAGTTTAATTTTTAATGCAATGTACATATGGATCAATGGGCTACACAACAGATGGCTGAAAAGTTAGTTTGTTTTTAACATTGTATCAATACTTTGCACTATTTCTTGTCTACCTGGAAAAGACAATTGGGATACAATCACTTTCATTTAATGTAAGTAGACGGCGAGGAACAATTTTAGCAGTTCAGCTTGTGTACCGATTGTGGTACACAATGATTTTTTTCATGGGATCCAACCCATCGTATGGAAACTTGGCCAGTAAACCAACTAACAACACATACACAGTCATGCAGAAACCACAAGGAGTTCTACCAGGTACTAATTTTATCCACTTTCTCTTTCATTCTAGAATATAGACAGCTCTGGTTGCAGGTGAGTCCCCGGTTCAGTTTTTGCTGTGCTTCTTAAGCTGTCTGAGTTTGGCATCTTCTCTATTCAAGAGCCACCTATTGAGGAAGAAATCTACAATTCACCTTCTTATTAGGTCTTTCAAATGGTTATTAGCCGTGACAGCTAAATGGAACCTCCATGTTCAGGAGTAGTCTACCATAGAAGAACAGCTGCTAGAGGATGAGCGACAAGGAAGGGCTGTTTTCATCATTGCTTGCTTGGGGACATTCCCTGAAGTATCTGCCTAGCTGCTTGAGAATATGTTCCTTTGGGAGGGCTTTTTAAAATGTTCCTCAATTGCTTTAAAAGGAGCATGAAGGAATGGTAAATTGGACGTAGTTGCTAAAAGGAGCTTCCATGTTCAAAAGCACTGTACCCCTGAATATCGGTTGTTGGGGAGGGGACAACAGAGGAGAGCTTATGTCTTTATGTCTTGTTTAGGTGCTTCCTGGGAGCATCTGGAATAGAAGGAAATGGGATACTGGACTAGATATAACCTCAGTCAGATCTAGCAGTGATCTGTTTATGTTCCTAGAAAGCTTTTAGAGGGACACAGACAAATTCAATAGATGTTTGCCAAAATATCCAAATGGCGCCTCCATGTTCAGAGGTAGTCTACCATAGAACACTAGGCGCCTAAAAAAGAGGGGTGGAGGATCAGTTTCATGCCCTGCCTGTGGCCTCTGGTTGCTGGAAACAGGATGCTGCACTAGGCAGACCTTTGGCCTGGGCCGATTCCAGATGGCCCTCCCCATCCCGAAACGTTGCGCGTCGTCGCGTGGAAAACGTGAAATATCGCGTTTTCTCGCGCGAGTTTTGCGCGATGTTGCGCAAAACTCGCGTGAGAAAACGCGGTATTTCGCGCAACGTTTCGGGACGGGGAGGGCCGTCTGGAATTGGCCCAGATCTGGCAAGGATGTGCTGAACTCATGTGAAGCTGCCTTATACAATAGGGTCATCACGGACAGCGTTGTCTCTTCAGACTAGTAGGGTCTCAGGTGGAGGTCTCTCCCATCATCTCCTACCTGGTCCTTTCCACTGGAGATGCCAGTGATGAACTTGGGGGCTTCTGCATGCCATTGCCAAGCAGGTGTTCTACCACTGAGCAATGGCCTCTCCCCTTTTCTTGTTTGCAGAGGTGAGATGTTTGCCTTGAAGCCTCAGACAGATTTGGTGGAGCTGGAGCAGAGGCTGAGCATGCTGTCTCAGAAAAGAGTTGTTTTGCAGGAGATGCTGCAGGGCTTCAAAGGTAAAGGAGCTGTTGTTATCGTCCTTGCACCCGTCACAAGTAAGGGGACAGAACTCGGCTGTGCCTGGTTTCTCAGGAGGAAACCTGAGGGAGTTGTTAATAGCCAGAAGTGTCAAGCCAAGCAGAAAACAATCTGCTTTTCTCTGGATTCTGGCCTCCCATCCAGACATTCTGCACCCCTTGAGTCTGGAGATCCTGGGAAGGAGAGACCAAGGGTAGAGTTTAAACTGGGAGGCCCCCAGTTTAAATTCTACCTCCTGTTGCCTCAGGCTAGCCATACTTTCTCAGTCCCCCATCTGCAATGTGCGGAATAATGTTGGGCTACTTCACATAACAACAACAACATTTGATTTACATACTGTTCTTCAAGAGAACTTAATGCCACACTCAGAGCAGTTTACAAAGGTTGTTATTATTTTCCTCATGATAGTCACCCTGTGTGGTGGGTGGAGCTGAGGGAGCTCTGAAACAGCTGTGACTGGCTGAGGGTCACCCAGCTGGCTTCAAGCAGAGGAGTGGGGAATAAAACCTGGCTCTACAGATTACAGTCCTGCTGCTCTTAACCTCTACACCAAAATGGCTCTCAGGAGCCCGCCAGTGACAAGCAATCTCCCAGGGGTTCGCCCCATTGCCTGCCAAGTGATCAGCGGGAGGTGGCAAGCCCCTCAGAGATCGCCCACTTCTGGCAAGCATCCTGGGAACACGCACAGTGCGCCTACTCCCAAGGGACATGTCGATGTCACTTCCTGAAGTGATGTCACACCAGTCACAGGCATGCTCCCGTGCTTCACTGGAGCCAAATGGGCCAGAATTATCCCCACACAAAGCGTGGAAGCATGCCCATGGCCTGTGAGATGATGAAACTTCCCATGCAAAAAGGTACGTGGGCAAGGCACAAGCTAAGTGCCAGGTCCCCACCCTCCTGCTGGGAGGGTAAAGGAACCTGGCAACCTTGCTTACATGGGTGTCGTTAGATTATGCAATAAAGCATTTTGAACACGCTATCAGATCCTGAGGCCTGATTCAAGGTAAACCGTGGAGGCTGGCTTTCTGCCTTATGGAAACATTCAACTGTGATGTTCGCCCACATGTCACTTGAGCAACGCAAACCTGTGGTGTCTTTTACCAGCTGAATGGTTATTTGTAAGAACTGGGCCTTCATGAATGTTGCTGTGAAGAATCCAGAGAAAGTCCAAGTCTGTGTTCATCTGTCCTCTCCTTTTCTTCTGCAGAGACTCTCCATCGGGAACTGAAGATCAGTGCAGGTACCCTGATTTCCTCCTCACCCCTCTTACACACTAGCAAATATCTGTTTTTATATAATGGGTGAGGTGAATGTGGAGAGAGGACTTGTTTATTGCAAAGACTCTGAGTGTCTCCTTCCAACTGAACCCTACAAGCCCTCTGGTACAGACACTTCTGAGTTACATTGGAAATCAAAAAGAGATGGGGACAGTCTCAGTGGCAGGGAGTTCTACAAGCTAAGGACAACAGCTGAAAAAACCCATCTCATGCCTGATAGCATGGTGTTCTAGAGTAAGTCATTTCTGTCTAATCTTCTCAGACATCAGGTATAGTCACATTGGTTGAGGTGGCTTTTTGAGTACTTTGCCCTAACTGTAATATTGCCCCTAAATTTTCACTCTAACTTTTGGGGGAATGTTAGCAGAGTGGGGAAGACAAGAATGCTAAAAGATAGTGGCTGTTTTCACACATGTTTAAAATAGCGCAATACTCATGGAAAGCTGCTGGCTTCCTTGCGTGATTTTTTACGCCACGAAAACACCATCATCACTGCCTGCAAACAGATGGCGTCAAAAATCATGTGAGGAAGCCCCTTCCGTGAGTATCGCAGTTATTTTAAAGACATGTGAAAACGGCCAGTATTTTAGTAGGGTCTGGAATGTTAGCAGTGTGGGAATGGACTGTTAGCAGTTTTTCAGTCAGCCAACTCTTTCTAATGGTGAGGCAACAGATTGTGACTTCCATGAGGTAGGGGTTAGCACAGCTTCCTTCATCCAGCAGAGAATTCCAGGAATACCAAACCTTCTTGGCCTTCTTTTCCAGAACGAGGTGAAAAGCCCTGGACTCAAAATCCACAGGGCCCTGAGGCAAAGAAAGGAAGTAGACAGCCCCTCAGAGGTGAGAGGATCTTGTTTAAAGTGACCAGTGAATATCTCAAGAATGAAGAACTGCTTTGTTTCTGGTCTGGGGCCTCCTGAATCCACTGCAGCAACTGTAACCCATGAACTCCTTTAGTTCCTTGTAAGAAGGGCAGGGTAAAAATCTAATAAGCAACAAATAAATAACAATAAATATCCGCTAGAAGTGTGGTCTCAAGGCACCCTTTTAATAGTTAGGTCCTATGACTTGCCACTTCCATAGATATGTTAAAATGTCAGCAAAATAGCAGTTTTTATTGCTCATAAAAAAAACTCAAAGCAAAAAAAAGATCTTTTATTAAATATAACTTGCTTTAAATAAATGTTGGAAGGAAAATGTCCAGCTGGTCTCTTTTTGTTTCATATTGGAATGGTAGGTATAATGTGAATGACGATATACCTTATCTGTTAAATATTTAATATCTCTACAATACATTTAATATCTCTGTGTATGTGATTTTTTCGACAATACATTTAATATCTCTGTGTATGTGATTTTTTTTTATTTTATGTCTCGGTATAACAGCCTAAATAGTCCATCTTAGCCTGAGGTTGTCAGAAACTTGAAAGCTAAGCAGGGTTGGCCATGGCCCTGGTTAGTGCTTGGATGGGAGACCACCGAGGGAGTACAGGGTCTGTTATGCAGAGGAAGGCAATGGCAAACCAACTCTGCTAATCTCTTGCCCTGAAAACCCTATAGTCCTGCCGTCACTATGAGTCAGTTGCAACTTGATGGCACACATTTATTACTGTTTATGTGTGAAAAAGTGTCAGTGTCTAAGTAAATAAATAATGTAATTCCCTCTTACCTCTAGCAGGAGAGGGACAAGTGAACGAGAGAGCTGAGAAGCCGCTCGTAGAACATTCTGAGTGTGAAGAACAGCACGAGAGGCCTATGGAAACAGAAACAGAGATCACTCCTCTTCATCCCAAACCAGAAGACGTTTTGGAGAGCCTGTGTGGATCAACGAGAGAGGCAGGGAATGGTCTGAGTAATGGGGAAGAGGATAAATCTTGCCAAGGAAATGAAAAGAACCTTGATGGGAATGTGGTTCAGCAGAGGACTCTGGAAAACAAGAAACAGAAGATGTGTGCCGAGTGTGGGAAAAGCTTCAGCCAGAGCTCTCGTCTCATCCGGCACCAGAGAATCCACACTGGCGAAAAACCGTATAAGTGTTCGGACTGCGGGAAGAGTTTTTGCCAGCGGTCTGGCCTTATCGTTCATCGGCGAACCCACACCGGTGAGAGACCATACAAATGCTCACACTGTGAGAAGAGTTTTAGCTTGAACTCCAACCTTATTGCACATGAGAGGACCCACACAGGTGAGAAGCCGTTCAAATGCTCGCACTGCGGGAAAGGCTTCAGCCAGCGGTCGGGCCTCATTGCACATGAAGGGACCCACAGGGAAGAGAAGCCATACAAGTGCTCAGACTGTGGGAAAAGCTTTTGTAGGAGCTCAGATCTCATTGTACATGTGACAACCCACACAGGGGAGAAGCCTTATAAATGCTCCCACTGTGGAAAGAGTTTTAGTCGGAGGCCAGACCTCATTGTTCACGAGAGGACTCACACAGGAGAGAAACCATATAAGTGTCCTGATTGTGGAAAAAGTTTTAGCCAGAGATCAGGCCTTATTGCACATGAACGAACACACATGGAGGAGAAACCATACAACTGCATGATTTGTGATAAGAGTTTTAGCCATAGCTCTCACCTTGCCATACATGAGACAACACATGTGGAAGAGAAGCCTTTCAAGTGCATGGATTGTGGGAAAAGCTTTGGTCGGAAGTCAGACCTTGTAGCGCACCAAAGAAACCACACCGGGGAAAAACCATATGAATGCTCAGATTGTGGGAAATGCTTCAGCCAGAGACCGAGCTTGAGTGCACATGAAAGAACCCACATGGGGGAGAAGTTGTACCCATGTTTGGATTGTGGGAAGAGCTTCCGCAACAGCTCCAACCTCAAATCCCACAGGAGGACTCATATCGGGGACAAACCATACAAATGTTCGGTCTGTGAGAAAAGTTTCAAATGGAGCTCCAACCTCATTGCCCATGAAAGAACCCACACAGGCGAGAAACCATACAGATGCTCAGACTGTGGGAAAAGCTTCAAGTGGAGCTCGGATCTTAGCAGACACCAGAGAATCCATATGGAGGAGAACTCTTGAAGGGTCTGAATGTAAAGGACGTGTTTCAGAGTGCTTTCACAGAGTAACTTAGGAAACACAGATGCATTTGAGGAGGGGGGAATTAACTTGTTCATGTGGGTGCTCCAGTATGTCATGTGCAGAATTGCCCTTTTGAATTAGCACTGCGGCCACCACATTTAAAGAAGAGTACTACTAATTGGCTGGCTTATTTCAGATGGATATGTGAATTTTAGCCTCACTTATCTCTGCAGCTTCTGGCCACATGTCCCACTGCTCCCTCCCCTTTCCTCAGTTCTCTGCACTACTTCCTGTTCCTAAGCTCACCAGTTCCTTGGTCTGTTGCCTTCAGTATTCTGGTTGCTCTATTCCTAGTCCTGCTTATTTTAAATTTCCATTTCTTACACCATTCTGCCTGTTCACAACCCTGCTATTTTAAAGCAGCTCGGTCAATGGCACCAAGCCTTTTCTGTCTGAACCACCCCTCTGTGACATCAGAGCAGGCTGGCCAACCATTGCCATAGGCCACCTCACAAAATCCAGTCATGCATTACAATATAGATGATTCAACCATTGTTTCTCTGATGGGCAGGTTATGATGTCTAGCAGACACCAGCTTAGAAGAGGCATTGCACTTTTGAAAGAGGGAAGAAGCCTTCTTTTGTGGGCAAGAGAAAGGGAAATGCCTTTTCTATAATGGTCCCTGCCTCCTACAGCTTATGCCTTATATAAAAACCTTTTTTTTCCAAATTGCTTCCCAGTGAAAGGGCCCCTTTTCACTTGACTCAAATGTTTTGCTCAACTGATTAATCAATTACATTTGAAGCTAGTTTTTAGCTGATTTGATGGTGAGAGGAGCAAATTCCTTTGGGGAGATGGCCAATTTCAGGACTGAAAATACTCAAAACACCAGGCTAACAAAATACTCTATACCCAACAATAGCCCTGCAGAGAAGATTAGCATATCAAGCACCAATCCATATGCAAAAGAACCTCCTCAGGATACAGTGAAGCCTCCCTCCATGAGCATTCCACACCCTGGGAAACTCTTACAGGACGACTTAGCCCAACCCCACCTTCCTGAGTAGATATAAATTACCTGCCAACATCCTTTCCACACTGTGACACTGAGAGATCTCTGTCTTTCAGTGCTACACCTCTGAATATGCCAGTCACAGCTGCTGGCAAAACGTCAGGAACTACAATGCTCACGGCTATACAGCCCAGAAAATCCACAACAACCATCGTTCTCCGGCCGTGAAAGTCTTCAACAATACATCGATCATTTGTATCTCTGTATAAGGAAATGATGTTCTAATATCACTCCATGCTGCTCCACAAACTTTCCTTTTTGTTTTGGTTTTTCAGGTCCTTTTGGTCTCTTTTTCTAACATGTGTATATAAACACTGTTGCGCTGAGTGAGTGTTGCGCTGATGTTCAGTACGGGAATACCTGCTCAAGTTTCTAGTCTATATGGCTGAGAGGACATTGTGTTGACCACAAGCCATGACTGGCAAAACCTCCCAAGCAAGAGTAGCCTGCCCTAAGAGGGTTCCAGAAAGTCTTGTTTCTATTGGTAGTTGTCCATCAGTAGGTCTCTAAGCTACTGGTCGCACTGCTATCCAGTTTCTTTAAGACTACCTCTTCTAGTAGTAGACAATTCCACAGGCCCATTGTGTGTGTAGGGATTATATTTGATTTCAGTCTGCTTGTTAATTTTACTGCGCATGCTCCATACTGGAGTTGGATGGAATCTCTGGACGTGAGGGAGCAAAACAGATGAGCCTGTTTTCTCCCTCTGTTGCAGCCCTCTGGTCACCTAACTAGCTGCTCACATGTCAGCAGAAGCAAGGGGCCTCCCTGAAGCACACGGACTCCAGCAGCCTTTGTGTTCTCCCTTTCTGCCTCTCCTCCCCATCTGACTGGGAGGGTATTGTGTACAGAGCCTGGAGTTCAGAATGATTGCAGCCCAGAGTGATTTCAGCCCAAACAATGCTCTTTATTGCAAGCCAGAACAGACAGACAACAGCAGACACTACTCACTAGACACAGGGCCAAGCTACACATGACGAATGACACTTGAACGGCAAGTGGATTGAGTGGAGGGCAAGTGAACAGGGAGAAATACACTTGCTGTTCAAGTGTCATTCGTCATGTGTAGCTTGGCCCACACAAGCAACACAGAAGCAGAACAGAAGCCCTCAATAAATACACATAACCCCGCCCCAAGAATAGCTGGTAACCAATAGGAACATGTACTTTAGAATGCCATCATTTGCATGAACTATATACAATGTATTATACAGGCAGGCCACTGGTTGGTCTTTATTTGAGAGGACTGATTGGCTGCTGCCCCCAGAAAGTACCCAATGAATGTGCAGACAAAGTAGCTGATGAAATTGCAGGCGTTTGGAACCCTGACATAACCTGAAGCTCAGCGCATAACAGTAAATACATTCAATGTAGCAATTACCTTAGAGGCCTTGTTTGGCCTAACTCAGCCCAATACATAACACCCCTCCCCCCTTAGCTTGGAACACCCCGTTGTATGCATAGACCTATAGATAGGCTGGGGAAAGGTGAGCCAGAATACACTGGAGGCCTGGCTAAGCCCTAGTTCTACCCAATGCATAACAGAGGGGGAGCACGGTTTGGACAAATCAAGACATCTGAGTGAAGACCAAATTGATATTCTGGACCTCTGAAAGCTTTATTCAGATATGCAAATAGTGCCAGCTCCTTGACTCTGGTGCTTGGCTCGCGTGACTCTGGTGCTTGGCAAATCTCGCGCGAGAAAATGCAATCTTCCGTGTTTTTTGCGCGATCTTTCGGGTTGTCACGAGCAGTGGGGAGACATGTAGAAACGGCCATTCTGTTCCACACATCAAGGGCTGAGCTGACAGATCTTCCATCTACTGCTTACACATACTGGCCCCCTCTCTCCAGCTGGGTTACTGCTCTCTGAATTCTTTTTTTTTTTAATATTTTATTTTAAATTTCCAAATTCAATATACAAAGTTAACAAACAACTGCAAATTGCTCTCTGAATTCTGATGAGTCCAGGAACAAGAGGGGTTATCAGAGCTAAGCTACAAGAGATGAATTACATGAGGAGGAGCACGTGAAGGGAGTCGCAATGTTAGCAGGGAAGCTGAGCTTTAAAAGATCAGAAGGCTTTGTCAATTTTGCCTCTCTACAGGCAAGCCCACTTTGTCAATTTCCCCTCTTTGTCAATTTCCCCTCTCTGATCCTGGAGCAGTTCCTGCCGATCCTGCTGGAGGAAATGCAGAACTGGGTAGGAGAACGTGGCCCAGAGACGTGTGCTCCACTGGTGGCCCTTGATGAGGACTTCCTTTTGGGGCAGCGAGACATAAAAAGATGGGGAGCTCAGGTGAGAGGTTTTGAGATTAGTTGCCCTGCAGTGCCTTACTGTAGGTTGAGAGCTCCTTCAGTTCAAGGGGAAGCTGAAATTGAGGACCCCCAAAACTTGGTTTCCCTTTTGGTAATTCCCCTCCCCCCCAGCAAGTCCTGCAAACTGGCACAAAATGTTTAACCAACTCTGTCAGTGACAGGGTGGAATCGGAAGTTGAGAAGGTCATCCCCCACACATCATATGAGGCTGTTGCTAACAATCTACCATAATCCCTACTTGTACAATGTACTGCAAGCATAAAACAAAAAGTAGAAATATGTGCAGAGCCAAATACACCATAGTCTATTTTTTAAAATGTTAAACCATGGCATAAAGTGGGAGGAAAGCCTGAAATTTAATTTTCAAGATGTTACTATTGTTTTAACATAATTAAAACATTTACTGAAACCCTAAGATAGTCAGGGCCGGTGCATCCATTGAGGTGATGCCGGCAGCCTCCTTGAGCGCGTGCTGCAGGGCTGGTGGCGGCAGCACTGGCAGCTGAATGGGAGGGCTGGGAAGCCGCTCCCGTGTGCTGCCCTGGCCACCTGCTGCGCCTGGCCCACAGGTGCCCGGCCAGGAGCACGTGCTGGCAGTGGCAGCACAGGGCAACTGAGCAGGCAGCCTCCCAGCCCTCGCACTCAGTTGCCCCGTGCTGCCACCACCACCAACACACAGCTGTGGGCCAGCCAGGCGCAGCAGGCAGCTGGGGTGGTGCGGGGCAACTGAGTGGGAGGGTGGGAGGCCACCCACACACCGCCAGCTGCCTGCCTCACCAATGGGGCAGCTGGCTTGCAGCGGCACACACTGCTGCTGCGAGTGCCGTGGCAGTGACATCATCACGCAGTCTGGGTGCACGTGCATGCTTCGTGCATGTGGGGGCAGCAACACCCCTGAAGCTGCCCCCGGGTGCAGGTATCTGGCCTCAGGCGCCAGAAAACCTGGCACCAGCCCTGAAGATAGTAATAACTGAGCTGACCTTTTAAAATAACCAGGTAGGCCAGGCCTACTTTGACTTCTACCCCTGTTCATTAGCAACGGCATTCGCACTGCTAATCAGAACCAATTTTCCCCACTTCCTCTCCTCTTTGACACAATGCCATTGTCTGGGCAGGAAGCTAAATCCAGTGCGATCTCTCAATGGTATTGGGCAAAAGCATGCGCTCTCTCAGAAGTGTCGGGCAACCCTAGAAATTGGAAAGAAATTCTCGTGCCCCATTGGTTGAGGTAGAGCAGCCAAGAAAGTCAAGAAAAGATGAGACCTCTCCCCAAGGTAATCTTGCTGTCATTTCAGGTGCCTTGTGGGGCAACAATAGTTAATTCTTCGGAAGCGGTCCAAATGTTACCAAACCTTCATTACGCTCCAGAGAGGAAGGAGGTGAACTCCTCTGGTAAGGATTTCTTGTGCCTTGATAATTTTTGGTCTCTTTAGAAGTCCTCTCAGAATCCTTCGCTCCCTCACACTGGAGGTAGGCCTAGGCTTTTGCTGAGGTGTAAATAGGGTCGCCAACCTCCTAATGGGGCCTGGAGGCTTCCTGGAATTACAACTGATCTCCAGATGACAAAGATCAGTTCCCATGGAGAAAATAGCTGCTTTGAAGGACAGACTCTATGGCATTATACCCCACAGAGGTCAGGGTGAGAGGGCTGTACCCTCAAAATCTCCAGGAATTTCCCAGCTTGGCACTGGCAACCATAGGTATAAATTGGGTGCACATATATGGATGACTGGAAAAAAGAGGATGACATTTCATACGTATCTATTAGCATAGATACACATTTCTACACAATGTAATTTAAATAAAAATCCAACTCACCACAGAGCCAACTGTTTCTTAAGTGACAGTAAGTAGCCTTGATCCCAACATACAATGAACACATGTACAATCTGTGTGCAGTGTACATTTGATTGTTCTTTATACATGCATTGAGTAATTCTCACATTACATTCAACACATGTACAGCTGAACATATGACTGAAACCCCCATTTATCTAGCTACTGGTCCCTGGTTTCATTTGTGAAATGAGTACATTGGCTCTTTTTTACAAATAGGTGTATACTCATCTACATGCAGGTTGTACATACATTCACTGTAACTTCTAAAAGTTCTCGTTCTCTCTCTCTCTCTCTCTCTCTCTCTCTCTCACACACACACACACACACACACACACACACACACACACAAAGCATTTTTCTTACCAGTGTAGTCACTGCTCCTTCTCACGGGAAACAAAATAGTGGTTTAGGGGGTCATTTTGATTCATCCAACAGGGCTCTCATCTTATGAAGTGCTGTATGATTTCCTTTTTTATTTCGACAGGTGCCAGGCAGGTGCAGGAGAATAAAGAGGAAAACCTTTCTCAGGAAGTGGAAACAAATAATATATCGTTGGGAAGAGGCAAGGATTTCCAGAAAGTCAAAGTGGAAATACCATCTGGGAGTAGGCATACCCAAGAGCTGGAACAGGAAATGGACCCAAAAGAAACTCTGCAGGTAACCATTCCTCATTGAGAAGATAATTGCAATGAGGAAGAAACCAGAGACCCGCCAAGACTTCATCCCTGTGACAGACATATAAGCTGTATGAATCCTGGCATAAGCTTCAAACCAAGTTCAGAAATTCTCCATAATCCAAGAACATATAGAGGGGAGAAACCACATATGTGTTCGTTATGTGGGAATAGTTTTACTCGGACATGAAACTTGCTGGTACACACAAGAATCCACACTGGAGAGGCCCCGTATAAATGCTCATACTGTGGGGAAAACTTCAGCTGTGATTGTGTGTTTAGGGAACATGAGAGAAGCCATATAAGTGTTTTCACTGTGAGAAAAGCTTCAATCGGAAGCGCTACCTTTTTAACCACGAGAGGATCCACACGAGAGAGAACCCACCTCAGTGCCTCTATTGTGGGAAAAGTTTTTCTCAGAGGGCCAGCCTTATTGCACTTGAGCGGATCCATACTGGGGAGATCCCATATAAGTGCAGGCACTGTGAGAAAAGCTTCTGTCAGAAGTCCAAGCTGATCATCCACAAGAGAATTCATACAGGAGAAACCCCCTACAAGTGTTTGGATTGTGGGAAAAGCTTCAGCCAGAAGAAGAACCTCATGACTCACATGAGAATCCATACCGGCAAGAAGCCATACAAGTGCCTGCACTGTGTGAAGAGATTCTTTCAGTGGGCCAAACTTCTGGTGCATGAGAGAATCCACTGTAGAAAATACAGGCAGCCATTTAACTCATGGTGAAAGCCAGTGTGGTATAGTGGTTACAGTGCTGGACTAGGACTTGGGGGGTCCCTGGTTTGAATCAACACTATTATTTTATCTATTTTCTTCATTTATTCCTTGCCTTTCTCACCAATGGGGACCCAAAATGGCTTCCATCCTTCTCCTCTCATCCATTTTATTCTTACCTTGTGAGGTAGGTCAGGCTGAGAATGCGTGACTGTTGTTGTGAGGATAAAATGGAAGACAACAGTGTAAGTTACTTTGTGTCCTCGGCCGTTTCCACATGGCTTACCTTCTTTCGGAAAACAGCGTCTTTGTGCGCGAAATCATGTGAGAAGACGCTGTTATCGCACGAGAAGACGCTGTTATCGCAGAAAACAGCGTCTTCTCACGCGATTTTGCATGATAACAGCGTCTTCTCACGTTTCGCATAATAACAGCGTCTTCTCACGTGATTTCGCGCGTGAAGACGCTGTTTTCCGGAAGAAGGCAAGCCGTGTGGAAATGGCCCTCATTAGGGAGAAAGGGGTGTAAATGAAGTAAATAACATGAAGAGCATCATGTTATAGGTAAGAGTACAATTTGAGTAGCAAAGCTCCTGGCCACATCAGCCAAGAACTCAGCAAGGAGCCTTCAGCAGGTGATTTTCACTCTCTGCTCCGGTTCCCATCCGTGGCCCAAACTTGGCATGTAAGGGGAGGGGGGCATGTTTGCCTATAAAGTGGCAGGTGGGGAAGGGTCTAACTTCTACAACAAAAAATGTATACAGCTGAGGGGTCATCTGGGTAAAGAAGAGTTGAGAAAAAAACACTTGCCAGTGTTCTTCACACAGGTAATTTTGGTATACTGAAACGGTTTGCAAATGCGTATGGCTGTTGGCTGATCCCCTCCACCCCACTTTGCTAGACTGAGAGCCCAGCTACAAGAGATGAATTACATGAGGAGGAGGAGCACGTGAAGGGAGTCGCAGTGTTAGCTGGGAAGCTGAGTTTTAAAAGAGATCAGAAGGCTTTGTCAATTTCCCCTCTCTACAGAGCCAGGGAGATGGCTGCTCAGAGCGTTTGTTAATTTCCTCTTTGCCTCTGGAAGGCTCTGTTAGTTTCACCTCTCCTTCTAAGAGGTAAAGAGAAAAAAACAACCCCCCTGAGCAGCCATCTCCAGCTCTGTAGACAGCTTGCACCATCTTCAGGAACTCCTGCCACTGGCCTTCCCAGCACAGGTGAAGCGTCTCAGCTGGTTCTTGTTTAACGTGCTGAGGAAGTTCCCCAGTCGAAACTACATTGGTACTCACAGAATTTTTAACTCCTGGGCTTTTTCTTGCACATTTCTCAAATCTGTCCCAGAATCTGGACCCTGCTGGGTCTTGCCCATTAATTTCCACATTTGGTCTACCTGCTATCCTCTCCCCTTCAGCCATGTTTCTCTTCCCCCTTCTGCTCTCTGCAGCGGCCCAATATGGGCCCATTTTGCCCCAAATCAGGGTCATTTCAGGCTTGTTTTTGTACAGATTGGGCCTGTTTTGGCTCAGATCAGGGCCGCTGCAGAGCACAGGAGTGCTCCCGCACTCCACAGTGGCCCCGATTCGGGCCAAAACAGGCCCAATCCACGCAAAAACAGGCCTGAAACGAGCCCAAGTTGGGCCACAATAGGCCCGTTTGGGGCCGCTGTGTTATGCACAATCTTTGCGCTTCTGTGGTATCTTTCTCTCTCTTAGCCAATCACAATGACAAAAAACACTCCCGGAGTCCTGTTGAATTGAAGCAAATAGATTGTTTAATTAAACAATGGATGAGCTCCCACGGGAAGTAAAGGAACTCCCTCGTGCCCAGTGCTCATCAAAGCTACAATAGAAGTGCAAAGCAATTAATACCCTCAGGTTAATTATAATAATATTACAATATTCTAATATTTGTTATCTTATTGGCTCGTAGTCTTTGACACAGGTGTCTAGGGTTAGTTTGATTGGAAGACGCAATTCTGGGTTGGCTA
Organism: Eublepharis macularius; assembly: GCF_028583425.1. NCBI lineage: Eukaryota > Metazoa > Chordata > Lepidosauria > Squamata > Eublepharidae > Eublepharis > Eublepharis macularius. Next base: position 167,244,962 of record NC_072793.1, on the reverse strand, counting down.
CCTACTTGGGGGAATTCCAAATTCTGCAGGCCCTTATCTTGTCCTTGCGCTTGTTCCCCTTGGAAGGACATCTTCCCCTTTTGCCCACTTCCCTTTTGCTACTGTTACCTTCGACGGTGCCATGTAGTCTCATCTTGGCAGCCTTGAGGGAGATAATGCCACAGGTGGCCGACCCAGCTTGCTGCATAAATCAGTTTCTACAAAAGGTTCTCTTGTATTGATTCCTATTGGAATCCTATAGGATAATATAACATATGTGTAATATTTTTATAGGTGCATCTCTACAAGCACATTCTTCTTTGGTCTTCTTGTTTCAAGTGTCATATTCTTACAGGTTGCATTACAAATACTACATTGGCTCCTGAGCATAGAAAAAGTGCAAGACATGTAATACTGAAAGGCACAGAATACTGAAAGGCACAGGAGTGGTATATAAAATCCCTTTCTTCAAATCCATATTTCTCAACTGTGGAGCACAGGAGTGCTCCCACACTCCACAGCAGCACCAATCCGAGCCCCTGTGGAGCATGGGCATGCTCCCAGGGGCCATGTGATGATATCACTTCCCAGAAGTGACATAATTGCACTTGTGGGAGTGCTCTTCGCATGCACGTACCCTCCACCACAAGAGGTAAGTACAAGGAGCCAGTCCCCCCACCGGGAGGTTAAGAGGGACTGGCAACCCTACCGATATTGGCCTTGGCGACTATAGCCCCCGCATTTCAAACATGGGGGACCAATGTATCTGTGGGACCACCTCTCCCTATATGTGCCCTGGAGGACATTGTGACCAACTACTGGTGGTCCCTGGCCCCAGGGAAGCCCGCTTGGCCTTGACCAGAGCCAGGGCCTTTTCGGTCCTGGCTCCAACCTGGTGGAACTCTGTGCCCACTGCTACTAGGGCCTGGCAGGATTTGTTATCCTTCCACAAGGCATGTAAGAGAGAGATGTTCTACCAGGCATATGGTTGAGGCTCAGCCAGGCCTCCGCCGGCCCGGTAAGAGGAGGAGGAGAAAGATCAAATCTCCATCAGGCCTGTCAACCATCCGGTTTTAATTAGCTAAGCTCTGGCTGCTGCCATCTGAAGATTTATTTTATATTTTGTATGAAAACTGATTGAATTTTATACTGTTTGATTGATTTTGTGGAGTGTCTCTAGTGTATCTAGTTGTGCTACTGTGTTTTAAATGATGTAATCCACCCTGAGCCCACTTGCAGGGAGGGGTATAACCTCATGCAAGGGGAGAACATGCTACATGCTACATGCACTCCTCCCGATTCATGTTTTCAGAATTTTGAAAGCAGCAATGCTTGGATTTCCCCCTCAGAATGTGTGTACCTGACAAAGCAGCAGCGGGGCATATTGTGAGGATTCTATGTAGCACGTTTTCCTCATGAAAACATAAGGCCTAAAAAATTTGCAGTGTCCTTTTTGGTTAATGATTGAGCCAAGGAATAGAAAATCTTGAACAATTTCAGTTTCCTCATTGTCAATTTTAAAATTGTATAATTCCTCACTAGTCATTACTTTTGTTTTCTTGATGTTCAGCTGTAATCCTGCTTTGGACTTTCTTCTTTAACCTTCTTTAACCTTCATCCATAGTCATTTCAAGTCTTCACTATTTTCTGCAGTAACGTGGTGTCATCTGCATATCTCAAGTTGTTAATGTTCCTTCTTCCAGTTTTGGCTGTTCTCCAAATTAGATGATTTAATTTCCCCCTAGGTAGGCAATTTCTAGGTATGCCAACCTCCAGATGGGGCCTGGAGATCCCCCAGAATTACAGCTGATCACCACACGTGAGCTCCCCTTGAGAAAACTGATGCTTGGGAGAGTGGACTCCATAGCATCATACCTTGCTGAAGTCCATTCCCTCCGTAAACCCCACCCTCCCCAGGTTCCACCCTACCAAATCTCCAGGAATTTCCTAACCTGGAATTGGCAACAGTCGTGGTTTCATTGTGCTGAGGCCTGCTCGTATCCAGATGACCCTGCCCCCAAACATTGAGATCCCAGCCTGCCCCTTCATTTGCATAGCCTCATCCAGAGATCAGCTGATTGGTCACATTACAGTGTGATGGAATGATGGGACGTAACTTTTGTACATACTAGCAACCAAACCCGTTTTTAAAAAACAGGCTCTACAAATGGCTCCTGCAGCAGGCCGATTTCGGCCCATTTGGGGCTGAATCGGGCCCAGTTGGAGCTGAAATTGGTCTACTGCGGAGCACAGGAACGCTGCTGGGGTGATGTGACAGGCTCTAGAGAACTCCTGTGTTCTACAATGGGCCAATTTTGGCCACAAATGGGCCCAAAACGGGCTGCTGTGGCAGGAGCATTCCAGGGCTTGTCGTGCCACCCCAGCCTGCTTGGGGCCTCCACCATGCCGGGCCTTCCCACAGCTGTGGCGGTGGCTGCGGGGCCTTGGGAGGGCTGCACCAGCATGCTGGGCTTCACTCCTGCCTCTTTGGTGGCACAACCCTCTGGAGGCCCTGAGGAAGCTGCCGTAGCAACGGAAAAAGCCGGCGCAGCAGCACAACCCTCCCCACTGCCATGCTGCACCTTCTCAGGCCTACAGAAGCCCCAAGAAGGCAGCGGGAAGGCAAACTGTGTTTCTGCCGAATCAGTATTTATCCCCATGGAGTGCACCTGCACGGGGATAAAAAGTGAGTCATGGGTAACACGGTTTGCCTTTTATTTCTTAGGATATACAAAAACGACCTTAGCCCCACCTCTTGCCAAGAGACTGTGTTGGTCCTAGCTCTCACTACCAATCAGCTCCAGTAGAAATTAATCTACACCACACCTGGATATCCAACTTGCATGGGCAATAATATCTAAATATGAAACCTCCAAGTATAAAAGGAGTATGCCTCTGAACACAAGATGCGGTGGGAAAAAGGACTAAGGAAACAAACCTCCAACTTTTTATTCTGCTTCTGAGTTTCTAGAAGTGTCTGGATGGCCACTGTGGAACACAGAACTAGATGGAGCATGGTCTTCTGCGGCAGGAAGACAGGTATCATCAGAAAGACTCACTTTTCAACCAGATCATAGCACAGGCCGGATCAGTTTCTGCACACACCAGAGCATCGCATGACTTACCTCTGCACATGTACTGAGTGACAGCCATCATGTACCTAAATGGTTGTGCGAATAGCTCCCCAGGGTTATGAATGCCTCAGGATACCAAAAGGGCTTATATGGCTTTTGAAAAATTCCTGACAAACACCATTCTACCCATTTCTCAGTTAATGCTAACAGCAGACCATGCAGTAAAACTGCTCTGGGACAATCTCCAGGGAGAGGAGGGAAAGTTCACAAGCAAAAATGCTCCCTCATACACAAAAAAGTCTCTGCACACAGAAAGGTAGCATTTCAGGACAAAGGTTAAAGTTTACTCCTTGACATCTAAATTTCTATGTGAAAGGAGATTTTTTAATATATAGTTTAGTACTGAATGATGTAATCCCCACTTGACTGTCTAAAGCAGTACAGCCTAAGAACAGTTTTGCCATGAGATATGCTTTATGCATACTGGTTCTGATCCATTGACAGTTATAAATGAAGGTGTTACCCCCTGCCAAACACTGAGAGAACCTTTCCACTCTCAGAAATTTTCTGATTTTTAATAACACGTGACCATACCCTGTTTCTATTACATTCAGAATTTTTAAAGGGTTATCTCCTATGCAATTTATTGTTCTGTTCATATGTAAAATACATTGTGCTCAGGAAGGCAAACTTGTCTCCACTTGTGAAGCTTGTACAGGGCTCCCCTCTTGTGCAGATTCACTTAGGTTTAAGAAAATCAGATAGCCCACGGTAGCTTTTCCAACAGTGTTGATTTTTATATGGCTTTTCCTGTGTGACGTAAGGCCTGCCCGCTGACTGAATCTTTTACCGCACTCTGCGCACTTGTAAGGCTTCTCGCCTGTGTGGATCCTCACGTGGGTCATGAGGTTCCCCTTTTGACTGAATGTCTTCCCACAGTCTGTGCACTTGTACGGGCTCTCCCCCGAATGGATCCTCTTGTGGGCAATGAGGTTCCACTTACGATTGAAGCTCCTCCCACAGTCCGAGCATTTGTACGGGGTCTCTCCCTTGTGGATTCGCTTATGCCCTGTGAGGTATCGTTTCTGATTGAAGCTCTTCCCGCACTCGGAACACTTGAACCGCCTGTCCCCTGCATGGGTCCTCTCATGTGCAGTGAGGCTGGAACTATGAGGGAAGATTTCCTTGCAGTCCGAGGACCTGAAGTGCTTCTCATCCGTGGGAACTGTTTCATGTTTAAGAAGGCCTGTGCTTGGCCGGAAGCTTCCTTCACTGTTAGCGCTTGTTTTTAGTTCTTTGCCACTGTGATTTTTGGTTTCTTTGTCATGAAAGTCACCTTCCCAAGAGGGAAGAGCTTCGGAAGCCTTATTTTCTGTGTCCTTCACCTGCTTAGTTGCTGCCCCTTGCTGCCCCAAGAGCATTGTTCTTTCCTCACAATGTTGGAAAACTAAGCCTATTCGCATGGATGCATCATGCGGTTCCACTTGATCAGAATCTTTCGGCTGAAAAGAATCTCCCGATGACCCAGTGTCTGTAGAAATAAAAAAAATCAGAACAAGATATAAATCTGTCTTACAAAATTCTCCCAACTGAAAAAATCAGATGGACATTTTTATTTTGCCTTTCCTTCAAGGAGCCCGGTCTGCTATACATATTCCCCCCTCCATTTTTTTATTTTCACAACAACCCTGTGAGGTGGATCAGGTTGAAAGAGAGCTGCTTGCTCAAGGCCATTCAGACTATGGCAAGGATTTAAATCTAGATATATAAAACTCTTGAAGAAAAGCGTCTGAAACAATTTCATCTTGGGTGGTGAGGGAAGGATTCAGCCCTCCCCAGCTTTTAGTGTGAAAGTTGACTTCCACCACCACCGTCTTTGCCCTTTCTCATACAAGTTTAATCATGTCATTCCAGCATTTGTGTATTTTGTTCCCCACCCCCACCTCCTTTGGTGCTTATTTTGAAATGGTAGTTTTGTGATGAAATGTGTGTGTGTGGGGGGGAATCAATAACCTGACTGACCTAGAGGGTTTTCCCTCCATAAGAACACCAAAGGGAATATATTTATTATCTGGATATTTTATATGCCACCTCTCCAGTGACTTGCTTAAGACAGCTAACAACTAAAACGATAAAATAAACCATTAAAACACAGCCATTAAACAGAAGCGCAAGAAACCTAAAACGATATAGATAAAATAACCCTCTGGCTCGAAGCAGACTATAAAACAACTAAAACATTTAACCGAAAAGCCTAGTAATGTTTTGGTCTGGCACTTAGAGGAAGGTACGGTAGGTGTCAGGCAGAAGTCAGAATCATAGCCAATGACAGATTTATCTTTTTATCAGCACTCCAGGCTAGTGGTAAATTTTGTCATTTTCTATCTCTCTAGGGTTTTTTTCTGCCACTTAGAATCTGTCCACACTAGTTTCAAGGCCAAGATTTTGAAGTCAAAGCAGGGATGCAATTCCAAAAAGGCTAAAGGACTAGTAGCTAATGAAGGTGTCAAAAAGAGAGACAGAGGAAGAGAGAGAAAGAGCGAGAGAGTGTGCCATTTCTCGGAGGAAAGGTCTGTCGACTCCTATAAATGGAGATGCCATACACAAGAAAGCCTTACCCAGAGCACGTCCTTCTTTGCCCAACTCCTGCTTGCCTACTCTGCAAAGCTGCTGGTTCCGAGCATCTGACAGAACTTGGCCTCCTTTGGATGAATTCACAGCCACCTCTGTGAAAGGCACAGGCCCCTGAGAGGGTAAATGGGAAAACACACATTTCACAGAATGACCACAATACAGCCATTCACTGTCGCCAGTTTTCACTTCTTTGCATAAGGCAAAAGGGACCCGTGGAACACTGCCACAGGATGTAGTGATGGCCGCATATTTAGATGGCTTTAAAGGAGGCTTACATACATTCATGAAGGGTAGATCCAATACAGGCTGTCAGTTATGATAGATTGTCACATTTCCAGCTGAGGTCTAAATATGATTTGCCAACTTCTGCTAAATGGCAATATTTACTATTGCAACATTTGTTGGTGTCGAAATATGATGCAGCAGCTTTGAGTGCTTCAGAATCTCCCCCACTTTTAGAGATTCTTATTGAATCAGTATAGAAAGCAAAATCTACACTATTTGTATATAAATATTTGAGGTCAGTTAATAAATATGATACACAGAACCTTCAAAATGAATGGAATAACGATCTGGAGTGTCCAGTTTTGCTAAAGCAATGGGATAATAAGGCCTTAAGTCATATACTCGTTGCAACTTACTCAGCAAAAAATTATGTCGAGGGTATATCGGACACCACAGCGTCTTTTTACTAAAAGTTTAAGCTCAGTGTGTAACTGTTGGCAGTATAATTCACAAAATTCATCTCTTAAGCATATGCTTTGGACATGTTTAGTCATTCAGCTCTTTTGGGAGGAAGTTCTTAGTCATATTAATTTTGTATTAGAAACCTCATTTGTTTTTGAGGATGTTAACGTATGTTAAAGCTACTTGCCTGTCTCTTGGAATCTGATTGTCAACAGAAATGGACTCTCGTGCCTTTATAGTTGCTAAAAGACTCGTACTTCAGCATTGGAAAGACAAAAGTCCACTTCCTGTAAATTACTGGATTGAAGACCTTATAAACTTATCAACATTTGAACATATCGCATATAGATGGCAATTGCGTATGGACTTATTTTTTGATATTTGGAAACCTTTTACAGAAGCATCTGTATAGATTTGCCAATAGTGTTTTTGTAGCCAGCACTGTTTTCTTTTTCTTTTTCCTGTTTGCATTTTTGATTTGTTTTGCACTAATAAAAAATAAAAGCTATGATGGCCAGCTGGTAACCCCATGTTCAAAGGCAGTGGACTCATGAATAATAGTTGCTGGGGTTGTGGGAACCATAGGGGCATAGGGAGAGGCATAAAAATGTAACATTTCTGGAAATTTGAAGCCATGTAGAAAGGAACATCCCCCGCCCCCCGATTTTCTTTGGGGGGGGGGTTCTTGGAGGAAAATACCCAATTTTGCAATAAATTAATAAATATTTGCAGTATTTCTTACCAAAACCGTACTACTTTATTCCAATTGTAACATAGTTGTTATATAAAACTATATAATTGGCATATGTACATAATTTAGACATTTAACTGCCTTAATTTCTTATAAGCAAAACGGTAAATATATCCAGTACTTGACAGAGAACTGCAAATTGCTGTACCCTATGCTACCTCAGCACATGTATCTTAATTTTTACTCTCTGAGAGGTTGAAACCTAACAATCACTACAATTTCCAGGTGGTTATGTGGAAATGTCTGAGCACGTCCTCATGAGTCAACAAGTTCTCCCTCACCTGTGACCCCCATCTCTTGCTGTCTCGCCGGCCCATCAGGAAGTCCTCTGCAAGGGCCACAGCCTGGGCACAGTTCTCCGGACTGCTCTCCCGGACCCAGCTCTGCATTTCCAGGGGCAAGATGATCAGAAACTGCTCCAGGATCAGCTGCTCCAGGATCTGCTCTTTGGTGCGCCTCTCCGGCTTCAGCCATTGATGGCAAAGCTCCCGGAGTTTGTCACAAACCTCCCGGGGCCCTTTGGCTTCCTGGTAGCAGAACTGCCGGAACTGCTGGCGCCGCATCTCCAGGCAGACGATATCTTCGTTCAGAATCTCATCCTTCACTTTCGCAAAGGAGTCTAAGCTCCGGTAGACCTTGTGGCCTTCTCTGCCAAGGCCTAGCTGGGTTTGGGTCACCCATCCTCCTCTTGAACTCTGGGGGGCATCAGCAGTTCCTTTGAAGGAGGCCTGGAAATCCTTTGAGTCACTCCCTGAGGCAGGCTGAGGCAGCGGTCCTGAGTCAGGGACCTGCACACTCTTGAGGAATTCCTGCCACTGGTCTTCCCAGTGCTGCTGCAGCCCCTCTTCTGGCTCTCGTTTAACCTGCGGTGAGGGCCCTTTGCTCAGAAAGGTCCCAATGCTTCCAAAATGCACCATCTGCGGGCCTTTTTTCCCCTGTCCATGCATCCCATCCCACAATTTGGAGCCGGCTATGACCTGCTCCTCCATTTCTAGACCTAGTGCTGTTCCCTCCTTCGTGTTGAACCTCTTTGAGGGGAGACGCCAACGTTTTGGGCAGCACCCTTGAACTTTCAGTCAGCGCAAGGGGCTTACATTAGAGGTTGTCTCATCCAATACCAAAAGGTAGGCAATAAGTTCCCAGTTTGCAAGAGGCTGTTCTTCTAATAACAGAGAGAGAGAAATTGAGGAGACAAAATGATTAGAATGTCAGACTATTTATTTTATTGATTGATTGATTGAATTTTTAGCCTACCCTCCCCACGGACGAGCTCAGGGCAGGGTACAATAAAGTACTCAGTAACAATTAAAAACATAAATACAGTTAAAAATCCCAAAACACGCATAGTACAGCATCTCAAAATAGCGGCCCCCTCTAATTTCCCCAATCATAAACACAAGGAGGTGGGTGGAGGCCATAGTTAATAATATTTACTGACTGCTCTTATGTGGGGGGGGGGAGGCGATGATTTCATTGCCCCTCTGGTGGGAGACTGGTAGGGAGGCTCCTAAAACAATCCAAGGCTGGCCTCAACCGAATGCCTGGTGGAATGGCTCTGTCTTACAGGCCCGTCGAAAAGATATAAGGTCTTGGCGGGCCCGGGTGTCCTCTGACCGAGTTCCACCAGGTTGGGGCCAGGACTGAAAATGCTGAGGAGGTCTGAGTTCAAACCCCGACATGGCTATGAAGATCACTGGGTAGCCTGTGCCAGTCACTCTCTTAGTGTGCCTACCTCACAGGGTTATTGTAAGGATAAGATGGAGGAGGAGATAACTATGTATCCCACTTTGAGCTCCTTGGAGGAAAGATGAGGTAAAAATATAATAGAGAAAAATATGGGAAGATATTACATCACTTCCTTCTCTTCCTGAATGAAAAAGGGTATATGAATATAATCTCATTTAAATTAATCCATTGCATTGAGATTAAATTGATATACATTATCTGATAAAACATTTAGGCTTTGGAATGTTGAGAGCACTTTACATTATTTTATTGTAGTCTTCACAACAACCCTATATGGCAGACCAGTATTATTGTCCCCATATTGTATACAGGGAACCAGACTCCTTGTTTATTTTTGTCAAATTGTATGCAAGGTAAGTAATAGCCCCTAGAAACCCCAGTATCTAGCATTTAACCTCCACCTGTACCAATTTACCCAGGGCAGTCCATATTTCTGATAAATCACAATCCCCACTTTTGTCATGTGGGTATTTTTAATGTGAGTTGTGACTTTTGTTGTCGGTCTGGGTTCAGCCCACTCTGCAGAGAACTTAAATCTCAGAGTGGTGAACAGATGCGTCTGTTCCAATAATTCTCTAGTGTCAATTGCATGCACGTGGACAATGATGTGCTTTGCAGGTACACTACCTGTCATTTCCCACCCTGCAGTTGCTAAGGTACATTTGGAACTGGGATACCTGCTGTAAGACAATTAGATTTTTTTCTAGCATCTCTTTCACTAATATCATCATGGCTTTTAAATCAATGTAGGACAGGCCACAAAAGAATAATGGAGCACTGCCCACGGAAGGTAGTCTCAAGCAAACACTTACAGTAGAGCAAGCGTGTGTGTGTGTGTGGGGGGGGGGGGATATAAGGTTGAGAACCTGATTCAGAAATCTGTCCCTATCTTTAAAATGTTTGTGAAACATTGGGAGATATATGGCTCCAGTGAGCTGTTCTTATTCATGTTCTGTGGTGACTGAGCAATTACACTGCATACAAAGTTCGTTCTCATTATTAACTACTGTAAAATGTTCAATAGTAACTCCTGTAAAATGTTTTTTAAAAAGCAATCATGCCTCAAAGACATCAAAGCAGCACTGGCCATTTTTCTTTAAAGTCCCCGTTGCCCAAAACTGTACGCAGCTGAGAAATGGCATGGTACAGTGTCTCAGAGTTTGTGCTGGGAAATTCAAATCCCTGTTAACAATGAATAAATAATGAACAAATGTTACAAGCCTAAAGTACGCATCAGCAAAGGAGGAGGCCTGCAGTACCTCTTTATGAGTTACCGCTCCAGCCTTGCCTTCCTAGTCAGCCTTTCCTGTAGGCAAGTAATGGAGAGCCAAGCTGTAAAATCAGGATGCCTACATTTCCCATCAAAACTTGAGGTAAGCTGACAAGTGTCCAACCTGTGTAAGGTGTCACTTGTAGCTTGGCTCTTAGATTGAGGGTATTTGGTGCATTCCTGCATAAGTCACTCTAGGCATACACCCAGATCAGGAACTCATACAGAATGCCCAGAGAGCCAAGCTCTTCAGAAAAGACCGTCAATCGTTGCTTCTTCACTCTTCTTCACACTTTTTTTCATTAGCCAAAAAAAAAAAAGGATTTACTTGTCAGAAGTTTGAAATAATTGTGTTCAAACGAATCCTTGTTTTTTTTTAAAAATGACAACCCATTGACAGAATCTTTGCAAACTAAAGACTCCTGTTCAAAAATAGTCTCTCCAGCCTTAAACTCCAGGTACTCTTCCATCCCTCAGTATTGTTATTGATAGTCAGAAAGTTCAGTGTACAGTCCAGGCTGCTTCTCTTCCTTGCATTTTGCTGGGGCTTGCTGGGTTTCAAAAGACAATTTATCTGGGGGTGGGGGGCAGACAGCTTCCAAATTTGGGCTCAGGTCTACCCAATCTCTTCATTCTTCCTCTGATGCCCAAGTTTGGATGGTCCACTCGGCTTGCTTTGCACCCCCGCCCCCCAAATAGCAGCTGTGTCTCTGGGCTCCCTTTTCCCCTGGCAATGATTCTCAGCTTCAAATCCCACCCCCCAACACACACTCACCTCTTGCCGCAAGCTTAGCAATGCAAAACACCAAGCATGGCCTAAGGGGTGGGGGGAACGGCCTAGAGCAAACTCAGGCTCCTCCTCCACTAAATGGAGGAAAAGACTATATATTTTTAAAAGCCACTTTCCCACCAGGGCTTCTTTGGGGAGGGGGAAAGAGAGGAAGTGGTTTCATTCCGCCTGACTCTTTCCTTTCTGAAATTTCCAAGCCTTGCTAGGAATAGCTCAACTCGATAGGTTTAACCTGTTCAGTTTACTTTAGCTCTGTTTCCTGATTTTGAGGAGGGGCATTCCTAAATCTCCAAAATAAAGCCAACAAGACCAAAACACAATCCCTCCCCTCAATTAAAATGGAAGCTTTGCTTCTCAGCAATAACTGGAGCATTTCCACAGCACTGAGTAATTTTGTTAACTTTAAATTTGCACAATATTATGTGGCACTTACCAACCCCTGGTCATGACTATTTCAACAACAATTTTTTAAAAAATCTTATTTTTATTGAATACTAAACAGAGCAGAGGATATAAAATCCTGCATTGTGTCCCAGAGTGTGCTGAAGACTTGGGGATTGTGATTCATCTTTTTATTACATCCAGCCATGCCAATGTTGTCTGGATTGGTACACCAGCTGTGGATTATCCATTACCGTGGACAAGATTGTACTCAGAAGAACACCTGAAATTCCCTCAGTGAGTCAGATGACCACAGGTCTATGAAAGTCAATACTGGCCGTTTCCAGACGGCCCCCCGCCTCACGAAACGTCGCGCGTCGTCGCGCGTCGTTGCGCAGAAAACGCGAAATATCGCGTTTTCTCGCGCGAGTTTTGCACGACGTCGCGCAAAACTCGCGCGAGAAAACGCGATATTTCGCGTTTTCTGCGCAACGACGCGCGACGACGCGCGACGTTTCGTGAGGCGGGGGGCCGTCTGGAAACGGCCACTGTCTACTCTGACTAGCAGCAGTTTTCCAGGGTTTCAGTTGGGGCTTGGGTGGGGTGGGGGGGTCTTTCATATCACCTGCTACCTGGTCCTTTTAAAAATTGGAGGTACCAGGGATTGAACCATGACCCTGTGCACTCAAGGCAGATACTCCAGGCCAGTTCTCCTGAACCATACCCCTACTTCTAAGTCTTTACTGTCTACTGTTCTGAGAACTTGTTCTTCGAGGCAAACGACTATCCCTGGTGAACGGAAACAGGCAACAACCACTCTGTTCCTTATAACAAGGATTTATTTTAACATGCAAGGGCTCTGGGAGTCTCCTACCACAGAAGCCCAGAACAAATCACCTTATAACCGTTTATACTTTTTACATCAAAAAAAAAGCGGGAGCAAGGAACCAATATAGGTATTACAGCATAACTATCTCTTTATATTGGAGAATTGACAGTTGTTTCAGTGTTGCCGATACAGCTTTGGTCCTGGAGTACCTGATAATTGGTACCGGGCCTGGTGCCCAGAATGATTTCAGCCCAGAGTGATTTTAGCTCAAGACAACATGCTTTATTGCAAGCCAAAACAGACAGACTCAGACACTGAATGTGAGCCAATATATACACACAAACCCCGCCCTGATAATAACCAGTAACCAATAGGAACATGTACTTTGGAATGCCATTATTTGCATGAACTATATACAATGTATTGGACTAGCAGTCCAACTATTGGTCTTTATTAGAGAGGACCAATTGGTTGCTGCCCACAGAATGTAACCAATGAGATTTCAGTTATTAGGAAACTCGACATCATAACCTGAAGCTCAACACAGTGCATAACATTCAATACATTAGAGGACTTGCTAAGCCCTATTTTAACCCAATACATAACACCTGACCTGCTTGCTTCGAGCGGGTGGCTCCACTCCTGACCTCTGTCTGGACCTTAGTCAGATTTCCCAGGACACTACTAGCTTGCTTACAAGTGCAAAGTTGTCCGGGGGCATGGGCTCTGAGGGGCCGAGTCACACCATACAAAGTCCCTTTGGCCCCCACGAGGGCTGCATATCAGACGTGTGATGGGAGTTCTGAGACCCATGGGGACTTTGTATCGTATCAGTGAGTCCCAAAAGACCACCTGTTCCCTTGCTTGCCCATGATCTTCACTGAAGAAGAACCCAAGTTCAGGTGCCCACACAATAACATGGCTACCCTTAAGAGTGAGTGGTTCCAGATTACAGACTTCCTTTCCCTCACCCATTTGTTGGGCCCTTATCTAGTTGTTATCTATCACCTTTGTATCTTTGGGACACCATGGTTCTCCCTGCATCCATTTTATCCACGCCACACCCTGTGAGATAGCGTCAACAGGCCCAAGGTCCCTGGCAAGTTTCATGGCAGAACAGGATTACTCTAGTCCAACTCTAACCCTCTAAACCAGGAAAAGGCAAACATACTGATCAGTGGCCAAGGTCATTTTACTCCACTTGCAGTGCTAGGTATCAGTGTGTGCCCCTGAGATGTCAGTTGCACTGCTGGGTTAGCTTGCTCCCAGTATGCTTAGCAGCCAGATACAGTCCTCATCCCACCCACCCCGCCCCTTTATTTACCAGCACATCAACTTCTTTGTGCTATATATTGTGGGGGGTTTGATGTGCAGGCCAAAACTGTTGCCTATCTTTGTCTAACCCGCAACCCTATACTGGCATGTAAAAAAATGGCTCTTTTGCAAGGCATGTATGTACATCATTCTGTGATCTGAGTCCGCTGCCATTTTCTTGTTGAATGCCCTTTTCTATGACAGTTTTGTCACATTTAAATGGATACAGGAAGGCAAGGTCCTTTGAAGAGGGGGAAGTGTAAAAGCCAGTATTTTGATTTATTTTTTTTAAAAAAATGAAAAGGCCTTCAAACCCATGGGTCAGGACCGTCAGGTGATCTATGAGTCTCTCTAGAACTATTTTTTGTTGCATTTCAGGGCACATACATGCCTTTCTTTGCATCCATGCTGAGAGAAACAGCACCCCTTGGCTCATGCCTCCTGGCCCTCAGCTTGTCTTTCCTGTCTCTAGCTCTGCCATACTATAGCCCACAGTCTCTGTCTTGACTAGAGAGATAAAAATTCTGGCTCCCCCTCTGTCACATGACTGTATGCTTATAGATCAGTGGCTACGGAGACTGCCAAAGTTGAAGGCCGCTGTTTTAGCGCATTATTTATTTACTTAATTTCAACTCCACCTTTCTCAATGGGAAACCAAAGCGACTTACATCATTTTCCTCTTTTCCATTTTATCCTCCTAACAATCCTGTGAGGTAGGTTAGGCTGACACTGTGTTGACTGCTCAAGATCACCAAGCAAGCCTCCATGGCAGTGCGGGGATTTGAACCAAGGTCTCCCAGATCCTCATTAGACCTCTGTTCCAATAAACCTGCTTACTCCAAGGCAGTCCCATTGCCTACTTAGTAACTTAAGCATCCAGTTTCTGAATGACATCAGAATGTGCCTCCTTGAATCAGGGTTTTTATATTGAAGAGATGGGGGAATTGGAGCCTGTTTTGTTTACATCAGGGAGTGATATATTCAAGGTTCATTTTAAGGATGCTATTTTACTATTACAGTTTTTAAAAATTTGAAACAGTACTGTAACAAATAAATACCTTAAAGATTAAAGATTAATACATTTTTATTCTAGCATAAGGGTTTGTGGATTAGATCTCATGCTATCAAATGCATAAGGATATTGTTTTACACTCTCATGGTATGTTGAATTATCGTAATAATTTTTTTACTAATTTAATATCTTAACTGGGTTTTAATTACTGAATTTTTTTCAGTAGTACCTGTAAGACTAACAAAATGTGTGATAGGGTATGAGCTTTTGTGAGTCACAGCTCACTTCTTCAGAAAGCTCATACCTTACAACAAATTTTGTTAGTCTTTTAGGGGCTTCTGGACTCTTGCTGTTTTCTGTTGCTACAGACAGAATAACATGGCTACCCATCTTGATTTTTTTTTTAATTTGGAGGCTGAAAATGTGCCATGTGTATATATTTGCACATGCACAGATACCACAAAACACTGGGGGGTTGGGTGCCATTCAGGGTATCATAGTGCCCAAATCGTGCATGAAAACTGTGAGGAGGATCCAGTGGAAATGCGGGCAAGAAGGGTGGGAAGCAAAGGAGGAGCCAGAGGCAAGGGGTAAAATGGGATTTCCCTTCGAAGATTCCTTGCAAGTCCCCTGTGTGTATGTACATATCTGTAAAAGCCACATACTCTGGGCTAAATTACAAGAGACGAATTACATGAGGATCCTCACATGAAGGGAGCTGCAATGTTAGCTGGGAAGCTGAGTTTTAAAAGAGATCAGAAAGCTCTGTCAATTTTCCCTCTCTACAGAGCTGGCAAAGATGCCTCCTCAGAGGATTTATTTCCTCTTAGCCTCCTAGAAGGGGAAGTGAAACTGACAGAGTTTTGGGGTGGCAAAGAGGAAATTAGCAAACCCTCTGAGGAGGGATCTTTCCTGGCTCTACAGAGAGGGGAAATTGACAAAGCCTTCTGTTGTCTTTTAAAACTCAGCTTCCCAGCAAACATTGCAGCTCCCTTCATGTGCAGTCCTCGTGCAATTCGTCTCTTGTAGCTTAGCCCTCTGTCTTTGAAGGGTGCCCAATCTCTGTTCTTGCAGGACCACTGGTGGTTTTGACCTCTTCAACATAACTTTCAGTGGCTCACCCTTCTGAAAATTATTCAGCCTATCTGAAAAACAAACTGCTTTCACACTGAAGGCCCATCTAGTTGAGCCTCCTGTTCCCAATAATGGCCAGCCAAATGTTTTCTGGAAACCCAAGAGAAAGGCATGAAGACAACAAAACAATTGGTATTCAGAGGTAGGCCATGGTGGTTTCATTTAGTTATCATGGCTAACAGCTGTCAATAGACAAAGTATCCATGATTCTTTTTTCCTAAACACAGTGCAGAGGTGTCCAATGTGGTGCCCCTAGGCACCTACTGACATCCTCCTTAGCCTCTACCAAGTGTTTTTAAAAGTGGATTGGGCCAGGTGGGGCTTTTGCCCAAGAATACTTCTGATTAGCCATTGGAGATTTGATTTACGGTGCGGATTTTTAAAAATGTTGCTTCGGCAGCAGCTGCCACAACAGGATTTGAGTCCTGTGGCACCTTAGAGACAAAAAAGATTTTCAGAGTATAAGATTTTGAGTCAGAGCTCCCATCTTCAGACATGAGTAAGAATGGAGAACGCTGAGCCTTCCATTCCTACTTGTGTCTGAAGAAGGGAGCTAAAAAGCTCACACTCTGAAAATCTTGTTAGTCTCTAAGGTGTCACTGGACTCAAATCCTGCTGTTCTACTGCAGATCAATATTAGCTGGCACTTCAATACAAGGATCTTCACTGTGTGACTGAAGGCAAGCTGCAGCAGCCATTTTGTGGCTGGCTCTGGCTCCTGAGGCAGCCATATTTTGGCAGCCACAAAACGCCTGTGCCCAGAATTCCAAAGGTGCCCATGGGTTCAAAAACATTGGGGACCCTTGCCCTAGTGAATACCATAGACTAATTTCATCCGTTCTGATTCAATAGTCAAATTTTATTGGGTGACCCTCTCCTGCCCTCCCCCAACTTCTAGTAATATGGGAGAAGAAATAACCTTTTCAGCTCCGTTTTCTCCAGACCAACCATAATTCTTTTACATAACTCTATCTCTCTGCTCACCTTTTTTCTAAACCAGAAATCCCGAATCACTTCAGATTTCCCACAAAGCCATGGTTTAATAACTGACAACGGAACAGCTAATATATATCACGCCATTGGCTTAAGTTCTCTTTGAAAGCAGAGTATGTTTTACACACACACACACACACAGATTTTATATGAAATATTTATTTAAAAGGGAAACTCAGTCGAATGAAGAAATCACAGTATTTCCCTTAATACTCAAGAATATCGCCTCCCTGTTTGCTACAGAATTGTAAAATTAAGATGCAAAACAGATAAATTACCTTAAATTTGGTATGGCAAAGAGGTAATTTGTCACACAAACACATACATACTTCAATATACCTAATTACTATGAAGCTGTATTTTACAAATCTCATTAAAAGGGGGAGGGAGGACTTTGATTAAAAATAATATGGTGGTGGAAAGTGCCGCCAAGTCAGAGCTGACTTATGGTGACCCCTGCTGGGGTTTTCAAGACAACAGATGATCGGAGGTGATTTGCCATGGCCTGCCTCAGCATAGCAACCCTGGTCTTCCTTGGAAGTCTCCCATCCAATTACTAACCAAGGCCAAATCAGCTTTGCTTCCAAGATCTGATGAGATCGAGCCCAGAATTTAGTACACGTGAGTTCCTGTCCATCTATGGACCTGTTAGACAACCAAAGTTTTGGGGGCCCAATTCTCTCACCTTTTCTTGACTGACTGTTATCACCCACCAAGCCAGGGCAGATTGGGCTATTAGGAAAAGCTGGGGCCTCTTGGCCTAGACCCAACCAGCAACAACACGCCAAAGCTCACCTATTGCTATCTTTTGTACTTCTTCCAGCCAGGTCCAAACCAAGTGCCCTCTGCAAGGTTGCCAGGCCTGCATTAAACAGTTCTTTTGATTCCCATGTGAGTTTTCTCATGCGAACTCAGGCCTGACTTCTGACTGAATCTCTTCCCACAATGAGTGCACTTGTAGGGTTTCTCGCCTGTGTGGATCCGCATGTGGGTCACGAGGTTCCCTTTCTGATTGAAGCTCTTCCCACATTCCGAGCAAATGTACGGGTTCTCACCCGTGTGGATGCGCTCATGGATGACGAGCTTGGACCCCTTTGGGAAGCTTTTCCCACAGTGGACACATGTGTATGGGTTCTCTCCCCTGTGCATCCTCTCGTGGATTGTCAGGTAACATTTCCGGTTGAAGCTTCTCCCACAATCTGTGCATCTGTATGGTCTCTCACCTGTATGGGTCTTGACATGTTCCCGGAAGATGGAACCTTGGTCAAAGTTTTTGCCACAATAACAGCATCGGTACAGGGCCTCACCAGCATGGGTTCTCAGATGTTCCTTAAAGCTGGAGCCACGGCTAAAGCTTTTGCCACAGTGGGCACATTTGTGCAAATTGTTATCTCCTGGATGGGTTCTCTCATGCATAATGTGGTTCTGTGTATGATCAAAGCTGTTCCCGCAATATGATATATGTGGTTTCTCTCCAGCATGAACATTCTCATGTTTTGTAAGGTCTGAGCTCTGTCCAAAATTTCTTCCATTGTCAGAAGATGCATTTTTGACCTCAGAGTAGGAGACCATTTGCTGTACTTTGTCTTCTTTTCCACCTTTTGTACAGAAAATTGAATCATCCGCATTCTTCTCACATTGGTTTCCCTGCGCACGCACAGTCATTCCTTTCTTACTATTTTGGCCATTTTCATCTCTTCCCAAAGATGCCATATGTAGTTCTGCTTGTTCAAGATCTTCCCGATGCAGACAAACCTTCTCATTCTCCCACTCCAGCCCATTACCTGCAAGAAATTAAACACATGTTATTTGTTTAATATATTTATAACCTGCCTCCCTCCCAAAAGTCTATGATGACAAATAAAAAATAGGATAATTCAAATAAAATACAATATAAAATAAGAACAGCGGGTGTATATTTGGGGATAAAAGGACAAACAGTGTATGAAGAAAAATTGTAGAGAAGGGCAACCAAAATGTTTGGGGAGTTAGGGAAGTTTTTTCTATGAGTAAAAACGAAAATGGTTTGGGGCTCTTCAGTTTAGAAAAATGTGATCGGGAGGAGGAAGCATGATGGAGGTTTATAAAGTTACATAAGGGAGGGATAAAATGAGCAGAGAGGATTTTCCCCCTTTCTCTCAAAGTAATAGAATTCAAGGATACTTTGTGAAATTGACAGAAGACTCAAGACAGACAAAAGATGGGAGGAAACTGAAATGTCAACTGGCTGCTGCAAGACCTTATGGCTGAGTCTATACACTTCCTTTCTCCCAAAGTAGTTTACATCGTTATCCTCTCCTCCATTTTATCTTCACAACATCCCTGTGAGGAAGGTAGGGCTGACAGATTGTGACTGGCCCACGATCTCCAAGCAAGCTTTCAAGACAGAGGGAATTCAAACCTAGGTCTGCCAGATCCTAATCCTACACTCTAGCCACCACACACACTGAGCCAGGCCCAAAGTGTCTGCCACCAGAGACAAGAGGAAGGGGGATAAGGCACAGACAGGCATAGAAGAAGCCCAAGAGGAGAGATTACAGAAGAATTCCATTGAGGAATAAACATGCAAACACGCCCACAAGAGTAGCGAGGGCGGAAAGGGGAGGAAAACACACGAAGGGAAGAAGGCCAAGGAAGGATAACACATATACACAGAGGACTACGAAAGGGGGAAAGGGAGGATAAAACACACACAATTGTTCTGCACAATGCTCTCACTCACTTTCCTGATGATGTGGTGGGCTCCTAGGGAAAGACCTGAAGGTGCCATGGTGCCCACAGGAGCCAGGTTAGGAACCGTGCTGTAAGGCATCTTACAGTGTAAACAAGAGCAACGTTAGCTTCACCAATTAGGTTCCACTAGGGACACTAGGAAAGCGGAAATGAGCCTGCCTCTCAGATGTCCCAGAATCACAGGTGTCTTACCCTGCAAGGTCACCCCTTCATTGTACTCCTGCTTGGCTTCCCTGTGGGTCCAAGCGTCCAGCAGCAGAACCTGGCCTGCTTCGGAAGATTCTGCTGCGGCCTCCACAAATGGCACTGGAACCTAGAAGAGCAGGAAGGAGAAAAAACATTCAGAGAGAAGGCAATGCTGCCGCCGAGGGCCTGGTTTTGCACTAATGTGCCTGACTTTTTCAGCTGACCCCCTGCACACATATACTCTAAGTCCAATGGGACAGAAACAAAGGGTGGGTTATTGTTTTCAACCAGATTCGGGCCTCAGAAAGAGAATTAGCATGGTCCAAAAGATAAGAGATCCAGGAGTCGTGCTGTGAAAGGGCCATGGGGAAGTCACTAATGTGTGGTTCACGTGCAAGAGAACGGGGAGGGGCATGGCTCAGTACCAGAGCAAGAGCTTTGTCTGCAGAAGGCATTGGGTCCAATTCCAAGCATCGCCAGCTGAAAAGATCGGGCAGTAGCTGATGTGAAAATCCTCTGCCTGAGAACCGCTGCCAGTCAGAGGCAGAGGGGATGAACCCTGATTTTGAAGGACCAACCGTTCAATTCAGCGAAAGGCAGCATCGTGTGTTCACATGTGTAAATGTGGGGGCAAAACTGGACCGCATCACTTCAGACTCCAAGTGGGAGAATCACCACCTATTTTTACAAAAGAGGGCAGTAGACATACGATTGCATAATCTGCAATAATGACACTCAGCTTGGGGGGCCACATGTGGCTTTTCTGAGCACCGATCTCCAATGCAGCTCTCACCCCATGTTTCAGGAAGGCGGGCAAGGCCTTTGCCCAGTGGGGCTTCTGTTAGCATTCGATTCCCACCTTGAAACAGCCACTGCCAGAGGAACGGTTAACCTGCAAGCCTCCCTGAGGCACAGGCCTCGTGCCAGGGATGGATGTAAACGTGGCTCTTTTGGTTTATGGTATCTGCAAATGTGGCTCTCTCAGAGCTGCAGTGGGTACCGCCAAACTATGGTGTGGATCAGTTTATGGAACACAAGATTTTCTCCAGGATAGTGATTCTGACACCAAGTGCATTTTTGTTGGTGTGCTTATCAGAAACAGGCTCCCACTATACTTCTACACCGGCTGCATTTTCTGATGGACATTGTTTTGCAGTCCGTCCATGGACATGTATTATAGGTACATTTTAACAAAAGCATAAACCACCAGCATTACTGAGAAAGCAGGAAGTTCAGAGGTTTCTGGAAAAGGGCGCGTAAAGAGCTCTTCCTAATACTTCCCACAACTTCAAAATCTATGTTGTGGAGAAGTTGAAAAAGACGTGATAATATCCCAGGCACTTCTGTCATTAAATCAGAAAGCGGATGACTGGTGCTTAAGGGGGGAAAGTAAAAAATAGAGATGTGTGAATAATCAGTTACTGCAGAGTACTAAATATTAGGAAATACAGAAAACACCCTAAAGTTAACATTACATTACTAAGTTTGATCATGGACCTGACAAATAGAAATGACAGAATCCTGACTGGGCTGATTGCTGTGACTCAGTTATACCAAGGCTGCAATCCAATGAAATACTTACCTGGGAGTAAGCCAGCCACTGAATAAAATGGGACTTACTTCCGAGTAAACATGCAAAGGATTGAACTTTAAGTTGCCTTCTTTGAGTGTCTACTGACAAGAAAATGTCATAGGATAGAGGAGAAAGTCCTTCTTCACCAAAACGGGGGAGAGGGATGTTACACCGTCAGAGGAACATGTTACTCATCCGACAAAGATGGTTGCAAAAGGGGGTAGCCATGTTAGTCTGTCATAGCAAAATAAAAAAACCAAAGTCCAGTGGCACCTTAAAGACTCTCAATATTTATTTCAATATGAGTTTCTGTGAGTCACAGCCCACTTCCTTCCCCAA
The DNA here is from genome assembly GCF_028583425.1 of Eublepharis macularius. Taxonomy (NCBI): domain Eukaryota; kingdom Metazoa; phylum Chordata; class Lepidosauria; order Squamata; family Eublepharidae; genus Eublepharis; species Eublepharis macularius. The sequence continues at coordinate 167,223,537 of NC_072793.1, read as the reverse complement.
CACAGGTAATTCGGGAGCTATTGGAACAGAGAATGTGGACAAAGTCACAGGATACTGGCCAATACGATTCTGTGTAATTCAGGGAGGGGAAAGATATTAAAGCGGCTATTACATAACCAGTCATCGTGGTCTTCTGCAAGTTATTGTCTTCTGTGAAGGATGCCCCTGATTTTTGACACTGATTGCATTTTGACACCTATGAACAAAGAAGACATGTCATGTCAAACAGTGGTTTGTGCGGACACCATTTTGACAGTATTTTTGCAATGATACAATACTCAATGGTAAAAAGCACGGTGCAGTGACATACCCATGCTTCTATATCCCGTGTCATTCCAGGCCAGTAATATCGCTGCTTTATTGCCATTCTGGTTTTGACGATGCCTCTGTGACCCCCATGGCTGCTACCATGAAAGTCAGTGAAGATTTGTCGGGCATCGTGCAAAGTTTGGACAACTAACAGCTTGCCATAAAATAGTTCTCCTCCTATGGGGAATGAAGAGCACAGAAAAGTTAATCGGAAGGCATTGATGGTTGCAGAGCTTCCCCTTCCCAGCAGCAGTTTTTTCCTTTCTGACTGGACTGTGGGACCTGTGTGGGTTTATAGTTATGTGGGTTGCACAGGTGCAACAGAAGAAGGGGCAGTTGTCATAGTCACCTGTCTTGTCTCTTCCATCAGTGGAGCTCTGCGGGAAGAAGAGGAAGAAGGGACCAGTTTTGCTTGCTTCCACCACCCCAATGTGCATACAGGTCCTACGACTCTGAAAGAGTTTATTCCCGAAACCAGAAATGGCTTTGGGGGAGGAAAGTGGAGAAGACAAGGAAGCGGAGAAGATCCAGAATCCTTGCAGTGGACCCAGCCTGGTGACAACTGTTCATTTATCACTCAAGAACTATGGCTGTGAAGTACTGAAATGTTTGCTTCTGTGATCTGTGAAACATCAGAACCACAAGTGACAAAAGGCACAGATTGGACACTTGTCAGCTTCCCTCAAGTTTTGACGGGAAATGTAGGCATCCTGGTCTCACAGCTTCGCTCTCTGACTGCTGTCCAATGGACTTTTCAACTGTCACTTGTCCAACATTCCGCCAAGCTGCCTACATTTCCCATCAAAACTTGAGGGAAGCAGACAAGTGTCCAATCTGTGCCTTTTGTCACTTGTGGTTCTGCTCTCAGTCGTCAATCTCATGAGTTACATTTGTTTCCTTGAAACTTTTAGACCAGGGACCCCCAAACCTTATCAGCCTATGGGCATCTTTAGAATTCTGACATATGGTAGTGCGTGAAACCACAAAATGGCTGCTGTGGGAAGTGGACCCACAGAAACAGCAGGGCCGGGGGAAATCAGCAGTGGGAGGCAATCGGTATAGATTGCCTCCCCCCTTCCATCCATAGAAATCCTCAGCTGGATCCAAACCATACAGTTACATAGGCACTCTCTTATATTTCCATGTGCATTGTAACAGTAATTATTGTGTTTTGTAGGTACAGTGAGCCACAGAGAGGCAAATACATGCTTTAGAGTAAAATCCTATGCACCGTTACTGCAGTTAAAACAGATCGATTTCTATGGTCCATAAACTCAATTAACCCTGCCTGAGATTGTACTGTTCTTCTAGTATATCTTATGGCACATTGAAGATAAAGCACAAAACCTTTAACAACCCAGGGGTTAGAATGTTAGGATCTGGGAGGCTCACGTCAGAATATTCACTCTGCAATGGAAACTAGCTGCTGAACTTGTTACAAAGACAACATGGAGGGAGAATGAAGCTGAAAACCACGTTGGGCCCCCATTGAGGAGATAAGTGGGATATAAATATCTCAATTAACAAATAAATAAGCAATAACTTGCTTTTTTAATTCAGTAGAAGAATATGATTGCCCAGATGATACAGAACCACTAGCATGGCTTTACCTGATAGCAAACATACCTTTAAAGGCATATTTCTGTGCCAAACGTCTAAGGGTCTGCCGCTTGTTTTTACTCATATCCTTTGGATACACTTTGGATTTCTTAAATGCCAAAATTTGTGCAATTTTATGTTCAAATGGTGCTGCGGAACATGGATGATTCGAAGCTGTGTGTAAAGATACAAAAAGTAAGTTTGAACATGTAAGGGAGGATGTCTGTGGTTTTAAAAAAAACTGGACTTGTGGTACAAATATTGTGAAATGTTTGGCTTGAGATTAGCATGACCATTTCTTAAATATTCTTTTTACATTCTTTCGGAGGATCACGAAGAGGCCAAAAAAAGGTGGCTCGTGTGTCCCCCACCCTGAATCATCCTTCTGTGAAGAGCAAACAGGTAACCAGGGCCGATTCCAGATGACTAACCTTAAGGCGCTTCATGCCGTCCTCTTCCGGATCGCGACGGGGAAAATGCGAAACATCGTGTTTCCTCGCGCGAGTTTTGCACGACGACGCGCAAAACTCGCGCGAGGAAACGCGATGTTTCGCATTTTCCCCGTCGCGATCCGTTAGAGGACGGCATGAAGCGCCTTAAGGTTAGTCATCTGGAATCGGCCCTGGAATGGAAATTTGTTTTCGCTGACATATTCAGGAGGCAGAACTACATATTACTTTAAAAAGTTGATGTTGTTTTCCAAACAACAATAATAACAAAATGTTAAGTTCCCCTTGAAACCTTCTGAAAGAAAGGGGCTATCCGTAGTATAAATTATATAATTCACTTGTGTACTTCTACAAGAATGAAAAAACAAATAAACCCTGAATTGTTCAAAGATATTCTTAAAGGTAAAGGACAGCATTTTACAGGGGGGATAGTGGTTACAGTGGTTTTTACAGAGCACTGGGGTTAGAATGTTGGACTAAGAACTTGAAGATGCACAATACATAGCCTACACAGAGAAACTCCCTTCCAGGTCCATTGAAGTCAATGGTCTTAGAAGGGCGTAACTCTGTTTAGGATTGCGCTATCTACTTCCTGCTCTGCCATGGAAGCTCACGGGGTGATTTTGAGCCCATCACTCTCTCTTGCAGCCTAACCTTCATCACAATGTTAATCTCCCGTCCCAGAAAATGCAAAACGCAGGACGTGAGCAAGTGTGGTAGTGGATAATTTCCGGTACAGCATTTTAAAACACTATTTTAAAACTCCACTGCTTCTACAGAAGCTGTTCCTAAGAATAAAATTATGCTGTTTAAGAACAGTGGGTGAAATCGTGGGATACTGAAAGCCAGTCTTTGTTATGAGAATGTTAACATTGGACAAAACTCCAGGGCTAAGACTAAATCCCATTCTCTCAGTTTCAGGCCCATTCAACATTCAACATGGAAATGATACTTAAAGATTGCATTCCCAGCAATCTTTTGTACTGAACTCACCAGCAACATTTCCATCCAAAGGGGCGTTGTCAGCCACGGCTGTCTTCACGACGAATGAATGAATAACAGTTATATGAAGTACAAGAGAAAATACACCCCGGGATCAGAATTGTGGAAGAAGATAAGTGCTTTATTATACACCCTTTCAAATTATGCAGTGCCAACACTGTTTGTAACAACCGGCTAGTGACAGAGATTCAACAATGTCTCTTAAAGAATTTTTCATATGCACAAGCTAAATGTTGCACCTGTCCAGGAGATGTTGTATAAATTAGTTTCTGGGAAATCTGAACAGGAGATAGAGGAGCCAATTCCTAATGCAACAAAAAAAAAATGGCCATCAGAAAATGCAACCGGCGTAGAAAGATGGCAGGAGCCTGTTTCTGATGGGCAGCCCATCAGAAATGACCTTGCCATCAGAAAAAGTTTCCAGAAGATCTTGTGCTTCTGTATTCCAGAGGCAGAAACTATACAGTGTGTCATGGAAAGAAGAGATTCCCACAAATACTTTCTGTCTTGAATGTTTTGTGCATATCCTGTTTTCAGGAAAGTAAGGAGTAGGCAGCTGTGGCCATTCTTCCTGTGCACATAGGCAAAGATAAGACCAAGGGACCACTTGGTAAAAGGTTGGGGATGGTGGTGGAATCACTGTCACAGATAGGGTCGTCAACTCTGGTTTGGGAAATTCATAAAGATTTGGGAGTTGACACTGGGTAGGGTGAGGTTTGGGGAAGGGAGAGGCCTCAATGGGGTATAAATGCCATACAGTCCATCCTCCAGAGCTGCCATTTTCTCCAGGGAACTGACCTCTGTAGTCTGGAGATCAGTTATAATTCAGAGACATCAGGTTGGCAACCCTAGTCCAAAGGCATTCTACATGTACTCAGATGTACTGTTACCTCAGGCCCATACCTGAGGGGATGAAATCACTATTTTTGATACTGTGGCTGATTATGTTAAAAAAGGAGCCATGCCCTGAAACATTCATTTCTCCCCCCCCCACCTCAATTTTGTTTTTAAGTCTAGTCAGATGATATTAATGTCACAGCCAATAAACAACCCATACTTACATTCAGAGTAGGCCAACACTCTAACCACTACCTGGTACTCGCTTCCTAACACTGAGTGAAATCCTTGGTCTAGTCTAGGTCAGTCTTGACCAGTCTGGGTAGATCTCCAGGGCTTCAGACAGAGAACTAGTTACCTGAGATCCCTCACCTAGAAATGCCGGGGACTGAATCTCAGAGCGGAAGTACAAGTGACAAAAGGCACAGGTTGGACACTTGTCAGCTTCCCTCAAGTTTTGATGGGAAATGTAGGCAGCTTGGCGGAATGTTGGACAAGTAACAGTTGAAAAGTGCATTGGTCAGCAGTCAGAGAGCCAAGCTGCAAGACTAGGATGCCTACATTTCCCATCAAAACTTGAGGGAAGCTGACAAGTGTCCAACCTGTGCCTTTTGTCACTTGTAGTTCCACTCTGAGACCTCCTGCATGCAACATAGGGGGTTCTACCACTGAAATTAAACTTCCTTATGCCTGTTGCGTAGAGATAGCATCAGTTCATGCACAGATGTCCTCACCTGTCCCACACAGGACAGCAACAATCCTCAGACTTGCCCCAGAACCAGTATGAGACTTAGGGTTGCCAGATCCAGATCGGAAAATTCCTGGAGATTTGGGGGGTGAAACTTGGAGAGGGCAGGGTTTGGGGAGGGGAACGACCTCAGCAGGGTAGAATATTGTAGTATCCACCTCCAAAGCAGCAATTTTCTCCAGGGCTGGAGATCAGTTGTGATTCTGGGAGATCTCCAGCCACCACCTGGAGACTAGCAACCCTATCTAGTTACCATTGTTTGTCAAGCCTGAACTTTTGAGATGTTGGTTACCCCATCTGGATTCTCACTCTGCAAGAATCAAAGCCATCTTTTAAAAAATTACAATAATCTAAATTCACCTCACCTCAGTCACATATTGTGGAGTCTTCAGCCCTTCAAACACATCAGCAGCCAACCCTCGCTCCTTTTGCTCCTGTTTCTCCACCTCTTCCTGCTGCTTCGACAGGAAATCCTCTGCCAGGGCCACTGCTTGCATGCAGGATTCAGGGCCATGTTCCCGGACCCAGCTTTGCATTTCCTGGGGCAGGATTGTCAGAAATTGCTCTAGGATCAGCAGCTCCAAGATCTCCTCCTTTGAATGTCTTTCTGTTTTCAGCCATTGACAGCAAAGTTGCTGGAGTCTGCCATAAACTGCTCTCGGCCCCTCCATTTCTTGGTAGCAGAATTGCCTGAAATGCTGGCGCTGCCTCTCCCTCACATTGGCCTCTCTTTGCAAGATGGCCATCTTCACCTTCCCATAATCCTCTCTGTCTTGAGAACTGAGACTACTGAAGGCCTGCTTGGCTTCTCCACTGAGGGCTGGCAAGAGGAAGGTCACCCACTTGTCACGAGGCCACCGGCACGCTGATGCAACTTGCTCGAAGGAGGCCAGAAAAACCTTCGCATCCTCCCACAGTGGGGGTTCTTCAGACAGCGGTGTGTTCCCCCATTCTGAGCCAGGGGCCTGCAGTGTCCTCAGGAACTCCTGCCACTGGGCCTCCCAACGTTGTTGCAATCCCTCCCCTGGGTCACATTTTACTTGCTGGGGGGTTCCTGGTGTCTGTAACTGTCCAATGCTTCTTACATGGACAACTTGTGGGGCTTTTGCTGTTCCTCCAATTCCTAGCCACAGTTTAGAGGTCGCTGTGACTTGCTCCTCCATTTCCAAGCTTTGGGAACTGCTGCTCCCTTTTCGTTCAATTGAAGTTTTCCTCCCCTCACTGACTAGAAGGGTGTGAGAGCTTCTTGTCCCTCTCCAGTCTAAAAGGCCTTTGGAAACAGCAGGAAATTCTTCAAATCAGCTGGCAGGTGGCGATGCTTCAAACCACTGCTAGGGACAAACATTGAAAGTGTCAGAATTCCTGTTTTGTGGCAATTAGAAGTGTGAGCTGAGCACTATGTGGTTCTGGGTTCAAATTTCTCTTCAGACACAATCAATCCATTGTCCAAAGCCAAAAGGGGCATAAGACATTTACTGTGAAACCAATCAGAACTTTTCATTTGGCTGGAGGACAGGGAGGGGGGACACATATTTCGACCTTGGTGTTAAGGTCTCTGTCAGCATCTACTTAGGACGCTTAGCTGACTTCGGTGGGCACAGAGTGCAACTAACTAGCGTTAGATACAACCCTCAGCATGCTGGGATGAAAAAGCCAAAATGGAAGCTACTCAACTGAAAATGTAACTTTTCTTTGATCAAACATTTCTCAGAGGCCAAACGGAAAACTCAAGTCCCTTCAAAGGCTGAGAATGAAGGGAAAACATAGTCTGTCCATATATTAAACAGGCTGGTGAATAATTTCAGCTGAGAAACAAAGTAGCAATTTCATATAAACCAACTTGTGGTAATATTAACTAGGGAAATTTCCCAGATTCCCTCTCTTCCAGTTGAAATGTGTTAGCCTTAGACTAGTCACAGGCTCTGCCAATATCTGGAATAGCAGGAGTAGCCTACTCGGAAGGATTGTTGTAAGGGTCACTGAGGCTGGATTTGAAAACATGCCTCTGAAGCTGACAGTTGGCTGAGGGTGAGGTCATTTTCTTGCATGTTTTAGAAACGGTTGATGCTATGAATTTAATTGCTAAGAATTTGACTGTAATGCTCAATTCTTATTTATAAAACTGGAAACCACCTTGCTAGGGTTACCAACCTCCAGGTCGGGCCTGGAGTTCTCCCAGAATTACAAGTGACATCCAAACTACAGAGATCAGTTCCCCTGGAGAAAACAACTGATTTGGAGGGTGGACACTATCACATTATACTCCACTGAGGTCACTCTCCTCTCCAAACTCCACCCTCTCTAGGCTCCACTCCCAAATCCCAAGCAGTTTCCTAATCCAGAGCTGACAACCCTACACTTTGCATATATTTGCATAGAGAGGTAGGTTACAAATATTTTGAATAAATAAATTAATGTACAGAAGTGGATCCAAAGGCAATTAAACTGGGGAAGCGAGTTCAGTGGCACCTTAGAGACATAACAAAATTTGTTCCAACATTTTCCATGAGTCAACATTTAATATAAAGAACTCCATCAGACCAATTTACATACACAACAGAAGGGTGGCCTCAGGGGTGGTTTCAAAGAGGTGGGTTTAAAACAAGATCCAGTGAAAGGAATAGCTAACCAATGGCCACTGATAAGAGCTGCTAGATTGACAAAGTGAGATTAACACAAGATCTAGTGGAGGATGAAATACTGCAAACTGATACAATAGTCACATTCATTTTCATTCCTAATGAGTGGGATATGCAAGATATTAGCATCCATAGCAAGTGAGGGGACCCAGATCCTGGCTAAGACTGTGGAGTAAGCAGTCTGAATTTATTAACACAACCTAGTTCCCCAATTTTATATTTTATTCTGCCTTGGAAATTCTTTGAATCAGCAATAGGAAGTTCTGGAAGATTAAAACACCCATCCATCGGTTTCAGATCTTAAATGCAGATCCACATGTAACAGAATACACTGCCCACAGCCAGGGCTCATTTCGAGGGGGAACGCACAGGAACACAGTTCCAGCAGTTCCCCAAAGAGGTCACATGTCAGGTGGCCCTGCCTACCTGACTCTCTGACATTTTGGGCCCATTTCATCCTGGATTGGGGCCGAAACTGCCCAGATCGGACCTCAGCAGCAGCCTGATCCTGACCATTTTGGGCCCCTTTTTGGCCATTTTCAGCCCCTTTTTGCCATTTTGGGCCCAATTTCGGTCCTGAATGGCCAGGATTGGGTCCAAAACAGCCAGGATGGGTGATCTCAGTGGGTGTGGCATTTGCAAATCAGTTATGCTAATGACACGTTTCTGATGATGTCAAGGGGCGTGGTATATGCTAATGAGTTATGCTAATGAGTTCCTCCAGCTCATTTTCTATGAAATGACCCCTGTCCACAGCTATTAGAAATGATACATAGAGCTTTTCCACACACATTGGATAATGCACTTCCAATCCTCTTTATAGATCATTTGGAACAAATTTTTTTGTGTGCGGAACAAAAAATCCACCTCAAATGACTGATAAAGTGCATTGAAAGTGCATTATCCAATGTGTGCGGAATCAGCCATAAATCAAATCCCCACGTTGCAAGGCAGCATACCTTCAAACAGAAGGTATGCCTGCCCCCATCTCAGGGGAATTTTTTGGGCCAGGGTTGAGCAATATGGATGGCCGCCAAATTTTACTGAGTAAACTGCTTTTAATGCTGATTTTATTGTAAATTTATTTATCTATGTTGTGATCTGCTCTGAACCCATTTACAGGGACAGCAGATAATAAATCCAATAAATGAAATGAAGAAGTTTGCAATGGCGGGGGATGGAAGCAGCAATGAGAAAAGGTGCTAGCTGGCCTCTGCGACCAGCTTATAGTCCTTCTGGGAGCAACTGGTTGACCACTATGGAAACAGGACCTGAACAGGACTACCCTTGCGCATAGCAGAAGTTGTCATTCCCATCCCAGAATGCTTCTGCTACTTCCAGGGGCTGTTACTCTGCTCTGAGAGCTGTCATTCTAGTCCCAGTGTAGTCTATCTGGACCCAGACACCTTTATGGAAAATCCATTCCGCATTTTCTTTGCAACTTTTTTTGTGCTGTAATGTATTTCACTGGAGCCCATGCAAATAAATTGGCATTCCTGGCTCCCATTATCTCCAAAGGGCCTTCAAGTGTCTCCCATTCTTTCCAATGGGCAATCCTGTCATCCCTTTTAGTGCATCCCACAGCTATCTCCTGCCTGAGCAGATCCATTACCCCACAGCCCGGCCGAGGAAGCCCTCCTGAACGATTCTATTTTGCACATTTTGACCACAATAAATGAATGCTTGTTATTTAAGCCTCGGTCTGAACTGCAGATAATTGCCATTGATTCGCTATTGCTCTCACTTGATCTGATCTGCGTGCAAAAAAGTCCGGGTTTGGGAAGGTAAATGCGCCCCTGCTCCCGGCCGGGGAGAATGTAGTGTTTTCCTCCCTCCCTTTGCAACCAGCCTATTTGCTGGTGCTCTCTCTCCATCACCACAGTAGCGTTCCTCCCCTTCCAGCCAGAATGCTGCCTCTTTTAAAAACTCACCTCCTTTTTCAAATTTAGCAGAGCCCCAGCCCCTGTCCTGGAAAAAGCACCGCCTGCAGCTCCGGAGCTCTGAGGAGGCAATTCAAAAGTCAGATTCCCACCAGGAAGGAGAGGGAAGGAAGGGCAGAGGAAGTGGCTTCACCAAACGCTTCTCTACGACATTTCCTACGCCCTGCCAAGAGGAAAGGAGCCGTTACTGCCCATCAAAGCGCAATTCAGTGGTTCTGACCCTTGGGGCTGCTCCTAGCCAGTTTGTGTGTGTAGTTTCGTGCAGAAAGAGGCTTTCTGTATATTCAGACTCTTTATTAGATTTTTTTATTGAGCTTTCTGACCATCTTTTTCACTGCTGTGGGTTTGGTTTGGTAAGGGTTGAGCAGGGAGGAAGGGGTGAAGTGTTTCAATTTGGAGATTTGCTAGAAACTTTTCTTTCTTTCTTTCTTTCTTTCTTTCTTTCTTTCTTTCTTTCTTTCGAGAAAGGCAATTTGAAACAATACAAGAGAAAAAAATACAATATTGTCAATGCGAGTTGACATATTACATGTATTTGTTTTTAAAATTAATTTATTCATTTAAATATTTAGCAAATCTTTTTTTAAAAATTATTTTAAAAGAATTGCAAAATTGGTCATGGGAGAGAGAGAAACGAGTTTGTAAGGACACAGGCACCAGCCAATCAGCAGTGTCCAGACAACAGACGTCAGCTGCAAATTCTGTTCTCTCATATTTCTGAGCAGAACAGCATAAGGTTGCCAACTCTGGATTGGGAAATCCCTGGAGATTGGGGTGGGTGGGGCTGGGGAAGAGGGCAGGAAAGACTTCCAGAGCAGCCCTATGAAAAGTGGGGCCTGGAGTTCTCCTGAAATAACATCTGATCTCCAGACTAGAGAGATCAGCGCCCCCGCCCGGTCACCTACTACCTGGTCCTTTCAGATGAAGATTGAACCTAGGACCTTCTGCATGCCGAGCAGGTGCTCTACCACAGCCACCTGATCTCAGTCATCACAAACCTTCCCAGCTGAGATGGAAGCAGAGGACTAATTAACATGTTCCCTCTGGGTGAGCAGTAAGGGAGGGTTGGGCAGAGCCCTACCCCTTACGATGCTCTTCACCTCTTCTTACCATCAGTTGGGGAAACAGTAGCAAGACACTATATATACACAACCAGGGAAAGTAACAATTACAGAGTATTTAACAATTTTATAAACAAGCAAGGTGCAAAGCGCAAAAACAGTTGGATTTTTATCGGATGGACTTTTGACTTGTTGGATTTGACATTACTATTTATGGATTGACTACACTGTGTTTATATTTATATTAGTTGGTTTTGCACTTATAGTGTCTTGCTAGTCCAGGGAACCCCCTTTGTTTGTGGTTGGGGAAACAGTAGCAAGCAGCGGAATGGGAGAGAAGTGGTTAAAGAGCCTTTGCCAGAGCTTCGCTTTGGAATAAATCAGTGGGCACAGCCAATGTTTAGCTTTCCAGCTCTTCCTCAGTCAAAAACATATTACTTGTACTTAAAAATTAATCCTCAAGCAGGGATAAAGATTTTCTTTCAGTCACTTGAGGTTTTAACCTTATCAAGAACTGTCTGCTGAACTCACTGCTATGGGCTATAGTGATGACCACTAGCTTTGATGGCTTTAGAGTGATGACCACTAGCTTTGATGGCTTTAGAAGATCATTAGACGAATTCATGGATTTATCGACAGCCATGATAGCTAAGCAGAACCTCCATGTACCCTGCAGTATACCTTTCAATACCAGTTGCTGGGAGGGGAACATATGAAGCTGCCTTACATTGAATCAGACCATTGGTCCATCAAGGTCAGTATCATCTACTCAGATTGGCAGCAATTCTCCAAGGGCTCAGGCCCAAGTCTTTCACATTACCTAATCCTTTTTCCTGGAGATTGAACCTGGGACCTTCTGCATGCCAAGCAGGGGCTGCAGCACTGAGCCACAGTCACTCCCCAGGTAGAAGGAGAGCATCAGTGAAGGCTCTGGGGTTTCAGCAGGAGATAGTTCCACCAGGTCACCTAACTCGGAGATATTTACATGTTGACTTGAAATGGAAGCATGGCTCTCTGTCTCTTTCCTCTCCCTCTTCCTTCACCCTCCAGCAACATGGTAAGATGGAGCCTCCTATTTTGAATCATGCAAGGCTGGACGATAACAACCACACCCCTTAAAGATTATTGCCCCATGAAATGATAGCAAATGGAGCCTTCATATTTGGAGGAGAAAACCTCTAAATACCAGTTGTGGGGATTGTTTTCTCCCTGCTTCTCTTGTTGGGGGCATCTAGTTGTCCAGTGTGGAAAAGGGGATGCTGGATTGGCTCAATTTATGAGCTTAACTTCTCTCCCCCCTTAATATTTCCTTTTGAGAGAATATATCAGGGATCCCCAACATGTATCCCATGGGCACTATGGCACCTGTCAATACCTCTTCTGGTGCCTGCCAAAGGTTTTTAGGTGTTTAGGCTTTTGCTTAGCAAGGCTTCTAACTGGTCACTAGAGATTTGATTGGTTGTGTAGATTTTTAAAAACGTTGCTACGGCAGCAGCTACCACCACAGCACAAGGATCTTCACTGTGACTGAAGATGAGCTGCAGCAGCCATTTTGTGGCTGGCTCTGTGACCTATGGCAGCCATTTTGTGGCTGCATTATGCCAAAATTCCGAAGGTGGCTGCAGGCTCAAAAAGGAGGGAAACTCCTTGAGTGCATTCTTAGTCTTAGGATAGTAATGAGAATGCTTAGGAAAGCAAAATGGGGGGAGAAAACACTTGTGGGCCAACTTTTGGGTGCGGAAGCAATTTTCCCCAAGCCAGTTTGGGATCCTGACAGTGTTTTGATGTGGGGGAGGTAGTTGTGAATTTCCTGCATTGTGCAGGGGGTTGGACTAGATGACCCTGGAGTTCCCTTCCAACCCTATGATTCTCTGATTGGATTGTTGCCTAAATATGTTTTTAAAAATACAATGAATGACAACTTATGCAATTTTAGTCTCTTTAATTCTGTACCCTGGTCTCTTTAATTCTGTTTCCTAATCAGTCTGGTATCTCTCGCACATGGGTTCGCGTGTGTGAAATGAGGCTTGACCGCTGAGAGAAGCGCTTTCCACAATCCAAGCACTCGTGCGGCTTCTCTCCTGTGTGGATCCTCTGGTGTCTCATGAGGACCGAACTTTGACTGAAGCTCTTCCCGCAGTCTGAGCATTCATAGGGCTTCTCACCTGTGTGGGTCCTTCGATGAGTTCGGAGGCTTGAGCTGACAATGAAACATTTCCCACAGTCTGGGCATTTATATGGCCTCTCTCCTGTGTGGGTTCTCTCATGGGCCACAAGGTTTCCTCTCTGAACAAAGCTCTTCCCACAGTCTGAGCACTGATATGGCTTTTCCCCGATATGTATCTGCTGATGTGTAAGGAGGGCAGAACTTAAACTGAAGCTTTTGCCACAGTCTGAACATTTGTATGGTTTCTCTCCTGTGTGGGTTTCTTCATGGACAATGAGCCTTGATCTGTGAATAAATGTCTTTCCGCATTCAGAACACTTATGTGGTTTCTCTCCCGTATGCGCTCTCTCATGACTCACTAATGTTGACCTATCAACAAAGCTTTTTCCGCACTTTGCACAACAATATGGTTTTTCTCCTGTGTGGATTCTTCTGTGGACAATGAGGCCTGACTGATGAGTGAAGCTCTTCCCACAGTCCAAACACACAAAGGGCTTCTCTCCTGTGTGGATTCTCTGATGCGCATCGAAACTGGTTTTGTGACGAAAGAGTTTCCCACAGTCTGGACATGTGTATGGCTGTTCCACTGTGTGCAGCTTCTGATGTCTGTAGAGATGTGAACTCAAGCGAAACCGTTTCCCACAATGGGCACACTGAAAAGGTTTCTCTCCTGTGTGGGTCCTCTCATGCGCAATAAGGTTGGATCTGTAATGGAAGCTTTTACCACATTCCAGACATTTGTGAAGTTTCTCGATGATGTTAGTTTCATCACATGGAATGAGGACCGAGCTCTGACCACAGCTTTTCTCCCATTCAGTCCCATGCCCCTCATTAATATTACAGATTTTCTGGTGCTTGGTTGAATCACTTAAGTCTTTGTAGACCCCTGGACAATAATTAGACTTCTCAGATCTCTTCTCTGCTGAGTTTGCAAGCTGGCTTTCAACATCATCTCCCTGCTGATGAAACAAGGACATTCTCTCTTTAGTACATCCTGATGACATCTCTTGCTTTTTGTCATGTGGTAGGCTTTCCTGTGGTGTCAAGCATGTCTTCTGCCTCATTTAAAGACCCATAGCCTGAATACAATAGAATAACAGTGTCACAAAAGATGAAGAGTCAGCTCAGTCACATGACACCCCCACCCTAGAGACTGTAAGACCAGCCAATGAAGGAGATTGGTTTCCAACAGGTGCAGGGTCTTTTCAGTTGTGGTTCCACTGCTGTGGAATGTTCTAGAACATCAGAAGAGCCCTGCTGGAGCAGACCAAAAGCTCCATCTAAGTCCAGCAGCCTAGGTTGGATCCAGACTAATGTTTCCATGCATGTAAGGACTTACACCACAGAACATTATTTTCCCACAGCCACAGCCAGAGTAGCAGAAATGTCCCCTGAAATCCTCTTCCTGGAAAGTCCCCTCTTCTCTCGCAAGAAGGGAGGGTAGTAAAAACCACACTTTGCAGGCGGAAGTCCTTACACCAGTGGAAATGTCTGGCCTGTATCCCCAAGCTGCTGTTTTCAACAGTGGCCCACAAGATGCTTCCAGAAAAGCCACAAGTATGGTATGAAGGGAACAGCTTGCCTTTGTCTGGCCCTCCCATGATATCCAGAGGTATACTGCCTCTGAGCATGCAGGTTCCAACCATTCCTAGCTGAAGAAAGAGGGTTGCATTGCAAAATGCCATAGCAGTGCTAATTGCAAGAAGAACAATACAATGGAAGGGCTGAAAGCTGTATACAAGGGTTCATCATTTGTTTTCACTGTACAGAGTCTAGCACATCAATTAAGCCTTGCAGTTATTAATTATGATCATTATAGGTATGATTAACTGCAAGCCTTAGGCCAGGGCATGCCATTTCCCTTCTTTGTATAGTGCCTTGAGCAACGTTAAGGAATAACATCTATTACACCATTTATTGTATGACTTGCATCTAGTGCATTTGTCTTCTACTTCTTGTAATGCAGTTTTCTCATTGTTTATAGTACCTCTTATTCTGCTTTTTTATGGCATTGGTCTCTAAACTTTGTAATCCACCTTGAGTCTCAGCAAGCAAGGTGGACTATAAAGAAATAATAATTTATTATAATTGTAATAGTTATAATAAATATGATCGATTGTAAACCATATACAGGGGCATTCAATTTTCTTTCATTATATACAAGCACAGCATTTAACTTTATTGTTATATGCAAACCATTGGCTCAGACCTGTAGCTTCCTTCAGTGTGTAGCTGTAACCACAACATTTAGGTACCTTTCGTAATAATAAATTTGAAAGTACGGAGGCAGAGGGTAGGAATAATAGCAATGTCATTAATCCGGATCCAAAGGATGCGATGCCGTCCATCCCTCCTTGGCATCCTCCACTCGGAGGGAGTCAACGCCACTAAACGAGATGGGGCTTATTCCGAGCAAACATGCATAGGATCGGGGCCGCCTTCGCTTTAGTTTAGAAAAGAAGAAAGGGAGATTCAAACCGGATTGCTTTGTCCGCACCAACCTCGCAGCTGCTCTCCAGCCCTTGCCTCTTTATACAATCAAACCCCGCATCATTCACATGGGGTGCAGGAGCCGACCCGGATCTTGCACGCGTTTGACCTCGGAAGCTCAGCGGCATGCATTCCGGCGCTCCAGCTAGAGGGACAGAGAGAAAGAGCCGCCTTTGCCTCCTCTTCAGAGCCCTCTGCTGGCCGTAGCCCGGGCCGTTTCGCTCCCTTCCCTGCATTCTCACAGGCAGCCGGGAAGCGTGTCTCATCATGCTCCTTCCCACCCACCACCCACCACCCACCACCCACCCTGGCACTCGACTGCAAGGAAGAAACGTTGCTGAGACCCAGGGAAGGCGACGCAAAGTGCAATTTTCTATCTGCATCTGAACGCTTCGGGAACGCTTGTTGCAAATTCTTGCGGGACTAAATAACGTCGGGATCCGCCGCATCCTGTTCTCTCTTTTCTGTAGTCCTATGGAAGCAATGGTTGCTGGTTGGTTTTTAATGCTTTGAGGGTTAATTGTTTGAAAAATAAGCATTCGGTTAAAAACATACACACACCCCCTCAAGAAATGGAGGTCAGGAAAAGCACCGGAAGGGAGAATTGGCAACTCGTGGACCCTTAATGGGGCGTGGAGGGGGGGGGGGGATGCCAATGAGGGAGTGGTAACAGAGGCCTCCGGTTTTGTTGTCCCTGGAGCACGGTTTCTGCCTTTTGCAGAGATGCAGTTATTAGTTTTTCTTAGCTCAGATTACTAAAGTTGCCGTTCTCCAGGGATCAGTAAAGTGAAAACGTAGAAGTGTGGTGCGGAGTGCATGCACAAGTGCATGTAAAGGCAGCACATGAATGCTAAGGTCTTATGTAGCGATCAGCTCTACCCACTGACTCATTGCAACCACTGAGATAGAGTTTGAACTTTGAGAATGTTCTGTAGAGCTGGTGTGGTGTAGTGGTTAGAATATCATGCCAGGAGATCATGGGCTGCTAGAACGTCAGCTTTGCTGAACATGACCAGCTAGACTAGAGCACAGCTTTCCTGGTAATTTGCCAGTCCATGGGGATCAGCTTGCTGGACATGTGCTGCTAGGACAAAGCATACCTTTCCTGGTGGGATTTTGCAAGTGGGCAGAGATAAATTTGCTGAACATGAGCTGCTGGACAAAAGTAAAGCTTTCCTGGGTGAGACTTTGGCACCTTTGCCAGTCTAGGAAGATCAGCTTTACTCAACATGAGCTGGTAGATTGGTGATGGGAAGGGGGCAGGAACTAGTATCCCATTGTTTTCAGTCCTTTGCCTCAATGAGACACATCCAAAGATGTCTCTGCATGCATTTGAATTACCATCCAGTTAACAGCCAGAAGCACCTGCCGATTGGACTGCAGAGTCCTGGCATTCCTTTGCCCACCACTGGTTTGGGGCAGACTTTCAGAAAGTGACAGCTAGCTGCCAAGGCAGTAGGCGGGACCCAGAGAGAAGCTCTTCTCAGCCAGCCAGCAAAGGGGTGCAGTGGAAGCATGCCAGACCCATAACCTAGAGGTGGATGGATTGAAACCATCCTCTGCTAAGTGTGGAGGCCTCTCTTTTTGGCATTTGAAGATTGCCTTCCTGTCTTTGTGGCCGTAAGGTCAGATGGACCACGAGTCTGATCCAGCAGAGCTTTGCTTATGTTCTCTTGAGGCAGCAATTCACAATAAAACAGCAGTCTCTCTTCCAGAGGCATAGACTGGGTTCTGTGGCAAACACCCAGGAGCTTCCCCCTTAGGCCTGGGAAGACGGCCAGCAGCAAGGATGTACCCCTGCCTCCTGTTTTGCTGCCTCTGCTGACCCAGAAGGCAAAAAAAACCCCAGATCTGATCAGAAGAGGCCGCTGTCTGTCCCTGATGGTCTAGTGGTTAGGACTAGTCAGGGCTATGGCCTGGATTCAATACCCAGTATTGCCCAAAGGGAAGCACGGAGTGCTGTGCACCTCCCTGCTTACAGGGTTATGATAGCTGGCCAGAAGGCGGCTTCTTCACTTTTCTCCTCAGTAGTGAGCATTGGGTGAGGCAAGGCACTTTTTACCCATCTTCCTCCTCCCTCCCGGCTTGTGTTAGTATGGCATATGGCTTTCCCAGGTAAGGTGCTATAGCTTTCTTAGCACAGTTGGTAGCATGTCAGTCCTATAATCTGAAGGTCCTGAGTTCAATCCTCAGAGAAGGCCCCTTTCTAGCTTTTTGTGAAGAGCCAGCAGCTATGCTGGAGGCCAGTGGATTCATTTCCTAGAGTTGCCAACTCTGGGTCGCAAAATTATTGGAGATTTGGAGGCTGTGCCTGGGGAGGGAGCTCAGCAGAGATATAATGCCCTACAGTTTGTCCTTCAAAGCTGCCATTTCCTCCAAGCAAGCTGATCTCTGTAGTACAGGGTTCCCCAACACGGTGCCCAACCAGTGCCTCCCTTGGTGCTCACTGAGCTTCTCAGAAAGTAGGTGAAGCCACCGTAAGGCAGTCCTATTGGCTGCCCTCTTTCCAATAAAGGATTTCCACTAGATGATTGGTCAACACTTCGGCTGTCCTTAGGCAATGTGTGGTTCCACTCGCTCTTCAAGATTTCATTCTTCCCAGAAGATGTGAGGAGGGGAGGGGGGAGTTATTCCATTTGGCTCCACCTTCTGAGGCAACCATTTTGGGTTTGGCTACACCTCTCGTGGTAGCCATTTGGGGGAGGTGCTCACCACTCTCTCTCAAAAAAAGGTGCCTGCAAGCTGAAAAAAGTTGGAGGATCTCTGTTGTAGTCTGAAGAACAGTTGTAATCCCCAGAGAATGCCAGGCCCCGCCTACAGGTTGGCAACCTATTGTTTACATTTCAGGGAGGGTGTTGGTCTCATCCTAGGATCAATATGCTGGGCAAATCCCTACTTCCCGTGCAGTTGTGCCAGCTGGAGGGAAGTTGGGAATCAGAGGCAACTCCTCTGCCTCTTTCCGGGGGCCAGGATTTGGGGCTTTCACCACTATGGGCCAGGTGTGATTCCCAAAGGGAAGGCACCCTATTCTTTTTTGCTTCACCTTACTGGCTTCTGCTGATGTGCTATCTGACTTTCCACACAAAAGTCCATGGTGGCCTTCATAGTGCAGTTAACAGTATGTCAGTCTCATAATCTGAAGCAATTCAAGACTTAGGAAGTCTTGGCCCAGAAATGAGGCCTCCAGAACTGCACACAATACTCCAGGTGGGTCCTGACCACAGTGGGACAATGACATCCTGTGGTTTGGATGTTATGCCTTTGTTGATACACCCCAAGATTGTGTTTGCCTTTTTTGCTGCTGCATCACACTGACTGCTCGTATTGGTGACCCCAATTCCCCTAATAACGCTCCTTGGAGGAAGGAACTTTGGAGACTTTTGCTTTCACAACCCTGTCTGATGGGGAGTGCATGGAACAAGCTAGGGCTCAACTAGGACTTGGCTGTGCCCAGTAAACACAAGAATATGAGAGGATGGGCAAAGGCTTGCGTCTCTCCTTGGTGGTTAGAATTTGGCGCTCTCACTGCCGTGGCCTGGGTTTGATTCCCAGCCAGGGAAGGGTTTTTTTGCCCTATCCCTTGCTTTCTCCATGTGGTGCCAGCCTACCAGAAGCTGGAGCACAGAGAATACTTCCTTGTCTTTTCCCCTGGTGGTCTAGTGGTCAGGATTCGGCGCTCTCACCGCTGCGGCCTGGGTTTGATTCCCAGCCAGGGAAGGTTTTTTTGCCCTATCCCTTGCTTTCTCCAAGTGGTGCCAGCCTACCAGAAGTGGGAGCACAGAGAATACTTCCTTGTCTCTTTCCCTGGTGGTCTAGTGGTCAAGATTCAGCGCTCTCACCGCCGCAGCCTGGGTTCGATTCCCAGCCAGGGAAGGTTTTTTTGCCCTATCCCTTGCTTTCTCCAAGTGGTGCCAGCCTACCAGAAGCTGGAGCACAGAGAATACTTCCTTGTCTCTTTCCCTGGTGGTCTAGTGGTCAGGATTCGGCGCTCTCACCGCTGCGGCCTGGGTTCGATTCCCAGCCAGGGAAGGTTTTTTTGCCCTATCCCTTGCTTTCTCCATGTGGTGCCAGCCTACCAGAAGCTGGAGCACAGAGAATACTTCCTTGTCTCTTTCCCTGGTGGTCTAGTGGTCAGGATTTGGCGCTCTCACCGCCGCGGCCTGGGTTCGATTCCCAGCCAGGGAAGGTTTTTTTGCCCTATCCCTTGCTTTCTCCATGTGGTGCAAGCCTACCAGAAGCTGGAGCACAGAGAATACTTCCTTGTCTCTTTCCCTGGTGGTCTAGTGGTCAGGATTCGGCGCTCTCACTGCCGCGGCCTGGGTTCGATTCCCAGCCAGGGAAGGTTTTTTTGCCCTATCCCTTGCTTTCTCCAAGTGGTGCCAGCCTACCAGAAGCTGGAGCACAGAGAATACTTCCTTGTCTCTTTCCCTGGTGGTCTAGTGGTCAGGATTTGGCGCTCTCACCGCCACGGCCTGGGTTCGATTCCCAGCCAGGGAAGGTTTTTTTGCCCTATCCCTTGCTTTCTCCAAGTGGTGCCAGCCTACCAGAAGCTGGAGCACAGAGTACTTCCTTGTCTCTTTCCCTGGTGGTCTAGTGGTCAGGATTCTGTGCTGTCAGCGCTGCAACTCAGGATTTGTTCCTGGACAGGAAAGGACGATGTATGCCTTGCCTTCTTTCTTTCTTGCTTCTGCTGATGTATTATCCAGCTTTCTACACACAGATTCCTGGCAGACTTCTTAGTGCAGTTGGCAGCACATCAGTCTTGTAATCTGATGGTCTTTAGTTCAAGCCTCAAGGAGAGCCCAGTCCGGCATAGTGACCTTTTCTAATTTTTGCGTGTTTCCATAGCGCTATGAGCAGCGTTGGAAGGGTGTGAGATGCTTGCAAATTTAGGGATAGGATCCTTGGTTCAGAGTGAGAGCACTTGTGTTTGTATCTCAGACAAGCCCATGTTTGTGATCTGTGGCAAGTATGGTTTGTATCTCTAACGCGATTCAGCCACAATTTTGCCATTCCCTTCTCAGGGTCACCCTGGCCACTGGGTTAGTAAGGATGAACGAGGATGGGGAGCCCTGTCCTATGCAAGTTCTCTTCCCCCCAACAACAGGCGTCGTCAACCTTTTTGAGCCTGTAGGCACCTTTACTATTCTAACACAAGGGTTGCCAGGGAATAGAGGGGTCCCTACCAAATATCACTCCGTGCCCAACTAACTAAAATTAAATACCGTAGCTGAACTACCATGTAACAAAAATGAAAAACCAAACTTTATTAAACTTCTTCACTTTACTTTACAGGCAGCAGTTAGCTATCCAAGCTCCAAATTACTGGTGAACAAAATGCTCTTACCCCACCGAAGCAGGGAATGTCACACAGTTCTCCCAGCAGCACTTGCTTCCGGAGCAAACAGAATTATTTATATTGCACACGGGCAAAAACAATTCAATATAATATCAAAAAAGGCGTGAACAATTCAGAAAACGACCACTAAGGGTCTACAATAGTATAGATACTTCAAGACTTGCAAATTATGTAACTGCTGATTGGTTCGCCAGCAAGAGGCGTAAGCCATTGAGCGAGCTGCTATTATGCACTTTAGAGGTTGTGATTTTTGGACTTGCTGCTTTATTTATTGAGATTGTATATCCGTCTGAACTGTGGTCTTTGTAACTGCTTTGAGGAAGGGGCATCCGGAAACGGGAACCTCTTGCTGGCGAACCCGTCAGCAGTTACATAATTTGTCCTTGAGAAAATATTATTGTTACAGATTGATGTATTGTGGGAAATTTTGTACCTCTATACGTCTATTGCAAGTCTGGAAGTATCTATACTATTGTAGACCCTTAGTGGTCATTTTCTGAATTGTTCACACCTTTTTTGATATTATATTGAATTGTTTTTGCCTGTGTGCAATATAAATAATTCTGTTTGCTCCGGAAGCAAGTGCTGCTGGGAGAACTGTGTGACATTCCCTGCTTCGGTGGGGTAAGAGCATTTTGTTCACCAGTAATTTGGAGCTTGGATAGCTAACTGCTGCCTGTAGAGTAATGTGAAGTTTAATAAAGTTTGGTTTTTCATTTTTGTTACATGGTAGTTCAGCTACGGTATTTAATTTTAGTTAGTTGGGCATGGAGTGATATTTGGTAGGGTAGCTTTGGCCGTGTCCCTCTCGACTGTTTAGGGAATAGAGGGGGGCAATGATGAAGAGCAATTGCAGCACCGTGTTGAGGTTCCTCTGAGCCAGTAACAGTATAGGCTATAGACTGCAGAGGGATGAGAACTTGGCTGGGTGTCCAAAAAACCCTCTTCCTCACTTTCAGAGTGACACTGCTTTGCAGAAGTGTCCCTTGCTTTGGCTGGGTCATCTGGGATTCTCTGGTTTGATGCTGGTTTTGGTAAGCTTGTTGCTTCTTGTTGCATTGCATGGCTTTTGGCCAGTGTTGTTGCTCTTGTGTGTTTTGTTATTGTTGGCTTCTTTGCCTTGGAGAAAGCATGGGATCACACACACCCCTCCACAGGAAAAATCGAGAGTAGCTTGGGGCATCTTGTTTAGGGACCCATAGAATTGGATCCCTTGACCCAATCTACTTGAAATTGTGCAAGGCAGCACTCCTCCCCATGCAATCTTGGTGTAATTTGCTTGAAAAACAGCTGCTCCAGCTGACTCCCCAATAAAGAATCATGGACCCAAATATTTTTGGAATTTCAAAAAAACCCACAACTGATCTGCATACCGAACCCATATGGGAGGATCCAACTATCCAGAACACAGATATATATGCCTTTCCAGAAACTCAAATAGGAAAAAATACTTTTTTTCCCCAGGTGCCCATCCCTAGGGTGTGACTATAAAATCGCTGCTACAAGAGGTGGAGCCAGCTACAGAATGACAGGGCTTGAGATTATGCATAACTCTAATAATAACTCATCAACGTTTCAGGCAGAAGCTCTTTTTAACAGGATGCCTTTTAAAGTGAACATATTGTTTAAAGATATTTCCTTGCATGCACAGAATAATGCAGTGAAGATCCTTGTGTTGTTGTGGTAGCTGTTGCTGAAGCAACTTTTAAAATATCTGCACAATCAGATCTCCAGAGGCTGGTCAGAAGCCCTGCTGGGCAAAAGCCCCACCCATATTGAAAGGACACTTTATGAGTACCAGAAAAGGTTTCACCAGGTGCGTGGTGCCCAGCGGCACCATGTTGGGGAGCCCTGCCTTTGCAGTCACAATCTTCTCCAGAGGGGGGCATGTGAAAGGTGCCAGGTTTTTTGGGGGGGGGCTTTGCTTAACCTGCTGAGTGCACAGTACAGAGAAGGTCAGAAAAAACTTGAGTGTCTCCATAATAGTCTAGTGGTCAGGCTTTCCCACTTTCACCTCTATGCCCGGTGTTCGATTCCTCACCATGGAAGGGGTCTTTACCTTCTTTTCTTCCTCACTGGCTTTCTTTCATCATGCACGAATGATGGTGCATCATCTGTCTACACAACAGGCTTCAGCAGCCTTCTTAGCACAGTCAGCAGCACGTGTCTCATAATCTGGCCATAACTGTAAGCCTCTGAGAAGTAGGGCTGGCTAGCTACATTCCTGGAGATTTGCGGGCGGTGCTTGGGCAGGGGACGGAGCTTGAGCGACAGGATGCCATGGAGTCTGGTCTCTGAAGCTGCCATTTTCTCCAGGGGAATGGATCTCTGTGGTCTGGAAATGAGTTGTAATTCGAGAACGCCTGGTTCCACCTGGAGGTTGCTAACCACATTGAGAAGGTATAGCTCAGCACGGCAACCTATTTGATTTTTGCAGGAGGTCATCGAGCTTCCACCTGCAAAAGAGGATTGGCAGGTATTTGGATAGCTCTTTGGTTTACAGGTGTGACTCTTGCTTTAGGGCCAAGCTAGAAGTGACAAACTACACTTGAATAGCAAGTGAACAGACTCGCACGTATTCCTCACGTGAACGAGTAGAGCGCAAGTGGAGCGCAAGTGAGCCGGGAGGAATACATGTGAGTCTGTTCATTTGCTGTTCAAGTGTACTTTGTCACTTCTAGCTTGGCCCTCAGGTGCAAGAGCCCAGGTTCTAACACTGAACCAACTGCTAAGAGCCAAGCTACAAGTGACGCCTTATACAGGTTGGACACTTGTCAGCTTCCCTCAAGTTTTGATGGGAAATGTAGGCGTCCTGGTTTTACAGCTTGGCTCTCCATTACAGCTGCAAGACCAGGATGCCTACATTCCCCATCAAAACTTGAGGAAAGCTGACAAGTGTCCAACCTGTGTCAGGCATCACTTGTAGCTTGGCTCTGATTGAGACCTGCAAGGGGGGGATGGGGGCTTTGATTGTTGTTTTTAAATTGCCACTCTTCCTCATGATTAAATCTGGCCAGTGAATTGACACGGCCTTACCACGGTAGGGAGTCCTGTGCTAGGTGACTTCTCTTCCCCCAACTAGTCTTTGAAGGAAGGAGCCTTGGAGGCCTTTGCCCAACTCACACAGAGAAATACACGTGGAACAAGCTAAGGTCCCAAGAAGGATTTGGCCGGGCCTGTCAAGGACAAGAGAGAGGAGAAGAAAAGGCTCGGGTCTGTCTCGGGTGTACTGGATTCCTGGCCAGAGAAAGTTCTTGCCCGATGCTAGTGACTCTCACATTCCGTGCTTTGTCTGTGTGATGTTAGCCTACCAGAAGCCGGAGCACAGATACTATTTCCTTGCCTCTTTCCCTGGTGGTCTAGTGGTCAGGATTTGGCGCTTTCACTGCCACGGCCCGGGTTCGATTCCCGGTCAGGGAAGGGTCATGTGCCTTGTTTTTCTTCCTCATTTGCTTCTGCTGACACATTATTTTGCTTTCTACGCAAAGGTTCTTAGCTGGCTTCTTAGTGCAGCTGGTAGTGCATCAGTCTCATAATCTAGCAATCCTGAATTCAAGCCTCAGGGAAACCACAGCCTGGCATGGTGCCCTTGTCTGGTTTTTGCAAATGGCCAGAGCTTTTCCTCTGGTGAGAGAGTGGTAGCAAGGGTGTGGGGGGCTTATTAATTTAGAAACATGATTACTTCAGGCATGAAAACGCTCAGGTTCAAATATCATACAAGCTCATGTTTGTGATTTGTACTAGTGGAGAATGCCTATGGAAAGAAATTGCCACTGTTCCCTATGAACAGACAGGCTGGTTGTTTGACATGTTCTAGGCAGAATAGGGATGCCTGCCCCATGTGACTTCTCTTCCTTCTGCAACGATCTTTGGAGGAAGGTATTTTGGAGGCCTTTGTGATCCTCTGTACTGGAGTGCTCTTGAAAGGAGCTAGGTTCCAGGAAGGAATTGGCTAGACCTGCAGAGCCCAAGTGGCCAGAAAGAGCTTGCGCCTGTCCCTAGCGGCCGGCATTTGATTTCTGATCAGGGAGGTCTGTTGTCCTGTGGGCTGTCTTCTCTGCGTAGTGTCAGCCTGCCTGTCCAGTAGCTGGAGCACAATGACCACTGCCTTGCCTCTCTCCCTAGTGGTCTAGTGGTTAGGATTTGGCACGATGACCAATCTCCAGTGGAGACTGGAGATATCATATTACAACTGATCTCCGTATGACAGAAATAAATTCCCTTGGAGAAAATGACTTTGAAAAGGTAAACTCTCTGGTATTGTATACTGCTGAGGTCCCTCCTCATCCCAGACTCTGCCCCCAAATCTTAAGGTATTTCCCAACCGCCACAGCCTGAATTCCGTTTCCAGTCAGGGAAAGGGCCCGTTCCTCTTTTTCTTCAGCTGTTTTCTGGTGGCACATCATCAGACCTTCCCACTGGAAAAAGGGCATCAGAACACTTCCTATTGTAAGAGAGAGCTGAGAAGTTTCTCGTTAGGGCCACTGAGAAGGAGTGAACTTCCAAGACAGTCTTAGCTCTTCCCACCAACTGGCAAACCGCTACGCCACAGCTTAATTTTCGCAGGACAGGGAAAGCCAAAGGGACGGAATTGTTACCTCATGCTCTTGACAAGCATGTATTCTGTTGCAATGCACCTTTGATTTTCTGTAGTCTGAGCACATTAACCAAAAAAAGGCAGGATATGGTTTTAATAAATAATCATCAATAATCAATGCAGTAAATGCACATTGCAATGTACCTCACCGGAAGCTGTTAAGGAAAGGCTGAGTTCAGAGGTTTTAAAATAAAAGAAATTATTTAAATAAAAATAAGCAGTGTGAAAGGACTGTGAAAACACCTTCCAGCTCAGTGTCCAGAGCTGTGATGTTGTTTTACTGCACTTACTTCTTGAGTCCTGGGGATAAAATCCAGAAGTCTTGAAAGATTGCCATTCCGGTGGCAGTGGGGAGTAGGGGGACCTCCAGTGTGTCATCATGGTGTGTCATCATGTTTGGGGGAAATGCACTCTAAGAATTGCCAGAAACTTATTTACCACAGAGTTTCTGGCAATTCCTAGAGCAATGTGACCTTACTTCCAGTTTCCCTGGAAGTGACATCATGGCAAACATGACACTGATGCACATGCGCGCATGCACACGCACACACATACATACACACATTGGCCGTTTCCACGTCTTCTCCCCCTCCTGAAAAATAGCGCAAAACTTATGGAATGACGCACCTTCACGGCGCGATTTCCTGACATGACTTTGTTTTGTGGTGCGATGATGTCAGAAAATGCACCATGAAGCAAAGTCATGAAGGCCCCATCTTGAGGCTGGTAACTCTATCTATGCTCCCAAGTAGCAGCCTGTTTGTGATTGGCCCCACACCCACAGCAGGGATTTTGTGACTGGCTCCTCCTTGTGGCAAAAACCCATGAATATTTTGAGTGCACTATGGCAATCAATTCTAATGCCTGCAACTCTTTCCCAGAGCACTTGACTGTTGCTGCCTCTTTCCCTTCATCCAAATCCTTCCACAATGTTTTCTGTGAAGACTTTGGCACAACCTTGAGTCCTAGTATTGCCAACTTTGGGTTGGGAAATTCCTGGAAATTTGGGGACAGAGCCTGATGAGGGTGGATTTTGGGGACGGGAGGAAGCTCAGCTGGAATGTGATTCCTTATAGTTTACCTTCCAAAGCTGTGATTTTCTCCAGGGGATCTGAGCACTGCCCCTTTTGTATCTCAAGCCAGGCAGGGACTCTCAAACACTCTTTCCCCATCTCCTCAAGCAGGAAGGAAGGCACCACTGTGCACTTATGCTGTTGTGGAGAGGGGGATGCCGTCCTTCTAACTCTTTCAGGTCGACAGAAAGTGGGTCTCTCTCTGTGCTATATCTGCCTGAGGCTTGCCAATAATTTCTCATTTCAGGAGCAGAGAAAGCAGCAGTCGGATGACTCTCCTAGCAGAAAGATAGGGCTATATTCAAAACGAACACTACATTTTTAAAACGACACCCCTAAAATTAAGATAGAACATCAAAACAAAGAGGTACCCTGCAGCAAGCTCCTATCTCGGAGCATCAGATATCCCACGATCACTTCACCGTCGAGATGGAAGCAATTTAAGCCCCATCTGGAACTGTTAGAGGGCGCTTTCCACCATCCTTGTTCAGCGAAGAGATCTTTTGGCTTTCAGGCCTGTTTTTATTGCTGCTGGGTGGTTTATGTCTGCCTTTTATTGCTTTCTTTTTAATGTAGCCCTTTTATTGCCGGCTGGATGGTTTACGGCTGCATTTTATGGGTTCCCTTTTATTGTTGCTAGGAATTATGGGGCTGTGCTTTATGGCTGCTGTTTCATTGAGGTCATTGTAAATTTATGTAATTTTATCTTCTTTTATGCAAACTGCTTTGAGAGCTTTTTTTTGGTATAAGGTGGTATATAAAACAATTTACACCCACAAATAAGATATTTCCATCTCTCTGTCAGATCCTTGTTTCAGTTTCCGCAATTTTTTTTCCTTCTACGGAAATGGGAGGAAGGAACAAAGGAGAAAGGAAGGTAGGAAAAATGGCAGAACAGGAAAAAGGAAAGAAAAAAGGGGAAATGACATACTGAGGGGTTTTAAGCCCTCCCTCCCATAATTTTCTTAACCTGAAATAGTCCCAGGGTACTGCACTGGGGAAACTTATGTGCAGCCCATCACAACATGTAAATTTCTTCAATAAATAGCTCCAGAGAGATGTTACAGGCTGGGGAAATAATTTATGTGGGGAGACTTACAGTGCAATCCTAAAAAGAGTTATTCCAATCTAAGCCCATTGAAATCTGTTCAGGATTACAGTGTTAATGTTTCCTATGTTCGGTCTCCATATACCTGAGAATTATCTCAGCAAGGCCGTCCCAACACATGCCTGGTTTGACAGGACACAGAAACGGCATGTAACCGGGTCCTGAGGAACCCAGGGCTTGCATTCTTGCATGCCTGTTCACCTCTGGAGTCAATCATATTTCTTTTAAATGACATGGAGTGTGCAACACTTGAAGAATTCAATATTCAAGTTTATAGTTCTTAGTTGCTGCTAGACTTGGTAGACATTTTTGGAACAGCCGTTGGAAAAAAGGGATCAGCTAGGAAATGATTCAGAAGATCTTGCAAGCTAACCTGAACTTGACAATCAATAATCATTATTGCTATGTCTAATATAAACTGGGTGGCTGGTGTTAATCATGAAAGCCGCAAGGCAGGGGTCTCTGCAGAGTTAGTGCCCCCCTCCCCAAATATGTAAGGAAAATTGATTTTGTAGAGTAACTAAAAAATACCCCTAAAGTGCCTGCTAAGGAATGAGCTTGCTCCAGAAGGCATGGAACACTGACAGCAGTTGAGAGTCCATTGTCAGGGGTAGAGGGAGAAACGGGGGAACTGGCTGCTGAACTCCCTGACAGCTTACAGAATCAAAAGGGGGAGAATTTGGTGTGTGCGGATGTGAGATTTCCACTTTTCTTTATTCCCCACCTCAGTGATTCCTTGCCAAGCCACAATTAATAGCAAATTTCAAATGCAAGTACCTATTGTGTAGGAGTCTAAACCCAGACAAAGTCAGGGTTTCTCCATGTCCAGAGAATTCCCTGTGCAGAAAAATACTAATTTGCAAATATCGAAAAGGATAAGTCCTCCTGATTCATGGAGGTTAGGCCCATTAATGGCTTCTAGCCAGGGCAAGTTAAGAGAATCTCCATATGCAGTGCCAGTGAACCTCTGGATTTCAGTGCTCAGAGGCAGCATCAGGGGAAGGCCTCTATGCCCTGTTGTTGGCCCTCCAGAGTAACTGGTTAGCGGCTATGTGAGGCAGGATGCTGGACCACTGGTGTGATCCAGCAGGGCTCTTCTTATGTTAGGATGAGAAGTGAGCATGCTCATTGCCCTCAGAACGTTGGGAGTGAGGGAAAAGAGGAGGGGAGAAATTGGCCTCCTCATGCCTCCAAGAGTTTATAGTATCTTGGAAAGGGAAACTTGAGTTGGAGGATTCCTCATGCCTCCCCTCTCCCAGTTGGTTAAATATAAAATACTTCAGTGGGTCATGCCTACAACTGACATTTGCAGTAACAAATGGGATTTATGAATTATTTAGATGAGTTTTGTGTGTTGTGTGCTACACTTTTCTAAGATGAAAAAAGTATTTTAAAATAATGAAAACTCTGTTCAAGTGAAAGCAAATCAGAAAACCACAAAGCTCTCCCATCCCTTGGACGAACTGTTAGATGGTCCTTTTCTCCCTGGAGTGAGTTCTCTCATGTGATGTGAGGCTACCCTTCTGACTGAACCTCTTCCCACAGTCTGTACACTGGTACGGCTTCTCTCCCGTGTGGATTCGCACATGGATCATGAGGTTTCCTTTCTGACGGAAGCGTTTCCCACAATGTGAGCATGGATATGGATTCTCATCTGTGTGGATTCTCTCATGTATCACAAGGTTGGACTTTTGAGAGAAACTCTTCCCACAGTGCAGACATTTATATGGGTCTTTCTCTGTGTGGATTCTTTCATGAGCCAGGAGGTCACATTTTCGACTGAAGCTTCTTCCACAGTCAGAACACTTAAAAGGTTTCTCTCCTGTGTGGGTCTTCTCATGTATAATAAGATTGCACCTCTGTGAGAAGCTTTTCCCACACTTGGAACATTTGAAAGGTTTCTCGCCCGTGTGAATTCTGACATGCTTCCGAAAGACAGAGCTACGGGTGAAGACTTTCTCACAGTGTGGGCATCTGTGCACATTCTCTCCGGTGTGGATTCTCTCATGCGCCGTAAGGCTTGAACTGTGGTAAAAGGTCTGCCCGCAGTCTGCACACACATACGGTTTGTCTCCTGTGTGGATTTTCTCATGCGCCCGAAGATTGGAGCTGTGGGTGAAGCTTCTCCCACAGTCAGAGCACTCATACGGTTTCTCTCCTGTGTGGGTCCTTTCATGTACTAGAAGGTTGGTGCTTCGGCTGAAGCTCTTGCCACACTCTGAGCACTTATATGGTTTTGCTCCTGTGTGTGTTATTTGACATCTCGGAAGGCCCGATTTCTGCCCAAAGTTTCCTTTTTCATCTGCACATGTTTCCTGTCCCTCACAATCATGGTCTTGGGATTGTTCCTTATCTAACTGATCTTCCCCACAGAGATCTGCTTCATCTACACCCTCCATTGGATCATGTCCCCTCTCACTATCTGGGGCTTGCTGACTCCCTAACCTTGTTGCATCCTTGTAGTACCAGAGAAGGTTGCCCCTCTCCACTGATGTATCACTTGGTCCCACTGGCTCAGTACCTTCCTCTTGAAGATTACTTCCCAAATTCTTGTGTTTCTGCCCAACACCTGCAAGACAAGGAGAGAATCATGAGAAACAAACCCCCAGCTCTAGATCAAAGCTCTGATGGATAAAGCAGTAAAATTAAGAATTAACGTACAAGTTCAGAAGAGATCTACCTCTCTTAAGGCCATATATAGATAGCGTTGCCATGTGCCTGATGGCGTTCCGGCAGCTGGCAGAAGAAAGAAAAAAATTGAAAAGTCAGCGATGCTCACATTATTGATTTATTTTATTTTATTCATTTATATCCTGCCTGTCCACCCCACCAAATGGCTTACATCATCTGCTCTCCTCCATTTTTCTCACAACAACCATGTGAAGTAGTTTAGGATGTATTAGGCTGATGGGAAGCTATTGGTCAGGACTCTCAGCTCTTGTTCTCCCAGGAATCCAAGCACATGTGACAACAGCACTCATGCACGGCCCTCGTTGTGGTCGTTTTGGGGCATTTCCCCTCTTCCATTTTGGCGGTGAAGTGGGAAAATCATATATAACTGGGTAGTCCCTCAACTGTGTAAAAGCCCCTGTGGCCCAGTTTTGCCATTTCATGATCAGAATATTCCGTCAGTCAGTCCCCATTTTTAATCCCCTATAGGGGCCCAAAGCAGCTTACATCATTCTCCCATCCTCCAAGTTTATCCTTACAACAACCTTGTGAGGTAGGTTAGGCAGAGAGAGTATGATTGGCCCAAGGTCACTCAATGAGCTTCCATGGCAGAGCAGGGATTTGAACCTGGGTTAAAACAGAGTAAATTTATCCCTCCCTGAATTTCTTGTTTAAAGCATACACAGAGGCAAACTATTCCAATTAAAGGAAGCAGAGAGGGAGAAAACTGAAGAGATTCTGGCATGCCAAATTAGAAACAACCTTGCAATGCATGAACTGAACATGCCTTTCTGCTACAGTATACTTAAGTACCATCTAAAAATGATTTTCACAAAACTGTTTCAGATAGGATTTTTCGCTTATAGGCAAATCTAATTGATGACCTGTGATTTAAGGGACCTGCAATGCACTGTGAGATTTGATTGAACTGAGTGACAGTAGCCTTGATAGAGAGTCATGCCCTCCTCATTTTGTTTCATCAACTGCTGCATTGCCAGCAACCAATCCATTCCCCTTCTGTAGCTGACCACCTTTGCCACGCCTTCCAGAGGCTTTCAAAATCTCGCTGTTTTCCTAGAATATCCAGAGTCTATTTTTAAACCAGCCGGTGCACCCCTCCTCCAGAATCTCCTTCCACAAAGTTCCTAGCCATCCATGCTCCAGGAACCAGGCTATCCTAGGTCACAGTTTTGCAAACAGGGGACCATGCCTGTTACAGCTGTGCATTCTCTGGAATGGCTTGTAAACACCCCGTTCACTCACCTGTTTGGGGGGAGGCATAATAAATGCAACTCCCATTTCTTTTCAAGAAAAATTCAAAAGTCAGGGTCCCATTAGGGCTGAAGAGGGGAATGGATAACGAGGGGCTGGTCTGTTCTTCTCCCTTATGACATTGTTTTTCCTATCTCAGACCTTTCTAGGAAGTGGAGCCGAACTCAGTGGATTTAACCTTTTAGGGAATCTCTCGGCGGCTTTTTTCTGGCTTGGGAGGTCTGGGAGAAGTCTGTTATGCCTGGATCTTATGTCCTAGTCTTTTAGGGTTCTCTCTGAGGGAGATGGACTCTCTTCTCCCCGTTTTGGATGCATCTTGACATTTCTTTTGCGACCTCATCTCAGGCGATGAATGCAGCCACCATTCCATTTTTTTAAAATCTAGAGATGGTGTGGGGGGGGGGCGGGGGCGGGCAGGGAATAGCCGATTAGCAAGTCTGCTGCAGATCCTCCCCTCCGAAGAGTCTTGTGGGGAGGGGTACCTTTAAAAACTGACAGCATCACAGGTTTGTCTCCATGTGAAGGAATGAATAAATAGACACAAACTGGACATCCGGTGGGGTTAATCTGATGACATGAGCATTTTTATCTTTTACCTTATAAATTACCATGTGTCTACTAAGTGGGCTCTAGGCTACGAAAAATTACGTTTCAATAAATGACTCAGTCTTTAAGAAGCCACAAGGTTCCTTTTTGTATTTAGAATTTATAGATGGTCTTTATGGTGTTTTTCAAAAACAATTCTATTGTTTTATTTTTATACTGTGAGTTGCTCATGCAGCTCTCTGGCTAGGGGATGGATGGATGTGGCTCACAGCAGCAGGATCTACTGAAGCAGTTGCAGCTACCTGATAACACCGACCCAGTCCTGAAAAGAAAAATTGCCACTGTGCCAGTTGCTATTTGGAGAAGGCCAGGAAGACCAAACCACCTTAAAAACCATTTACCACAGCTATGGTTGGGAGGAGGGCAGTTATCCAGAACAGGGTTCTTTTCCTGGCTAGACCTTGACAGCACGCTGGCCAGTCTGACTGTGAGAGGTGGCAAGATTTCTGTGTATGCTACAGACCCTATTTCTCTTTCCCCCTCCCACCCCCAGTCACAAACACAGACTAGTCCAGGGTTTGAACCAAGCCTTCCTACACCCAAAGCAAGTATCGTGTCCCCTAGAAAGAAGTCTGGAGAAAGGGAAAAGGTTACATTACGGCTACCAAGTAAGTTGGCCCCTGCAAATATCATTGACTATAATGAGGTTGTATGAGAGGACATGGGGCTACCCGTGTTCTGAGAACAGCTTCTAGTTCCCTATTCTGCTTCTCTGGTGGATGGGAAGGAAAGGGCCTTTTCAGTCATGATTCTTCACAGCCTGTGGAACATCCTCCCCCATGAGTTCTATCAAGCTCTGCCAATTCTGATCTTCCTGACATCTGTCACGATGACTGTACGTTTTATATATATTCCTTTCTTACCCTTGACATGATTTGAGTTTTAATGCACAGTTTTAGTTTTGTTTACCTTCATCATTGAGCTTTTATTATCAGACTGGAGCCTGCAATCCAGGGACTAGGCATGCCAATCTCCAGGTTGTGGCTGGAGATCTCCCAGAATTACAACAGATCTCCAGGTCACAGAGATCCGTTCCCCTAGAGAAAATGGCGGCTTTGGGGGGTGGACCCTATGTCATTCTACCCAGCTGAGGTCCCTCCCCAACCCCTGCTCTCTCCAGGCTCCACCCCAGACTCTGCAGGAAATTATCAATTTGGATGCAAGAATAGTTGATCTCTCCTGTGCTCCCCTTCCCCCTAGCAGTTCTCTCTGACCCCAGGAAAGTCTGTTTTGGGGTTCACGGGGTCCACATGGCCATCCTCCTTTTCTTCCATCAGTGAAGGTCAGCTGACAGAGAAGAGAGTGATTTTGCCCCTTTACCCCACTGCAGCCTCTTGCCCCATGTGGCTTTTAGTCCATGCAGGCCCGAGGACTCTGGGAATAAACTTCCCTGAGTCAAAAAGATTTCTGGGGCAAAGGGAAAGCTGGGAAGATCAGCAACCTTCATTGCCTTCCAAATAATTGATTGGTATTATTTTTAGCTCTGAGGTGTTTTTCTTCACCTTGAATTTTTATCACTGCTTATGCAGCAGTGGAGTTTTGCTTCTAGCTACTCTTTTAGACTGTTGTTTTATGTATGTTTTAAGATTTTTAGTAGTAATTATTTACTGCTATTTTTTTAGCAATGTAAGCTGCCTTATAGTATCCTATTATATAAAAGGCTAAGCGTATTCAAGACAACTCACTTCCTACCCTGGTGTGCCACCAGAAGGCGATGCTGTGGAGGGAAGCCCAGATGAGGCAGTCAGACCTCCAGAGAGCATGCCGTGGTGGGAACACAGGCCAGGATCAGGAGCGGAGCAGGTGGCAATGCCTGCCCCCCACCTTCACCCAGCTGGGATCAGGAGCAGAGCAGGTGGCAATGCCCACCCCCGCCTTCACCCAGTGGGGATCAGGAACAAAGCAGGCGGCAATGCCCGTCCCCCACCTTCACCCAACTGGGATCAAGAGTGGAGCAGGTGGCAATGACCACTTGCCCTTCACCCAGCTGGGGTCAGAAGGGGAGCAGGTGGCAATGCCCATCCCCACCTTCACCCAGCTGGGATCAGGAGTGGAGGAAGTGGAAATGCCCAGCCCCCTTCACCCAGCTGGGATTAGGAGCAAAACAGGTGGCAATGCCCACCCACTGCCCTCACCCAGCTGGGATCAGGCACAGAGCAGGTGACAATGCCTGCCCACCCTTTACCTAGCTGGGATCAGGTGCAGAGTAGTTGGAAATCCCCAACCGCTCTTCACCCAGCTTGGATCAGCTGTGGAGCAGGAGGAAATGCCTTCCCCCCATTCACCCAGCCGGGATCAGAAGCAGAGGAGGTGGCAATGCCCCTCCCCCCGCCTTCATCCAGCCAGGATAAGTGACAGAGGAAGAGGGAATGCCCGTCGACCTGCCCTCCCCTTTCTAGAGCTCGTTGTATTTTTCCCCACAATGGGCTTTGTTGCTAGTTTTTATAATGGAAAAAGAGGGGTTATTAGTCCTCTGAATGAATGAATGAATGAATGAATGAATGAATGAATGAATACACCCCCAAAATAATTACACACAGACAAGCTTCATATTTTTCATGGAATTACATGGCACCCGTCCTTCCTCCCCCAAGATATATTTCCAATCTAAGATGCTTTTTAAAAGATGAAGTCTTTATAACTGCGTACAAAATACAAAGTCTTTATAACTGCATACAGAAAACTGCCCATTCTCCTTACCCTATCTAAATGCTGCAGTTTCTTTGCAATGGAATTGCACAACAGTTTATAGAACTGATAAATAATGGTATTTTTTAATCCAGTGTTCTGGAGGCATAAACTTTTCAAAAACAACAAGGAGACAATTTTGCAATAATAAATAAGAGGCAAAAACACATAATTAGTAAGCTAAAAGGTTTTTTTAAAGCCCCATCGAATTTCTTATGTGACATTATATAAATAAGGCTAATACCGTTTCTATCACTATATCCAAAGCTGAAAAAACTTATTCTTGTGTATAGTTTCTATACTTTAAAAAAAATCCCCAATCATAGAAAACTAGCATATCAGGGAAAATACTAGAACATTTGTCACAGACATGCTAGTTTACTAGACGGAAAGATCTTTTTCAGCTCATTCAGCTCGAGTGATACTCTGACATGGTACAGCCTTTCTGCCACTCATGTATCTTACAGCTAAGGAGTGTTACATTCCAAGGTTTTAGGAGGTTCTCCGTCTATATTAATTCATCTGAGGTAAATATCCGACTGAAGTAGATTTCCCTGCAGTTAGAGTTTTTCTATGGCTTTCCCCCCAGAATGGATTCTCCTATGCACACGAAGCCCTGAGCTATGCCCAAAGTTCTTCCCACAGTCAGAGCACGTATACGACTTTTCTCCTTTGTGGCTTATCTCATGGGCCAGCAAGCACGACTTCTGAATGAAGCTTCGACCACAGTCCGAGCACTTGTAGGGTTTCTCTCCTGTGTGAATCCTCTCATGAGTCAGGAGACCCGATCGTGTTGTAAACCTCTTCCCACATGTTGAGCACATGTACGGTTTCTCTCCTGTATGGGTCCGCACATGTGCCCGGAGAGTTGAACCCTTGCCGAAACTTCTCCCACAGTCAGAACACTTGTGTGGTTTCTCACCAGTGTGTGTCCTCTCGTGTGCCTTGAGATTACAGCGGTGCTTGAAGCTCCTCCCACAGTGACAGTGGTGAAGTCTGGGGAGGCCTTTAACATCTTCACACCTGAAGTTCCCTCCTCTGCTGGGAATATCTCCCTCCAGGTTCTTCTCTGGCCTGGGCCCCTGCTGACCTTCAAGTCGTGTTCCCTTTTCATTGCATTGGGAAGTCTTGCCTCTTTTCAGTGATGGATCTTGAATCTCCAGTGACTGAAGATGATGTCCCTCAAGCTCTCCTGTGCAAACAGACAGAGGCTCTTGAGAAAAATTCACCACTCTGGCAAAGGTCCAGTCTACAAACACTGCAGAAGGAAATGATAGGTTTTTGTGGAGGTAGACTGCACTATACCACTTCAGATAGGACATTTTGGTCCCTTTCATGTGGATTGTTTGTCCTGGGTTCAATGTTATTGGGAAGTAGGGTTATTTCCCCCTCACTTCCCCTCAACATTATGATGCTTCCATGTGCTTCCCAGGGTTTCCCCATCTTCCTTGAGATCTTTTCCAAACCTCCTTTGCTGCAGTGTTTTGAGAAACATCATAGCAAAGCCAGGCTGGCACTCATGTGGGCAGGAAAGTTTGGATCTTCCCTGTTCTGCCCATATGGATATCATTTTCTCTGTTAGACTGATTATTACAGTGTTACTGTATGTCAATTGTCAATTAAAAAACAACACACACACAGTAACATGTGTGGAATGGCTGCCACAGGAGACTGGAGCAGAGAAAATGAGAAGAAATCTGCCCCATTGTCACTATGCTATATTGGCATACAGGAGCAGTAATCGGGAAATCACATAAGCCTACTCCCCATGTTTTTTTCTGAATGTTCCCCAGGTAGAAAGATTCCTTGAGGGTCAAAGACCAGCCTTCCTCCTGCAGGGCTAGTTTTTACCATTCTTACCCAGTCCTAGATTTCCCCTCTTGGAGGCTGGAGGGAAGATCCCTCCACTTTTGAGCCACTTGCCAGAAAAAGCAAGACCTATTCCTCCCACTACCCCCTTTCAGCCAATTTTATTAGGTTAGGACCCCTCCATGAAGTCTTGCAGTAGGCTAAGGTAGATTGAGACCATCCAAGATCACCCTGTAAGCTTCACGGGAATCTGAACCCAAGGGCCACTTCACATTTTGCACAGTCCTTGTGCTTGCTAGTGGGCAGCATAACAACTCTGTATCTAGAGCTTTTTTCTGGGAAAAGAGGTGGTGGAACTCAGTGGGTTGCCCTCGGAGAAAATAGTCACATGGCTGGTGGCCCTGCCCCCTGATCTCCAGACAGAGGGGAGTTTAGATTGCCCTCCGCAGGCAATCTAAACTCCCCTCTGTCTGGAGATCAGAGGGCGGGGCCACCAGCCATGTGACCATTTTCAAGAGGTTCCAGAACTCCGTTCCACCGCGTTCCAGCTGAAAAAAAGCCCTGTCTGTATCAGATATTCAGTTGGAGTGTTGTACTTCTCCAGATTTGTGTGTGCCTTTTTCTCTTCATGACCATGGTATGTGAGGTAGAATCAACTTCAGCCTTCCTCCCCATGTGCTGTTCTTACTTTCTCAAATCACCCTGTAAAATTGCAGTTGGCTCTGTTTGCAAGATCACGACAGCAGTAGCTATTTGAAACAGCAATGGTGGTTCTTTGTGGCAGGCTTGACTCATCAGAAAGTGAAGTTAGGAGTTCAGAACTTGAGCTGGTCACACTCTCTGTCTCTGACTCTCTCTCTGTCTCTCTCTCAACCTTACCAACACAGAGTTGTAAACTTAGGACCACCCACTGGAGAGAAAAGTGGGGTATAAACATCTGCATAAATGTTGTTCTATTGTTTCCTTTGGATTCTTTTCTGACAGACCAGTTCTGATCAATAACCCACTGTATTCCTACCCCTCTCCACAAGAACATAAGTCTTGTGTTCAAACTGAACCTTTTTTCCGCTGAATATTTCCATGTCCTCACCGGTCTGGATTCTCTCCTGTGTAATGAAGTATAATTACCTACCAGAGTCTTTGCTGCACCCACAGCGTTTAAAGGTTTTTTCTCCCTCACAGGCAGTCTGAATGCTAAGAACATTGGGGGAGCCCTGACGGATTGGAACAAAATTGAAGCTACTCCTATAGCACATTTTCCCTAAATGCCAACAGGCAGCAGCTAATGGAATTCAATGATACGCTGCCTTTGAACATGGAGGCGCCATTCAGCCACTAACCACTGATGGACTTCTTGTCTTGAATTTGTCTAATCCTCTTTCAAAGCTATCTGATGAGCCAGAGGTGCATGACTGCATTTTTTTCATTCTAGCAAGGGGCATAAATGGTCTCTCTCCCCTGTGTGGATTCTCTCATTCCCCCTTTAAGCCTAGAATACCAAAGAAGCCTGATCCCGCGGAATTGACACTGTTTCCTCACCTGTGTGGATCTTCTCATGAGCGGCGAGGCTTGAGCTATGACAGAAGCGCCTCCCACAATAGGAACATTTATGCAGCTTCTCTCCCAGATGGGTCATCTCATTGGCCACAAGGGCTGGGCTTGGGCTGGGGGCTGCCCCTTGGTACGGAACATTTTCAACAGAGCAGATTTTTTCAAATGTCGATTCTCCGTTGTTGCACATGATATTTTGCCGAGCCTCGCTTACTTTCCTGCAAGAATCACGTTCCCAATAGGAAATGGCTTCAGCCACTCTCTCCTCTGGATCCTGTCCCTCTTCCTTCTCAGATCCTTGCTGAATCCGCACCCTTGTGGCCTCCTCATAATACTGGAAGGTGTGGCCTCTTTTTGGCGATTCCTCTTTTGGCACCACCAGCACAGAACTTCCCTGATGATGATCCTCCATCACATTCTCACATCCTTGCTTGTCACCTTCAGAAGTAAACACAGGCACAAAAACTGCATTGATAAGTAGAGTTGCCATTTGCCTGATGCTCTGGCATCACCTGCCCCCACTCAGTGAGACAGCGAGGGGAAATGGTATGTGTGTGAAACAGCTTCTCACAATATTACTTCTGGCTGTGTAACTGGAAGTGACGTCACTATGTCATGGGGCACTCTAGGATTCATCCCAAAATCTATTGTTTTTACCATAAAGGTTCAGTGAATCCTAGGCCATTTCCAGATGGCTTACCTGCCTCCGGAACGTTGCGCCATCTTGTGGGGAAAACGCGAAATATCACGTTTTCTCGCATGAGTTTTGCGCGACGTCGCACGACATCGCGCAAAACTCGCACGAGAAAATGCGATATTTCGCGTTTTCCCCGCAAGATGGCACAACGTTCCGGAGGCAGGTAAGCAATCTGGAAATGGCCCTAGTGTGTCCTGTGACCTAGAGATGTCCGTTCTGGTTACACAGCTAGTAATGACATTGCAGGACACTGTCAGGGTAAGGCCCACCCCTTACCAGTCTTCCACCAGACCTTTCAGCAAGTGTATACCCATGGTGGATTGTAGACCTTGATATGTCAATGATGTTTGTCATTGGGAGATGGACTTGTTTGGTTTCTCTGTTGCTGACGCAGCTGCTGATATAGCACAGCATAAATGTATCTGATCCTATCAAAGAACATAAGAAGAACCCTGCTAGATCAGAGCACAGAGGTAAGAGTATTCTCCTACTACTAGATCCCTAATAATTAATCTTGCATAGGGAGTAACAATAAACACCCACCTTCCTTAACTTGATAGCTTAATTTTGCCATCAACCACTTAGGTGCAACAATTTGGTTCAGAAAAGAAATATAATAGTAAAAAACAATAAATATATATTATTACTAATACTAATAAAGAAATAGAGCTATATTCTAACAAAATGTTTTTAATAAAGAGAATAAGACTGTGGATTACATACTTGTGTATAGTATAGTATGTATTATAGTCTAGTTATGTATTATTGGTTTGCTATATGCATTATCTTGCTCTCACTGTATTGTTTTCTATCGATCTAATACCATTTTCTGCATTGTGGTATCTAATACTCTGTCCTATGTTTCAGGTTTCTGTAATCCTAATCCTACTACATTGCTTATTAGATGTCTCATCCTACTGATTGCATCGGTTTATACTGTGTAATCTGCTTTGAGTCTCAGTGAGAACGGCAGGCGATAAAAATAAAGTTAACTAAAAGCTTTCTTGTTTCTTGTCTATCTAGGCTAGGCTTATCAGGTTTC
The DNA here is from genome assembly GCF_028583425.1 of Eublepharis macularius. Lineage (NCBI taxonomy): Eukaryota > Metazoa > Chordata > Lepidosauria > Squamata > Eublepharidae > Eublepharis > Eublepharis macularius. The sequence continues at coordinate 167,183,824 of NC_072793.1, read as the reverse complement.
CCTCTTAGGTGGGAGACCTCCCACCCCTGCTTCCAAATTGGGGGGGGGGGTTGTCAGGTGACATTGTGCTGCTGCAATGGCACTTCCAGCATGAACCTGGAAGTGACATCACTGTGACATCACTTCCAGATTCACGTTAAAGGTGATGTTGCAGCATCAGTGTGATACTATTTGATGTAATTCCACCTCATGTCTTCCTGTGGTTGCTAGTGCAGGCCTAGAAACTCTAATCTAAACCCAGGATTGTCCTAGTCTGGTTTTAAACACTTTGACAGTTTGTGTAGGCCCAGAACTCGTGCAGGTTATTAGCAAGCAAAATGAAGCTCTTTCCCCCATAGTCTATTTGCATTGAGGCCTTTGGCCATACACAATTTATTCAGAGGTTTACTGGGGGAAAAGGTATTATTTAGATATTTATACCCCACTTTTTACCCCAATGGGGATGCAAAGTGGCTTTCAACACTCCCCCCCCCCCCATTTTTATCCTCACATATAATTCAAAGGAACTATTTGAACGTGTTAATTTTTGAGGTGCAAGGAGACTCGAGGTGGGTTAGGGTTAGGCAGATTACAAAACTGAAAAACCACACAAGAGAAAGGAATGGTGTGATACATGCAACAAACAATGCAATAATATTAAAACACAATATTCAAAAAAATGGAGGAGCATTTGATCTCCATGATTTGTTCCTTGGAATACACTGAGTACGTAAGGTTTGGTTTAATTGGCAAGAAAGTGGCTGTTTTCTTTATGTTCCAGCCCAAATAAATGCTTTCTTAGTTCCCACTGACTTCAGTTAAGGATAGGGAATATTATGATTAATTTTCCAACTGGGAGAAAAATGATATAAAAGCACGTAATGTGGGCTAGATCGTGCCCTTTCAAATTCTCATCTTGTGCATAATCACCGAAGGCAGTTAAAGGTATGTAGAAGGCATTTTAAAAGGGCTAAATAAGAATGCATAAAAATATGTCAGCAAAGGAAATGAAGTTATAAGATTGGGGGGGGACACAATTAAAACAGTATGTATAGTGGTCAGAGGGTTTGGACTAGGATGGGGGGGGGGTGCTGGGTCAAAATTATCACTCTGCCAAGAAGCTTGCTAGGTGGCTAGTCACTCTCTTTTACCTACCTCGTAGGATTGTTGTGAAGATGAAATTAGGAGGGACTGTGTAAGTACCATCAGAGATAGAGCAGGATCTGGCTCCTCCCTGTTTGGCCTACAGGATATTGAAGACTTCTCACCCTGTGAGGAGTGACGAGGGAGCCACCATCCAAGCAACTGCCATTCTACCAACAGAGGCAGTTTTTTATGTATGTATTTATTTTGTATTTTTATTATTGTTTTTACATTGTAAGCTACCTTGACTACTGTAAAGTAGAAAGGTGGCTAACAAATATTTTAAATAAAATAATAATATATAATAATAATATTTGATTTATATACCACCCTTCAGGACAACTTAATGCCCACTCAGAGCAGATTAGAAAGTATGTTATTATCCTCACAACAATCACCCTGTGAGGTGTGTGGAGCTGACAGAGCTCTGAGAGAGCTGTGACTGACCCACGGTCACCCAGCTGGCTTCAAGCAGAAGAGTGGGGAATCAAACCCGGTTCTCCATATTAGAGTCCCATGCTCTTAACCACTAGACTAAAATTAAGTTGTCCTCCTGAGCTACTTGGTTGATGAGCAAGATAAAAATGTGATTTTTTTCCTGACAACCAGTTGAGATTATGGGGCATTTATCTGACTAAGACCCTCTGCATTGTTTGTTCCATGACAAAAGTCCTGATGAAAAACCTTGTGTTGTCTTTTTCTACTCTCACATTCTGAATCTTTAAAAAATTGTTTGCTGTAGATGATGGGGTTACTCTAGCCTTTTCCTCATTTGCTTTCCCTATGATACCTTCAGTTTTTAAAATACACACCCTGTTCATTTTTAAATTGCAATTTTAAAATATTCTGAATATTAAAAAAAATAAGCATCCTAACATCTAGCAGTTTGGCAGAAGCAAATCCTTACCAACCAAGTCTCCATCTCCTTTCCTGTGTTGCTCAGCTACCTTGCCAAGCTGACTTTTCCAGGCATCAGACGACAGAACTTGGTCTGTCTCAGAGGAATCTGCACCCACCATCCCCAAAGGCGGCAAACCCTAAAACCACAAAAAGGAAAATTTTCAGGTAAGCAAGGCCCAATGATCCTTTCTGTGGACCTGGAACAAATTCCTCTGTCCCACCTTGCTTGCATCTTATACAAGGAATCACTTCAGTCATGAAACCAGTGGGAGAACACTTCAGTCTACTAGGACATTCCATCAAAGACTTAAAGGTTGCTGTAGTTCAACAGAAACCTTTCAAAAACAAAATCCAACGGGAAGCTGCTGAATTGGAATTCATATGTAAATTTGACTCTGTCAAGCTGGGACTGAATAGGGACTATGAATGGTTATCTCATTATCACAGGTAACTGATTTCGATGGCTGTTGTGGGTTTTCCGGGCTGTATTGCCGTGGTCTTGGCATTGTAGTTCCTGATGTTTCGCCAGCAGCTGTGGCTGGCATCTTCAGAGGTGTAGCACCAAAAGACAGAGATCTCTCAGTGTCACAGTGTGGAAAAGATGTAGGTCATTTGTATCTACTCAGGAGGGGTGGGGTTGAGCTTAGTCATCCTGTAAGAGTTTCCCAGGGTGTGGAATGCTAATGGAGGGAGGCTTCACTGTATCCTGAGGAGGTTCTTTTGCATATGGATTGGTACTTGATGTGCTAATCTTCTCTGCAGGGCTATTGTCGGGGATAGAATGTTTAGTTAGCCTGGTGTTTTTCAGAACTGGAAACCATGCTCTGTTCATTCTTAAGGTCAGGAACTACAATGCCAAGACCACGGCAATACAGCCCGGAAAACCCACAACAGCCATCGTTCTCCGGCCGTGAAAGCCTTCGACAATACATCGTAACTGATTTCCTCAACAGAAGCAAACTGATCTCCATATCAGAAGGAGCTGTTTGCATCTCCATATCAGAAGGAGATGTTTGCATCTACTCCGCCCTCCCCTCCCCTCCTCTATATCTGATGAGTTTCTTTTTGCCCTCCATGCATCTGACAAAGAGAATTGTGATTCTTGAAAGCTTATGCTACAATAAAATTGGTTAGTCTTAAAGGTGCTACTGGACTCTTTTTGAAAGAAACTCTAATATCTTATTTTTAAAAATGATATAGTAGTGGGCTTGAAGTCTTACTTAGGCCCCCTAACGACACCTGATAAAGCATGCCCATTTTCCATACCCCTCAGGCTCAGGCCTGGTTTCTAGATGTGAAGGTTAGGGACGAGATCAAATTGCATTGGTTTGGTTTCATTTCTCCTTCGTACATTCTTGCTATTTCCTCTTGACTGCCACTGAATTTCCCCCCCATCAAAATAAACATAACTTCTTCATTACTCTGGCACTGATGGTATGGAAATGGTGTAAAAGAAAAAAAAAACTTGTTAGTGATGATCTTTTATCTTTAGGGGGTTTGTCATATAAATGAATATTCTAGGGGTAGTTTTCAAATAAGCATTTAAATAATAGAATGATATATTTTTAAGTTAATTGAAACTGAGAGCGGGACCACAAGTGATGCCTGACACAGGTTGGACACTTGCCAGCTTCCCTCAAGTTTTGATGGGAAATGTAGGCAGCTTGGCGGAATGTTGGACAAGTGACAGTTGAAAAGTCCATTGGACAGCAGTCGGAGAGCCTAACTGCAAGACCAGGATGCCTACATTTCCCATCAAAACTTGAGGGAAGCTGACTAGTGTCCAACCTGTGTCAGGCGTCACTTGTGGTCCCGCTCTGAGGTGAGATGGAAAGGAATGACAGTGACTAGAGAAAAAAATGGAGCTTCAAACGGTCCTTTTTGGCACAGAGTCTATTCAGACAACCAAACCCTCCTGGATTCCTGCAAGTTAGAGAACTTGGAGAACTAGCAGCTGTCTGGAGAAGGAAACAAGCAGCCCATTGAATGGCTGACATTGAAATGTCGTACCTGACCTTCCCATTTCTGGGGGTTCTGCTTCGACAGGAAATCCTCTGCCAGGGCCACTGCTTGCATGCAGGATTCAGGGCCATGTTCCCGGACCCAGCTTTGCATTTCCTGGGGCAGAATGGTCAGAAATTGCTCCAGGACCAGCATCTCCAAGATCTCCTCCTTCGTGTGCCTTTCTGCTTTTAGCCACTGACAGCAAAGTTGATGGAGTTTGCCATAAACGGCTCTGGGCCCCTCCACTTCTTGGTAGCAGAACTGCCTGAAGTGCTGACGCTGCCTCTCCCTCACGATGGACTCTCTTTCCAAAATGGCCACCTTCACCTTCCCATAATCCTCTCTGTCCTGCATACCAAGTCGGCTGAAGGCTTGTTTGGCCTCCCCACTGAGGGCTGGCATGAGGAGGGTCACCCACTTGTCACGAGGCCATTGGCAGGCCAAAGCAACTTGCTCGAAGGAGGCCAGGAAAGCTTTGGTGTCCTCCCATGGTGTGAATTCAGTGGTCATCCGTGGGTTCCCCCATCCTGCGTCAGGGGCCTGCAGGGACCTCAGGAACTCTTGCCACTGGGCCTCCCAGTGCTGTTGCAGCCCCTCTTCTGGTTCACATTTAATCTGTTTTGGAGCATCCGTCATATGTAGTTCTCCAGTACTGCCTGTGTGGACTACTTGTGGGGCTTTTGCTCCTGCCCATAATTTAAAGCTGGTTGTGTTCTGGGCCTCCTTTTCCAGGTCTGCCATTGCTGCCCCTGCCTGTACAGACATGTTCACCTCCACACTCAAGGTCTCCATTGCTCAGCTCAAATGCAAAAAGAGGAACATTCGGCTTCTGATGGGCTTTGAATCGTCACTCCTCACAATTGCCCCAAGGAATTTCTTGCAAAATGGCCGTCCACTGAGGAACAGCAGGGAGATGAAGGGTGAAAAGCAGTAAGGCAGGATGAGCTTGCCTTGAAACCCTATGAGGTGAGCTAGGATGAGAGAGAGAGAGAGAGAGAGAGAGAGAGAGAGAGAGAGAGAGAGAATGAATGAGTTGTATTGGCTTACATCCACATGCCCTTCCCATTTTATGGGATGAAGGAATGTAAAAGTAAAAACGCACTGGTGTATCACTTACAGGATTAGGGCACAGAGATAGAATAAATCCTAATAAGTATTATTCGTTTTTGCCATTATTTCTATTAATAGCTAAATATTTAACTAGTTATGTCCCAAGAGGCTAGCAATACTTAAAGCAATGCAATGTCATTAAAAAGAGCCGATGTGATGATAAAACTATGAACAGCTGGAAATGACATGATTCATAATTCTTCAGATTCAAAGTTCAGATCTCCTGCTTTCTTTATAAAGGGGCCGGTAGCATATAGCTGGGAATTGGGGACCACTATGAAATTGGGGACCACCATGAAAACAGCCCAGTTTTTAATAGACGACAGATTTGGCTCTGATGATTGTAAAAGGGCCTGATTTTTCTGTATGTATGTGGATGGAATCATGCAGGAAAAGACATTTCCCATTATATCTGAACCCCCCAAACCAGGTTCTGAAATATACAGAAGGCTGCATTTACCTTCTTTTTTTTTTAACCGGGCCTTGAGCCTTGCGTTTCTGTAACAAAAGTTTGCATGAGAAGCGAAGACCAGTTGATGTGGGGTTTTCAGAGTCAGTCATGGGGAAAGCTTTACTTGCTGAATCTCTGCTAGTTGGCTAGTTGTGAAAAGCACAGGATCCCTGCCAGGGAGAATAAAAGGTGGTAACCTAAGGCTGCCAAATGACCAGAAAGTACCTAGCCAGTCTGTTCCTGTGCCTTCACACAAAGCAAAGCACCATGTTCAATGTTGCATTTCCAAGGGCAAAGCTACTGAGGCTGGGGAGAACATAGGCAACCTTTAATGTGTATAACTGGGAACTTTGGCATCAACTTTCCCCGACCATACAGAATATATGAATATATTTCAACTCTGTAAGAGAGGCTGCTTTGGAAAGCAACAAGCCCTGCCTTGATTTCACAACCCCACTCTTCCCCACCTTTCTGACAATTTTTATTCATTGTCCCCCTCTTGAAGACCCCCCCCCTTGACTCACCTCTCCCTGCAGGGTAGCCACTAGTCCACCCCCCTGGTTTGGAAAACTGTGGCAATGCAGCTCTGGCTTTCTCCCCCTCCCCAAGGAAAAGAAATCCAACAGTCAATTTTCCACCAGGAATAAAAGCACTACAGGACAGGAAGCAGCTTCTATGCTCTTGTTTACAGCACAGGGAGATTCCCCTTTATTTTTTAACTCAAGAGTTCCACCCGGCCCTCATTTCCGGTTGTGATTATAATTCTCCATCTGAGGGGCAAGAGTGACAGAATTACATAGGAATCGATCACCAAAGAGGATGAATAAAAGAAAGACGGGTAGAGGGGTTGTTTGGATTTCAACACTCACCCCTACACCAGCTGATGAACCTGCCCCCCCCCCTTATTAGGACAGAGTCAAGGGTCACTGCAGAGACCCAGATACGATTCACTGGGTGATCTTGGGCAATTTGCTGTTTCTCTGTCCAAGGTACCTGACAGGGTTCCTTGCTGGGAAAAACCATGTCAATAGCTGACCTTCATTGAATACATCACATCCAACTTTTACAAACAAAGTGGCTTATAAATCAAAGCACCTAGGTCAATAATAATATATATAGTTTTAAAAGCTAATATACATGCACCAAAGTTCCCAGCAAATATATATATATAGTAAACAAGAAAAAGATGATGCCAAAGCCTCCCTCCCTCTCAGTGCCTCTCAGCCTCTGGTATTCAGGGGTATACTGCTTCTTTTCTTAGAGGCTCCATTTCAGACATGGTCATGGGCTTCAACTGAGGATACCATTTCTAACAGGAAAATAGTAAAGAATCCAGTAGCACCTTTAAGACTAACCAACTTTACTGTAGAATAAGCTTTCGAGAACCACAGTTCATTTCGTCAGATGCATCAGGTGCTACTGGAGTCTTTACTGTTTTGCTACTACAGACTAACATGGCTAACTCCTCTGGATCTATGACCATTTCTAACAGGCTCCATTAAAAGCAGAAATTCAACAGGTGATGCTGGTCCCACCACATTTGTTTTTTATTATGGGGGATAATTGTACCCATTAAATTTCTGCCTGTCACACAGTTTTATTACACACAGGCTTTATTTGTTTACTTACTTACTTTTATCTTTACAACCACTACAACCCTATGAGATAAATTAGGTTGAAAGAAAATAACTGGTTCAAGGTCCCCCAGTGAGATTCCATGACAGAGTGGGGACTCGAACCTGAGTCTCCCAGAGCCTAGTTTGGCACTCTAACCACTATGACATGCTGGCTTATCATTGAAACCCATCTCCCTCTTATTTGGGGGAGAGGGAATAACTGGATAAACTTTCAAGGCACAGCAATAAAAGCATAACAGTTATTTTGTGACCTTAGACTGAGGTAGATGGAAAGTCAACAGGCAAAATCATTTCCACCGCTGGTTAAATTTCTGTTTCTTCTGAGGTTATGCTGGGAGGGGGGAGGCATTGCCAGAAAAAAACGCATTTTCTCCTGCAATCAAATGGATAACTGAATTTCTACATGCAATCTTAAGACAGGTTTCCACCCGTACCTCTCCCACCTGCGATTGAGTATCGGACGTTATGTCAGAGCACCATCCAAACTGCAGCCTTTTGTGGTTTACAGCACGTCCCCTTTTTTACATTTCCAGGGCTCTCTAGGAACTGAAGGCAGAGCTCGGTGTGTTTAACCCCTGCTGCTGGCAACTCTCCCCTCTTTTCCAGGAGGTGGATTGGTCGTGCTTAGTCTTCGCTCCTGTACTTTAAGAGGCTGCATTGAAGCATAATTGCAAAGGTGTGGCAGCGTTAAGTCTATATCGTAGAGAAATAAAACAGCCCCGAGGCATCTTAAAGAAGAAAAACATGTATATTAATATGATCTTTCGTGAGCTACAACCCTACGTCTTCAGAGCAGGCCTAATGTGTCTAGCTGTGCGGACACCCCAGCACTGGAGGGGCAGCCGCGTTGCGCCCTTTAGAGTGTTGCAGCAGAAGTAGGGCAGGAATTTTGTTTAAAAAAAAAAAGACTGGGATTTGTTAATCTTTAGGATGGTGCTGGCCTCCTGTTTTATTTCTGAACAACATTCACACGTTAGAGTTGCTTGCATAAGAAGAGCTGGTGTGGTGTAGACAGAGTTGCCAACAGGCCTGGAGAACAATGTCCCGTCCTTTGAACAGAGGCCTGTGTGTGGAAATGGGCAGCTTACGATTTTAATGGCACAAAGGATGATGTTGTTGTTATAAAAAGCATGTATTAGGCACCTTTCTACCTTGCAGGAGCTCGAGGCAGGTTACAATATAAAACCATGTTTATTATTCTCTTATGTTATCACCAGATGTTTGGGCTGGAATTTTTTGTCCCTCATCAACTTGGATTTTATTTAAGAATCTTGGAGTTAGTGAAGTATCGTCTTAGTATGTGACATGTTCCAAGTAGTGCAGCTGATTACAACTGTCCAGTTGTTATCTTGACAATTTTGCGTAAGTGTTTAGTTAGTCCTTTTGGAATCACATCCAGTGCTCCTGTCACTACTCAAATAACTGTTGCATGGCTGCTTCCACACACGTTGGATAATCCACTTTCAATACTCTTTCGTGAACATTTGAAACTGATTTTCCATGTGTGGAACAAAAAATCCACTTCTAAAGGATTACGAAAGTGCATTGAAAGTGCATTATTCAACATGTGTGGAAATGGCCCGTGTTTCTCCCAGAGAAGCTGAACTTCAAAACTTAGATCTTAATATTTTATTTTTTCTGATTATTTTTTTCCAATTCATCTGTCACTTGGGATTGCCACATAAATCAGTTTCACTTTTTTACTTTCAACCACAGCAATATCCAGAATATTATGTTCTTGTTCTAGCTTCTTATCCATTTGGATTTTGAATTTCCCCAAGATCTTAACTTCCTCATTTTCAATAATTCTCTTGGGTTTATATTCCTACCAGTATTTCACAGATGGTAGCTTGTACTTGTTGGATCAATTCCAATGCAGCTTTGTAGCTATTTTCTTATGGTGCTTCTTATAGCTAGTTTGTACGATCTTTCTGTGCCCGCTGATGGTCAGCCATTTTATCTGCCTTGTTATATAATTTACACTTGCTGTCATTCATGGTCTTTTCAATTTTTGCTTTCGTATAGTTTGTTCCTAATGCGTGTTCTTGTGCGTCTAATATAAGTTCTTCTGTCTCTTTTTTCAATATCCCCTGAAAGCTATGAACGTGCTTCTTTAGGGGAAGTGCAATCCATTCAGAACAGGAGACATCCCATTTCTTAGGTCAGACCTTCCCTCCACCAGGGGCACCTCTGTTTTGCCCGGATTAAATATCAGTTTATTATCCCTCATCAATCCCCAAACTGCCTCCATTCACCTATTCACAGTTTCCAGAGCCTCCTAGGGATCTTGCTGAAAGTGTGAGATGTTTTTATGTCTATCTCCTGCAAGAATAAGCAGTCACAAACCCCTCACAGGCCTGGAAGGGGGTTTCAACATAGGGAAATTCCTAGATATAAAAAACGACCTTGCAAATTAATTAAAAACCATTAAAGACTTAATGAGGACTTAATATACTCTACAAGGCGTGAGACCTCTTGGGAACCAAAGAATGTGGAGGAAGGTAACAGAGGGAATGGAGAAATTGGCCTGCTTAGACCCCTGGAAGATTTACCGAATCCTAGACAAAATTTGGAAGGTGGAGATTGTCACGTTGTTGCCCCCTTTCCTGACTCCTCATGGACCCTCAGTTATCACTCCTAATTACAAACTGTATTTTTATCTATATATTCACTTTATTTTTATTTATTTATCTTATCGTCTGCCATTTTCACTGAGATCCAAGGCAGATTATACAGTGCGAGTTAAATACAATATAATCAACAAGCTAGGACATTCGCTGGGCGAAGTACAATAATGAACAACAGTTAGGACATTCTGTTCCAAATGATCTATAAAGAGGATTGGAAGTGCATTATCCAACGTGTGCGGAATCACTCAAGTTATGGTAGCAGAAAGTTTGAAAACAAGCATAAAGCTGAGCCCAGAGATGAAACCTTTCTGAAACAAAGCATAACTAATTTACATGGCATGTTTCGCAATGTGGAAACTCCCCAGTAGTCACATTTCTATATCAGCAACAGTGTAGTGTATTGTCCCTGTCCTTACCAAGGCATCTGTTTGAGCTCTTTCTTATGACACAGTCCTATAACCTGGGTAGAAAGTCCTCCTGAATAATTCAGTCTTGCATAGTTTGCAGAAAGCCAGGAGAGTGGGAGCTTTGCTGACCTCCTCTGGCAGGCCATTCCATAAGGTTGGGGCTACCACAGAGAAAGCACAAGTCCTGGCACCTCACTTTTCTCCTCAGCGGGGACCCACCACGGCATACATCATTCTCCTCCATTGTATCCTCTTAGGTAGGTTAGGCTGAGAGGATATGACTGGCCCAAGACTACCCACCAAGCTTTCGTAGCGCAGTGGGGAATTCAAATCTGAGCCTCCCAGATCCCAGTGTGACATTCTAACTAGGACTGATTAATAAGGCAGCAAAATGGAGCTTGAAGAACTGACTTGAAGAAAAGCATGTCCCGTCCCTTTAATAGAAGCATAAAGTGTGTGTAATTGGGCAACTGAAGCTTTTCATGGCCTGGAGGTAAACAACATTGCTGGGTAAATATCATCCTGTTAAGCCTCTGTTAAGGGACAAGACATGTTTTCCTCCAGCCTCTGTTAAAGAGACATTTTTTCTTCAGCTGGCAACCTTTAGGGGCCCCCTCAAACAAAATATACTCGGGAATCCTGAGGAAAGCAGAAAAGTCCTGCATTGCAAATTTTTAAAAAGAAACTTCCTATATCTGCCATAATGGTTTGACATGTGGTGCTCTCCAGAAATCGCAGGACTGTGAGCATCAGTTGTGGGTTGGGGAAGAGAGGGAGTGAGGTAGTAAATTGTCTTGATAACCACCACCACCACCGTCCCACATGCTGTCCCAGTCAGATTCAGGGCTAGATGTGTAGCATCCTCCTTAGTAGTCAGCTCTGTGGGGCAATTGTGCTAGACTTCGGAAGTTCAGGATTAGGGAAACAGGATTGTTCTCCTCTAACCCCCATTATGGGGGAATTTGAAGAGGTGGAATTTCCCAGTCGATTAACAGCCACTCCCCACTCCACCCCACCCCGCCCCGATGATAATTTTTTGTAGGTCTCATAAAACACAACACTGACATAATTCGAAATCAATCTCCAAATTTGCTGGTGGTTTCAGTATCTCTGTCTGAGTCTGTACAAGACAACCAAAGTCCTCCCTCTGGTCAAGCAAAGAGACAAATTTACCATGGACACTGGTGCATATACGAGGCAAAGAGATTCTCTGTAACCACCCAGTGCCTGGGCATAATAGAAGCTGGGTGGCCTCTGAAAATCATGCGCTTATGGAGAAAGAATTAGCCATCAGTGAAGCTGCTGCAGGATTTCTTTTTTCCTTGCTTCGTTGATTCGTTTGACTCTGTTATTCGCTGGCTTTTATTGACCAATATATTTTAATTGGCTTTTTATGCTTCTGGCTGCTGTTTAACTATTTATGATTCTGTGTTGAGAGGTTTTAATGATGGCAGTCCTTTTTTTTAATGGATGCTGCCTCAGAAAGCATCTTGGCTGGGAGGCTTTTTGCCAGATAAATTATTAGAAGACAGCCTGCCGATATTCAAAAAGAGGCATCTCATGGGACAGGAGAAACGTGATTTTTTGAAAGATATTGTTGTGGTTTTTCTTTTATACAGACATACCTTTTTAAATAAAAAAAATCTACTCTTAATGACTGGAACAGTTTTTAAATTAACATTGATATGTAATACAAAAAGGTATGGAAAGCTGTTGAGAGAGAATTTTAACGTCCCTGTCCATCTCCCCATAACCAGAAACATGGATTGTGTGCTTCGATCTGGGGCAAAGCATCAATAATTTATATTGTATATGTACATACAAACCCACACACATTAGAGGTACTGTCCAAACTTTGAAAAGGATCAACTGAATGCAGACATGGTGGCTAGAATTTTTTCTACACCCCGCCCCCCAAGAAATCTAGAGAGATACCCAAGCTTAAGGAATGATTTATAAAAGTCTGGAATTTAGAAGAGAGAGTATTTCTTGGCTTTTTATGGGTAAAAGAGAGACAGAAAACACATGGCTGACAATTAATACCCTCTTAGCCCAAGGGGGTCGCAGCTTTGAGCCGGCAGGAAGATCCATTAGGAGAGAGAGGTGAACCTACTCTGTATACAGAATCCTCCCCCTTCCCCCAACCCCGTTTATTTCTATTATACTTTTTTTTTGTATTTTAAATTACTTTGGATTTCTATTGGACAGAAAAACAAGATATGGATAAATAAGTAAATAAATAATTTACCCAAAGCTTCTGTGGAATAGGAAACAGAGTATGCGTTATGAGGCAGGGTTGATATCGTTGGTTCCGAGAAGTTATATGCATTTGGTCATAGCTGATTTGATGCTTTACTTTTCAAATTGAAAATTTAGAGGAAAAACACAAGGCTGAAACACGTGTACTTACCCACAAACATCTTGCCCCCTTCCCACTCCTGCTTCTTGGCCTCCATGACAAAGTGCCAAGTATCTGGTGGCAGGATGGTTGCCAACCTCCAGATGAGGCCTGGATATTGCCACAATGCCTATTTCTCCCTCACTTCCTCCTTATCTTTCCCCTACTAAGTAGCATCAAGCACCTGAGGGTTTAGAGCTATGGAAGGAGACTTTGTACCTCAGAAAGTCCTGCCACTGAGCTTCCTAGCATGCCTGTAGCCCCTCCTCATCTTGTCCACATTTAACCTGTGGTGAAGATGCAACAGGCTCTAATTCCCCAACAGTCCTATTATGTGTGAGGTACTCAACTACCTTCATCTCTACCCACAGTTTGAGGGCATCTGGGTTCTCCTCCTCTTTCCCCAATAGAGTGAAAACACTGTTCTCTTGTGCCAGTTCTAGGGACAGCAGTCCATGGCAGATAGACCCCCAGACCTCTCACAGCAAGCGCTCCAGTACATTGGTTGAAAAGGTCTTTATTCAGAGATCCATTAAGTTCACGGGTACATGGTGAAATGGGCAATAAGCTTTCATAAAGAAATAACAATGGAATCATGGGAATACTTGTTGAAAAACACTCTGAAGATCTCAACTTGTACTAATATTAAAGAGAATGTTTACAAAATGATGTATAGGTGGTATTTAACGCCTAAGAAGATTGCGCTTGGAAATGCAAGCATGTCAGATAAATGCTGGAAATGTAAAAAGCATGAAGGATCATTGTATCATATGTGGTGGACTTGTGAGGTAGCTAAGCAATACTGGGGAGATATAATAGAAATAATTAATGAGGTTTTGCAAACCCAAATAAATAAGAACCCAGAATTGCTGCTACTGAACTTGGGAATGGAAGATGTTCCAATGCAGTACAGAACATTGTTATTTTACATGACTACAGCTGCAAGACTTTTGTATGCGCAGAAATGGAAAGTGCAAGAAATACCAACTATAGAAGATTGGATTTACAAATTGTTGTACATGGCAGAAATGGACAAAATGACAAGAAGATTGAAAGATCTTGATCCAGGAGAATATATTGCAGACTGGGGGAAATTGAAACAATACCTAGAAAAAAAATGGGATGTGAAAGGAGGACTGTGGCAGTTTGAGAATTATTAATGTGTGATTTTATAAAGGGGAGAGAGAAGTAACTTTACCATTAATGGGGAAATTTAGTTATTAATTAATCTAAGCTAATATTAGTATTAAGAAGAATATATTAAAAATAGATAGGTTAAACAGGGAGATGTAGATTAGATACATTAGTAAATTGGAGATATAGAAGAATTTGAATATGCTTAGAATAAGTGATATAATATATATAAGATTTAGAAAAATTATAGTTAAGAGTAACTTAAATAATAAGAGGGGCTAAGGGTTGGAAAGCTGTTGGAAGTCTATAAGGAGGGGGGAAGGGTGGGGGCTGATATAATTTAGGTAAGATGGGGAATTTGTGTAATATTTTATGTATTCACCAATAAAAACTTTTATAAAAAAAAGTTCACGGGTACATCCATAGATGGGAAAGGTTGGCAGAAATGAATACACAAGCAAAGGCACTATTGATATAGGGAGTACTATTCCCCCCTCCCTTGGAGCAGTTTGCATTTAGGCGCGAAAATCTAAGAAGCTGTGTGAGAACACAATAGCTTAGTCTGGATAGAAACAGTAGAAGATTGCAAAGAAAGCAAAGTCTTTCTCCCCTGGGAAATGGTTACATTTTTGGTTCCAGCTGCAATGCAAGGCCAGCACCACATATTTTCAGAGATAACAGGCTGGTTACTTTCTCTGTGAAATCAGCATTAGTACTTTTGGTTTTAGGCAAACCAAGAATGGCATGATATGTGGCTACCTTACAAAGCACAAAGTGAGCACGGCATAAATCATACAGTAGATCAATACAGTAAGCAGATCAGCACGTGTGGTAGCAAGTAAACCTCTTACACACAGGTTCCCTTCACAACAACAACAACATTCGATTTATACAACTTAATGCCCGCTAAGAGCAGTTTACAAAGTGTTTTATTATTATCCCCACAACAATCACCCAGATTATAAACCTCACTGGATTTTCACCAGTCAAGGACTGAGGAATTACTGGTTATCTGAATCCAATTTTGGTCTCTGCAAAATGTCTGGAACCCTTTGAAATACAGTATCTCTATCTGTCCATCTGTGTGTCTTGGAGGCCATCCATCCATCCATCCATCCATCCATCCATCCATCCATCCATCCATCCATCCATCCATCCATCCATCCATCCATCCATCCATCCATCCATCTCCTCTTACCTGTTCTTTTGGTTTCATAGCCTCTTTCTGTTTCAACAGGAAATCCTCTGCCAAGGCCACTGCCTGGATGCAGGTCTTTGGACTTTGTGCCTTGACCCAGTTCTGCATTTCCTGGGGCAAGACAGTCAGGAACTGTTCCAGAATCAGAAGTTCCAAGATTTCATCTTTTGTGTGTCTTTCTGCTTTCAGCCACTGGTGGCAAAGATGCTGAGACGGCCATAAAGGGCTCTTGGACCCTCCTCTTCCCAGTAGCAGAACTGCTCTCTCCCTTGCAATAGCAGCCCCTTGCAAGCTTCCCATAATCCTCTGTGTCCTGCATACTGAGGCTGCCGAATGCTTGCTTGGCCTCTCCACTTAGGGACAGCAGGAGTAGGGTCTGTCACGAGGCCACCAACACGACAATGCAACCTGCTCAAAGGAAGCCAGGAAAGCCTTTGCGTCCTCCCATAGTGTGAGCTCCTCAGACATCTGAGTGTCCCCCCATTCAGAGTCGGCAGTCTGCAGTGACCCCAGGAATTCCTGCCATTGGGTGTCCCATTGCTGTTGCAACCCCTCTTCGGGTTCCATTTTAATAAGATGTGAAGATGATGTTGTCCATAATTCCCCAATACATGTGCAATTTGTTGGGCTTTTTCTCCTTCCATTTCTGCCCACAAGGTAATGGCGTCGATATTTTCCTCTTCCTTCACCAGCCATGGGACTATCACTGCTTGCTCCTCTACAGACATGTTCATCTCCATCTTTCTACTCATAACCCAGTTGAAACGTTGGGAAATTCGTCACGTCTGTTTTGGCTCTCAGACAACTCTCTACTTCTTGGGTCGTTTCCTTCTTTTATGTCTGTATTGTAGGGCCCCTACCTCTTAGCCAATCAACACCTCTCTTTCAAGATGTCAAAGCAGATTCTCTATGAAAAGAGGTAGTTCTAGTCAGAGATATGGGATTTCTCATATGGGAAGGGAAAGATGTACACAAATATAAGGGGATATGCAGAGAGAATGAGGCTCTCCCTCTAATACAGAAATAATTTTTTTCAGTATCAAAAAATCAAATTAACAGGATGCCTTTTAATCTGCACAGCTAATCAGAAGCTGTGCTGGGCAAAAGCCCCATCTGGCCCTGCCCAATTTCTAAAAGCACCCAATGAGTGCCAGGAAAGGTGTTGGTGGGCACCAGGGCACCATGGACACCACTGCCCCTGCAGTGTAACTGAATACAAGGTTCAGAGAGATGGAAGCAAAACTCTCACTGCTTATGTCCACTCAGAGGTTTAATATTTACACAGTGGAAGAAGGTAAACCCAATATACGCACATCAACAAAGTGTTTAAAAAGCACCCTTGACATCTCTCTAAAAGACCAGCGATTTACAGGGAATAGAAAATTGGAAGTGTTGTCAACAACGGAGGGTGGGATTTTCCTGTCTCTTTAACAGATTAATACATGGAAATGGATAGCTGAAGCTTTTCATAGCTTCACATCAGCTGGTAGAGAGCAGCTCATTAAACTTCTGTTAAAGGGGCAAGGCATTTTCCCCCTCCAGGCTGTTAGCAACCCTAAATAGGGAGCATCTCTAGTAAATGTTGAGAAGATGGCGCAAGTGAGGAAACTAGAGCTGCATCAGACCAGTGGTTCATCTGGTTTCTCAAAGGGAACATGGATGGCCGAGGAGACAGTCTTTGGGGGAGGCAAAGCATGATTTCTCTCCCCCCTCCTCAATTTGGGCCACCCTGGTTCAGGTTCTTTTGCAGTTTCTGTCTTTCCAACAATTTTATTTTCTGTCCATATCCACTGATTTGTTCTTTTCCACTCCCAGCTCAAACCCCCTTTTCACTCACTATTCTCTGCAGGGGTTGTACAGTGCAACTCCTCCTGACCTGGGGCCAAGAACATACCAGAGCTATTTGGATGCTAGTTCTGAGGAGGAAAAGTGGCTTCCTTGATAATTTTATAATACATCCTCTCTCACGTTTCCTGGTCTCACTAGGACTCCAGAGATGAACTCGGCGCATTTAACCTCTGCACTCTGCACTCACTGCAAAGCTGTGCTCACCCTTGTGAAAAGTGTTGGTGGGCTGGACCTGGCATATTCACATTCTAGAAATCTCCTGCCGTTTGTTCAGCATGCAATTGCCAACTTCCGTTCGATGTTTTTAAAAAATCTGACATCTCATTCTGAGAGTCTCTTCACGTGTGCAGAGTGTTGTCCAAGCAGAATTAAATCCCAGGCTTGCCAGAAAATTAGATCACAGTGTAAGTGGGTAATTATAGGGTTGGGAAATTCCTGGAGGTTCTTACCTTGAAAACCCTAAGAGTCTTGGGGCCAGGCTACCAAAGAGACTGCCTCCTCTCATACTATCCAGCCCACCAGTTAAGATCCTCCTCACAAATCCTGCTCTCTGTGCCCCTGCCTTCAGAGGTGAGGTGGGTGGGGACCAGAGTCAGGGCCTTTTCAGTAGTGACACCTCATTTGTGGAATGCCCTCCCCCTTGAGTCTCAACTGGCACCTATGCCGATAACAACAACAATAACAACATTTGATTTATATACTGCCCTTCATGACATCTTAACATCCACTCAGAGTGATTTACAAAGTATATTATTTATTATTATCCCCACAACAATCACCCTGTGAGGTGGGTGGGGCTGAAAGAGCTCTAGGAAGGTGTGACTGACCCAAGATCACCCAGCTGGCTTCAAGTGGAGGAACAAGGAATCAACCCTGGCTCTCCAGATAAGAGTCCTGCTGCTCTTAACCCCTACACCAAACTGGCTCTCTTTTAGGTGTCAGGCCAAAATGTTTCTGTTCACCCAAGTTTTTAATAATCATTTTAATGTTTTTAGTCTGGATATGGCTATTTTAAGCTGCCCAGTGTTCTTTGTTTTTATGCTATGGTTGGGTTTTTAATGCTGGATTTTAATCAACGGTTTTTACTATTTTGATTTTATTATTTTTATTTTGTAAGTTGTCTGGAGAGGGTCCACTAGAGAGGTGGTATAATTTTTTTTCTATATAAATAAATTCTCTCTGAAGATTATGGCCTTCATCATCTTGATGAGATCTGTAACAAAAAAAGTTCATATAGGAGCAGACATTCCTTGAGAAAAACTCTTTATTTAAACTATTTTACAAGGCACCATACCCAATGAAAAACACGCCAAAGAGGCAGCATACAGAATCCACTTGGCTGCAAATAAGAACCAGTGGCATAAAAATCAGCTAAAAACAGCACTGCGGTGTCCTAATTTAAAACTAGCAATAAAAATGGCAGAAAGAGAACAGCAGAGATAAAGCACCACGGTTACTCTAAGCAACAATAAAAATGACAAATGAGCCGGCAGAAATAAAAGAGGGCTGGGTGAATAACATTGCAAAAGGCATGGAGAGATAAAGATGTCTTTCCCTGGTGCCTATAAGATGGCAGGTTCTCCAGTTTTGTTCCTTTATAGGTCAAAACCTCTGCTTTTGTTTCCAGTAGAAATCTTAAAATCACTGATGAGATGTTATCAGCTTCGCCAGACTCAGTCAATTACGTGGCACCTGTATTGTGAGCCAGCTGCAGTTTCCAAACGCTTTTCAAAGACATCTCCACACATAACCCATTTCAGAACTCTTAACCTTCATGTTACCTCAGGCTTTTTTTGTGACAGTATTCACCAGTACTGAGTACCGGCAGATATCTCCCAAATCCTGATTTTCACGTGCTGGCTCACTTTATTCAGCCAGAAGACAGAATGGATGCTCCAAAACAACCTAGTGGGCATCTGAGCCGGAAGGGGAGAATTAAGGAGAAGCAACACAATCGTGTATATGAGAACTTGTACCTTTAAAAAAAATGCACTGATGTTACCAATGTATGGATCACTGTGGGAAAAGGATGCTTCCCAGGAAAGAGCTGCAGCTGGCATATAGAGACATAGGTGCCGTTTCTGTCAGAAAAGATGAACCTAATAAAAACCCTGCCAAGTTACTGACTTTACCCTTTGGAAGAGAGCTGGCACTTCTAAAGTGCAAGACTAATTCTATCACCTTGGTTAGTAACCCTGCTCCCCAACAGTGACCCTATCTTGAGCATCTGTTTCTTTGCCCCCATCTGGTCCCTTTATGGACTCCAGACATTGGTGTTGAACATTCATGTCCTCACACTAGATGAAAAGAAAATGTACAGCTGAGTGCTATCAGTGTCATAAAGGTACAACATTCCAAATTCCCAGAGATTCAGGTAGATGTTAAGAGGACAAGACAAAATCCCGTAGCATCCTATAGCAAAATGCCATGCCCAGAGCTGTAGTCCCTCAGCCATACCTTTTGGAGCAATCCTCCCACACAGAAACAGAACCTTCACAGCACTTCGCCTCCTGACCCCAAGGATTCGTATAGGAGATCCAAAAAGATACCACAGTCATGAAAAAAGCTGAGAGGCCTGGGAGAGCCAATGGGATTGTACTGGCAGATCTCTAAACAAGGTCGTTTCAAGCCCGTTGTTGGGTGGAAAACTAGATTGAAACGGCTAGAAAATCAATTGGAATTAAGCACACACACCCCTTATTCAACACGATGCTCAGAAAGGGAAGATTTGCAATTGTGTTGCAGGCATTTGTTTGATGACATGGTATGGATTAAACAAAGGAAGCAGGCCTGGAAGTTGCTTTATATATATTTGAAAACGGAGTGTAAAATTCTTGTTCTAGCCTCAAAAAGATAATTTTTTGAAAAGGTTGAACAGTTGCCCAGAATTAAGTCTGATAATAATAAATGCTTTAATACATATATTAGCATGAGAAAACGTTTTAAGCTCAGAAAGGAGCTCATGTCATAATACTGGATTTGACAAATCAGAGGATTGTGGTATAGGATTTTTGGTTTCACATCACTGAGCCTATATTAGATAACCACAACCCAAGACCCCTGAATCTCTCACACATGAGTTGCATGAGACTAATCTTTCAGAAAACGCTTTCGTTAGATTCTTAAAATGGTATTCTGTTTTTTAAATCCAAGATATGTAGAATAAGGGATTATGACATGTATGCTTATCTGCTTTCATTATCCTTGTTGTATTGAATGATTATTTGCTGATAGGTGCCTTAAACATAACAATGAGTGATTTTGGGCTGGGATACATAGTTTTCACTTTACACCTGGAATAAAAGTAAACTTCTGATTCCTCTTCAGTTAGAAGGCTGTCTTGTTTCCACATGTCTGTTTTAAAAGTAATGTCCCCCCACAGGACAGATAATGCTCCTAAAGAACTGGACAGCAGTTGGAAATATAATTTGGGTCAAGGGGGGGAGGGTTCTTGAAGAACTCTTTCACACCTGTCCCCGGCCAGCAATGCAGGGATTTGATGTTCCCCCCCACCCCGCAAGGAATGACCCAGTTTGTTTCAGTGTTGCATCTATTATACAGTTTTACTGTATGTTTTTTGTGCATTACTCTCTAATTTTGTCATCCCATTTTATTGCACTTATTATAATGCTCAGATTGCATTGTTTTTATTTGGGTAATCCATCTTGAGACTCGGTGAGAAAGATGGGCTGTAATTGAAGTAAATAAATAAAGAATGCAAGGCTCGAGTAAATGTATCATGTGACCCACCCTGTTTTTACAGGCAATAAAGGCAAAAGATATTCGAGGATGGAAAATCTTTGTTTTTCCAGCAGCTTGTTTTCACCTCCCCCCCCTCTTTTATTGTCATTGCTGTATGCATTAGCATTCCCGTTTCTTGCTAGGGGAAATAAGTTTATGGATGTCACCATTTTCCATTCAATGAGAACAAAACTTTCACAGATTAGAATCCTCAATGAGAGATCCCCATAGCTAAACGCCAAACAGTTAGGAGGAAGGGACCCAGTTTTAGAGGCAATTAGTTATGTTTCTGGATGTGGCAGGTGACATTCTCAGAAATATTTTTAAACTCTGTTTTTGTTTTGTAAAGCCACAAACATGACACCGGTAGCCCACCTTTGTAATATGACATTAATTAATTGACATAGTCTTCTTGTAATTAGTTAACTTGTGTCCATAAAAAATTATAGACCATGTACAGAATATTAAATACACATTGTGGCATCTTACTATATAGCAGATATTAATGACCAGTCACAAATCCTCCCATGTTCAGAGGTCTGCTTAATATGGTTCTGTTTCTCCACTTTTGTTGCCCATCACATTTTACTTCAATGTGCTCTCGGTCCTGTTACTATCATAGATTTCTACTATGTGGCCTCTTTGATGCCGTTAATAAATGCATTACAAATGAATCTGCATTGACATTTACCCCCGGGGAAAAGACCACACAAGATGAATTTCTGACCTTGTGTCCATATATTGCATAAATCTGTCTTATGACCCTATTCCAGATCCTCGTTGAGGCTAAGCCATTGGGTATGTCCGAACCCTGCATCATTCACATCACATTTCCAGCACACACACAAAGACAAAATTGACCTATAAATCCTGTTCAGTTTTGAGATATGTCATCTATTAAAAAATTGGCTGGATGGTTGGAAAGCCTCAATGTCAGTGTAATATCATCTGATACTCCCCCTTCCGCCGCATCCTCCTTGAAGATTATCAGGCACCAGGGAAACAAATAGCATTTGTTCGTTCGTTATTTCCATTTGCTTTTGTTGTCCTAACGAACATAACAAATGGGGCTTTTCCGCTTTGTTTTTTCGTTTGCTTGGAAATGTGTACACATCCCTAGCACAGAGCTGTGCCGGGTCTTGAGGTGATGCACCATGCCAGAATTGGTGAGATGCCCCATCACCTTTCCCCGGCTGACTTCCCTCCCACATAGAAGGCAATCTGCTAATCGGGGATCCTCCTTCATGCGGAAGTGCTCCCACACGGCTGAATTGCGCCGTTTCCCCCCACGCCTCCCGCTGGAACTGATAGGGACTGCTGCCTTTGGTACCGATGGGCCTGCAGGAGTAGAGGGGAGGAGGTACTGAGGGGGCTTCTTGTTGTCAACACGGGGAAGCGCCTCTTGTTTCCATTTGCTCCCCAAGAGAAGCCTGGAACCCCCAGAGACACTTTCCTGGCATGCTGAATAAGGTGTCACTCCTGTAGGAATCCTCTCGTGGGCTGTAAGTTCAGTGGAACCGCAGACCATTCTCCCACATTCCAAATACTTGTACGATTTCTCTCCAGTGGGAGTCTGATCATGCATTCTAAGGTCTGGGCTATTTCTGAAGCTTCCTCTACAGCCAGAGTGGTGGGTATTTTGGCAGAAATGGGCTTCTTCCTGACACAAATTGCTGCCAATGGGATCCACACTTCTCCTGTGCTCCGTTATCTGCTTGGTGTTCAGTGTCTCCTGACTCAGAAGCCCTGTCCCTTCATCACCATACAGGAAGGCAGGCCCTCTCTTTAGCAACGCGTCTTCTTCCATTTCCTCTTGTGGAGGATCACTCTGATGAAACTTGTCCACTTGAATCACACACACTTGCACATCACCTGCGGAAAGAAACACAGCCACCCGCATTTTCCTGGGGAAACTTGCCAGGCAGACAGCAAAGACAGTAAAGAATATGGAGATCCAGAAGGTGAAGAGCAAGGTGTGAAAGGAGATAATGCCTCTGTGCAAATATAGGGTTGGAGCTGGTGGAAGGGATTTCCCTCAGCCGGAGAGTGTCTCAGCTCCTCTATCTCACTGCAGTCCAGAGGGCTCACTGAAATGCAGCTCTGGAGGGACAGTGGACCCTCAGGTATACCACAAGGGGTGAATTTGCAGTGAAAGGGGGGATTCAGCAGGGGAAAGGGCTTCTATTAGTGGAAACTTAATCACTGGATCCAAACCATTATCTGTTTTTTCTCTCAGCAGAGTAATCATACCCACCTCAGGCTTATCTGCTTTAGACACAGGGGTCTAAGGCCCAGTTCTCACTGGGCTGGTAACTCTACACGAAGAAAAATATCTCGTGAAGGAAACGGTGGCTAGCCTAGCCTTCTCCATGATGTGACCCTTTTGTATGGAGGAAAGGAGAATGACGTTGTAAGCTGTTATGGGTACCCACTGGGGAGAAAAGTGGAACATTCACATTGCAGAGCTTAGAAAAAATACAGAAGAGGGCAACCAAGATTATTAGGGAGTTGGAGTACCTTTGCTGAGAGACAGCTAAGGGGGGAGGGATGACAATGGATGGTTATAAAATTATGCATGGGATAGAGAGAGTAGACAGAGAACTTTTTTTCCTCTTCCAAAATATTAGAACTCGGGGTAGGGGTGTGCAATTCAGTATTCCCAAACCGAATATATAAACAAAGAAAAAATACCGATTTGGTGTTATTTAGGTATATCCTGATACATCTGGCTTATTTGGGTATATTCTGATAAACCAGTATTTACATACCTGAATAATCTGGATATATGTGCCGCTGTGTTTACATACATACACACACATATATATGTGTGTGCGTGCATGTGTGTGAATATGTTTACATGTATCTTAATCTATGTATTGGGATGTTTTATGATTTTAAATTGTATATGTGATGAAATATGTTTTAAACTCGGTTGTGATCCGCCCTAAGCCTGCTGATGTGGGGAGGGCGGAATATAAATTAAATATAAATAAATAAATTGGGGAATATCCAGGAATCTCATTTTAAATGTTGCAGCAGCTTGTCCTCCCCCCACCCCCCGCCCATGGGCACTGACGGCAACAGGGTCTCTGGCGCCTGCGGCAACCCTGCTCCCGCGCACGTGCACAGCGCACGCACACCACAGACTGCACGATGACATCATTGCATAGTGCAAGCCAGGGCATTTGCCGGCAGATGGCTGGGGTGGCGGGCGGAGGCTGCTGTGTGCTCCGCATGCTGCCACATCAGCGGCTCGTGGCTGCTGCGCCCGGCTGGGGGCATGTGGTGGTGGCAGTGGCCGCAGCACGGGGCTTGCTGGCTGCAGTAGCTGCGGGCCAGCCACGCCAGCTCTGCGGCGCGCACCTCCTCCCCCGACACCCCCTCCGGCACCTCTCCAGGGCCCTCGCACCTGAGGCCACTGCCTACCTGGCCTCTATGGGCACGCCGGCCCTGCCCATGGGCTTCCCAGGCATCAGGAGGAGAGGGAGGGAGGCAGCATTAAAGTGTGTATATGTCAGTGTTGGTTTTTTGTCATATGCCATTGCCAAGTCTGCCTGCTGCATTGGTATTACTGGCTTACTAGGTTGGATGCGGATATACTCTGGTTTGGTGTTGGTTCTGTTGGACTTTCATTGGCCCTGGGTTCTGCCTGCATCTCTGAGTGACACTGGGTCTGTTGGCTTGTAACAGTGTCCCTTGCTTCAGTTTGGTTCTGCTGGGATTCTCTGATTTGATGTTGGTTCTGATGGGCTTTCTTGATTCTCTTTGCATTGGGAGGCTTTTGGTCCTTGTTTGCTGTTATGTGTTTATCTAAAGCTTCCTGTGTCCAGGAGAAAGCCTCGAATTCCCTCCCACCCCAGGAAACAAAGAGTAACTGGATACAACTTCTTCTGGGGCCTGTAAAAATGGTCTCTTTGGTCCAATTCACTTAAAATTCGGAGGAGGCGTCTTTAGTAGACATGCAGGACTAGGTTCCCTGACATTTTGGTGTAGTTCGCTTGAAAAATGACCCCTCCAGCCCCCTGGAAATATTTCCCCATAGGGAATAATGGAGCTGAATATACTCAGAATTCCAAATAAAACCCAAATCCGAATACTATACCAGTATTTTTGGATCTGTATATTTGGAATGGTGGTGGAGAGTGCCCGCAAGCCCTGTCTGACTTACGGTGAACCCTATTTGGAATGCCAAAGATATATCTGAACAATACCATTTTTTAAAAGTGCACAACCCCTACTCAGGGATATCCAATGGCTGTAGATTCAGCGTGGACAAAAGGCAATACTTTTTACACAAGTGATTAACATGTGGAATTTGCTGCTGGAGGATGTAGTGATGAGCATTGGCACAGATGGATTTAAAAGGGGATTAGACAGATTCATATAGGAGAAGCCTATCGGTGGCTACTAGCGATGGAGACTAAAGGGAACCTCCACATTTAGAGGCAGTAAATCTGAATCCCAGTGCCAGGAGGCAACATCAGGGGAAGTTCTCGGCCTCTATGCCCTGTTGTTGGCCATCCAAAGTAACTGGCTGGCAACTCTGAGAATCAGGATACTGGACTAGATGGACTGCTGGCCTTATCCTGCAGGGCTTGTTTTATGTTCCTATTTTCCATGGGAATTAGGCCTAAGTAGCTGTGAAAGACTGCAGTTCTCTTTCTCAACCAAATTTGACACCTTTAAATGAAACCCACACATGGGCCTTTTCCATAAGCTCACCTTATTCCTGATTTTCTTAGCAGTCAATCCACCAGCATTGGAATCAGTTTGGGTACAGTTCTTCCACATGTCTCCCCTCCCTGTGCATTTTTATAGTTACAGAGTCCATTTATTTTCTTCCTTATGGACCTAAAATAATCAGGATTTTCAAGGGAGGGGTGCTGTTGTCATCAGTGGCATCACAGCACACACACACACCTTTTTATTATATCGATGCATCAGTATAAGGACTGAATTTTTTTTTAAAGATCAAAAATGAACACAATATCTGTCTTTGTTTAGGACATGGGAAAACCTCCATAGGACATGGGGGGGAGTACTCTGCCACCATGCTTACGTCCTCCCACCATGGTTCAACCTGGAGCTCCCCACCTGGGCCAACTCAGAGCGGAACTACAAGTGACAAAAGGCACAGATTGGCCACTTGTCTGCTTCCCTCAAGTTTTGATGGGAAATGTAGGCATCCTGGTCTTGCAGCTTGGCTCTCTGACTGCTGTCCAATCGACTTTTCAACTGTCACTTGTCCAACATTCCGCCAAGCTGCCTACATTTCCCATCAAAACTTGAAGGAAGCTGACAAGTGTCCAATCTGTGCCTTTTGTCACTTGTAGTTCCACTCTCAGAGTGAGAAAGCAATGGCCAGTAGTACCCCATGGGCAAACTGACATCTATGGGGATAGAACTTGGAGCAGCAGCAGTGATGTCCCTTTCAAATTGTGCTGTTTTTTCTGGTGCTGGAAGTGGGCATCTCCCATGAGCCACCAGGGCTTTTGCATTTTTTCCTTTAAAAATCATCATTTTCACATCACTATATTGACCTATCATTGTAATAATAGATGCAGCAAGTTGTCTGAATTCCCAGCTTTTAAAAAAAGTCTATTTATTGCTGAGGCATGCCTTTCTCCTTATATCTCTGCAAATGAAGGGGCTAGAGACTGCATCTATTATTACAATGGAAAGTCAATATAGCAATATTAAAGTGATCAAAAACAAAACAGGAGGAGGAGGTAAAGCAAGGCAAGGGGAGGAATGGTTTGACAATGATTAACATCCAATTATTAAAAAGTGGGATAGAAGTGGGTGGGAGTGGGCAGGACAAACCAAACTGAAAGGAACATTATGCATGAGGAACAAAGGTGACTCAGAATTGACTTCAAAAAAAGATTGGGGTAAAAGTGGTCTCAAAAGAACCAGGATTAAAAAAAAAGAAATGAAAAATAACGGCAAAAAAATGTGCAGAAATCAGGTGATAAACCAAAGTGGTATGGAACCAGAACCAACCCTCTCCCCCCCCCCACAAGTGGAAAACACCACCCTTTGTGAATAGGAATGTTGTTATACAACAAAATAATGAAAAACAGGCAAACGGAAGGAAGGAAATTTGAAATTTTTGGAAGGAGGGGGACAGGTGAGTGGATTGGTGGTGGAGTACAGGTATTTAGGAAAATGTTTTTTCTTCCCATTCTCTACTGTTAAAGAACCCACTTGAAGATCAGTGCTTTATCCAAAGCTTCTTTAGACAGGAGGGAGCATCAGTTTCACAAACCACCTTGAATCAGAGGAGATAAGGCAGGTTAAAATACATTATAAATAAATCAATTACATTAACAAAACGTTAGAGGCACATGCCTGTTCCCCTGAGGTAATGTCGTTTCCATTCTTCAGTGCTTGAAATTTTAAGAGAGAAAACAATTCAAAGGTAGCCTCTTCTTACCTAATAATCTGTCTTCTCCTTCCCACTCCTGCTTGACCTCGATGTCAAAGTCCCAATTATCTGGTGGAGGGACACAGCTGACAACCTCCTGTGCACCTTCTGGCACCTAAAACAGCAGTGAAAACCTCATTCGAAGTAGGAAATGCTTCCAGGTAGCAAAACAGAGATCCTCCGAAAATCAGTTGCCCCCACCCCAAGACTCCCCCCCTCTGCAATAGATCCTTCAAGGGCTCCAGCTGATCCTCCAAGGAACCTACCACCAATCAATTCTAAACATGCGGTCAACATCTAGATGGCAGACAGTGTGGTGGTGACTGAGGAACTGCAAACATTAAGCAAACAATGATTATCTGAATCCACTTTCAGTCCTTGTGAAGGGAATCTGGGCCTATTTGGAAATATCACCATCAAACTCTCTTACCTGCTGTTCTGGTTTTATAGCCTCTTTCTGCTTCAACAGGAAATCCTCTGCCAGGGCCACAGCTTGGATGCAGGTCTCAGGGCCATGTTCCCGGACCCAGCTTTGCATTTCCTGGGGCAGGACAGTCAGGAATTGCTCCAGGATCAGCAGTTCCAAGATCTCCTCCTTTGAGTGTCTCTCTGCTTTCAGCCACTGATGGCACAATTGCTGGAGTTGCCCATAAACTGCTCTTGGGCCGTCCGCTTCTTGGTAGCATAGTTGCCTGAAGCGCTGACGTTGCTTTTCTCTTGCAATGGCTGCTGCTTGCAATATGGTTGCCTTCACTTTCCCATAATCCTTTGTGTCTCGGACCCTGAGGCTGCTGAAGGCCTGCTTGGCTTCTCCACTGAAGGCTGGTAAGAGGAGGGTCACCCACTTTTCCTGAGGCCATCGGCATGCCAACGCAACTTGCTCAAAGGAGTCCAGGAAAGCTTTAGCGTCCTCCCATGGTGTGGGCTCCTCAGACATCTGTGTGTTTCCCCATACTGAGTGAGGAGCCTGCAGTGACCCGAGGAATTCCTGCCACTGGGTCTCCCAACACTGTTGCTCCCCATCCTCTGGTTCCTTTTTAATGTGATGAGGAGATATTATATTCTGTAATTCTCCAACACTTCCTACATGTAGAATGCGTGGGGCTTTTGTTCCCTCTATATCTGAACACAATTTAAAGGCATCTAGATTCTCCTTCACCGTCGGTAGGAGTGTTCCTGCCCCCTCCCCAACAGACATCTTCACTTTCACACTTCAGATTTGTCTCACAGGCTTAAAACGTTGAGAGTCAGGTGACGACTTAGCCTCTAAGGCTGAGCCTCCTTCAGTCCATACGGTGGGGTCTCACACTTCTACAACCTATCGATGTGGAGTCCTGAATGACAACGCAGGATCTCTAGAAAAAGGGTCCAGTTAGGGAGACAGGATTTCTTCTACATGGGGAAAAATAAATATGTATGATAGGATGTGCAGACGGGAGGAGATTCTTCCTCATATATTAGGCTAACATTCCCGCTGCCATCAAACACTCAGGAAACCGAATCTCAAATTTAATTGTCAGTTGATGAAGGGGAGAAGATAACTGACCAGAAGGTGGGGTTATTTGGTTCATATGTTTGCTTGTTTTCATTTTGTTTTGGGGACATAAAGGGCTTAACCCTGCCCACAAGTTTTTAAACTGTATATCAAAGATCCACTTCACGACTGTCCTGCCCAAAACACCTCCTGAGCACTTCTATCCTCCTCTGAAATGTCTACCAATACCCACTTGAGTTCCTCCTCGTGATCTACAACAGGCTCCATTCCAGGCCCCATCCTGGTATCAGGATTGTGTTAGCAATGAAAGTCTTAAATATACTCTTTCCATTCTTCATTAAGATAAAACTCTTAGGCCTATAGAATTTGCACAAAGTAAAACCAACTAGCTTATATGACTAACAGTGCGGTCCTATACAGATTTACTCCTTTCTGCGTTGAATGGGAACAAGGGACTTCAGTTAGCTTAAAATGGAGTAATTCTGCATAGCTGGCATGGTACAGTGGTTAAGAATCTGGGATACCCTGGTTCAAATCCCCACTCTGCCAGATGCTGGGCAACCTTTGGGTCAGTCACTCTCTCAGCCTAACCTACCTCACAACGTTGTTGTGAGTTAGAATAAAATGGAGGAGGGGAGAATGACGCTGTAAGCTACTGTGGATCTCCATTGGGAAGAACAG
Organism: Eublepharis macularius; assembly: GCF_028583425.1. Classification (NCBI taxonomy): domain Eukaryota; kingdom Metazoa; phylum Chordata; class Lepidosauria; order Squamata; family Eublepharidae; genus Eublepharis; species Eublepharis macularius. The sequence goes on along the minus strand of NC_072793.1, from coordinate 167,154,641 downwards.
CTGTATATAAATATCTAAATAAATAAATACGGCTGCACCATTAGTTTACTTTGACTCTTCTAGAACAGGGGATAGTGAAGGCTTACACACGGCCTTGAAGTTCCATCCTTCCAGATCATTACGATCCACCCTAGACTCCCCCAAGGTCAGCTTTTAAAGTACTGGAAGGTTAACATGCCAGTAAAGGTTGTGTGTGTATTTAAGTGCTCGAAGGCAACTTTGTTGGGTTTTTTGTTGCTGCTCTGGCACTATCAAGCCATCCCTGATTTAGAGTCAATCAAATTGGTTAGTCTTAAAGGTGCTACTGGACTCTTTTTGATTTTGCTTCCACAGACTAACACGGCTAACTCCTCTGCATCTTTTGCATCCAGGAATTCTTTGCATCTCCTGCAGTTCTATTCTCTCTCCCCAGACTTGCACTTCCCACTCCTCAAAAACAATCCCCCTTTCCACTCACCTCTCCCCATGCAGGACTTTAGCAATGCAATGGAATTTCCCCCATCCTACCTGAGGGCAGGATAGAGATTCAAAAGCTGCTTTCCCACCAGTTGTAAAGAAGGGAAGTAGTTTCTCTAATCATTTTACAATACATCCCTTTTCACATTTTCCTGGTCTCTCTAGGACTGAGAGCAGAACTCAGAGGATTTAACCCTTGCAGACACCTCTCAGCTGATTTCAAGGCTTTTGCAGGTTAGAGCTCTAGTTTGTGTTTTGCAAGGGGACGTCTGAAGGAGAGGTGAGAACCCCTCCAAGGCAGCCTCTTCCTTCTGAGTGCTCACATCATCAGGGCTTGTGAAAGCCTCAAGAACCAACTAGAAACTTCGCTAACAGGTCTTATGATTTGTTTGGGTTGGTTTAGTCTGGGTGGTGATGGGAGCTTGGAGGAATTATTTTTCTGGGGACCATTGTAGCTCCAGATGCCGACAGGCCTGTAGGAAAATGTCCTATCACTAGTGGCTTAATGTATGGAAATGGGAAGATGGAGCTTTTCATGGCATGGAGGAAAGTAGAATCACCTGGTAAGTTAGCGTGTCAGACTAGGATCTGGGAGAACCAGGTTCGAATCCCTGCTCTGCTGTAGAAGCTTGCTGGGTGACCTTGGGCCAGTCACACACTCGCCGCCTAATCTACCCACAGGGTGGTTGTGAGGAAAAAAATGGAGGAGAGGAGAATTATGCAAGCCACCTTGGATCCCTATTGGAGAGAAAGGTGGGGTATAAATAAAGAAAAATAAAATAAATGGCCTATTAAACCTCTGTTACAAGGACCGGGCATTTTTTTCTCCAGGCAGTTGTTAGCCATAATAGGGACACCAACAAAGAATGGCAGTGGTTTATTGGATATCTGTGGCCCTCAGCAGGTGTTTTGTCACCTGGAGCTCCAATTTAGAGTAATTGTACCTGATGCTGGGGAGTTGGGTTAGAATGGGGATTTGCCCACTCTGCTGTACAATGGTCTCCCTGCCTGAGCTGACAGAGGTAGTCTCATATTTGGCATTATGGACTCTGAAGTTTGTTGTCCTTGGGGACTTCAACATTCATGCCGAGACCGACCTACAGGAGTGGCTCAAGACTTCATGTCCACTGTGACCATGTCTTTCTAGTCACACACTTGATTTGATTTTCTTTGGGGACAAAGCATGTGGCTTGGTAATAGGGGAATTTCACATTTCACCCTCGTCATGGACTAACAATTACCTCAAGAGGTTTTGTCTCACAGACACTAGAAACCTCTGCAAGGTTGGTTAGAATGATGTGCACTAGGACATGATGTATCCAACTGATTTCCTGATGTCTCTTGGGGATTTTCTACAAAGATCTGTACAGAGACCAGTTTCCCTGGAGGAAATGACATCTTTAAAAAACAGATTCTATGACATCATATCCCTTCAGAGCTCCCTCGGGTACCCCAAACTCTGCCCACTTCCAGATCTCAGGATTTCCCAGCCAGGGGCTGGCAACCCTACCTGTGAGGCTCGCCTGGCACTTATGCTCTTTTATGTACCGGTCCAAAATGTTTCTTTTTACCTAGGCTTTTAATTAAAGGGTTATCTTTCAACATCACTTTTAGAGCTTGTGTTTAGTCTGGGAACTGTTTTTACAAATTTCATTTTCAGCTGCTCAGTGTTTTGTGCTGTTTTATACCCTGTCAGGGTTTTTAATGCTGGGTTTTAAATTATTAACATTTATTGTGTGATGGTTTTGTTATGTTTTATTTTGTAAACATCCTTGAACAGATTTTTCTGGAGAGGCAGCAAAGAAGTGCTCTCAATAAATAAATAAAATACACTTGGTCAAGATAGAAGCAAAGTGCCTCAAGGTCTGGAGTGCAGTAAGAGCAGGCAGGGAGAGGGCAAGGTTTAGTCCCCTTCACCTGCCCACTGGTTGCATGACAAAGTAAAACAATTTGCCCAACTTAAGCCATGAAAAGATGCACACGTTTAAATACTCATGCTTCCCTTGGCCATGTCTTATTAAGTTCTTAGTGTATGAATTAGAAAGCATGGCCGGCCACATCTCCTTTCCATGTCCAGGAGAAATCTTGTTCTGCCTCATGACTGCCAGGCCTTCTTTCTGGAAAGTTCTGAGAACATTGCAAGCTGATCCCGTGCATGTAGATTGAGGAAATGGCTGCTCTGGATAGCAGATTCTATGGCAACGTATCCCTGCTTAGCTTTCTCCCTTCCCCAAATCCCGCCTCTGCAAGCTCTGCCTCCCCAATCTCCAGGAATTTCCTAAACCAGAGCTGGTAGTTGTTGACCTCCAGGTGGGGGCTGGAGTTCTCCTGGAATTACAACTGATCTCCAGACTACAGATGTCAGTTCCCTTGGAGCTAATGGCCAGGTAAGCAGCTCGTGGGGTCAGGGGACCCTCTGCCATAGCAGGGGACCTGGCAGCCCTGACACCTCCCATTGGTTGCTTTAAGCTGTGATGGACACCTCCCATTGGTTGCTTTAAGCTGTGATGGAAGGCAGCTGCTGGTGGTGGGGATTTTCAATCAAGGAAACACTGAGGAATCTAATTGTGTATCCCTGTCACGTTTCATTTGGGCCCTCGCTTCCAAGTAATCATGGCTAGGCAGGCAGCAGGCTTAGTAGTCTTCATGTAAGGGAAGTTTCTTAGCGGTAGCTCCTCATCATCAGATAGGGTTGCCAGCCTCCAGGTAGTGGCTGGAGATCTCCTGGAATTACAACTGGTCTCCAGGCCACAGAAATCAGTTCACCTGGAGAAAATGGTTACTTTAGGGGGTGGACTCTATGGAATTATGCCATGCCAAGGTCCTTTCCCTCCCCAAACTCCACTTTCTCCAGGTTTCACTCCCCAGATCTCCAGGAATTTCCCAACTCGAAGCTAGCAACCCTATCATCAGAATGTCATCTCCCTTGAAGTTTTCCTCATGGTTACCTTACCATTTTTTAGCCACCAGGCCAAAACATTTTTAACCTGTGCTTTTAACTGAGGGGGTTCCATCTTTTAAAAGTTGTTTTAATAGTTGTTTCTACCTGAATCAAAGAATCATAGGGTTGGAAGGGACCTCTAAGATCATCTATGCAGGAAATTCACAACTACTTCTCCTCCCCACACCCCCAGTGGCCCTCGCTCCATGTCCAGAAGACGGCAAAACACCATCAGGGTCCCTAGCCAAACTAGCCTGGGGGAAATTGCTTCCTGACCCCAAGGTGACAATCGGCCTTACCTGGGCATCTAAGAAGGGGCCACGAGAACTAAGCACTGATGTAACCCTTCCTGCCCTCCCTCTCATGATCTGCCCAGGGTCACAGAATCAGCATTGCTGTCAGAAGACCATCTAGCCTCTGCTTAAAAACCTCCAAAGAAGGAGAGCCCACCACCTCCTGAGGAAGCCTGTTCCACCAAGGGACTGCTCTAACTGTCAGGAAGTTCTTCCTAATGAGGACTGTTTTAGGGATAAAATTTTAGGCTGTTGTTTTTTTGCTTGATTTTATGACCTGTTTTACTCTTTGTCATGCTTATGTTTGTTTTTATGATTTTATTGTATAGTTTTTACTTTGTGAACTGCTCAGACAAGTTTTCAGAGAGGTAGCATATACAAAATGTTAAAAATGCTGTACCTGTAAAACGGTTGACCGCAGGCATTTTGGTTCATGCTCCTTAGTAGTGTTTATATTTTAGTCTGTGTTGATAATCTCTTCACAAATATTTTTTCATTTGCTTTTGCGAGCAAGTAATGTGCATGATTGTTCCATAAATACAAGACAGAACACGGAGTACTGTGGTTAAATTGGCCTTTCTTTCTTTTCACGATTTCCATAAGTGATTTAAGTCCCCTTTATTTAAATCATCCACCCTGCTATTTAATTGGTTTAATTTTATATTGACTTCCAAAATCCCATATAGTTATAAAGGAATGGGGAAAAAATATTTTTAACCAAGGGCCACGTACAATCGTTGCTGAAATATTCAAAGCTCATTCGTAAAAGCGTCAGGGTTTTATTTGTAACCTTAATACCGGGGTTGATGCAGAAGCGGAGGAATGTTCCAGCTGTGAGCTTGATTTGGCCATGTTTTTTTTATGAAGGAAAAATTAGTCTTGCATTTTTAATGCTGACATTCTAACATGCAAAAAAGGGTTTCTTTCCCCCACACATAGTCTCAAATCGGCTGCAAGTGTGTTCCAAGGCTGTGCTGCTCTCTCTGACCTTTCCGCAGACAAAAATAGAGAATGCCTTGGACCCCCTCCCCATCTGCATACCAAGGGCCCCCCCACCCTAGCACACGCCGCCGAAGGCTTTGCTCCATCTGCTGTATGCCGTATTTGCTCTGCAACAGCCGATTTGATATATGTATATAGCTTCATCTCGCTTTCTGAGCTCTCAAAGTGGCTCACAGCAGAATCAGGAGACCATACAAATGACAATCGAAATGCAATAAAACTGGTCCTTGGGGAGATGATTCTCAGCTGGCGGTTTCCTTCTTCTGGTGGTCTCACTGAAGCTAGTTGGAAACTGGAAAGCGGAGAGCGTTGCCTCTTAGCCGGGACTGGATCCGAGCATGAACATACATGAAGCTGCCTTATACATCACCAACAGCCTGGTCCTTTCCCACTGAGCCATAACCCCTCCCCTGGGGTACCCTCTAATGGTCCCACAAATAAATGGCTCTGGGAGCAGGGAAGAGAAAACCTATGCTCTGTTGAAAGTGCATCGCAGCTGCACATGGAACGGCAAGCCTATAGCAAGTGTGGTTCATGCGTGCCCATTGTTATGCATGTATTCCACTGTAACAGCTTCGATCAGCTGAACAAAACCTTCTGGAGGTAGCATCCTGCCAGCCAATGGTCAAGCTCAGCAACCACCTGTTCCTGTGCATTCTCTGTGGTGGCTCCCACCTTGGGGAGTGGAACGGCCTGCCCCTCCAATTCTGCTATTTCACAGAAGACGCGAAACAGAAATGCTCAAGAGGACATTTTTATCACGGAATTAGAATTCTAGTATAATGGAACCACTCAGGACATTCCATTGATAAAGGAACAGGGCTGCAGACATCAGCCACGTTTATGGTATCACCTTGCCTTTACTGCAGTGTCTTCTGCCTTTATAACTCACTTTCTGCATTATGGTATGGTCATGCTTTAGATAATTTCTTTTGTGTACATTGTTTTCCAGTCCTGTAGACCTAGTCCTACTATGCTGTTTTTTCAGAGGCCTTTGCTATTAGTTTGAATTTATCTTTATATTTTGCAATCTGCATTGAGTCTCAGCAAGAAAGGCAGATGATTAGTTAAGCAATTTTTTTTTTAAAGCACACGAGTGAATAGATGTTTCTGCTCCCTACTCAGAGACTGAAATTTTAGGGGCTTTGGGGAGGGAGCAACGCCTTGAAGAAGGAAAGTTCTAGCCACTCACACTAAGACCACATTTTAACAAGGCATTCCCCCACAAGGCAAAAATGGGAGTGTTTTAACAAGATCAGGAACAAGAAAACAGGAATTCTCCTGGTGGGGGGAAATGGGAGCATCTGAAACGGATGCTCTATTTTTTTTTAAAGCAGTACCATGCTTTATCCAAGCACCAGACTTTTTCAAATTTAATTAATCCTCACATCTGGAAATGGTTAAACAGGAAGCAAGCATGCCTTAATGAAGCTTTATGTTCAAGTTTTCAGGACACAAGTGTTTAAAGTCTCTTACTATCGGGGTTTATGACTCTTTGAACAGGTGTTGTTGACCTCCTTTAACAATCAAAGAGGATTTATTTTATTTTATTTTTTAAATACCGAGGTAGTGACAGCGTATGGTTTTTAAAGGCACGGGGTTCTTCACCAGGAGCAGGAGGGATGGCCTGCCTTGGAGTGCTGGAATCACTTGCTGCTGGAAAGCACTCTGTATATGCCCAGAGGCTTCTCGTCCACCACACTGCTGTTGCTAGAATCTTCTAGGCCCCATAGTTTATGTAGGCCAACCTCCAGATGAGGCCTGGAGATCTTCCAGAATTACAACTGATCTCCACACTACAGGGGTCAGTTCCTCTAGAGGAAATGGCTTCTTCGGAGGGTGGACTGTCTGGCATTATACCCCGCTGAGGTCCCTTCCCTCCCCAAACTCCGCCTTCCCCAGGCTGCACAAAAGAATATACCACCACAACCAAAAATACACATTTGCCAGCAATGATCTAATGACATTGAAATGCCAGGGTTTTTTTCCTTCCAGCCAGTTGTGCATCAGATTATACAGTTGCATGGATTTGTACATCTTTATTAGTTGTGGTGAAATAAAACAAAAATGAAGTGGCGCCTTTTGGCTAATTTGATGTAGTGGTTAAGAGCGTGGGACTCTAATCTGGAGAACTGGGTTTGATTTCCCACTCCTCCGCTTGAAGCCAGCTGGTTGACCGTGGGTCAGTCACAGCTTCTAGGAGCTCTCTCAGCCCCACCCACCTCACAGGGTGTTTGTTGTGGGGATAACAACAACATACTTTGTAAACTGCTCTGAGTGGGCGTTAAGTTGTCCTGAAGGGCGGTATATAAATCGAATATTATTATTATTATTATTATTAATTTTACCATATTTATAGTTTGCCTTTCCCACTGAGTCTCAAGATGAAGTGTAAATTGATGTGATCAGTAGGATAAGATTTCTAATAAGCAAAATACTAGGAATAGGATCACAAAAATCTGAAGCACACATATCCCAGCAGAAAGAAGCTTTCATGTATCAGAGTTCCCTTCATCAGATATACTGACAAAATGAGATTTGATTCACAAAAGCTTATGCCGGAATAAACTTGGTTAGTCTTAAAATGTGCCACTTTGCTTGTTTAATCTTCCTGTGGTAGTTAGTTGGAGAAAAGAAACCCCAAAAGCTGTGAAAATCCTTTGATTGGTTTGGAATAATAAAATGCCGCACCTTTGATTACTGTTTTTACAGCAAGCCTCTCCAAGAGCTGTTTAGATGGCTATCAAGTTTTATATGAACCAGCTGGATAACAAGTTCTATGTTTGCAAGGATGTTATATGCTCTTCTTTTCTATTCTGACTGTGGGCCTTTCAATCTTTTTCATTTAGTATTAATTGTATTAAATTGAATCTTGGGAACACTGAGAGGCATTTTCCGTAATTATTCCTTGAGTGTCATAGAATGGTTTTCTTAAAAGTGTGTGTGTTGTAATTGACCTTTTTACAAATTGCCACGGTTGGGATTTAGGGACAATTCCACCATCAGTCACAAAATAATGTGTCAACAGTCACCAAAGTTCCAAATGCTTTTCAGTGGGCGTTCGCTTGATTATTTTTCTCACAAGGAATGGTTGAGTGTGGAAAAAATGGCAAGAATGTCAGCAATAAGGAGCTTTTCACACAGGCTTTGTAACCCAATAGTTACCTGTTTCTGCCTTGATGTGGGGATGGCTGATTCAAAGGGCACTTACATTTATATGTGAATTCGCTGCGGCCATTTCAAACAGCACTACTTTTTCTGGCAGTGCTGCAAAGGGTTTTTTTTAAAAAACAGTCGCGCTATAGCACTCTAGCGTCAATGCGCTAATGCTGATACCACCATACCTGCAATACCAATAATCACCACTGTAGCGCTATACTGCAAACCCGTCATCGGTCCAAAAAAAGGAAGAGAAAGAATGCACTGGGAATGGGAGGGAAAATAATAAAAGGTGCTGGCAGAAGTGCCATAGACACTTTAAACAGTGCACTGCAGTGAATCTGAAGCACATAGAAAACTTGAGAACAGGAGAAAGGGGATTTTAATAAAACTTGGCTCAACCCCTGCACTGCAAACTAGACACAAGTGGCTGTGTGTGCAAAGTTTTAAAAAATCTGTTAACAACCAGCAGCCAAAACAGCTGTCTCTTAAATGGCACCAAAAACCCCATTGGCAGCCAGCAGCCAAAACAGTTTAGAAAGGTTGTGTGAAAAGGCCCTAAGTGAAATCAGAGAAGGAAGGAAGCAAAGACAGGCGTTTGTCTGCTTTTATCTTCTTAAGCAAGAGTTCAGTACTGCCCAGAATGAGCCTGGTTATCTTTTATCTATTTTTTTTGTTTTTTAAAAAAATTCTGAATCTTTACAAGTTGCCTTAAAATCTGCTTCTGTTAATTTATGTCTTCAGGGTTTTGAGGCTGGGGGTATACTACTCACCCAGTGAAGGATTTCTACCCAGAAACCCGTTGCATATGTGTATTTGTGTACATTTATGTTTGTGTATTCTATCTGTCAAATGGATATAAGATAGGAGTTGACCATGCTTGTAAAACATAGCTTTGCAGTCCATAACCATACATCTCTCCAATGGTATTCTGCTGCTTGATTTGTCAATAGATGGTTTAAAGGTAGATATTTTTTTTAAAATGTTGTAAAAGGCCAAAGGCCATTACAATGGATGGTTTAAAGGAATACTTACACTTGAGTGAGATAGTAAAGAGTCCAGTAGCATCTTCAAGACTAACCAACTTTATTGTAGCATAAGCTTTCAAGAGCCACAGCACTCTTCGTCAGATGCATCTGACGAAGAGTGCTGTGGCTCTCGAAAGCTTATGCTACAATAAAGTTGATTAGTCTTAAAGGTGCTACTGGACTCTTTACTATTTTGCTATTACACACTAACATGGCTAACTCCTCTGGATCTATGACTTGGGTGAGAGTTAGTGTGGTATAGTGGTTAGAGTGAGAATGATGTTCAAATTTTTACTCAATCATAACTCTCATGAACACATCACTCTTAGTGCAACCTGCCCTGAAGAGGCCATGGTTCAGTGACAGAGCACATTCCTTGCATGGAGAATGCCAAAGGCTCACTCTATGACAGTTTTCTTTCTTCCGGTAAAACAATTTATATTTCTCAAGGCTGAATAAAGCAGGCTTGTCAACTAAACGTTATTGGATATGTTAGAGACAAGAAGATCCGTAAACAAATGGGGGGTGGGTGGGATTTCTGGCCAGAGGAAATCCTGGAAGATGCAGGGTTTGTAGAGCATGTGATACAAAGTTTGCAGTATGATCCCACAATCTCAGGCAATAGCCAGCAGTCCCCAAAGGGCTTAAGAAAGAAGGCTGCCTACAGGACCTCTGCCAATCAAAACTGGACCAGAAAGGCCAAGAGCACACATGTCTCATGGTTATTTCTTCAGGATCAAGTGGAGTTGGAAAGAAGTTTTGGAAATTTATTTTTATATATGATTACAGCAGCAAGACTGTTATATGCACAAAACTGGAAAACTCCAATATTGCCTACAATGAAGGAATGGTGAATAAAAGGTCTTGGAATATGCATCGATGGCAAAACTTACTTCACTGATTAGAGAGAGAACGGTATCTACATTTTTGGTTGAATGGAAATTGTTTATAGATTTTTTTACATGAAATAGACCATAATGATTTGATGGTCTGTGGATTCACGGATTAAGGAATATGCACTATAGAAAAAAGAGGGCTTTTATTCTTAACATAGAATAAGTGAGAATTTGAAAATGACACATATCTGCTGCGGAGAAAATAGGAACCCAACTTGTAGTTTAGTCTTGCTTTTATTTTTCTTCTCTATATCTTCTTCCTCTTTATTGGTTGCCTTTTCTGTTTTTTCTTTCATGTTTATGTGTATTGTTAGTTTGGTTTATTTCTTAGATGAGTGTGTTTGTTCTTATCTTTTATGTTTGTTTAAATAAATTTAATTTTAAAAAAGGATAAAATGGAGGTAGAACCACATATGTTGTTTTGAGTTCCTTGGAGAAAGGGTGAGATAAAAATATAAATCTAAAATAGGCAGAAACGAAAGCTGCACGTAACTGTGAGCAGCTTGACATTCCAAGTACCAGGGACAGCAGCCAAAAATGGAAATTAAGCCATTTGTCAGCCAGTTAATATGTCACAGATCTCCCAGCAGAGTTTAAAGAAACATGTTGAAGGCTTCTCCTTAAAACTGTCACAGAGGAAATAAGACTTTTTTTTTCTTTTCTGATTTTTTAAGGATATTGAAAAACCAGTCAATGGTGTGGCTGAATTGCAAAAACAACTATTAAACTTTTCTGAGCCTACCACTGACAAGATGAATTAGCCGTGTTAGTATGTAGTAGCAAAATAGCAAAGGGTCTGGTGGCACCTTTAAGACTAACCAACTTTATTGTAGCATAAGCTTTCGAGAGCCACAGCTGTCTTCGCCAGATGCTTGCATGCATCTGACGAAGAGAGCTGTGGCTCTCGAAAACTTATGCTACAATAAAGTGGGTTAGTCTTAAAGGTGCCACCGGACCCTTTGCTATTTTGCTACTACAATTATTTTACCACTGACAAGAAAGACACATTGAAAGAGTTGAACATACTGGGGTGGATGTTCTCCTCACACAGGAGTTTGTATGACAATGTATTTTTCTTACCACAACTGTGTGCTGTAGCTAGTTAAGTCCAGGATCAGTTGAAAGGAGTCTTATATAAACTGAAGCCAATGGTTCTTAATCTTAGGCCACAAATGCCCCATCAGTGATTGAGTGCCTTCAAGGCTGAGTTTAAGCCAAACAGCAGTCCAAGCAAAGGAGCATCTCTGGCACACCCTCCATTTGTATAACTTGTGAATACTTCAATCAAGATTCTCTTTCTTCTTTGATAACAGAAGATGCAGTATGAAGTCCAGGGAGCTGAGCCATAACAAAGCCCTGTTTTCAGAAATAACTTGAGAGTGCAACAGATGTATTGCAAAGTGTGTGTTCCAGGCATGATTTTGTAGTAAGATTTCTAAAGGGGAAACAATGTTAGCGTGTTGCAGCAAAAACAGCAATATTAATGTGTTACAGTAAAAACAACAAAAATATGGTGTAGTAGTTAGAGTGCTGGACTAGGGCCTGGGAGACACAGGTTTGAATCTCTACTCTGACTCTCGAAAGCTTATGCCCTGTAAATCAAATTGGTCTTTAAGGTGCTACTGGACCCGAATCTTGCTCTTTTACTACAAACATGGCTACCCACTTGAAACACTGTCATGGAAGCTCACCCAGTGACCGTGGGCCAGTCACACCCTCTCAGCCTAACCTACCTCTCAAGGTTGTTGTGTGGAAAAAACGGAGACTTATGTAAGTCACCTTGGGTCCCCACTGGGGAAAAAGGCAGTATATAAATGAAGTAAATAAAGTAAGTGGCACTTTACAGACGACCACATTTTTATTGCTTGTATAAGTATTCATCGACTATGGCATGTTACAAATTCGGCTCTAGTCCACAAAAGTTTACTCTCTGATAAAGCCTGGTAGACTCTGAGGTGTCATAAGAATTCTGTTAACGTGGTATGTGCCAATGGTCTTCCACCTTTCAAGACCCTTTATCCACTTAGTTTGGAGAACATAACAGGAAGTCACCTATACGTCTGAGTCAGGCCGAAAAGGATCCAGAGTTATGACCTCACCAGTGTCGAAGCCAAAACCCACTGAGAGCTGGGGGCAGGAAATACAAGCTGAACAGGTGTGAAGAACAAACCAAGGGGGACAGGCATAAAGGAATCCGCTCCTGTGGTATGCGACCTTGCCCTCCTGCTGATCATCTCAGCCTGGGCGTGAAGACAGGCAGAGGCCATGGCACCTGTCCCATTCAAAAGACAATAATAGTGCAATCCTAAACAATATTACTCCCGTCTAATCCCATCGAAATCAATGGGCTTAAACTGGGGTAACAGTGCTTAGGATTGCGCTGTAAATGTATTTATACTGCCTCGTCCCTTAAGCTAGAATGCCAAATTAACAGAGAACATCTACCCACAATTACTCACACCCTGTTTGTTGAATGGGCAACAAATGTTTGTTTCCCCACAAGCTGAAAGCGGAAATTAAACGTGAATGCTACTGCTGCGCATTGTCAGCGTCACAAGCAAAGACGAACTGTTTGTGCCAGTTGCACAGTGCGTAGTCTGCGACAGGAGGAACCTGGCTCCCAGAATCACCTGTCCCGAAATCCATCCCCAAATGCCTTAGCAGTTGTGTCACAGGAAGTGGACCATGTGGATTCTGATACGGCAATTAACTGGTTTGTAAATTTTCCAACAATAAGGAAGCAGTTGGGGGCAGGGACGGGGAGCTTCCCATCTCTGAATCATCCTAAAATCAAGAACACAGACTTGGCATCTTTAATTTTTCCCCTTTTCTTTTTATTATGCTTTTAAATATTAAAATTAAGTACAATACCCACATAGCAACAGCCCCTGGAAAAAATAACATAAAAATAAAATGGATTACAGCTAATAATCTCTACATAGCTAATACAGCTAAGTAAGGAAGATGAGCGAGAACCAGAGGAAAAAGTCAAACTTCTTTAGCTCTAGGTTATATTTTTATTTGCAAAAATTAAAAAAAAGATAACCAACAGGCAAATGTTTGTCTTTTCTTCCTTTCTTTTCTATATATACTCCATTGTTTTAAACCTTTCTGCAATTTTCCAAACCATTCTTTCAAGAGACGATATCAGAAGGGCATCATTTTGCATGCACCTAGAGGTAAACTTTCCAATAAAGTCACCACAGAGAGAAAACATCTCATTTGAATCTTTTTAGGCTTGAAATCTCAATGTTACTCACAAAAACTTTAAAAAAAATCATTACAGGCAATCTTTATTTCATAGAGGTAGCCGCGTTAATCTGTTGCAGCAATTAACAGTAAAGAGTCCTGTGGTACCTTAAAGACTTAACATATTTTTTTGATCTGCTGCCAACTTCACCATACTTCAACAAAAAGAGTGTAACTGTGTGCACTGTGTGCATACATATCAAGCAAGAAAGGACAACATTTTGTACCTCTGACAAAGTAAGCTCTTGTACACAAAAGCTTGCGCCACAGCACCTAGGAAGCTGCGTCTCCACATGTTCACTCAAGGCTGGGCAACAGACAAGACCAGTTCACTGTCCTAATGACCAAGATGGCTGCTTGGGGTGCCAAACCGCTGGGCAAGGGGGGCAGCTCTGTGGAAGAAGGTGGCAGGTAATTTGTGCCCACATTCGCTTCTCTGCATCTCACATTGGATTCTGCTGGGACAGCCCAAGAAAAGACCCTCACCAGGGTGGGGTTGAAACTGGGATGCCAGAAGTAGGGCATTATCACCTCAGGAGGAACGGTGGAGCTATCACAAGACTATATGTGGCTGGGGGAGGAGTTTCAAAAATTGTCTTAGGGCGAAGGCTCAACGTTCCAAAGGGTGTAGGAGGCAAATGCTGCCTAGACCTGTTCATAAGGTTGAGTGGCCACAACAGCCATTGTATCACCTCCTATGGAGCTCTCCCAACAGTTTGGACAATGATTGGTTGAACACCAAGAACAAAAACGGCCACAAAAGTTCTCTTGCAGAGGACATTGATAGTTTTGTTGCCCTCAAGATCCGTACTTCAGGTCCTGGCCCACTGCATTATTTTGTTTTATTACAAATGTTGCTGTTAGATTGAATTGTTTTATATCAGAAATAAATTTTACCTACGTTGTTTTGTTGCCTTAGACAAGCTTTTTTATTTGCTTGTGTTGTTTTTCCAGTCCTTCACAGCCCCACTTTGTCTTATTAAGAATCTTTCCTGCCACACTGAACTGTGGTTAACATATTCTGTATCCCATCTGCTGACTGACTAGTCTACGTCATACCTGTAATCTGCCCAGCCCCACTGCATATTGTATTTTATCTTTGTTGTTAGACTCAAAGGTTTTTATCATACTTCATAATTTGTTTGCTGGTTAGACTGAATAGTTCTTACCATATTTATAATCTGCCTGGAGTCCCAATGAGAAAGGTGGATTGTAAACGTAACTAATAAATAATAATAAAAGCACTTTTACTAACCCCACTCCTCTCTGATTGTTGCCCAAGGATGATGTGAAGTGCTTTCTCTTTACTTTTGAAAAAGCAGACCCCATGGCTGTGAACTCAGCAGAACAAACGTGTGGTTTCATACCTGCTAGGGGTGCTCATACTATATGCTAGTCTGTACTTCCCTAGGATTGCTTATAATTGCCTAAAAGAAATGATAGTGAACTGCTAAGAGATAACGGGGGAAATGAATTCACACAAGTTCCAGAACTTATTTCCTGCTCTCAAGACTCTTTGAGGGGAAAGGGAGACGGAGGGCCAAGCTACACATGACGAATGACACTTGAACAGCAAGTGTATTTCTCCCTGTTCACTTGCCCTCCACTCAATCCACTTGCCATTCAAGTGTCATTCGTCATGTGTAGCTTGGCCCAGAGGGAGAGGTCCTAGTTCCAAATTACTTCAGGTTGAGAGTCACACTTCCGCCGCTTCCCAGATGCACTCTGGGTCCTTCTCTCACTTTCTTCAACTGTCCTCCATGGATACTAGGGCACAGGAGGAATCGACCAACTAGACCCAGAAGGAAACAATCAGGGGCTATGAGTGGCATAAACTTTTATTACACGCATGCAATTGGTCTACTGCCCAAAGGAACACCATGCTACAAAGTGCAAGGCCAAACGGGATATAAGCTCTCAGAACAGCGCTGCCTCAGAAAAATACCCTTTTAAGTCTTTGTACACAAATTCACAGGTTTGCTATGTGCTCATCTGTTCAGAGCCCATCTTGGTCACCTTTGCATCTCATAATGACCAATGTGCACAAGCACATAAAGAGTTGGCCAGCCATACATGTACAGAAATCTGTACTTGAGTGGACAAGAATTTCTGATTTATTGGACCTGGTCCAGCATTGGGCTAAGATGCTCTCGAATTCCAAGCTCTCCTTCACCAAGATACTGCTCCCAGGTCCCTGGAGATGAAAGAAGCAATGCACAAGCCCACAGAAGGACCATATGTACCACTGCTTACTTCTCCAGCTGAGGAAGATGGGGGAAGAAGACTGGAGTGTCAACCCAGAATATCATACAATGCATGCATGAAATACCGCCCTCAAATCTACAGGAAGAGACAGTGGTGTGCTAAGGGTTCATAATTCCCACCAAGGAGGTGCACACCCTGCAAGGAAAGAGAAAATGGTGCCTGCTGGAGAATCACAAAAGCAGACAGAAAGGAATAGGAATTGATGCAGTTACTAGTACCCTGGATGAAAAAGATATCCATTCTAGAAGTCTACAACTACTCCTGGACCAGACAATAAAGACATAGGACCAAACCCACCTCTTGAGCCCTTTTTTTTTTATCCCTCTCTTCCCAAACATTGTGATGTGAAGTCCCCCAAGAGTCAGTAATGACTCGGTGCTTGCACAGGGGACTACCGTCCCAAATTTAAGGGAACACTGCTGCCCCACTTTACAGAAGGCCACATCCTGGGGACCATCCAAAGCTCTAGTGAACCCCTTTCTATGGTGGTTGTGGGTTTTCCAGGCTGTATTGCCATGGTCTTGGCATTGTAGTTCCTGACGTTTCGCCAGCAGCTGTGGCTGGCATCTTCAGAGGTGTAGCACCAAAACACAGAGATCTCTCAGTGTCACAGTGTGGAAAAGATGTGGCAGGTCATTTATATCTACTCAGGAGGGGTGGGGTTGAGCTGAGTCATCCTGTAAGAGTTTCCCAGGGTGTGGAATGCTAATGGAAGGAGGCTTCACTGTATCCTGAGGAGGTTCTTTTGCATATGGATTGGTGCTTGATGTGCTAATCTTCTCTGCAGGGCTATTGTTGGGGATAGAATGTTTTGTTAGCCTGGTGTTTTTCAGAACTGGAAACCATGCTCTGCAGAGAAGATTAGCACATCAAGTACCAATCCATATGCAAAAGAACCTCCTCAGGATACAGTGAAGCCTCCCTCCATTAGCATTCCACACCCTGGGAAACTCTTATAGGATGACTCAGCTCAACCCCACCCCTCCTGAGTAGATATAAATGACCTGCCAACACCTTTTCCACACTGTGACACTGAGAGATCTCTGTCTTTTGGTGCTACACCTCTGAAGATGCCAGCCACAGCTGCTGGCGAAACGTCAGGAACTACAATGCCAAGACCACGGCAATACAGCCCGGAAAACCCACAACAACCATCATTCTCCGGCCGTGAAAGCCTTCGACAATACAACCCCTTTCTAGTTTGCAGAAACTACTCTGACAGCTATAAAATAGGGAATCTTAGAAGAAGCAGAGGATTGCATAGGGAGCTCAAGATACTCTATTAATTTTGGATCATGCAAAGTTCTATGTATCTTGATAGAGCGACTGAAAGAGCCCTACTACCCATCCACCCTAGACTCAAGGGCTATTGGGAGATTTCCCTGAGACTCCAAAACAAAGACAAAACTGCATTTTGCAACCCCACAATAGAAGTTCCAGTTTATAACAGTGCCTTTGGACTCCTATGGGGTTGCCGCTATATTTCATGTGTTAATAGACCATTCACTGTTGCTTATATCGACGACATTCTGATCATTCCAGACACAACTGAAGCAGCTCGTTTTAATTCTTTAAAGCCCTAAATGGCCAGAAATCAGGGTATCCTAAGGCTTGCATGCTCCCATGAAATTGCGCCTTTACTTTAAGATCCCACCTGCTGAAGTGGTATGATTAATGGATAGCCTTCCTCACCTCAGTCAGGCACACTCCTGACTGTCCTTCTGATGCTAGACATGGACGTTCCTATTTTAGTTACCTTTTGATTAGCATTTTGTTTTTAAGCTGGACTCTACTGGAAAGGCTTGCAGCTTACCAGATCTTGCCACCGTAGGGGAGAATGCGACCACAGGAATGTGCAAATATGTGTTTTAAGGCACTGGGTTGGATCCAGTGGCAGATCTATGGTATCCAAAGTGAGGGGAGTGACTTTTGTTAAAAAGAACCCCAAAACCTCGTGCTGTTTTGGAGGTTCCCCTAACCTCAAGGAGCAACATTTTTATGCTGCAGCAGGATAGGAAACGCGCAAAAGTCCCATTCTGGTAAGCCCTTCCATTCGGGGAATTTACCCCTGGATCCAACCCAATTTAACAACTGCTGCTACTTTACTGGCATTTGCCCTGCAAATCGGCTCAGCGTCTGACACCTTCTTCCAGCCTAGGGGGGCTTCCTCCCACATAACGGGTTCTCCAGTTTCATATGGATGAAGTTTTCAAACTTTGCTACGCAGTATGGCAGGAAACATGACGTTTTATTGCGTGTTGGCTGCATTTTATTGCTGTGCTTTTATCACACTTTCTTTGTTCTTAGCAGTTGCCGCTGTTTCTAATTAAGGATTCATGAGACGTTCATAGCTGGGAATTCATTTGTATTTTTATTGTATTTGTATTTCATGCCTGTCTTGAACATTTTATTGGAAAGGTAGGGTAAAACTGTTTTAAATAAAATAAATTCTGGCCAGTATTGGGGGGAAAACACCTTCGGCATCAGCACTCTACTCTGACAGACATTCATGAGGTAAGTTTCCATGTCACGTCTTCCTAGTGAGACACCGGCCACTTAAGTAGCCTCTAAGGCCTTGGGTAGGATGAGGAGACATCAGATCTGCTCTCAAGAAGGTGGACATGTTTGATGTAACATCTCTTCAGAAGAAATTTTTAGGACTGTCAGGATATATGTGCCAAATGGGTCACATAATACACCTATATTGTGCCAGCTGCATTGTCTGCCAGTGGAGTACCGGATCAGGTTCAAGGTTTTGGTATAAACCTATAAAGCCCTATGCGGACTGGGACCAGCATATCTGTGGGTCCGCTTTTTTCTATACATGTTCCGGAGGACGTTTCGATCAGCAGAAAAACAACTATTGGTGGCCCCCGGCCCCCGGAAAGACTGCCTGGCCTCAACCAGAGTCAGGGCCTTCTCACTCCTAGCTCCGACCAGATGAAACTCTCTGTTCATCGAAACTAGGGCCCAGCAAGATTGGCTATCTTTCCGTCGGGCCTGGCATATGGTTGAGACTGGGCCAGGCCTCTGCCGGACCTGTAGGAGGAAGTGAACAATTTAAACCTCCCCATAAGATCTGTCCACCACCCTGTTTTAATGAGCTAAGCAGTGATTACTGTCATCTTGGAAATTTTATTTTTTATTATAATTGAGATTTCATAATGTTTTTAATGATTTTATGGAAATGGCATGTAATTACATTATTATGTTTTAAATGATGTGATCCGCCTTGAGCCTGCTTGCGGGAAGGGCGGAATAGAAGTCCAATAAAATAAAATAATAATAAAAATATATATATTTGGGGGATGGGGTCGGTCAAATCACAGCCAAGTTATGATGACCCTATAGGATTTTCAAGGCAGGAGCTGGGGGGCGCACAAGATCATTCCACCATGGAAAACAAAGCTTTAATGGAGCGTGTGCATGACCTCGCAATCTGTTTCATCATACGATGGACTGTGGCCACCTTCAGTGGATACCAGGATGGTACTTGTTCCTTCTTACTCTTTGAGTTCACCATCCACCCATTTGAAGGAGAAATACCTGTTTAGTTGACTTCTTTAATGCAAAAAAAAAAAAATGAGGACAGCAGAAAGTCCTGGGTTCAATACCCAGCATTTGCAGCTAAAACAACCTAGTGGCAGGCAACGTGAAACATCTCTGCCTGAGACTCTAAAGAGCCACTGCCTGTCTGAGTACATCACACTGAGCTTGAATGAGCAGGGGGCTGATTCAGTATATAGCATCTTCTTGTGTGTGTTCAACTCACTTGAAAAAGTGTGTTTGACAGAGTCCCCTGACCATCAAGAACAGATTTTAGGGAAGCATTATGGGATGCAACGGGAGGTGGAAGTAAGGAAGTTATGCTCCATGAATGGAAATCCCTTTAGGGGGCTGGAACAGAGGGACTGGAGAGAAAGAAGTGGGGCGGTTCTCTTTCGGGAAAAACAAAGCAGTCATATGGAGGGAACAGAAAACCATCACAGGTCCTGGGCCAGAGGTCTAAGCCAGTGCAGTGCTGTGTTTAGAGTGTCAGACTGCAAGACCCAGGTTCGAATCCCTGCTCTGCCATGGAAGGCTGCAGGGTGACCTTGGGCCAGTCACACACACTCAGCCTAACCTACCTCACAGGGTTATTGTAAAGATAAAATCGAGGAGAAGAAAAATCATGTATGCTGCCTGAGCTTCTTGGAGGAAAGGCTGGCTAGAAGAAAGGTCCCACCCAACAAATCTGCTTGTCTAGAAGGCTCCATAAGATTCTTCACTGTAAATGATGCCCTACTTACCAAACCAAAGCTAAAACTTTATTCTTCTGTATGCTTGGCAGCCTCCCAGATTGCATGCCTAGATCAAATACCTAAAGATGCCCATGTCCAGCAATGATGGAAAGTACTTTTCTGCTCTCAAAACTAAGAGGGTTACTTGTATGTTGACACTAGCCAAAAGCTGTAGCAATGTTACTAACTTTCCAGTTCTAAGAAATCTGCAGCAATGTGCACTGGTGGTAAGAAATTCATTTAAAAACATTGCATTAAAAAGTATTTCACCTCTCACTGGAAAAGAGTAAATATTCGTAAGAGTTATTTTTCATGTTTTTTTCCCCATTTCATGCCTTACGGGGAGGGGGAGACAAAGTCTTTTCTCTAAACCTCTGAATTTTCACAAGTCTACATGCACTTTTGTTTGGAAAACACCAAATTTGGCTTTTTGCAAGTTATTTATACTTGGGATGACACTACATTTCTAATGGTGGTGGGAGGTTAATTTACTCTCAGCATCCTCCAGCATGGATCCTATTCCTGTGTCAGAGGAAAGGATCCCCAACTGTGCTGCTTTCCTATATTATTATTTTTCTTCTCTCATGTGCCTTACATGTTGAATGATCTCTGACGCTTTCCCCACAGTCAGTGTACACATAAAAGTTCTCTCTACTGTGGGTTTTCTCGTGCACCATTAAGGTTGCAGTCACTGGTTTTCTGATACATTGAGCTTGGATATGGTTTCTCTCCAGTATGGATCATATTTCTTAGACTTCCAAGTTCCTTTACCCTACTGAAATTTTGTCCACATTGTATACACCTACAAAGGTTTCTCTTCCAATGTGAATTATTTTAATGCGCTGTAAAGTTTCCTTTCAGGTAGATACTTTTCCCGTGTTTCTTAACACTTGTAAGTTTTCCCTGTAGTGTGAATCCTCTGATGAGCAATAAGGTTGGAGCCTGAACCAAATCTTTTCTGACACACGGAGCACTGATATGGTTTATCTCCAGCATGAATTCTCTCATGTGCAATGAGGTTGGAACCACTAGCAAAACTTTTTTCACATACGGAACACTGGTGTGGTTTCTCTCCAGTGTGAATGCGTTCATGAGTTCTCAGGTTTCCCTTCTGACGGAAGCTTTTCCCACACTTTGCGCACTTGAAAGGTTTCTCTCCAGCATGAATTCGCTC
The DNA here is from genome assembly GCF_028583425.1 of Eublepharis macularius. NCBI lineage: Eukaryota > Metazoa > Chordata > Lepidosauria > Squamata > Eublepharidae > Eublepharis > Eublepharis macularius. Next base: position 167,133,898 of record NC_072793.1, on the reverse strand, counting down.
GTGGGAAATGAGACTGGAAACACTAGCAAAACTTTTTTGACACATTGAGCATTGGTATGGTCTTTCACCAGTATGAATTTTTTCATGTGTGGTCAGGTTTCTCTTCTGACGGAACCGCTTCCCACATTCCGCACATTCATACGGTTTCTCATCAGTATGGGTTTTCACATGTGCGATAAGGTTGGAGCCACTAGCAAAACTCTTCTGGCATATGGAGCACTGATGGGGTTTCTCTCCAGTGTGAATCCTTTCATGTGTCGAAAGATTGCCCTTCTGGCGGAAGCTTTTTCCACATTCCGAACACTTAAACGGCTTCTCATCAGTGTGTGTTCTCTCATGAATTCTAAGATCTGAGATCCTTCTAAAGCTTTTGCCACAGTCACACAGGTGCATGATTTGGCAGATCTTGAATTCATCTTGGTCCAACACACCCTTCGCAATAGCTTCATCCACACTCTTCCCTGGTTCAGGTCTCTCTTTGCTCTCTGGTCCTTCCCGACTTGTTCCTTCCCCACAATACTGGAACGAGTTGCCGCTCTTCAACAATGTGTCGCCTGATGTCATTTGCTCAGAATGACCCTGATGGACAGTATCCACTTGGATCACACGCACATGCCCTTCACCTGCAAAAATAAACAAGAGTCACAGTTCTCCTGTGTTTTCCCAACAGACAATCCCAGATATTAACTAATATGAGAGAAAACAGTACCTCTGACCATGTGCAGTCCGCCTTTCCCTTAACACCGAGTAAACCATATTCACCCCATGCATGTTGGATCAGAGAGCAGGAAATCCAAGGCCTAATCCTCACAGAAGTGCTAACCCTGTGTGGGAGGCTGTACCGTTTCAGACTGAAGGTGTGGGATCCTGTGAGGAAATGTTCCTCCAAATTAAAAAAAACCCATACAAGCAGAAAACTAGTATGCCAGGGAGAAGACAGCTGGCAAGCATACCAGTTATCAGTACACACAAAAAAACAAAAATGACAAGAGAATTTATTAAGATATGAGGCCAGAATGTCAAGCAATCCAAGAGATGTGTATGTGATATTTCTCTCCAAAGCACATATGAAAACAAACTCCCTGAATGAAATGTTAGTAGGAACCTCAAACTTCTTCAGTAGCCGGCATTATCTTTTTTTTTACAGTTGAAAATAAATTTAACTTAATAGTTTCTACCATTCTTTGATACTACTAGATTCATCTTTTTAAAATAGACATACATTTTTCAGAAGAGAAAGGCCTCACCAATACATTAATTTGGGGCATTTTGAAATCCTGAGGCACTTGTGCTTCCAGCATGTTGTCTCTCCACAGTATCTGATACTCTGTTAACAGACACCTATCATGTCCTTGGATGGTTACAGACACACCATTTGAACCTGACATTTGGTAAAATTCTCCCCACTTAATGGGATAATACAGCATCTTCCAACAGAGACGCTGCCCTCTTCTTTCCTCTGAACACAGACCTGCGGAACATTCCAGAACTTCAGCCTTTTATTTTATAATAAGAGTCACCTCAATAACGGATGCTTGTCATAAATGCCTTGCCTAACAGAGTAGAAAGTGTTCAGCTTGTGGACAAACAGGTACTGGACCACAAGCTTCGCTCAATCATCTTTGCCTTTTTGATATCCAGAACAGAGGGGCCTAGTTTTCTTCCTTTCATTAAAAACAAAAGCAAGATCTTCTTACCTAGTAGCTTCTCATCTCCTTCCCACTCTTGCTTGGTCTTAATGTCAAGATTCCAAAGGTCTGGTGGTGGAATGTTGTTTGCCTCAGCAGAATTCACAGTTGCCTTCTGCAAAGATTCAGACACCTGAAACACCAATGAAAATCCCATTCAAGATGGGCAGTGCAAATACTGATTTTTCCCACCCCAAGAGCAGATTCACACAGTCCATTGCTTCCCATTCTAGTGATGACAGAACCTCGTATTCACTGAACCCCTTTCAGACAACCTAAGCATCACAGCCTAAGAATGAAAAAGATTGGGAAATCAACTCTGGTTTGAAAAAGGAAATCGGAGCTGCTCTAAAGTGACATCAAACTTCCTCACCTGTTCTTTTGGTCTCACGACCCCTTTCTGCTTCAACAGGAAATCCTCTGCCAGAGTTACTGCTTGGATGCAGGTCTCTGGACCACGTTCCCTCACCCAGCTCTGCATTTCCTGGGGCAGGACAGTCAGGAACTGCTCCAGGATCAGCAGCTCCAAGATCTCATCTTTCGTGTGCCTTTCTGCTTTCAGCCACTGGCGGCAGAGTTGCCGGAGTCTGCCGTAAACCGCTCTTGGACCTTCCACTTCCTGGTAGCAGAACTGCCTGAAGTGCTGACGTTTCCTCTCCCTCGCGATAGCCTCTCTTTGCAAGATGGCCGCCTTCACCTTCCCATAGTCTCCCCTCTCTCGGGCACCGAGGCTGCTGAAAGCTTGTTCAGCCTCTCCACTGAGGGCCGGTAGGAGGAGGGCCACCCACTGGTCACGAGGCCACCGGCATATGGTCGCAACTTGTTCGAAGGAGGACAGAAAAACCTTAGCATCTTCCCATGGCTCGGCCTCCTCAGACATCTGAGGGTTTGCCCATCCTGAGTGAGGAGCCTGTAGGGTCCCCAGGAACTCTTGCCACTGGGCTTCCCAATGCTGGTGCATGCCCTCCTCTGGTTCCTTTTTTATATGGTGCAGAGATGTTGCGGTCTCCAACTCCTCGATACGTTCACCGTGTAGAACCTCTGTGGCTTTCGCTCCCTCCATTTCTGACCACAATTTGAAAGTATCTGGATTCTCTTCCTCTTTCACCAGCCGTGGGACTATTGCTGCCCCCTCCTCTACAGACATGTTCACTTCCACCTCCACACTCAAGTTATCCATCACACAATTAAAATGTTGGGAGACTTTTAGTTCCTGGGGGTCGTTTCCTTTAGTTCTGCCTCTACTGTAGGCTCTCTGCCTTTGAGTCAATCCGTGTGTCTTGTTTCTGAATGTCAAGGCAAGTTTCTCTACAAAAAAGTGAAGGTATTCTAGTTAGTGATGTCTTATATGTGGAGTCATGCTAATGTTAGAGAGTGTGCAGAGAGGAGAGTCTGCCTCAGACCCTGAAACTAATGTTCCTACTGCCCCACAGTTAAGAAACACCCAGAAGACAGACAACCCCAAGTGCTGGCATATTTTCTGGTGAGATGACAGAAAATCCAGAAAGACGGTTATGCTCCTCCCCCAGGCAACCAAATTTTTAAACCTTACCCATGAGGTGAATAAGAACATTATTCTCCCCATTTCGATAGGGTTCCACTGAATCTTGCAAACTCGGATTAAAAGCCTAGGAGTTAACTGGACCCAGCATTATTGCTAGAAAAGAAAGTTAATGCAGCTGCAAAAATGCCTTCTACAAACTCAGTCTAGCCTGGAAGATGTCTCCCTCTTTGAAATGACCAACCTAGTCACCTGGATCCATGGTATAGTAACATCAAGGCTAAACTACTGTAACATACTCTACATAAGTCTCCCCTCAAAGTTAGCTTGGAGACTCCAGTTGGTGCAGAACACCACAGCTCAATAATTATCAGGAGCTAGGTGGAGGATACATATTTGTCCCATTCTGCAATCACTCCATTGGCTATCCATACCAGGCTCAATTCAAGGTTTTGGGTATCACACACAAAGCCCTCTATGGCCTTGGTCACTTGTAACTACAGGGCCACCTCTCTCCCAGTGCTCTACCACAGCAGCTTCACTCATTTGAACAAGGCCTTCTGCAGCTCCAATTAGCAAAATCAACAGCTGCCTCTACACATGCATTCTCTGTGCTCATCCCCAGCACATGGAATGGCCTGCCTGAAGAGGTCAGGCAACACCCTCTTGGCTTTCTGCAAACTATACTATACTGAATTAGTCAGGAGGGCTTTTTTACATAGGTAATAAGGCTGTGCTGTAAGAAAATGATTCAAGTCATGCTTTGATAAAGGGATAAGAACTGCAGACTATACTACTGCGTACCATCAGTTGCTGTATGTTCCTAGTGAGAAGTTTCCACATCATTTAATATGTCGTGTCAAATTGCTTATATTTTGTTTCAGCATTGGAACAGCTGTGTATTGGACTCCTGCTTGTTTTCAAATTTCTGGAATCTCCATCCTATTGTACTGTCTATTTGAATGCTCCAGCCCTTGATTGTGTTGATTTACATGTGTAGTCTGCCTTGAGTCTCAGTAAGAAAGGCAGTCTATAAATTAACTTAACAATAACTTGTTGTGGGCTGTCCAAAACTAGATTGTATCTGAGTTCCACTTGCTGTTCTCCACTCATGGAGATCCGCTCAATGATTCTATCCCAGACTTCCTTGTTAGGTGGGTCTGCTACATTTCCAATTGGGGCATCAAAGAAACGAATAGGAAAAACCAGAGTTTCCTCATAACTGACTGAATCTTCCAGAACCCAGAAGAGGAGCAAGATCTTGTCCACTCCCCGCTCCCCCCCAAAAACACCCTATCAAAATGCAATCAACAAGACCTTATGCAGAAGGGACTGAAAGTGAAGAGTCCACTCTTGTCATCATACAAACTATGGCAAGAGATTGTGCCACATACTCTCCCAGAAATGACTGATGCTATCTTATTAGCATCTTGTATAACAAACAGGAGAGGATGGAGAAAGCCATCTCTGAACTGAGTTCACTCATAAAGAACCAAGCCTTTATATAGTTTTCAATTGGCAGGACTTTCCAAAAAGAAGGCAAGTCACGCACAATGTACTTCTCTTTAGAACAAGAAAATCAATAAACTTGCTAGCCTGATGTATCCTCCACGGGGCCCCAACAACAAGACTTTAAACACACCCAGCAATATGGCTGATCTCTCACACTGAGCCAAGGAGAAGGACTTGGTTCCCCTCCCAAGAACTGTCCTTCTGACCCACAAAATCCACACAGATGATACAGTCATGTGGTGACTTGAAGGCCTATTTGTTCTGAGTTCGTCTAAAAGAATACTTCTACCCCACCACCATAATGACAGATAGCTGCCATTATCTCAACATACCTCTTTGGTTAAAAAACAAATTCGGAATGCCTTCATCACAGTGCCCGAACTGAAGCAAATTAATAGACAACATTGCTTACAGCAAAACCTCAATGGTGCATAAAGGGATTCAATGAATGACCTCAGAAACAATCCTGACAACCGTAAGAGGAAAGGACAACAAAGGGGGACAGCTGTCATTACGAACAAGTTGGAATATGCAGAGGAGGTCCAAGTCAGCTGTCCAACACCACATTTTAAAATCCACTAACCTGAGGTCCCACAGAAGAATACGAGACAGAGTTATATAAAATAAGGAGATAATTGCCTACATTATGTACAGAAACCGGTCTATATGGACACACTCAGGAACTATCGAGTACATTATATAAAACGTAGTGCCATCAAATTGCAACCAGGTTTCAATGCAAGAGATGAACAGGGCTGGTTTGCCATGGGGTAATTTTTATTTAGGATGGCTTTTATTTAGCCATTTTTAATGTATGAGTTATTTTTAACTGTTTAAAATGTATTTTATGTTTGTTTCTGTTTTATATTGTAAGGTGCCTTGAGCTCCTCGATGCGGATAGGTGGCTAATAAATGTCGTGCATAAGTAAATAATTTTTTCCGTTGCTTTGTTTTACATGGAGTTTATAACTAGCTTTTTAGCTACAAACTTTGCCCACTGTTCGTACATGGAACTTTAAAGGAATTGAAGGTTTACTTTGGAGGGGAAACAATTTTCTATGAAAAAAGCCCTGAAAAGAATTCATTAAAAGAGCTTTGTTTTATACACAATTTTATGAAATTAGCACTGTTTTATAATGAAGACACTATATATTTTGCAAATTTTCACATTTACAGACCACTGAAGAAGATTATTAAACTTGAAACATGTTTGGTCTGTATGTTTGTGTTACCTTGGTTTTGAATGTTGGTCTGTATGTTTGGTGATTTTGATCTCATATTTGTATGTTTTTAAAATTTTATTTATATTTCAGGTAGTGATTAAACGACCAGTTTCAGTGGGATTTTTTCTTCTGCAACCTTTTTTTGCTTCATTATTAGCTATGTTAGAATCATAGAGTTGGAAGGCACCTCCAGGGTTATCTAGTCCAACCCCCTACACAATGCAGGAAATTCACAACTACCTCCCCCCCCCCCAACACACAAAGTGACTCCTGGTCCATTCCCAGAAGATGTCAAAGTACTATCAGGATCCCTAGCCAAAGTGACCTGGGGAAAAATGCTTCCCGACCCCAAAGTGGCAATTGGCATTACCCTGCACATGTAAGAAGGGGCCATGAGAACGAAACACTGATGTAACCCTTCCAGCCCTCCCCTCTCATGATCTACCTAGGTTCACAAAATCAGCATTGCTGTCAGACGGCCATCTAGCCTCTGTTTAAAAACCTCCAAAGAAGGAGAACCCACCACCTCCTGAGGAAGCCTGTTCTACTAAGGGACGCTCTGTCAGGAAGTTCTTCCTAATGTTTAGCCGAAAACTCTTTTAATATTAACCCACTGGTTCTGGTCTGACCTTCTGGGGCAACGGAAAACAACTCCACACCATCCTCTACATGACATCCCTTCAAGTACTTGATGGTTATCATATCACCTCTCAGTCGTCTCCTCTTCAGGCTAAACAAGCTCCTTCAACCTTTCCTCGTAGGACTTGGTCTCCAGACCCCTCACCATCTTCATTGCCGTCCTCTGGACATGTTCCAGCTTGTCTATATCCTTCTTAAATTGTGGTGCCCAAAACTGAACACAATACTCTAGGTGAGGTCTAACCAGAGCAAAGTAGAGCAATAACATCACTTTGCGTGATCTGGACGCTATACTTCTCTTGATACAGCCCAAAATCACATTTGCCTTTTTAGCTACCAAATCACACTGCTGACTCATGTTCTCTTGGTCTCATGTTCTCTGGTCTACTAAGACCCCTAGATCCTTTTCGCACATACTACTGCCAAGACAAATCTCTCCCATCCTATAATTATGGATTTGCTTTTTCCTATTTAAATGCAGAACTTTATAATTTATCTCTGTTGAAATTCATTTTATTTGATTAAGCCCAGTTTTCCAGCCTGTCAAGATCATCCTGTATCCTCCTGACTCTGTCTTCAACCGTATTTGTTACCCCTCCCAATTTAGTATCATCTGCAAATTTAATAAGTATACCCTCTATTCCTTCATCCAAATCATTTATAAAAATGTTGGTTGTAGGTTGTTTCTCCTTTTTTCCATTTTGTTCGTTTGTCGGATGCTGTCACCTACAGTTCCCAGTCCAAACCAGTTCCTACCTATCATCTACGATTTACAGTCCCTCCAAGATAAGGACATTTCTCTCACGGGACACGAAGGAGAAACCCCCTAACTTAAAGCAGCTTCTCCCTAGCAACACTGCACTGCTTGAGACGCACAGAACCAGGACAAGGCCCTAAAACAAATCAAAATTAGAGATGTGAAAGCCTGGGTTGGAAAACCCAGAAAAGTCCAGCGCTAAAAAATAATAATAATAATAACATTCGATTTATATACCGCCCTTCAGGACAACTTAATGCCCACTCAGAGCGGTTTACAAAGTGTTATTATTACCCCACAACAATCACCCTGTGAGGTGGGTGGGGCTAAGAGAGCTCAAGAGAACTGTGACTCACCCAAGGTCACCCAGCTGGCTTTGTGGAGGAGTGGGGAATCAAACCCGGCTCTCCAGATTAGAGTCCCGTGCTCTTAACCACTACACCAAACTGGCTCTCAGATATACACACCAACTTTTTTCTTTCTTTTTTTGAGAGGGGGGCCTGGGAAATTTGGGGTAGCACTATTATGAAATATTTTGGGGGGAATGCGTGAAATGCTTTAGAAAACGCTTTATTCAAATAAAATATGCTAGCGTGGAAATGTTTATGCAAGACAACCAAAAACATTTGAGAATGATCATTCCTATGTATACTGTAGACACCTGCAACATTTAAATGCGAATAAACTTGGCAACAATTAATATGCTCTAATAACCAAATAAAGTAGAGCATATTAATTGTGTTGAGGGTTTTCAATGTTACAAAATTTAACTTGATATCTAGATAAGCTGGTAACCATATTATGACTGTATATGATTGTTTTTATCCAAAGTATACACTTTCTTCTGTTTACTATAAATTTGTTTTCTGATTTCAGCTACTTTTTCATCCCTCTCAGATGGCAAAAATTAAAACACATGGGCTAAGGCAGCATAATAATAACAACATCCGATTTATATACCGTCCTTCAGGACAACTTAATGCCCACTCAGAGCTGTTTACAAAGTATGCTATTATTATCCCCACCAAAAAACACTCTGTGAAGTGGGTGGAGCTGAGAGTGTTCCGGAGAACTGTGACTGACCCAAGGTCACCCAGCTGGCTTCAAGTGGAGGAGTGGGGAATCAAACCCAGCTCTCCAGATTAGAATCCCGCACTCTTAACCGCTACACCAAACTGCAACATAAGCTGCAGCAGTCTGCAACTCTCTTTTGCTTGTAGAAAATCGGGCATTTATGCCCTAAATATGCCAAATCAGTACAATGTAATATGCCACCTATATGATACTTTATGCTATTACAACAGCAACAAAAAAAACCCTAGGATTTTTCCCCCCAGGACTTTCTCTGTGTATTTCCAGAAATTTTACATCTCTAACCAAGATACCATCCTTTCCCCCATACACAGTCAGGCAACATGCTCACAGGACCTAATAACATCAGCTGTACTACCTCGGACTCACCCCCTTGCTTGTGCTCCAAAATAATATACCCATCATGTATGATCAACATAATGCCCTTCTGCTATTTACACTGGACAAACAGGTCAATAGCTACAGAAGAGAATAAATGGACACAAATCTGACATCAGAAACCAGTGGGGAGAAGTTTGAATCTTCCAGGGTGCACCACCAGTACCCCGAAAGCTACCATCCTTCAACAAAATAACTTCAAATGGAGACTCCAGTGCAAAACTACAAAAGTGGAATTCATTAAGAGGTTTCACTCTACTGGGACAAGAATGTAGCAAGAAAGAGCATGAGACAGCAGGGTGGATAATTTCAATTTTATCACTTAAGGAGAAGTTTTGAGTGAAGGAGGGGAAGGGGAGCTAGCTTTTGTGACATGGAGTCTTGGACTAGCGAAAATTCAGGCGACACACCAGGGTAAATAGGAAATTAGGAAGATAAATGCCAATTTGTCTCAAAAGAGCTCAGTTGCTTGAAGATAAACTGCCAGTGAAGGAACAAATTGTTCAAAGACGGGGGCAAACGTTAATGAAAAAAGGGGATGAGCTGAAGGCAGAAACCAGACTGCCTAAAAAGAGAACCAAGTTTCTAGAGAAGCCACTGAATCAAGAAGAGGAGGACTGGGGTATGTGTACATGGAGCAATTTTATTTTTTACTTTATTTATACTCCTCCTTTCTCTCGAATGGGGACCCAAACGTGGCATACATCACTCTCCTCTCCAACATTTTAATCCTCAGCACCTCTCCCCCTCCCTCGTGAGGTAGGTCAGGCTGTGACTGGCCCAAGATCACACAGCGAGCTTCCATGGCAGAGCACGGGGGTCCAAACCTGGACCTACCAGGACCCAAGTGATCAATACAACAGTTGCCTGGGTCCAGTTGGAGCAGAGAAGTCACACAGAGAACAGTTCTCAGAGAAACTGAGAGGAAAAGACTGGGGGGCTGCGTTGTGTGGGGAGGAGATAAAAGAGTCAGGAGCTTTGAAGGAACAAGGTGTTAAGGAAGGAAAGTTGCAGCATCTGAGGCAAAAATCACCAAGGCAGAGGCGTTATTAAAACAGAGAATGAAAGCTTAGGAAGGGGAAGAGAGAAGACCCCATGGGGCTGCGCTAAAGGCAGGAGAACCAGAGTCCCAGAATGGAGCAGCAAAATGGGAGGGGGAGCAATGGCTTGGGATGAAATTGCAAAGGGCCGGACGGCAGAAGGGGGTCAAAAGGTTGGAAAGAAGCACCAGACGGACTCGGCGAAGGAAGAGGGACCGCAATAAAGCGACGCCCCCCAGAAACAGCCTCTGCACCCTCGCGCGCCGATGCCCTTCAGCGGGCACGGCCTCGTCGGGCCGCGCTAAGAGCCCCGAGCTGGCTCCGCCCCTCAGCTTGGGCCCCAGAGGATGCTGGGAAAGGAGTCAAGTGTTGGGTTGGGGGGGGGGGGGAGACGAGGGTTAGCAGCCAGGGTGGGGGGAAGGTTGCAGGTAGCAGTAAAACAGGCGGCGAGAAGAGCAGCAGCAGAGAGGCGCCAGCCTGCGGACGCTTCGGGCTTGGAGAAAGGCGGTGATTTATGGGGTGGCTCCAAACACCTCCCCCGTCTTTGAGCTTTGAAAATAATGTGTTTCCCCTCCACCCTCCCTCCCCGGAACAGCTTTAAAGATTTTGTCAAGACATCGAGAAACTTACCTTGGGGGGAAAAAAGCAAGTCGGAGCTGAGATTCTGGTAAGGCTGGAGGGCGCTACAGCCACTGCTAAGCACCCCCTTCCCAGCCTGCCTGCCTGGCAAATCTTGGCGTCTCCGAAAAGCAAACCAGCCCCGCCAAGCTAGCCAAACTCAGATCCTAAGTAGGTAGGCGAGCTCACTGTCCCCAGAGAGGCGGACTACAGAGGAAGCATGCCCGGGTGCTTGGGGAGAAAGGAATGCCTGGATCGAAGGTGCGCCTGGGGAGGGGTTATCTTTGGGAAGGCAAGCGGACTTTTTTGCAGCCGGGGCTCCTCCACCGCCCTCGCAATTTCATTCTCTCGCCGCCTCCCCCGATTTGCTCCTTCCCACTCCCAAAGCGTCCCTCTTCCCACTCACCTCTCCCTGCAGGGCTTTGAGCAACGCGATGCGATGCAATTTCCCCCTGACCTGGGGCCAAGAGAGGGATTCAAAAGCTGCTTTCCCACCAGTTGTAAGGAAGGGAAGTGGCTTCGCTAATCATTTTACAATACATCCTTTCTCACATTTTTCGGGCCACTCTAGGACCCAGGATTGAGCTTGGTGGATTTAACCCCCGCGCACCAGCAACGGGGAAGCTGACGGATTCTTCTGGGAATTACTACTGCGCATGCTCACAAGTACCAGCTATACTCAGTGCAAGCGATAGTTCATGCCCTTGTTTGCCCTCAGCTGTCCCCGTAACGTTTTCACGCTATATCATATTCTCTGTAATATGTGAAATAAGTGATCAGAGATTGTGCCGCATGTTTTTTCACAGAAACAGGAGAAAGATTGCTGCGCGGGGGAAAGGTCGATGGAGGAAGCCTGCAGAATAGGAGAATGGAGCATGCGCAAGCTCTCTGATTGTAGCCGCTGCCTTCAGTTTGCCCATTTTTGCTGCGGAAAACTACCATGTTCATCCACAAGGTACTTTTAGACCAATGAAGGATCTCAAAACAATTAGCAAGTTTTTAAGTGCCCCCCGTTATCAGACTGAATGTTCAGTATTTACTCAATGCAAGACTATTTTTTTTCACAATTATGCCATCCAAAAAGGGGGGCGGGTTCTTTCTTTGGCACAAACTAAAGTTATAATATCTGCACTTCTATGTCCCTCTTCTAGACAAATTAGTGCCCAACTCAGAGCGATGAACAAGGTCAGTGTTATTATTATCCCCCCAATGAAACTGGAGCGCTGGGGCCAAGTTTAGGGTTGCGAGCACCAAGCTGGGAAATTCCTGGAGATCTAGGGGGTGAAACCTGGAGAAAGGGGTTTGGGGAGGGAAAGGACCTTGGCATGGCAGAATTCCATAGAGTCCAACCCCCAAAGTAGCCATTTTCTGCAGGTGAACTGATCTCTGTGGCCTGGAGACCAGTTGTAATTCCAGGTGATCTCCAGCCACTACCTGGAGGCTGGCAACCCTAAGCCAAGTCTACCTACCGAGCTCATGGCTAGGGTTGCCAGGTGGAACCTGCAATTTACTGAGGGGGATGATCGTTGTGCGCAAGTGCTTCCCGCACTGCCACAATTATGTCACTTCCTGAAGAGACGTCATGGTAGCAGTGGCGGACATACCTCTCACGCTTTGCACAGGGCCAGTTCAGCCGATTTGGGACAAAAATTGGCTTCTGTGAAGCAAGGGGGCATGCCTGGCGCCAGCACAATAACATCACTTGAGGAAGTGATATTGTAGCTCCCCGCTGGGAGTGTGCCTGCTGTGCACTTTCCCGGGTTGCTTGCCAATGATGGGCGATTGCCGGGAGGTTTGCCATCTCCTGCTGATTACTAGCAATTGGTGGGCAAGGCACCAAACCCCTGGGAGATTGCCTGCCATAATGGAAGTTGAACCAGCACAGCGCTGATTTGCAACCCAGCCACGTAACCACTATGCCCAATAATAATTTTGTATGTAAGATTTGGGTCCAGTTGCACCTTAGAGACCAACTAGATTTCCAGGGAATAAGTTTTCAAGAGTCAAAGCTCATACACTGGAAATCTAATTGGTCTCTAAGGTCTCAAATCTTGCTGTTCTACTGCAGATCAACATGAGTAACCACCTGAAACTAATTTTTAGTGTGTAACATTTTAAGGAAGTCATCTTACTTGTTAGGGTCATCTTCCTCTCAAGTACATACAGGAAGAGAAACAATACTTCAGGGCATGCATGATGGAGAGGCCCTAGTCTACACAGACAGATGGTGGTTAAGAGTTTCAGACTAGAATCTGGGAGACTGGGATCAGGTCCCCACTGTGCTGTGTGAGCTTGAGACAATCAGACTGACCCACCTCACAGGGTTGTTGTGAGGATAAAATAGAGGCAGGGCAAACAATGCTGTGTAAACTGCTTTGGGGCCCCGCTGGGCAAAAGAGAGAGGTACAAATGAATACATAAAATATATGATATATATTTTATATACATAAAACATAGGAGAGCCAGTTTGGTGTAGTGGTTAAGAGCACAGGACTCTAATCTGGAGAGCCGGGTTTGATTTCCCACTCCTCCACTTGAAGCCAGCTAGGTGACCTTGGGTCAGTCACGGCTCTCTGGAGCTCTCTCAGCCCCATCCACCTCACAGAGTGTTTTGTTGTGGGGATAATAATAACATACTTTGTAAACCACTTTGAGTGGGTGTTAAGTTGTCCTAAAGGGGTGTATATAAATTGAATGTTGTTATTATTATTATTATAATTGAATATGATGAATTCAGGACACAAAAGAAGTTTCAAGATGCACCAAAGGCTTCTGGGAAAGGGAAGAAAAACAAAACAACGCACTGGTATTTTCCCTTTAAGAATGTAAAAGCCAGCAGTACTTTGGCTCTGCCTTTGATATTAAGCATAACACACAAGTATCTTGTAAGGCAGAGACCAGGGTGGGATGGGGGGAATGTTCGTGTAGTGGGTCATTTTTTTAACAGGCTAACGTAAACTACCTCCAGTCTTTATCTCTGAAGAAAAGGAAAAGAAGCACTGAAGAAAAACTAAAGCTGCTTACTTGGGGACAGCTGAAATATGGGTAAACTCCTGTGCTTTTTTTTTTTAATTAAATTTTATTAAAGGTTAAGCACATAGTCCAATTCAAGTCTTACTTTTACATTCACATAACAATAACTTATTTACAAGTTTACTATTAACATTTAAAGTTTTTTTTCTTTAAATGGTTTTCCTCATATAGATCCATGAAAGTTTTGTTGTTCTTCAATTGTTTACATTTCTATTAATGACTGGTAGGTTGCGTTCGTAGATTGTATGTTGCTTGTTGTAATGTAGTCAAGAAATGGCTTCCACTTACTGTAAAATTCTGTTGTCTTTTCTTTTTCTGAGGATTGTTGAATTCTTTCTGTAATTTTTTCCATAATCATTTGGTCCCACACCTTACTAAGCCATTGGTCTATATTTTATTGTGATTATTGTTTTTGCTGCTACAAATAGACTACTTATGAGTTCTTTTCTAATTTGTGGAACTTTGTCTTGCCATAAGTCTAGAAATATTATTGTTGGTTGCAGTTGTATTGAATAGGTAGTTATTTTATGTATGATCTCTATTACTTCTTCCCAAAAGGCCATTATTTTCGGACATGTCCACCAACAATGGCTATAGGTCCCTGTACCCCCACATTCCCTCCAACACAATGGCGAGTACTTTGCTGTTAGCTGCGCTAATTTCTTTGGTGTGTAGTACCAATAGGATATTATTTTAAATGTTTGTAATTTAGTAGATATTATCGACGAATTGAATAATTTCGAAGACCAGACTTCCCCCCATTGTTCTGATGAGATTGTTAATTCCCATTCTTGTTCCCACTTTTTTTGATACATATGTCTTTTTACGTTTCCTGATTCTAATAAGATGTTATAAATCTTAGATAAGAGTCCTTTCTGTTTATAATCTTTTTGTTCTAATAATATCTCAAAATCAGTTTTTTTTCTTTAAGGATCTCTACAAGATGTATTTGAGATGCCATATGATTAATTTGAAAATATGTAAACCATGGGATTTGTTGGTTTGTTTTTTCTTCAAGTTCTGTCCTTGTCAAAATTCTCTTATTTGTTGTTATATCTATCAATCTTGTTAGTTTAATTTGTTTCCAGAATTTGTTTATCTGCTGCTTTTTACCTGGGGGAAACCAATCTTGCATTGTAAATGAAGCATATCGAGAGATATTAGGGAGAAGTCTTCCCTTTTGGGTATCCCATGTTTTGAGGATGTCTACTAAGAATTTATTTTGCTTTATATTTGTCCATTGATTTCTTTTTTTATTCCATATTATTTCCTGAGTCGTGTAGGGATAGTACATTGGGATCAATATTTGTATCCAACTCCTGTGCTTTTTTTGATTTGATTTTTTTAATTAAAAAAAAAACACTGGTTGCAAAATAATTGTCCTATATGATATACAGTAATGTGGGGCAGATTTTTTTCCTATGCTTTATTTTTCAATAGAAAAGTTTTCCCCACCCCCACATATGTAAATTTAGTCTCCATTTATCTATGCAGCTGTCAGGGCTGTTATGCTGCAAATCAATCCTATTAGAGGGGCTACACATGAGATATGAAGCATGGACAAAAAACCCTATGCTTGTTCACGGTTGAGGCTCGAACAGAGTGCATCTGCCTTCTTTGCCAATGTTGCTAAAATTTTACTAACATTATTTTAATATTTTAATTTGAATCAGAAAATTTTCCACTAAAAATTTCCCTTAAAAACACACATCACTGGAGTTTGTACTGGTTGGAGTATGAGACAACCACCCGAGAGACCCAGTTTCAAATCCCAAGAGGTCTGACTCTTTAAGAGAGACACAGGTTTCCTGGGGGCTTGCATCCTGGGCTTCGAACAGGGCCTCTAATGGAGGGGGGGGGTTGAGCTTGAGACTTCAGCAAGGGAGGTCAAGGGGGAACAGGAGAGAACCCCTCTAGTGTCTGGGAAAGGCCATACAAGCCCCTCATCGGCAGTGGTATCCTTCCTGGTACAGAAATCTTCGCAGATTCAGGTAAGCACCCTATTTCAGCCCCCAAACACCTTTAAACAACCAAGCCAGTTATGAAGGCAGAAAGCCAGCAGGGAGGTAGGGGCTATTCAGTGTTTTGCATGGAGTGCCTCATGCCTGTGCTCACTGGCCAGAAACTGTGGGTGTGTGCTCGATGCGTGGAGCTCTTGGTCTTCAGGGAAGAGGTTTATTCCCTTGAGGCTAGGGTTGATGGAGAAGCTGAGGGGGAGAGGCCTGCGGACGAAACCTTCAGGGGCCTACCAGAATAGACCCCCTCCTGTGCTGACAGCTCTTCTGCTGTTGTGGATATTGAGACTCGCGAGGTGTAAGGGGGTCAGACTGAGGAGGAGGGTCATGATCCCATAGATGGGGCCCCTTTTCTTGGATGATGAATCAATATCCTTTGTTACCGATGTGGGCTTTTGGTAGCAGGTGATAAGATTATTAGGAATAATGAGAGGGGATCTGTGACAGGTGTTTGACCACACAATGACTTGCTTGCCTGGTGCAAAGGTGGCATACCTCACACATTAGACAGGTTGATAGAGAGTGCTGGGGACGAGTCAGTGGCCGTGATTAGGGTTAATAGTCCCCTGGTGGGGGCGCTCCCAGCCTTTGTCCTCTGCCACCTCCCAATTGGGCAGTGGGGAGATAAGGCGCAGGAATAGGGTTGCCAGGATCCCCCACTCCTGTCACCGCCACCGTCTACCTGGCCAGTGCGGGGACACGCCTCCCAGGCAGCGCGCTCCTACATGCCACAGCGGTCCAATTCAGGCCCAATTTGGCCAGATTCAGGCCTGATTAGGCCTGAATCTGGTCGCTTCAGAGTGATTCAGCCCCCTGCACTCCCAGGAAGGCATGTGACCCATACGATGACATCACTTCCTGGAGGTGCTGTGCCTCGGATCTCACGCCTGAGGTGTCAGAGGACCTGGCAACCCTACGTGAGAAAGAGGTCTGGGAGCCCTGCAATGCACTCTAACATGCTCCAGTGCACTTCCGCATCACTCTGGGAATGATGTCATTTCCAGCCAAATTGGGCCTGAATCTGGCTGCTACAGAGCAATTCAGCCCCCTGTGGAGCACAGGAGTGCTCCCAGGGAGGCACGTGACCCATGCGATGACATCACTTCCTGGTGGTGCTGGGCCTCAGATCTCCCACCTGAGGTGTTGGGGGACGTGCCAACCCTACGTGAGAAAGAGGTCTGGGAGCCCTGCAATGCACTCTCACATGCTCCAGAGCCCTTCCGCATCACTCTGGGAATGATGTCATTTGCAGCGCAACACAGAAGTGCTCCAGAGCCTGCTCATGCAAGGTAAGTTCTCCCAGTGCACCCTCCCCCAGGCCCTGCTTTCAAGTCCAGGAGGCCTGGAAACTGTAGTCATGGGGCATGTCGGCACCAGTGTCATTGGGAAATGTAGGTGTGTGGTCCTGGAGGAAAAATTCAGGTTAATAGGCAGAAAGTGAAAGGCCAGAACCTCAAAGGCAGCATTCTAAGATTTTCTAGAGGCAGCTAGACAGGCACAGGGGTCTCAATTTGTGGATGAGAAAGTGGTGCTGGGAAGAAGAGTGTAGATTTGTTAGGCAGTGGGGATAAGCACAGTGGTTAAGAGGTTGAGTTGTGAATTAGCACTCTGCTGGTTCAAATCCCACTGCTGCCATGAGCTCAGTGGGTGGCCTTGGGTAAGGCACTCCTCTCAGCCCCAGCGCCCCTGCTGTATTGTGGGGATAATGATAACATTGACTTTGTTCACTGCTATGAGTGGGGCACTGATCTGTCTAGAAGAGTGGTATAGAAGAGCAGTTACTATTTATTATCATTATATCAAAGCTGTATAAAAGACATGGGCTTTACTTGAACTAAAAGGGAACCACTCTGGTGGCACTTAATATCAAAAAGGTGGCAGAGCAGCTTTTAAACTAATTCTCGGGGGAAAGCAGGCAGGAGTTGGAGAGTCTTCAGTTTGGGACAAGTCAGTCCCAAGGGACAATAGTGTAAACACTCAAGATAAAATACTACTTTGGGGACGGTGACATATAAATGTTTTAAATAAATAAATTGAACCCAGACAAGACTGAAGTGATGCTTGTTGGGAAGGCAGAGATCTTGAAAGACATTGTACTCCCCACTTTCGATGGAGTTTGTCTGACCTTGCAGACTCGGTTAAGAGCCTAGGGCAGTGATGGCGAACCTTTTTGAGCCCGAGTGCCCAAACTGCAACACAAAACCAACTTATTTGTTTCAAAGTGCCAACACTGCAATTAAACCTGAATACTGAGGTTTTAGTTTAGAAACAACAACTCATACAGTTGTCCAAACTAACATATTTTGTCTTAAAAGAGCTCCCCCACCCCCACCCCACCCCGTCACAAATGAAAGTAAAGGAGCAGAGCAGAAGGAATGCAAGCATCTTACTGTTCCTTTGAAGCCCAGCACCACTCGGCTTGCACTCGGAGGAAAAGGAATCATGTGGGCGGGGCCAAAACCCATGTGACCTCTCTTCAGCTCTACTGGAACACCGTTCCTGTGCGTTCCAGCTCCAAATGAGCCCTGGGAAAAGGAATCATGTGGGCGGAGCCAAAACCCACGCCTCCAAAGGAGCCCTGGCTTGAGTGCCCACAGAAAGGGCTCTGCGCGCCGGCTGTGGCACGCGTGCCATAGGTTCGCCATCGCTGATCTAGATCTTCCGTGCAGCACACATGCCCTCCCTCCTTCCCCGCTAACACTCTTTGTACTTACCTTGTTGTAGGGCAGCGAAAGAGGACTGAGGTTATGTCAGGGGCGCTCCGCCTCTTTGGAGCCGTTTTCGGCAGGAAAGACAGCCACGCATGCGCACTGAGAGGCGAGAGCGCCCCCTAGTGATCTTGAGCTATGAAAATCTCCAAAATCGGCAGGCCTGCACATGCACAGTCCCATGTGTGCCTGCACAGAAGACATAGATGAACAAGTTTTAAGTAAGTGAAACACTGTTTTTTTCTGACGCTACATCCTTCTGTTCTAGAAGCTTAAAGAAGGAAAATTAGTTACTACATTTTTACCATGATGTTCCTCTAAGGCAGTATGTGCCAGTCTCTTCTCTTTTATCCTCACAACAACCCTGTGAGGTAAATGAGCGAGAGAGATTTGAACCTGGGTGTCCCAGATCCCCAACGCTTTAACTGCTACTCCAAGGTAGCTGAAACACTGTAAGTTTGGTGATCCTAATTAATGAGCTAAGGGGGGGGGGAGACTGTTACCATTTCCTGACTTTCCTAGAAAGTTAGATTATACTGGAGGGAGAGGTTTAAAAAATATTGATAGTAAGGCTGGCAACCAATTACAAGTATTTAGTTGAGTAATCACTTGCGGTTGAACTAATTAATCTATTAAATTTAAATAAATATGCATATTACTCACATTTCTATATATATTTTATTATGAAATATTATAGGAAGTATAACAAAAATAATCAGTGAGGGGAAAAGACAATCGTTAATATTTTCTTTTTCATCCCAAATTCTGTTTTGTTTGCAAACCTCTTTCACTTTTTAATTCCTACTTTAATTGTTCTTAGCTCTGTCTTGTGACGGCCTTTGGCCATGTACAATTAAATCTTACTACTACCCTTTCACTTTTTCATGGTGAAAGAACACAGGACGGTTTTCTTAAAAATGCTAATCTTCTAACATCCCTGGTGTGAGAGTAAGTGCCCTGACCCCAGAACTGGATTTACTCACAAGCTAAATAAACTATAGGCAAAACAGCTTGGCTTATCCGCAAACACCCATTCTGTCCTCCAAAGCATCTAGCTGCCAGAGTCAACATCCAGCGTCACTCTTCCAACCCACCCTACCCTCAGAGGGTTTTCTCTCCCTCTTTTGGTATCGCTGCCACTAACTGGCCATTTTAAAAATTGCCCAGTAAGATGGCCAGTAATCCCAGCTTTCCTTCCCATGTTGCAGTTCTAAGGCTCTACCTAGTGTCTGCATCTCCCACTACCCACCAGCAACTGCTACAGGGACGGCTTTCCACATTTGCACACTCCTGGGGAAATAGTGATTTGCCAGTGGACTGCATCTCTTCCCCTGATGCCTGATCTGAATAGTGTGTTTGAACGTGGAGGTCTATGTGGTATGGAGAACAACTGCTAGCCTTGAAAATATTAAAGAATTTATTAAAAGTAAAATGTCCACCACGCACATACTGTCAGCACAGTCACAGACTGAGCAAAGGATACAAAACAAAGATGTAAACACTTTGCCCCTCACTCTGTACATGCCGTAGCTGATCTTATTCTGAGGCAAGCTCTTTAACTCAGAATTTGCAGAGTTCTCAAAGCTTCTCATTTCCTTGGGATCTTTGTCTAGACAGCCAAACCTTTGCCTAGTCTAAGTGACAGTGGAGCTCAAGTGGGCAAGCTCCTTCTTCCAGATAGAACCAGCCAAAATGAACCACCAAAATGGACTCTTCTCCCTCCATGCTAAAGTATTCTATTATCTATGTTTGTCCACGCACTTGTGGGTCAAAGAATCTTTTCCTGAAACCTCCGGGAAGATACGATCTAGCCCCTCAAGCCCCCAAGTCTCAGTCCCCTCTAGGTGTCAGATTCCCAGCCAAGCTGTGAGCTGACTATTTCTTTGTCTCCAGCCAGGAAGGCCATTAGCAGTTCCAATGCGTTGATGGGTGGTACTTGGGAGCGACTGACTTCCCCCTTCCTGCTCATCTTCAGGTAGGAGGGATAAAAACTTTTAAAACTCAAACCTCCAAATAAAATGCATTTCTCCAGAATTACTTTTTGCATTCAGAGGAGTTAGCCCTTCTGATATATGTCCCCTTCTCTCCCATCTCCACCCTCCTCTTCTATATTTGACCAGTTTGTATCATGCATCTGACGAAGAGAACTTGATTCTCGAAAGCTTATGCTACAATAAAATTGGTTAGTCGTAAAGGTGCTACTGGACTCTTTCTGACTTTTTGCATTGAAATCGTAGGAGGTCGTAGTCCCTCTCTATACTGCCCTAGTCAGGCCACACCTGGAGTACTGTGTGCAGTTCTGGAGGCCTCACTTCAAAAAGGATGTGGACAAAATTGAGAGGGTGCAGAGGAGAGCGACGAGGATGATCAGGGGTCTGGAGACAGCCCTACGAGGAAAGGCTGAGGGCCTTGGGAATGTTTAGTTTGGAGGAGATTGAGGGGGGACATGATTGCTCTCTTTAAATATTTGAAAGGCTGTCATTTGGAAGAGGACAAAGAGCTGTTCCAGTTGGCAGCACTGGATAGGACCCGAAGCAACAGGCTTAAATTACATGCAGAAAGGTACCGTCTGGATCTTAGGATAAACTTTTTCACGGTCAGAGTAGTTCAAAGGTGGAATCAGCTGCCTAGGGAGGTGGTGAGCTCCCCCTCACTGGCAGTTTTCAGGAAGAGGCTGGATGAATATTTGTCAGGAATGCTTTAGGCTCATCCTGCACTGGGCAGGGGGTTGGACTAGAAGGTCTGCATAGCCCCTTCCAACTCTGTGATTCTGTGATAATGCTATGGGGCATCTTAAACTTGACATACCTCAGATCACCTAACAAATACGTAAGGAGCAGCAGTGATTTGAACTGGGAGATTACTCACTGGGCATGACTCACAGATTTTAAAGTTCCATTTGCATCCTTGAAGCATAGACAATCATTGGGGTTATTGTCTTATTTATTAAAAAGTCTCTCTCACAATGCTGAATTCTATGCCCAATTTCAATTGTGGAACATATGGAGCCTTGTTAATGGATCCTAAATCATTTTAAGTGTTCTTTATGCTTGGGCAATTTCTCCTTTCCTACACCTATTAAACAATATCAGCTTGGGCCAGATTCCATGTGCCACATTTGGAACAAGTGTAGGTTGAATATATGAAGCAGTTACATAGTGAGCAGGGAAACCCACTCTTCTGCTGAAGCCAGAGACCCACAGCCCACTCTGCCCACTGCTTCTCACCTGGGCAGAGGGAGAAAAATGTCCAAGGATGATGGAGGGGATGAGGACTGGTTGATGCCATGTCATCACTTCCAGCACATCCCAGAAGTGATGTTGTTGCATCAGGCAATGCTCTAGCATGTGGTTAAACTATAATGTTTGGGGCAAATACCAAGGTTGCCAGGTCTCCCATGATGGTGGAAGATCTCCCAATAACATGACATCACTTCTGGGGAAAACCCAGATTGACATGTCCTGTCTAGGATTTGCCACTGTATGGTTAAAAGTTTGTTTTGAACCCACATCCACACACCGTTGTTTCTCATGATAACTGCTTTCACTCCTTCTCAGACAGTAACATTTATTATTGTGTGGATTTTAATTCTGCATTCTTGTTGAATATTACCTGAATGAGAAAGGTGGACTATAAATAAATAAATAAATATTGTTTGCAGGATGCCTTTAGGGTCCTGTAAACCTCCTTAGGACTTGTGCCCAAAGGTAAGGCGGAAGCAACTTATTATTAAATGAATAACAATTAATAATAAGGCAAATATAAGGAAATTCAGACTGATGTGGAGGATGGGGACTCTGAATTAATTATAAAATAAACAAGCTGGCATTATAAGGTTAGAAAAAAGCAGAAAACTTCTGAAAATGACAAAAGGCATCACAAGCAGAAAAACACAAGCATCCTTCTCTAATGAGTTAAAAGCCTGATGGTCAGGTAGGACCAATACTCATTGGGTTCCAGACAATCCTTTGTTTCAGGCATTTCAAGATGGAGTCAGCCAGATGGTGGCTCCAGACAGAGCAGCAGGAAATTTAACCCATGAGTAGTTTAGGAAGTGTCAATCCATAATCAATCTCCCAGCGTTCTCCTCACCCCTTTTCTAAAAAGAGGAAACACAGGGTGGGGCGTGGAAATTGATCACAGCAGCACATTTGGGAAAGGATTGATTCATCCTTTCCTTGTGGTCCATTTTTGCCATTTAAACCTCTTCCCCCAGCGGCTAGCCCACCCACCAGAATTCCTACTCTCACGCCCATAGATGAGCAAGCAGCATTGGAGCGTAATTTAGATGACAAAAAAACCCCACACCCTCGTTCCTTTTAAAAAGGGTTATTTGGCCCCCACCACCAATGCAGCAACTGCAATCCACTTTACAACCCACCACCATTTCCTGTAATAAAAGAGAACTCGGGGAGATGAATCTCCCTAGCTGAGCTTCAGGACCGTTAAATAGTACTTAAAATGCCGCAGTGGAAGTTATTACCCACCACCAGCCCCAACCCCCCTCCGCCTCTGGTCACTTTCTGTCTGTGGCAGTGTGTTGGATTTGCAGGAAAGATCTCCCCTCCCTCACATATACAGACACAAAAGACTTATCAGGTTGCAGCAAAGGTATTTGTAGTTAATTAGTAAACAGTTAAAACAATTTCTCATTGTAAGGTAATTCTGGCCAGCAGTAAATCGAACATAGACATCTTGTGCTCTGTGGAGTTCCATACAGCTGTGGTGTGCTTTGGCCCTTCATAAAGGCATACAATGGAAATTATAAATCAAACTGGAAAGCAGGGCGCTGTGTCGGATCCCACTTTTATCTTTTTACCTAGCGCACAACCTACAATTAATCTCCAACCTTGTTAACGTAAGGACTGCCACATTTCCCCCACTCTCTATCTTACAAGGGGCCTGTATGTACCGAGGAGAGAGCTCTGATTAAACACTAGGTTCAGTGTTCTGAAACGGAAAGCAGCCATTTTCTCCTTCTCTATCCCAATAGCCTCTGGGGCATCCAGAAATCAATTTTTTCATCTAAACTCATTAACGCAGTATCTCCAGGGGACAATCAACAGAAGGAGGTTTTCTCTGCTGATATTACAGTCCAGATGATTCCCTCCCAGCCTGTTGTTTTTCTATATTTTCCACATGGTTAAACTGTTGGACTGGGTTCAGATTCTCCACTGCGCCATGAAGCTTACTATGTGACTCTGGGCCGGTCACTCTCTCTCAGCCTAACCTACTTCACAGGGTTGTCATGGTGGTAAAGTGAAGGAGAGGAGACCAATGTATGCTGCCTGAGCTGCTTAAAGGAAGGCAGGATAAATAAATCTCATTTCTTTCGGGAAAGAAATGTAGCGATTTGATATCAAGAACAACTGCAGTCTAAACGTAACAGGGGGATCTTTATGTCTGGCTTAAGCCGTGACATCAGCAAAGGTTTTCCCCCCCCTGCCTTTAGCTTTTTTCCATGTTCAGCCATTTGTTTTTGTTTTTTATTTTAGTGCTGTGTAAATCCTGATTACTATCAATAATTTACTTTTTAATTACAGTGCTGCACTTTGTGTCCGTCTTTCACCCTCCATTTGCATTGTTGGGGTCCTTCTTAAAAAGATCATAGTAATGTTTTTATAGGGGTGAGACTGGAAGGTGGTGGAAGCCAGTGAATGATTTTTTTTTAAGACTTTTGAATTCTACTTCCACCCCAGCCTCTACAGTTGGCTTGAGTCCCAACAGACTCATTGGGGATCAGTAATTTAGCCCAATTATTACCAGTGTGATCCTCATGGGTATCATGGTGCCCACCGATGTGTTTCTTGGTGCATACCTGACAGGAAGCACTTCAAAAAACTTCAGAAGATACCACCTGTATGTCTGCAGGGAGGACTAGGAGTGCCATTTGTCTGCTTTCTGTGGGT
The DNA here is from genome assembly GCF_028583425.1 of Eublepharis macularius. Classification (NCBI taxonomy): domain Eukaryota; kingdom Metazoa; phylum Chordata; class Lepidosauria; order Squamata; family Eublepharidae; genus Eublepharis; species Eublepharis macularius. The sequence goes on along the minus strand of NC_072793.1, from coordinate 167,109,785 downwards.
ATCCCTGTTCCCTGCTGGTGCTCAAATGAACAGTGAGAGGATGAGGGATGAGATGAGGGAGAGGATGTTGTCAACAAACCTGGAAGTGATGTCACCAACATTCGAGGAGTTTGCCAGTTTCTATTGTTTTTACCATAGAGATCAACAAAATCCTAGAGCATCAGTGATGCCACTTGCAAGTTTTAGCCAGAAGTGACATTGACATGTCAATGACTCTTTTTCCCATACCTCACACCCCAAAGACTCCTTGGAGGTCCAGGCATGTGTCTGACAACCCTAGGGAGCACCCATTCAGAAACTGCTGTTTTCATCATAGGAGGGTGCTTGGCTTAGAACTTTTTAATATAATGTGACTGTCCCACACATGGCAACCATTTTGTGCCATTCAAGGTGGCCTTATTATGGTGGTGCCAACTTTCTCAAAATTCCAAAAGAGCTCATAGGTTTAATATGGTTGGGCTCTGCTGAAACTTTTCTTGACAATGGTTATTTACTTGTGCTGACGCTGAGTTGCTGTTGAATTTTAGAAATTAATACTAAAAAGAGAGAGAAATGTTTCTTTCTAAAGCAACTTATCCTTACCTAATAATGATTTTCTTCGCATTCTTGCTTGGCCACTTTTTTAAGGTTTCAAGTATCTTGTGGTGTAACAGGCTCAGCTTCCTATGGCAAACATGTTGGCACCTGAAATAGCGATAAAAATATCTCCATGGGTAATATATCCAGATTTGGGGAGGTGGGTGGGTATTCTTACCCTGACTGCAGTTTCCCACACAATTTTGTCCTGGTTGATCTTTAATAGTTCCCCCACCATATAATTTTGGATGTGCTGCTATAGCAACCTGCCTTTCAGGGCCAAACTAGACATGACGTCTGCATGACTGGCGTCAGAGTACTTTCACCTGACTTATAGACAGATGTTATACTGAGGAACTTATGTTTCTAACAGTGAAATTAGTGGAAATCAATGGGCGTAGACTGGAGTAATTCTTCTTAGGATTTTACTGTAAGAGCTCCAGGGTCCAATTCAGCTCAGGAGCACAGCATAGGGTGGGGAGGAAGGGCTTCAGCCCTTTGTAGACAGACCTCCTGATCATTCTTTCTGTTGTCTGCTGCCCTTTTGAGGACTCATATGAGGGAAAAGGTTTTTTAAAATGGCACCATACATCACCACCACCGTACACCATAAAATGGCTCAACATCACTTCTGGCAAATACCTGGAAGTGACACTCTAGTTTGCCCAGATCCACCAGCAAATCATTTTCCTGAGTTTCAACAGCTGCAGATAGGCCTTGTGTACCCCACTGTGGGCCTCCACATGCTGAAGCTTGTCCTCCCCCCATGCCACGCTCCCAAGCTGAATTGGACCCTGGAGGACATGGGCAGGGCTCATTTTGAGGGGGAACAAGCAAGAATGCAGTTCCGGCAGTTCCCCAAAGAGGTCACATGACAGGTGACCCCACCCACCAGACTCAGCCATTTTGGACCCGTTTCGGTCTGGATTGACGGGTGGTGGATCACTCTCCCGCTCAGCAGCGGCCTGATCCTGACCACTTTGGGCCCCTTTTTGGCCATTTTCAGCCCCTTTTTTGCTATTTGGGGCCAAATTTCAGCTCTGAATGGCCAGGATTGGGTCCAAAACAGCCAGGATAGGTGATGTCAGGGGATGTGGCATATGCGAATCAGCTATGCTAATGACACATTTCAGGTGCTGTCAAGGGGTGTAGCATATGTTAATGAGTTACGCTAATGAGTTATGTTAATGAGTTCCTCCAGTTCTTTTTCTGCGAAATGACCCCTGGACATGGGTACTTTAGTTTCCCAATGTAATACTTGTCTACAGGTTGGGTTGTGGAAATCCAAATCACCTCATGGAAGATGTCATGTTTGACCCTCAGAGAGTTTTCCATGTATGAAGCCCTTACATCCTTCCCTCACCACCCCTTCAAGCTTCAGGGGCACTGTTCGTAGTTGCCACCACCAAGGTTTCAACATAAAGGAGGGGGGAACATCTTGGCCTTTCTCCCTCTCCTGGTTTCTATAAGAAGGATCCCAACTTCTCAGAGTTTTTCTTCCTTTCTTCTCAAACTACATACAGAAGTGAGAAAAAAATCAGGAATTTATTAAGGGACAGGGTAGTTTTCTAAGTGTGTGGGTTCATGGTTTGGAGTGGTCCAAAAATATTTGCGGAGTGTACAGTTATCTCCAGTTTCTATGTCTGTATTTCTCCTGGGGCATCTAACTTTGGAGTGGTTGGTACAAAAACTAAGCTTTGGCCATGGAACAACACAGGACTCCTTGAAGGGCAGAGCCCCTTGAATGTGGGAATGCATTATTTGCGATGATCTGAAGCTTATTTGAAGGTGCACAGCTTTTTATTTTTTATTTTTATTCATTTACATTATTTATAGTTCACTTTCTCACTGAGGAAGCAAGGCAGTTACACAATGTAAATCAATACGATTTGCAGCTGGGACATTCTATAAACAATGCAATTGGGAACAGATAGCAAAAAGTTGAAAACAAACAGGAATTTGATACAGAGCTGAAATATAATAAGTGACAGCCGATAGCCAGTGCACAGTAGTATAGTCCACTGTCTGTATACCTCCATTGAATCACCTCTTAACCACTTCCCCATAGCTTGGCCCCACTACCTGTGTATGAAAGCCCACCTGAACAATTTGGTTTAGCATAGTTTGCAGAAAGTGAAGAGAGTGGGAGCTTTCCTGACCTCTTCAGGCAAGCTATTCCTTAAGGTGGGGACCACTACAGAGAATGCACATGTATGGGCAGCTGTTGATTTTGCCCTGAAGTTCATCTGACATTCCTGACCTCTTTAGGTAGACCATTCCATAAAGTGAGGGCTGCCACAGAGTGTCACGTCTGTGTACAGCCATGCCATGATTGTTTGGTTGTCACGTCACTGATGCCACTGTATATTGAATGTTTAATGCTAACCTGATGTATTCTCTCCTTAGCCATGTTCTTTCCATATGATGTTATTTCTTCAGACCCTCTAGCCAGGATGGGCCTCTCATGTTATCTCACAGAACTATGCATCTCCAAGCTAGAGACGACCTTGGAGACTCAGATGCCTGCTTTTGCTACTTTGCCCAGAAGCTGGGAACCTATTATTGTGTACTCACTGTTTAGCCATAACTATAAAGGGTTCTCACTGGACCCGCGTAACCTTGCACACCAAAACCTTAACAGTTGCTGGAGCGTGGGAAACTCAAGTATAACACAGACTTTTTGTTTTGCCTTATCACTTCTACCAAGCTCCATGATGGAGTTCAGACCTGAACTGTAAAGATCCTAATAAAAGCATTTCTACTGGAATCAGTGTGTGTTCACTGGAGAGGGGCTGAGGGATCTTCCTGACAGGAACTGACACAGAGAATACATGTCTATGGGAAGCTGCTGATCTTGCTCATTTGCTGGGTGGCAACTGAAGGAGGCCCTGCTCAGGTGAGTGAAGCTGCTGTGGTGGAACATAGGGATAGACCCATAGATATAAATGACCAAGGCCATGAAGAGCTTTGTATGTGATTTCCAATACCTTAAATTGAGCCCCAAAACTGATAGTAATACGCCTAGCTACTGATAATAATCGAGATGCAGAGTTCTACACAAACCGGAATCTTCAAGTTGACTTCAAGGGGAGATCTCTGTAGAGCTGCAGATTGATCCATGGCCTTTGTCTACATTCAGATGGAAGTCATCCACTAAAGCCACTAGGTCCGTTTCTGTCCTGTAGCCTGGCCTCATAAGTCATTAAAATATCAACAATATTGTTTGTTTGCTTGGAAATTTACGTGCTGCCTCTCCAGGAAACCTGCCTTGTTTGTGGTTGGATTTGCGAACAAGGAACTGGGAACAGTTTTTAGCCTTGTCTTCCTAGGAATGTCTGTGAAGTTTTAGGTGGGGTTCACTGCTTTGTCTGTTCTGTGCTGCATGCTGTTTTGCTGTTTCTCTCTTTTTGTAATCCAGATTTGTTTCATTATTTTTGCATGTTTTACCATATGTAGCACACGCTGTTTTATTGTATGTAATATATTGCTGTTAGTGCATGTCAAATTCTGTGCTTTTTTTTACTATGTTTATGATCTGCCTTTCTCACTGAAACTCAAGGAGGATAACACTAGGGTTGCCAGGTCTAGGTTGGGAAATTCCTGGAGATTTGGGGGGTGGAGCCTGGAAAGGGTGGGGTTTGGGGAGGGGAGGGGCCTCAGCAGGGTAGAATGACATAGGGTCCACCCTCCAAAGCTGCCATTTTATCCAGGGGAACTGATCTCTGTCACTTGGAGATCAGTTGTAATTCCGGGAGATCTTCAGCCACCACCTGGAGGCTGGCAATTCTAGATTACACAGTGTAAATCAACATGATCAACACAGGATGAAGCATCTAATAAGCAATGTACTAGGCCTAGGATTACAGAAATCTGAATAAGCACAGCATATTTACACATGAATCAGACTGCAGACAAATGCAGAAAAATGATATTATATCAGTAGAAAATAAGGGAGTGACAACAGGATAACATATACAGCAAACAGATAATATGTCCTATACACACAGTAAACAGATAATGTCCAGTACACAATAGTCAACATTTCTTTTTCCTTCATAAAGCACCTTTCTGAGCCATTATGTTATAGTGTATAGTCCTATTACCTTTATAGAAATGCCCTCCTGAACAATTGTTTTACATAGCTTGTGGAATGCCAGGAGAGTGAAGGCATTCACTCTTCAGGCAGGTCATTCCATAAGGCAGGGGCCACAGCAAAGCAAGCCCATACACAGGCAGTTGTCAGTCTTGCCTATTTGCAGGGTGAAGAGTGTCCTGATCAGATGAGTGAAGATGTTGTAGCAAAGCATAGGAGGGGAGGCAGTCCTGCTGATATGAGGGACCAAGGCCATCCAGTACCTTGTAGTGAGCCCAGTAAATGATGGGTGGCTAATGGAGTAACTGCAGAAGGGGAGTAATATGCACGCACCACTTAGCTTTTGATAATTGAGCTACAGCATTTTATACCAACTAGAGTTTTCAAGTTGACTTTGAAGACAGACCCATATACAACAACAGCAACAAGAACATTCGATTTATATACTCCCTTCAGGACAACTTAATGCCACTCTCAGAGTGGTTTACAAAGTGTGCTATTATTATCCTTACAACAATCACCCTGTGAGGTGGGTGGGGGTGAGAGAGCTCTGAAAGAGCCGTGACTGCCCTAATGTCACCCAGCTGGCTTCAAGCAGAGGAGTGGGGAATCAAACCTGGTTCTCCACCAAACTACTACAAACTGGCCATGCAGTGCCTTACAGTAGCTTACATCTTAGGAAGAATATGTCAACAATATGGAAAACAAAACAATGGCCCACAGACCAGAAATGGTCAATCTACATTTCAATTCCAAAAAAAGGAGATGCCAATGATTGCAGCGACTATCCAACCATCACATTAATTTCCAGCACAATCAAATTGATTTTTACAACAAAGACTCTTACTATATATGGAATGAGAAATTCCAGATGTTCAGGCTGGATTCAGAAAAAGAAGAGGCACTGTATTGCAAATTTACCATGGTTAATGGAGCACACCAGAGAATTTCAGAAGAAAATCTGTTTGCGTTTTATGGATTACAGCAAAGCTTTTGACTGTGTGGATCATGAAAAGTTATGGATGGTGTTTAAAAAAATGGGTGCACCACAATATCTGATTGTTTTGATGTACAACCTGTACACTGGAAAAGAGGCTACTGTTAGGACAGAATATGGGGAAACAGAATGGTTTCCAATTGGCAAAGGTGTCAGACAAGGATGTATATTATCTTTCTACTTGTTCAACCTCTGTGCAGAGCATATCATAAGGAAAGCTGGATTAGATTTAGAAGAAGGTGGAGTGAAAATTGGTGGAAGAACATTAACAATTTGAGATATGCCGTTACTGATAGAAAATAGTCAAGACTTGAAATGACTACTGATGAAGGTTAAAGAAAAATGTGCCAGAACAGGATGACAGCTGAACATAAAAAAAACCAGAAGTAACGACTACTGAGGAATTACAAAATTTTAAGATGGACAATGAAGAAATTGAAATTGTTCAAGATTTTTTATTCCTTGGCTCAATCAGCAAACAAAAGGGAGACTGCCCCCAAGAAATGAGAAGGAGATGGAGACTTGGAAGGGCAGTCATGAAAGAAATTAGAAAAGATCCTCACGGAGACAAATCAATACACACACAATCTCAATGTCTCTGTGACATGAATCCAGGTGGCCGGATAAGCGGAGTCAAGATAAGACCAATACTCTTTTATTGCATTGTTGATTGTATTATATTGCTCTTTATTGCACTATGGAAAAGTGAATTATTCAGAATGGCTTTTTACACAAATGGGAGGGCTGTACTGTAAGGAAATGGTCCAGGGAGACGCTTTGGTAAAGGGACAGGGATTGTGGACTATACTACTGTGTAATGTATGTTGCTGCAAGTATGCTCCTACTGGGTAGCTTCTGCATCGTGTCATATGTCATGTTAAATTGCTTATGCTTTCTTTCAGCTCTTTGCAGGATTTCTACTTGTTTTCAGATTTCTGAAAACTGTATCCTACTGCCTTGTTTACTGAATATCCCAGCTGCTGATCGCGCTGACCGACACTGCGTAATCTGCCTTGAGTCTCAGTCAGACCATACATGGAGAAAGCAAGTAAATCTATTTTATGTGTCCTGAAACTAGCATCTGGGTTAGCGAACTGATCATAGTTTTCTTCTTGGGGGAGTGGGGGGAGAGACTGTTTAACAGAATGTATGATTTCACAACAAAATAATGGTTCTGCTTACAGAGGTGGGAGCCTTGAGGGAGGTTGACTTAGCATGGACAGGAGCCACATAAGACTCTCTTAGGGATACTCGGGGTGGGAGAGTGATTGAATAAGGATCTGGAAGACTCGGCTTCAGATCCTACTTGGCCACGAAGGTCACCCGGTTACTTAGGGCCAGTCGTTCTTTCTGTATTCTGTCCACTTCAAATACCTTACAAGGTTGTAGTAAGGGTATAACAGCAAAAGGAAGATGCATGAATCTGAGCTCCTTGGGAGAAGGATCGGACGAAAATAGTGTCTGATGAATTTCAAAGAGAGAGCCTGGATGGAGATGCGGAAAGCGTCAGAAGTGAATTGGCTGATTTTCCTCATGCCGCACCAAAACCCAGGCATGCCTGGTTAAGAATCTCTTTTGCAATCAGGGATTCTTTGCCCCTGCTGCTATTTTGTTCTTTTTCCATCTTCCCAGTTTAGCACCCCCCCCCCGGCCCCCCTGCAAATATCCCTGTTTTCAATCACCTGCCCTTGCAGGGCTTAGCAAAATGCCCCCTAATCTAGGGACAAAAAAGCAGCTTTCCCACCAGTTCTAAGGAAGGGAAATGGCTTCTTTGATGTTTCCATAACATTTCCTGCAAACTATGCAAGACCGGATTATTCAGGAGGGCTTTCTTCTCAGATTTCAGAGCTGAGTCATAAGAAATAGCTCAAAGAGATATCTTGGTAAGGGACAGGGACTATAGACTAGGCTGCTGGGTACTGTCTGATACAGATATGCTTCTACAGGGTAGTTTGACATTTCTAAAAATGTTGTGTTAATTACTTATGCTTTAAATCAGAATGGTTTCATCTATGTACTCAGCTTCATTCTAGTTTTCAAATTTGCAGCTACCATACCCTATTATGTCTGTTTTCATTGAACATCCTTATAGTTAATCATAGTGTATTTTTACTCTGTGAATGTTTTAGCTATTGATTATATTATATTCACTTGCAGTATGTAATCTACCTTGGATCTCAGTAAGAAAGGTGGACTATAAATAAACAACCATAATAAATAAACAGTAATCATTTCCATACCTTTCTAGGACTGTGACCTCATACTTCTCACAAACTGTTTGGCCTGTGCACTTAAAAAGTGGCATCTGGAATGCCTCTGAACATGTACCCCACCACTGCACCTTGTTAATTTGTTTTATTATTTGTATATTGATTTTAGTTTTTGTTTTTATCGATTTTAACTGTTCACCGCCCAGAGCCCCTGGGGATGGGCGGTATATAAATTGAATAAATAAATAAATAAATACATAATGCCCTTTAAGAAGAACCAGTTAAGGCAAAGCGTCTCTGAGGATATGCCGACTGCATTTTCTTGGTGAAGTAGCCTTTGCTTAAAAAGTGAAAGGCCTACCCACAGTGCCTCCAAGCACGGGGCAAATGATTTCACCCTGGAGGCACCACTTATTCTTTTAAAACCCACATCTTGTAACAAAACCATGAAAAGTCCAAATGTAAATATTTGCCAGTGTTACACCCTTCTTTGTTTGGAAACAGGAAGCTCAAAGGATGTCTGGGTTATCCAACTGCTAGAAAACTCAAAAGCTGAATTAAAGATTTAATGAGGCAGAGTTGAGGAAAAAATACAACAGTTTTCTGCTCTTGCTGGAAAATTAGATTAAACTGGAAGTAAACAATTAGCATGATTATTGCAGGAAAATTTAACTGGAAGTAAACAATTAACATGATTAATGGCAATGCTGCCAATCAGCTGAAAATGTTGTCAATTAATCCTTTTTGTTGACCCCATTAACTGGTCAATTCATCTATTAAATTTAAATATATGTGCATATTATCTAAACTTTTTGAAATATTACACAGCATGGAAGATCATTTGAAAGGTAATACAGAAAAGCTCCCCGCCCCCTGCCCTCAGTTTTTCTTTTTTATTCTCTACAATGGTTTATTTGAAAACCTATTTCTCCATGAAAGCCAGTCCAGGATTAAAAATCACAAACTTCTCATACCTCCTTCAATGGACTGAGGTACTGATTCTTACCTAAGATTACCTAAAGAGTTCACAGCAAGCCAAGGCTGGTTTCATTGGGGGGGGGGTTTGGAAAAGCCACCCCTCCCATGAAAACAACAGCAAGCAAGATAGTAGTCCACAGGGAAGGCATCCACTAGGGTTGCCAAATCTGGGTTGGGAAATTCCTGAAGGTTTGGGGTTCGAACCAGAGATGGGTGGGGTTTGGGGAGAGGAAAAACCGCACTAAGTTGTGATGCCATAGAATCAGCAAGATACACGGGCTGCAGTGTCAGGCTAGGAGCTGGAAAACCCAGGTGTGAATCCCCTCTCTGCCAAGGAAACTTGTTAGGGCACCTTGGGCAGTCACAGGCCTAACCTACCTCACAGGATTGTTGTGAGGATAAAATGGGGGAGAGGAGAACAATGTAAGCCAATTTGGGTTCCCACTGCCAGTCTCAGTAGCCAATACTGACCTTGACGGATCGAGAGTCTGATTGAATATAAGGCAGCCTTATGCATGGTATATGCGTTACTCACTTCAAGTGGAGTGCTGATCACAGGACTTAATTGATATTTGCCTCAGCTCTAGAAGAACAGAGATGCATGACCTAGAAGAGTGGTCTACAGCCCACATGTCAAGACCCTCAGGTGTGCCATTGAGCTCCATAGACTGGCTTACAAGACCCCCTAGAACTGCCATTTTGGGGGACTCCTTTGGGGAAGTATTGGCTGTGCATACATAGCGAACAAGGTTGCCATAACTCTTCCTTCTTTGTTCACACCTGCTGAGAGATGTAGCAGGATGGCGAGATGAAATCCTTTGGCAGTAAAGGGAATTTCTCCATGACTCTGACCCTTGGCTTGTTCCTCAATATGGCAAACCTCCTGGTGCTTGTCTGCTTGTATCCCGTCCTTGATTCTCTTGGTCTGCTGCCTGCAGTCTTGGCACTAATGAGATCATAATTCTGATTCCTCCTCTTCATGTCACATGATACAGATGTCATGTGCTTACAATTTAGTGAGTCCAGACAGGCTGATGACCACTAACCTAGAATGCACTTATACATTTTTGTGCCTGTCCATTGCATAGGAAGATGGATAGTGGCAGAGGGGAATTTGTTCAACATCAATGATCTTTTTACTGAGTAGCTACATGACTCCTAGTTCCTACTGTATCTGGGCTTTGCTAATTCCTTAGGAGATTTACATGGTAGAATGTTCCTCCACAATATAAAATAGTCCTTACACCCAGAAAGGTAGATATAAGGTTCTAATCTTGCCTTCCCCTGACATACTGCTTTTCTTGATGTGCAAAGATTCCCCCCGCCCTACCCGCATGGAAGAATACCAAGTCATTTGAGCCCCAGCTGCAATATAAAATTATAGCCCATACCCAGGTTTACCACTGCAAAAAAATTAAGCCTGTGGGGATACTAATCTCAAGATGGGTCCTGGTGTTCTCCCAAATTTACAACTGTTCTCCAGACTACATTAAATAATTTCTTCTGAAAGAAATGGCACTTTGGAAGGCAGATCTATGGTATACCACAAAATCTAGGAGAAACTGAAGTCCTAGAATGATCTTACATCGTAGCTGGTCTCTCTTTCCTCCTCAAATTCTGCACTCCCCAGGAACCACACCAGATCTCTAGGAAAATTTAAAAAGGTGGATGTGAGAAACTTGGGAGTTGGGCCAAGGCATGTGACTGGCATGCCACTACATCATATCCAGGAACAACCCAGATGTGGAAAGGGGTAGCTCTAGGAACCACCAGAAACTCTATGGTACAGCCATAGTTGAAACTAGAAGTAACATAGCAATATCACTGTTATTTTATTTTTCTCCCTCTGCCACTCTGACCAGCAGCAGGTGACAAGAGTAAGCCTACCTAAGAAAGCCCAGCATTCTTTCGAACACAGTTTGAAAACCATTGATCATTAGCCTAAAAATATTAAATCTTAACTTCAGTAAATTGATTGCAATTAAGGTAAAATGTTTGAGACTGAGCTAATTTATTACAGATGTTTAAAAACATTTTTAAATAAAGCAGATGATCAAACAAATAATTTCACTATTATATTTAATAGTAAAATAGGGTGTTTGTGCCAGTCTTAAAAATAGTAAAACAAGACCAGCCACAGACAAGTTAGGTTTTTCAGCATAGTGGAGGGCTCCAAAGATACACAGATATTCTGGCAAATACGACTTTGTAAATTAACCAAAAGCAAAATGATAAAGACTGAGCATGTTCCAGGAGGCATAGGATGTGGAGAACAACTGAGTCCATTTAAGGGGTGAGAGTCAAAGGGGGAATTGCTCGAGCCCTTGAAAGTTTTTTTATCTACCTTTGTTACCCCCCACCCCAGTAAAAATAAATAAATTGTGAGGGTTTTCATGTATCCTCTTGTATATTTAGTATTTCACATCTTTGCCAGAAATTTAGAGTAAACTAATGATTAACTGCTATCCAGCTGTTACAGTATGTGTTGACAGGGAGCCTGTTTCCTTCTTCTAGAGGCAAACGCAGACAGATTGAAGCTTCGTTATAGCCCATTTCTGCATTAAGGAGTTAAGAAATGGCCCTGATCTGTGGAGAGTTCTGAGAACGTATTCTGCTAGACACTCCTGGGGGAAATGAGTAATAATATCAGAATTTCACATAGAAGTTTCTTCTCCAACTTTTTTTTACATTAAAAATTTGTATCTCGACTTTCCATCAAAACTAGTCCCCAAGGCAGCTTACAGCAACTATTTCAAGCTACACAAACATACAATGAATACAACACTAGAATAAAAGAGCAAGTGAAATGAAACAGCAGCGGACATAACAATAAATAAAAACACAAATATAAGTAATTTTAGATGAGTAGCTATGTTCGCCTGCAGTAGAAGAGCAAGATTTGAGTCCTGTAGCACCTTAAAGACCAACAAGTTTTCCAGGATATAAGCTTTTGAGAGTCAAAACTCCGTTTTTCAGATACTCATTTTGTCCGATAAAAATATAAGTAAAACACCATCAAGTGCCATCAAAGGCCTGCACAAGTAAAACAGTTTTCAACAGGTACCTAAAAGATAGTCTGATGAATGTGGGTGATACAGTCTGAATGCGACCACAGAAAAAGCCTTTTTTCTAGCAGTTACCCACCTCACCTTCAAAGGTAAGAACATCCAGAGCTAGCCCTCCAGGAAACTTTTAACAAGGGGGCAGATCCATATATACGAGCAGGTGGTCTTTTGAGATACTAGGTCTCCTTCATAAGTTAAAAACAGTGCTTTGTTTCCAGTGGTGATCTTAAAAGCAGTGGTGAGATGTGATTTGTTCTGCCAGTTCCAGAATTACGTGGCTGCTGTATTCTGAACCTGCTGCAGTTTCTGAATGCTCTTCACGGATATCTCCGCATATCACCCACTATAGAAGTCTAAACTGCAATGTGTGCTCATTGTGGCAAAAGTACGCTTTCCGAGGAAACAGCTGCAGCAGGCACAGAGCCAGAGATGTCGTTTCTGTCAGAAAGGATTAATATAATAGGATCCCCAAGTTACAGACTGGATCGTTTGGAGGAGAGCTGGCCTTTCTAAAGAGGAGGACAAATTCCATCACCTGGTCAGCTATCTTGCCCCCAATAGTGACCCCCCCATCTTAAGCAGCTGTTTATTTGCCCCCATCTGGTCCTTTATGGACACCAGGTACCAGTTTGGAACATTCATGTCCTCCCCTACATTAAATGAAAAGAAGCAGCAGAACTGGGTGCCATCAGTGTCATAAAGATACAAGATTCCAAATCCCCAGAGATGCCGGTAGATGTTAAGAGGACAAGATAAACCCCGTGACATCCCATAGCAAAGTGTCATAGCCAGAGTTGTTGTCCCTCAGTCATACCTTCTGGAACATTCCTCCCACATGGAAACAACTTTCACAGTACATTGCTTCCAGACCCCAAGGATTCAAACTGGCAACCCAGAAAGATACCACAGTATGGAAAGCTGCTGAGAGGTCGAGTCAATGGGGTTGTACTCCCCCTGTTGGTCTACCGGCAAATGCCGCTGACCAAGGAAGTTTCAGGCCTACTGTTGGGTAGAAAGCTAGATTGAAACTGGGCTAGAAAAACTGGCAGCCATGCCCTCTCCTCCACTGAGCACCAATGCGCCCAGATAGAAAAGACTTGTAATTGGGTTGGAAATATTACTTGAACACCACAAGAGGCACACTCTCACACCCCGTTTCAAGGGACAGGCCTGGTCCTTTAAGAGGTGAGCTCTCCTCCCACACATACACAGCCAAGGGTCATATGCATGGCATTGCCACATGGCCTCATTGCCCATATTTTGTGGAAACCACTTGATGTCCACTTAGTGGGTGGCTCACTTCTGATGTCAGAGCCAGGCTAGGAGAAAAATTCTTCAAGTAATGAACCACAGAGAGGAAAGGGAGGAGTGAGCAGTTTAGCTCCATTCACTGACATGTTCATGATAAAAAAAAGAACAGTCTTCTGCTTTATATTTGAACTTCCACATGTATCACTCTGTTATATCTAGCTGGCTCCTAATGGAAGATAGGATTCTTTGCGTTCAGCTCTCAGGGGGTTGAGGCTTGGGGAAAAGATACGCCCCCTCCTTCCGCCCCGTTTCTATGGGGCTGAGTGGATACAGAGCTATGTACTGCTGGGTCACAGAACTGGTTAGCCTTCTCTTTTAGTTCTGCTCATATGAACACCATATGCCTAAAAATATTCAGGCAACGAATATGATTTTTTAAAAATACATCTGAAGCAGGAAACCAACCAAAGAGCAAACTTAATGTTCATTTTTAAAAACTGATCCAGAAGAAGTTTTGGAAATTACAGGCAGGTTTGCCTGATGTGATCCTGGTAAACTGATGGAAACCGTTATTAAAGACAGCATTATCACAGAGCGTACTCTCAGAAGACTTAAAGTCAACAAGTCAATGGGCTTAGAAGGGTGTAAATCTGGGACATTGGGGTCCAAATCCCAGTGAGGAAGAATTAGCATGACTTCTGAAAAGAGATGTCATTATCTAACACACCTAATTTGGCATTTATTGTTAGATTCAGCTAACATCGGCCCAGTCTATAGGCACAGTAGAATGAGGTGGGCGCATGGATTGTACCACTTCATAATCCAGGGAAGGGACTGCATTTTTCAAAGTTTCCCTACGTAAAAACACTCTGCAAAACTACTCACATCAGTGAGCAAGCTATAGTACAACTTTTATCCCTTGGCATGGTAGTTTTTCTAACTTACAGAGATTTCATTTAATATGGTGGACCATGCAAAAATCCCATCTCTATATGCACCCTGAGATAGTACAGGCCACTCTTCCACTTCAGGATTCTACCATCTTACTTTACTGTACGTGTAGACCAAGCCCAGGTCAGCCACCATTTCAGGATTAGAAATCCCATGATCGCTCGTATCATGGGTGCTAGAATTTCATCTGAATTTGGTGGCACCTTGTGATTAATATAATATCTGGAATTAAAACATGATAAACCAGGAGTCTCCAATGTGGCACCTGCCGACACCTTTCCTGGTGCCCAAACATTTTTAGAAAGTGGGGAGGTGTACAAATTAAAAGACCATGTTAAACAGAGCTTCTGCCTGAAGTGTTGAAAGGTTAAGAATCTTGCATAACCTCACTCCATGAAATTTTGTGGCTGGCTCTGCCTCCTGTGGCAGCCATTTTGTTGTTGTACCCGTGGAGCTGTGTCAAAATTCGAAAGGTGCTTGCAGGCTCAAAAAGGTTGGGCACCCCTGTGTTAGACTATCTCTCGAGGGAAGGGATTGACTCAAATGCATATCATGTTAAGATGGTAACTATGCAGTCATCTGCTTGGCTAGTGAAAGTCAAACTTCTATTATTATTTGTTATAAATGCTAGGAAATAAGCCTTGAGAAATTTAAACCCCAATATTTTAAAGAAGTCTTGCAGCTTCGAGTTATAGGGGCAATAACCCCTTACAAATATGCCTTTCCCCCCTTCCTAAATTGAATTTCCATTTTTTAAAAAGAAAAGTAACTCTCTAATCTGTTTCATCATGGAGATAAAAGAGAAATGTGCAAACAGTTTTTGTTCAGATTGCCTGGGTAACAAAGGGAAACTGAAGCTGCAAGACGGCTGGAACTGAGTCAGTTAATCCGTTCCCAGCCATAATCATTTTCTTCTGCTATATTCCATAACCTTTTCTCTCTGGTCCCTTTGCTTATTTATCTCCTCTTTAATATTTTCAGTGAAAAGTGAGACTATTGGGCAGAAAATTTACTATTTTTGGGTGGCCTCCTCTGACTGCAGGAGGAAATTTGCATTAGGAGTGGGTGGGACCATGGGGGAAGCAGAAAAATGAACATCCAGTTTCATTCAGCCTGTTAATTCACTACAAGCCACCTTCCTAAAACTTCTCAAGTGAAAGAATGTGTACTCCTGAGCATGCACAGAATGCCTTTTGAATAATCACTATCCAGCTCCGGTCTTCATCCACCACAAAGTCTGAGATCAGGGCTAAAGAACTGAAGAAGCATAATTTGAACTCCAGAGTCATCTCAGATCAGAGGGTGAAAAAGGCAAGCCCCACCATCTTCCAATGCAGAAAAATAAGGTCTCTTGGATAATCTAAATAAATTTGATACAACATTGATCCTTTCTCTGAATTCTGAGACCCTGGACAATCTGTACATGCACAGAGCACTTTCCCCTCAAATATACAGCAGTCAGATGCATCTACCTGCTTGGTATTTGGGCCAAAGTAGACGTGATGGTATCCTCATGACCACCACAAGGATGCCACAAGCACTTTAAAATCATTTTAAAATACTGCAGGAGGTGTGCTGAAACAGCTGTGTGGGGAGGATGTAGTTGTTCTGGTACTTAATAAGGTGGGGGGCAGGGAGAGTGCCTTAGCCTGCAGCGCTGTAGGTCCAATCTTTGTGGTATTTTTCAATGACTATGAAATGGCAGTGGTGTCCTAGTGACAGTCATGTGGATACCTTCACGACTAACTTATCTCTTAGCGGCTAAGCTTTTAGGTCAGGCGGGCAAGGAATGATTTGAAGGCCGGTGTAACTCAGAAATTTTACTAATTATACTAGCGATGTAAGTGTCATCTTCACTCACAGCCAGCTTTCCCAACAGTTCTGAATCCTACCCCACAACCTTATAACCTGTAGCGATTGCTGAGAGAAGAATACAGGCATACTAATTAAATCAACAAAGGGCTTCTAGTGAGCTCATAAGCAAACACCTTTTCCCTAGATAGCCAATAGTTTGCCACAGTGGAGTTACATGTCTTCTTCTAAGACTTCTATACATGCCTAAGTGTGGTTACTTCTGAGCATGTAAACTGGAGATACTGGCACTAAAAGCTTGACTACATTTAACATTTAGCATACTGTTAGATTTCCAGGTATATTTTTATTTTTATTTTAGTCTTCTAAACAGCTCAAAGCTGCAAGATTCTGTGTACACAAAGATACCACATGATATGTTCCTTGTGGGGGTCTGAAGAATTCCTGTTACTCTTTCTGTTCTATGTGACATCACCAAGCCCCCCCCCCCACATCACTGGACCTCCACTCATGACATTAATAGCCCTCAACCAATGGGAGCTAAGCTACAAGAGACAAATTATACAAGGAGGTGCAGGTAAAGGGAGTCGCAATGTTAGCCGGGAAGCTGAGTTTTAAGAGAGATCAGAAGGCTTTGTCAATTTCCCCTCTCTACAGAGCCAGCAAAGATGCCTCCTCAGAGGGTTTGCTAATTTATTCTTTGCCTCTTAAAAGGGGAAGTGAAACTGACAGAGCCTTCCAGAGGCAAAGAGGAAATTACAAAACCCTCTGAGGAGCATCTCCCTGGCTCTGTAGAGAGGGGAAATTAACAAAGCCTTCCGATCTCTTTTAAAACTCAGCTTCCTGGCTAGCATTGTGACTCCCTTCATGTGCTTCTCTTCATGTAATTTGTCTCTTGTAGCTTGGCTCTGAGTCTCAGGGCTTGAGATGAAAGGAATACCCTTATGCCCTGCACTATACTTATGTATTATGGAATACTTATGCCCTGCACCATAAAATTTCAGGTAACATGCCTGCTTGATAGTTAACTATTTAGTTCAGATTATGCTTCCTCATCTAGCTCTTGTTCAATTACTCCTTTGAAACGATGTGTATTCATGTGTTATTATTCATGTATTCTCTTAGTATTCCTCTTCTCTCAGAAGACCACTTTATTTTAACGTGTCAGTTTTTGTCTCATTCTTCAGCTGAGTAAGTGGGAAACTGGATAAAAGAGAATTTAAGTAAATAGATTCAAGACCCTAAGGGAAGTCAACAGAAGGGTGGACTTTCTTCCATTTTAGATTCTCTCAACTGACAGACAGCAACAACTTCAAGGGAGCCCTGTCCTACACTTGGATATGGCTGCTCTTCTAGGTTATATGATACATCACTTTTCACTTGTCCTGCGTTTTGAGTGCTGATGGAAGCTCCCCCACAATCAACACCTGCATTTGATTCCCCTTTGGTGGAAACACTGGAGCCAAGAGAGGAACCTTTCTGACTTGCTGAGCGCCTTTTTTGTCCTGTATGAACACGCTCGTGTGTCATTAGTCCTGACCTCTGGCAGAAACTTTTCCCACACAGTGGGCACTTATATGGTTTCTTTCCAGTGTGAATCCTTTGATGTGTAATGAGATTGGAGCCATCACTGAAGCTTTTTTGACACACTGAGCATTGATATGGTTTCTCTCCAGTATGGATCCTTTCATGGACTGTAAGTTCAGTAGAGCTACGGAAGCCTTTCCCACACTGGGAACACTTATACGGTTTATCTCCAATGTGAATTTTTTCATGCGTGGAAAGGGTCCCCTTCTGACGGAAAGTTTTCCCACATTTTGAACATGCATAGGGTTTTTCTCCTGTATGAATTCTTTCATGTGCAATCAGGTTAGAGCCACTTGCAAAACTCTTCTGACACATTGAACACTGAAATGGTTTCTCTTCGACATGGATTTTTTCATGCGTTGTAAGGTTTCCCTTCTGGTGAAAACTTTTCCCACACTGGGAACACTTATATGGCTTTTCTCCAATGTGAATTTTTTCATGAGTTGAGAGGGTTCCCTTTTGACGAAAAATTTTCCCACATTTTAAACATTTAAAAGGTTTCTCTCCTGTGTGAATTCTCTCGTGCGCAATCAGGTTAGAACCACTAGCAAAACTTTTCTGACACATAGAGCACTGAAATGGTTTCCCTCCAGTACTAATTCGTTCAGGGCTCCTAAGTTCACTAGCCCCACTGAATGTTTTCCTACAATCTGTGTATTTGTCCAGTTTCTCTCCAGAGTGTGTACTCTCGTGCATTTGAAGATCTAAGCTGCTTCTGAAGCTCTTCCCACAAGCACAGCGATGTATATTTTTGTCAATCTTGATTTCTTCCTGATCACCCTTAGCAACAGGTTCATCCATTTTCTTCTCAAGTTTGGTCCTCTGCTTCTTACCTGGTCCCGTCTTACTCCCGACTCCTGCTTCTTCTTTGCCATATTGGAATGTGTTGCCACTTCCCAGTGACATTCCATCTGGTGTCCCTTCCTGAGGCCCGCCCTGATGAAGACTATCCACTTGGGTCATACGCTCTTGCCCATTACCTGTGGAAAGAAATACAGCCACGTGTCCTTTCCTCGGAACGTTTCCAAACAGTTGAAGACATTACAGAACATGGAGCTTTACAGGATGAAAAAAACATGAAAGGAGAGAGTGCCTCTAAACATGTATAATCTGTTTCTTCTGTTAGCACCGAGTAACCATACTTACCTCATGTAAGCCTATGGTTCTCTGTGGGGAGGGTATTCTTTTGTATGGAGGAGTATTCAGTCACATGAGCCTCCTGCCCCAGTACAGTCTGAAATGGTACATTTTAGGGGCAAATACGCAATACATTTTTTCACAAATCAGGTGTGAGCTCCCTGGATGACTCGATTTCCCCCACAGCCACACAGCAGCTATGGGGAACACAGTCAATAGGGGACTGATTTAGCTCAGGACCACAGCAGGGAGGGATGGGCTCCTTCCATTCTCCAAGCTAAAATGACCTTTGGAAACAGTTATCTGCCCCATTTTGGAGCTGCACCAACTCCCCTGAGGCTGTTTCAGTTAGATGTTCCAGCTAGAAAAATTGGAGGGGGCGGGGAGCAGAAGCCCCATACCGCAGTTCCAACTGGAGTGAGACTTTTATAATGGCATTCCCCATAGTTGCTTGTGTGGCTGTGGGGAAAGTGAGTCAGGTCTGGGAAACCTAGACTCAATTCATTAAAAAATGTATCATGTATGGGAGGACAGTATTCTCATTTCAGGGCAGCTTGGTCATCAGAAGTATCCTGCCAATTGGGCAGAAGAATCTTGCCACACTACTCAGTACATTATGTGGGGAATGGATTCTCCACGATTATCCAAGGTGGGGCCATGATACACGCTAGGGGGCCACTAAAACAACACACTGTGGAAGGAGAGTGATCCAGACGTGAAGCTACTTTGGGCTTTCAAAGACCCAGCCAATATAATCAAAATTAGGTATTTCATGATATTACAAAATTGTCCATATCATATATACCTCTTTAAAAAAGTAAGATAAATGACTGAGGTCCCCCTTTCACTGCCATTATAAGCAGAATCACACACTTTCATGCCCATTGACTTCAATGATCTTAGAAAGGTTTAAATCTGCTTAGCAGGATATAAATCTGCCAACTGACTTCCTGAGCCTGCTTGCGGGGGGGGGGGGGGGGCGGAATATAAATACGATTAAATAAATAAATAAATAAATAAATAAATAAATAAATAAATAAATGGGTTTGTCACCTTTTACTAAAATCTAGTTGTAAAATTTAATTTTTCTTTTTTCTTTTGCTTTTTAAATTTTTTTAAAATAATTTTAATAACATTAACAGCTATCATCAAACTAAACAACAGTATACTCAAATTAAAACCAAAGATGGATACAAGTAAATTTAATTTTTCTAATCGTTCTGATTGGCAACATTTAACCATTGTTTAACATTGGCAACCATTGTTTAAAAAGCCTTGGTTGCCAATGGTGACTGGATAATTTTTCTATCCCACTGAAGATTTAAATAGGATCTGGATCTATTTTGTGTGTGATTTTTTTCCTCAGTACATGTTTCTGCGTCTAACACATTAGTGAATCATAGGGTACACAATCCTTTCCCCCCTTGCTTCTTTTCTCTGTCTACAGCCAGTATGAAGCTCCCTCCCCTATGGAAAGAGTTTGGAGAAAAGACTTTCTGAAGCTAAGAAACTTGTGCTCTGTCTGGTTTAAAACCCAGCATCAGCAATGTCTTTTTCTCATTCTTTTTCTGTTTTAGTCATTTTTATGCTTTTTACCTTTTATTGCCATGTAATTGCAATTGCCCTCTGTCCATCCTTATAAAGCTTTAGCTAACATGGACCAGGTCTGTTCTGGTTTTGGTTCATTTGCTCCCCCCACCTCCAAAGGATTGCATTAAACAGTACGCACGGCTGAAACGGCTGCAAAATAAAGTTTTGTATAGATATGACCCTCTTGAGAGTGAGTTGGGGCAAAATTTATTAAAAATATTATTGTGGCTTCCCCCACAGTTCACAGAACTGCTTTGCTTATGGTGACACTGAGTTGTTCCCCCCATTTAAAACTAAGAGAAAGAATGCCCCACTCAAGCACAACAAAGGGGAGGGCCCCTGGCTCAGTGGGAGAGTATCTGCTTGGTCCTAGGCTCGGTCCCCATTATCTCCAGTTAAAAGGACCAGGTGGAAGATGATGTGAAGGACTTCTGCTTGACACCCCAGAGAGCCACTGCCAGTCTGAGTATACAGCACTGAACTTGATAGACCAACGGTCTGATTCAGTACAAGGCAGTATCGTGTGTTCAACGTATTCTTACCCAGCAACCATTCTTCTCCTTCCCACTCCTGCTTGACTTCCACAACAAAGTTCCAAGTATCCGGAGGCTGAATCTTGTTCCCTTCAGAAGAAATGACAGCTGCCTCGGGCAAATGCTCTGGCATCTGAAACAGCCATGAAAACACCCTTAAATATGACAACACTTACAGACTGCCAAAATGTTGATTTTTGGACCTGAAGGGAGATTCCTACACGCAATCTGTGGTGGAACTCAATCTCCTTACACATTGGTTCCCTTCAGATAATATAAACGCCACTGCATCCTCCCCAATATATGAATGCATATTAGGGAATAAAGAATAAGCCCATTTGGAAACATTGTCATCAAACTCTCTCACCGGGTCTTTTGATCTCAGAGCCTCATTCTGCTTCAAGAGGAAATCTTCTGCCAGGATCACCGCCTGCATACAGCTCTCTGGGCAACATTCCCGGACCCAGCTTTGCATTTCTTGGGGCAGGATGGTCAGGAACTGCTCCAGAATCAACAGTTCCAAGATCTCCTCCTTGGTGTGCCTTTCTGCTTTCAGCCACTGACAACAAAGTTCCTGGAGTTGGCCATAAGCTGCTCTAGGCCCCTCCACTTCTTGGTAGGAGAACTGCCGGAAGTGCTGACGCTGCTTCTCCCTCACAACAGCCTCTCTTTCCAAGATGGCTGCTTTCAACTTCCCATAATTCTCTCTGTCTTGGGAACTGAGGCTGCTGAAAGCCTCTCTGGCCCCTCCACTGAGGGCTGGCAGAAGGAGGGTCACCCACTTGTCTCGAGGCCAGTGACACATTGATGCAACTTGCTCAAAGGAGGCTAGAAAAGCCTTAGCATCCTCCCATGGTATCAGCTCTTCACACATCTGTGTGTTCCCCCATCCCGAGTGAGAGGCCTGTAGGGTCCCCAAGAACTCTTGCCACTGGGTCTCCCAATGCTGCTGTATCCCTTCCTCTGGTTCCATTTTTATATGGTGTGGAGATGTTGCAGATTCTAATTCTCCGATAGTCCCTATGTGCTGAATCTGTGGGGCTTTTGTTTCTGCCATCTGTGAACATGACTTGAAGCAATCTGTGTTCTCTTCCTCCTTCACCTGCTGTGGGAGTATTGCGGCCCCATCCTCTACAGACATGTTCACCTTCACCTCCACACACTCATTCTCCATCACACAATTAAAATGTTGGGGTGTCAGGGGACTTTTAGTCCCTGAATGAGTTTATTCAATCAGTATTGTAGCCATCCCTCTTTCCCTCAGTTCGATGTCTCTCTTTCCAAATGCAGATTCTCTAAAAAAAGAGAGAGAGAGAGAACAGTCCAGTTAACGAGACAGGATTTCTCACATATTCTCATGATCCCAAAGCACTCAGAGGATTTTAATCCTAAACCAAGCTCCCAACTTAAATAAAATTGCCTAACCAGCTCAAAAGCTAATGGACTGTGGAAAATAGAGATGATAATAAAAATGGCTGCCACAGGTGGCAGACCACAAAGTGCATGGGAGAAGGGGAGTGATTAAAAAAATATGCTGGGAAAGAGTGGCGGGAGAATAAAACCAACACTGTGGGGGACAACTGCCATGGAAGCAACGAGATTTTAATTTGCACAGCCAATGAAATATCCAGTAGCCAATCAGAAACCATGCCGGGAAAGCCCTATCTGGCCCCGCCCACTTTCTGAAAACACTAAAGAACAGAGTTCTGACCGTCGAAAGCTTGCACCCTGATGGGTTCTAAGGTGCCATGGGACTCAAGTCCTGTTGTTCTACTGCAAACCAACATGGCTACCCACCTAAAACTAAAAGGAGAAAAACCATTAGTTAACCTTATCATTCCCATGACACTATAAACAAAGCCCATGAACTCTTCCATGATCTCTTATATTCTAAGCACTCCCATCCCTTGAAAAACCCTTCTGGCACCAGGAGCTGGAGAGCTGCCTTAATTTCTACATGCAGGCTTACTGGAAGTGTTCAGGCAACCTTTATGAGTAACAAGATGGTGGGCTAATGGACGTTTGGCTCGATATTGCAACATCACTGTTATCTTCTTCCTAGCTAGCCAGGCGCTGATTGGAGACAAGGTGGTCTTAGTGCTTCAGGGGCCCAGGGCAAAATCCAGGATGGGGCCCCAGAATTGCTGCTTCCCCCTTCTGTTCCACCACTGGAACAGCTCTCATTCTGTGTGAAGCAGGTGGGAGTCACTGCCACCACCAGAAGCCTGTTGCCCAAGCCTTGGGTGAGGTGGGTGGGAGTAGTAGGGTTGCCAGATTGTCTAACAAAAAATACTGAACACAAAATAAAAAATATATAATGAACAAAAAATATAGGTCACAGAGGGCCCCTGGAACTCACTGGAGAAGAGTTCTTCGCATGCATACAAAGTGAGTGCACCCTCCTGGGACCGGCGCAATGACATTGCTTCTGGAAGTGATATTGTACCAGGCTGCGTAGGCCCTAGCCCAGCCCTCCCAGTGTCACACCCCTCAACAGGGAATGCAGAGCCAGGGGCGCTGTGGGTCTGACTTGTGAGCAGTGCCGGCCCCTGGACCAAGTTCCGCCTGCTCCACACCCAGCTTCCTTTGTGCTGTGCCGCTCTCTCCCTTCCTGGCCAGCCCAGCCCTTGTGGGGATGCCCCTTAACAAGGAGTGGAGAGGCAGGGGTGCTGTGGGGCTGGACTGAGAGTAGGACTGTTCCCCAGCCCAGATCCTGCCTGTTCCACAGCTGGCTTCCTGCGCATAGCACCCTCTCCTTCCTCACCTTTCTCTTCCCTTCCTCCTCTTCTCTCTCTCCTCCAGGTGTCCAGTTATTTGTATCCATTTCCTCCAAACATTCCAACAAAATACTGGACTGTCTGGGTGAAAACTGGACACTTGACAACCCTAATGAGTTGTCGCCACTGCTGCCAAGTGGGCTGACTCCTTCCACTGGGAGCAGGGCCATGAATGGACAGCCCTCCTAGTGTGGGGCTTGGGGCAGCTGCCCCTGTTGCCTATTGGATAATGTTAACAGCAACAGTGCTTATATACTGCTCTTCTAGACAGATTAGTGCCCCACAGAGCAAGTTAGTGTTATTATTATTCCCACAATACAGCTGGGGAGCTGGGGCTGAAAGGAGTGGCTTACCCAAGGCTACCTGGTGAGCTCATGGAAGTAGTGGGATTTGAACCAGCAGAGTGCTGATTAGCAGCCAAACCACTTAACCACTGAGCTACAGCAGCTTGCCCCAACTGAGGAAAAACAGCAGAGCAGAGTTATGTGATATCTGTTGCACGTGCTTGGGTGCACTCACCATGCTGCTGTGTACTGAGCCAGACCCTTGGTCTATCAAAGTCAGTGTTGACTACTCTGACATGCAGCAGCTCTCCAAGGTCTCAGGCAGAGAACGGACTTTGCCAACATCTGTTACCTGATCCTTTTGGCAGGAGATACTGTTTTGAACTAAAGTTGCCAACTTTCAAGTGAGGCCTGCAGATCTCTCAGAATTACAACTCATCTCCAGACTACAAAAATGGCTGCTTCGGAGGCTGGACATCACACCCGGTCGAATCCCTCCCCTTCCTAAACCCTGTCCTCCCCAGGCTCCACCCCGACACTGATTTGAACTTGGTACCCTCTGTGCATCCAAAGCAGGTGCTCTGCCACTCTGAGCCTGGAACTAGATGCTCAGCCACCTACCCGCACGGGGCGGATTTCATTCCTAGAGGTCTGGGCGAGGGAAGACGCACTCTCCACATCTGGATAATGCTTAAAAGGAAGGCATCCTTCACAAAGTTCCTCTCCCAAAGCAAAACCGCTTGATTTTCTGGACAGGAACTAGAAAACAGAGACTCTCTGACAAATAATGGGATGATGTGACAAGGAAAGCAAGGAGGGGGAGTGAGAAAAATTTGGGGGGAAGGTTCTCGCTTCTCCTCTCTACCCCATTTGGCCCTGCCTCGTCCATAGCTCCCTTTGCAGCCAGGCGTTCCTTTCCTTCTCCTGCAGTTGCTCCCCCGCCCCGCCCAAACACGCCACCCCCTTGTCACTCACCTCTTCCCGCAGAGCTTTGTAATGCAATGCAAAGCAATCCCCCCCTCCCGGCGTGGGGCCAAGAAAAATCTTTCCCTATCAGTGGGAAGGAACGGGGCTCTCCTGCCAGACAATCTTTCTCACATTCTTTTCGGCTCTCTCTAGGACTCGACCGTGAACTCGGTGGATTTAACCGTTGCAAGCGCCTCACCTTCACTCCAGTTCCTTAGCTGAACGCCATTGGTTAGTGTGTGGAAACTTTCTGGCTTTTGTGTTTCAACAAACAGTTCTTTTCTTTCAAAGCAGCCAGGTATTTCAGTAGCAACGCCTCCAAATTACGTGCAATGAACCTCCCAGGGGAAAGCTTTTTTAAAAAGAGGCAAAGTGCCTGAGAATGTGCAGAATGACTTTTGCGTGTGTGTGTGTGCAAGGAGTCAGCTCCAATTATAAGAAAGCAGCTCCTCATCTCATTCTGTAAATACCATGTTTATATCAACAGTGGGGATATAACGAAAATGTGCAACTGTTTTTGCCGCAGTCTGTATATTCAGACGCTTATTTAAATACATACAAGGGCCATGGATGGCACACAAAAAAATCATAACTTTCTGGAATTGCCAGAAAAATAAATCATGCTGGGAGATAATTAAAATTGCTAATTGAAATTATTAATTCCACAGCTGTCAACAAGTTTAAAAACATTTACAGTAGAACCCTCAGAAGCCTATGGAAGTCAATGGACTTAGTAGGGTGTAATGCGGCTCAGAATTACATTTAGCTAATTAGTCATTTTGTGTTTGAGCCAACACGTTGATCAATTAACCTCTTAAATAAACATGTATATTGCCAAAGCTGCAGTGTGTATGTTATTTGAATTATTATAAGAGCTAGGTAATAAACATAATGAAGAAATGCTACCATTCTGGCAGAAGGAAAAGCAATCTTTAATATTTAATAAAGGACGTATTTTTAATTTTTAAAAAATCTCTTATTGCGCATTATTTGGAAAAAGCTTTTGCTGTGGGGAGAAAACAAAATAAAAACTTCACAAGCATCCCTTGAGTGTATCGAGGTCAATAGGCTTATAGTGAAACTTGGTCTAAAGTGCAGCAGCAACATGATTTTAACTGGGAATGTAGTTTTGTTTAGTCAGCATTACCCACAAATTTTTCAAGCTTTCATTTACATCCTTAAGGACTAGAGACATTGGTGTTTCTTTGTTAAAAGGTACACTGAAACTCTCACAATGCTAAATTCCATACCTGGTACAAACATCTGTATTTGCACAGCATGATCCTGCACGCAGCCTTGTTGGACGTCCCCTAAATTTTTCTTGGTATTTCTAATGCTCAGTTTTCCTTTTCCATGCATAACATATTGTAAACAGAGAGCTGGAGAGCCTTGTGTGTCTCAAGGGGAAAATGTTTGTGAAGAGGCTGTCCTTGAAGCCAGAGTCCTAGAAACCTGAAGGGCTGTGCATCTGTGAGGAGGTATTCTAGACAGGTCCCACAATTAAATGGAGAGCACACATTCAGACATCACTACAAACCTGTTTGGGGGTTTGGAATGGGCAGTGCACAGCTTGTTTGCCATGTTTGCATACTCCCTCCTACCTCCCCTTATACACAGAGCGCGATTGAGAACTTTTGGGTTTGGGAAGCAGCCAATCAAATTCCAATTTGCTGTGATGTCCAAATGCTGTCACCTGACCAAACTGGAGTTTTTGCTCCCATTCCCCCCAAACAGGATTCCAGGAAGTTTTCTACCATGCCCCTCCAAGACGGACAAGCAAGCTGCATCTGTGCCCATCAGAAACAGGGTTTTTTTGTTGTGACATCTGAATATGGGCAGAAAGAATGGTCTTGAGCCTTCTGTGTTCCTCAAACTAGGCTGTCGTCATCCAGGAGGGAAAAAGAAACTGCCTTGCTGAGTTGCTGGAGAAGACAGCCAAGCTACATAATACTAAATGATTTCCTGCAAAGAAGCATGAGGATAAATGAGAAATACCATGTACTTCAGCTTTCTAGTACTACAACACAGCTGTCTGGACTACTAAAATTTGGGTTTAGAAGAACTTGCTAAACTAGACCTGAATTTGAGTGGTACAGCATACGAGGGTTCTGGTTTTGTTTTGAACTTCCCCTTCCACAGCGTGCTCGATGAGAAGTTAGGACTGGGGAAGCACAATATATACCACAACCCTAAATTCACACTCTGCCCCGTTTGTAGCTGTTTGGGGTGTGTGTATGCAGGAGTACATGATTAATTAGCACTGGTGGGAATGTTTTTCCTCTGATCCTAATTAATGCCTCTCCCAGCTTCAGATAAATCAGAACCCATAAAAAGGTATATCCTGTTAAGACAGGTGTGTGCGAGTGAAGATCAGGGTTGAAGGATGTACACAGGCAACATCCTTCAGTCTTAATTTCCCTCCTGGCTCCTTCAGATTATCAGCTGCTAGGGGACTCAAACAGGCCCAATTTGCTTTCACTCATTTTTCCTCCCCCAGTCTTTAATCGACAGTTAACATCCTGTACCTTTCAGAGGTCAGTGAGCATGCATCGTGCTCAATGGGCCATGCGGGAAGTGTGTATCCTTTCGAAAATAAAATTTCCATACCAGTGTTTTTCTACCTGGGCAGAACTCCGAAAGCCTTATCTTATCTGAGCGGCCCCTCTTCATTGCCCTAATGAGAGGCATAAGGCTTTCAACTTTGGTATCAGAAACCAAGAGGATAATGCTCTAAACCAGGTTCATGTGTGCTGTGCCAGGAAACCAGTGTGGCTTCTCTACAGTGAGAACTACAGCAGGCAGACAGTTCTGCTAGAATAGCTATGGTATTTATACCTGACCAGTCTCCAGAAGCCTCATGTCTGCCATTTGCAGCAGCTGATACTGCACATCTTTTTTGTGCACGGGGACTCAATTATGTATATTGTCCAGTCACTCCGTAGACTAAATCTCACTTCCTTAACAGGAGGTCTGCTATTCTGGCTGGCCCTGGTTCCCCAGCCAGTTTCTCCATCCGTTATTCCAAAAGGCCAAGGCGGCACTAGATCTTGAGGTCAGTTATTGGGGAGCAGAGAGATGAAGGTTTCTGTTTTAAGAATATCTCGGCGGTACTGTAGCCGTCAGCCAAGAATCTGAAAAACCCTCTCACACTAGGCCTCTGCCTAGAGGCACAGGGAGCGGAAGCATTGAACAATGTCATGAGGTCATGTTCAGGTTTCACCAGAGAGTTTTGGGGACTTCCTAGAGCGTTGTGACATTGTCTCTACCCACAACCCCATTTCCTGGTTCCATTGAGTAAGTACAGTGTACACAGAAGCATCAGCAAAAGATCTGCCACCAGCAGCAAGTGGCAACCTTATTCCACACATACACAAAAAATGCAGCTCTGTAAAATACATTAAGGCGGACCAAGGAGTATCCATAAACAAAATAAAGGTGATTTGTGAACATTCAGCAGGAGGAAGGTTCTTTAACAGCCACCCAGCATGGCAGTGTTCAGATATCTGGGGAATCCTTTCCTACACTGGAACCCTTTTATGTCTGCGAGGAAACCTAGCGCATTACAGAATTCTGGAGCATGCATACCCTGCCCAACATTGCATAGATGAAACCTCGTACACTCCAGTATCTGGGTGGGTCTAGAAGCAGGCAAAACATGGATGCCAGGGAGAAAGCCAAGGGTGTAACTGGATAACTATGGAAGGTCTGGGGTTCACAAAGTAGTTCAAAGTACAAAAGTCGCAAAAGCAGAAAGTAATAAAGTGCATGCAGAAGAGATAAAAGAAGCCAAATCCACAGATTTCAGTTTAGGTTACATATACATATATATATATACATATATGCACATACACAGAGAGTGAGAGAGACAGACAGAAATCAAGAATAATGTTATGGAATCAAGTATGCAGACAATGTTCCAGAAAACATTTATCCAATTTAGAGATGCAGAACACAGAGCCAGGGAGGTGATAGGACTGGTCTCACAAAACACACAGAAAAACACAGCATAGCCCCAAGCAAATTTTCTCAGAATTGTGCACAGGTTGTAAACTGTTCTATGCATACTTACCTTGAAATGAGTTCAGTGGGGCTTATTCTCACATCCAGATTGGAGCCCCTCTGGCAGAAAGTCTCACTCCAAAGTAAATCCCAACAAAATCAATGTTAATTGCTGCCAGGTAAACCTGGCTAGGATCAGGTTGAAAGTCATGGATCCAGTTTTAAGATACTACAGGCGTAGGCGCTGATACATTTCAAGTTTCATTTACAACCAGGTTATAGCTGAAACTTCTTCATTCAACAAAAATCAAATGATTCCAATTTAACAACATAAAATCAAAACATTGCTTTAAAATATATAGATGAAGAGGAAGACTTCTTATCCATGATCTCTGCCAGATTTTACGATGAGGTGAGGTACCCTCTTGAAGCTCATCCCTACCACTCACAACACAAGTTTGGCCTCCATGGCACTGGAGGAGTGTGCACACAAAACATGGGTGGGTGGGGGGTACGAGTTTTTTTTTTAACACAATTTTTCTTTGACAGAAGCAACCCTTCCCTACCTGGACTCCCAGCCATTTTATAACCTTTCCTTTAAGAGAGTCAATATTCTCTTACCAATTTTTTCTTTGGTTCTTCAGATTCTTCAGCTGGAGATGCCCTGAACTGGGAGCCTTCTGCAAGAAAAGCAGGGACTGCCACTGAAGACATAGAGCGGGACCACAAGTGACGCTTGACACAGGTTGGACACTTGTCAGCTTCCCTCAAGTTTTGATGGGAAATGTAGGCGTCCTGGTCTTGCAGCTTCGCTCTCTGACTGCTGTCCAATGGACTTTTCAACTGTCACTTGTCCAACATTCCGCCAAGCTGCCTACATTTCCCATCAAAACTTGAGGGAAGCAGACAAGTGTCCAACTAGTGTCAGGCGTCACTTGTGGTCCCGCTCCTACACGATACGCTTGTCCCGGGCAGAACCCTGGGTCAGCTCGACAGACATGGTCCAGGATGGGAAAAGGGGCTTGGATCCACCCACTCTATTATCCTAACCTGAAACAGCACCAGAGACCTGCTATTTGCCCCAACAGGGAAAACTAATGTGTGGCTCTTCAGTAACTATTAAGACTGCCCAATTTAAAACACCACCGGGATAGAGAGGCTTCAGTTCTCTCTGCTCTGGTACGCTTCCAAATTGAGCCAGCAGGCACCCGGGAAACCTGGCAGGCACAGGCCACATCTGTCAACTGGATCATCGGGGACATACCTAGGAAAAGTGTAACATGTAGGCAGACCCTCCCATTCTTTCTGCTCTTTTAATCTGCAGCTGCCTTGACAGTTCCTTCTTGCAATGGACCAGAAGATGGAAGACCATAAGGAGGCTGTCAAGAGAAGTTTGCTCTTTGGAGGTTTCTTTTGTTTTGGAGCTTAGGAAATTTTGACTTTTTATAAAAAAGAATGGAGCGTCCCATGAAGGTTTGAGAAACAACTATATATGGGTGTGGATGGGAGGGTAACAGGTGGCAGTAAGGAAGCCAGGTTGCCCACCACAGCAGGCAAGCTCCTACCCCTGCAGCCACTCAATGGACCAGTGGAAGCAAAAAATGGGAGGGGGGAGGACGTTGCGCAACATGGTGACATCATTTTCAGGTGAAGACTTAAAAGTGATGTCACTGCATTAAGCAACGCTCTAGGAATTTCCTCAATCTCTATGGTATTAACCATAAAGATTGGGGGGATTCTCAGAGCATTAGTCAACACAGCGATGTCACATCCGGGTTTTCACAAGGTAGTGGTCATCATCATGCCAAGCCCTTCTCAAGACTCCTTGGAGAGCTGCAATATGCTGTAAGGAGATGACTTACTCTGATTTCCTTTCTTTTCTGTGCTTTCTTTAAAGGTAGGGTCCAGCCTGGAGGAAATGATGATTGTGAAATATGAAAAAGAAAAAAACATTAAGCCCATCTTTGAAACATGAGCCGTGCCTCCCTTCAATGAATATAAATCCAGAGGAATTAGCTGTTAGTCTGTAGTCACAAAATAGTAAAGAATCCAGTAGCATCTTGAAGACTAACCAACTTTATTGCAGCATAAGCTTTCGAGAACCTCAGTTCTCTTCGTCAGATCTGACAAAGAGAACTGTGGTTCTCAAAAGCTTATGCTACAATAAAGTTGGTTAGTCTTAAAGGTGCTACTGGACTCTTTACTATTCAAAGTATATGTCATCATTATTTATAAAAGGCTATGGTGATAAACTGCAGAGGTGACAGCTTTGACCGGGCTCCTGCCAGGATTCTTTGATGGGCAAAGTAGTCCCAAGCTCTCAGGTGCACATTCACAGTATACCTGGAAATGGCACCCAAACGTACTGCTCTTGCTTGTAAAATACTTGGAGAACCTGATGAACATGTGCACTCGTTGCATAGTCCCATAAACCGCAGACTCCTCTTAGCTGGACTGAATCAGAACGAGCAAGGAAGAGGCACTGTGTAAGACCGGGGAGGGTTACCTTTTCGGCCTGTTAGATTTGCTGACAATGCCGAGAGCACTGACCAGTGACTATTTAGCAGTGAAATGTGTAGTAAGACTGAGGCCATTCAGAGAAAATCAGGACACTTTGGAGGGAGATGATATAGCTACGGCAGAACTCGTAATGGCACAGAGCATGTTCTAGGACAAAAAAGTGAGGCTACACGCCCTATTTCACCAATGTACTGCAAGAACTGAAGACATAATTCATTCAACATTCTCTCCCTGTGGCTGCTAATTGCATAGGAATATGGGAAGTGGAAGAAGGAAACTCCCCTTCTGAGGTCTCGTTTTCATTGCACTCATATTACCTGTGCTGGAGCTGTATCATTTCACAGTACAGGTGGGGGACTCACAAAAAGGGAATGTTCCCACTACACACAGAAAATCAGTTGTTGAGGGAAAAGGCTAAACTAGAATCCTTTCCCCTGGCACTCTAATTTTCATTGGGGAAGGGATTATATGGATGGATAAGCATTAGTTATGTCACCCCTCACCTACAGCCTGAAATAGCACAAACCAGACGTACTTTTACAACTTCAGTGAGAGCTAAGCCCAAGGAACTCCAGGAGTCCTTGGAACATAATTTGAAAACTGTGCATTAGTTATATCATTAGAAGCCAGGGGCAGGGGAAGAGACCAAAGTCAATGCTTTTTTTAAAAAATATTCAGTGGATTCATTGCAGGGAAATTTAACTGTTTGAGATGAGGCCAAATTTAACACCTTTCTGCAAAACGTTTTGATCAAACATGTATGTTTTATATTTAGAGTTTCCAATCCTTGCAAAAAAAAATTCAGGGTGAGGCAAGGGTTAATAAGGCCAGTGCAGGTAGAACTGGGCTTTGTGACAGGTGTTTCCTTATTAAGAAGGTAATATGGGAACTGGCCCTAGTTTGCAAACAGTTCTGGTCAAACCTTCCTTGGAATACATAGCCTAATGACAAAAAAACCCTGCCTGTTGTATTTTCCTTCCAGTCTTACGTTTGAAGGTTTAGTTCTCATGTGAATGTTCAGATCTTAGCAAACGCTGTACTCAGGATAAAGCATTTTTCATCACAAACTTCCACTCTGTGCGGAATTTGCTGGAGTTCATGGAACCATTTCTAAGTCTCCTCACGGTTAGAACTTTTCAATAGCTCTTGTCTGTTCTGATTGGGCTTTCCGGCATACCCTAAAGGTTGAACTATGCCCCAAACCATTTCCACATTCTGAGTACTGATATGGCTTCTGTCCTTTTCGATGTCTCTAACAGGCCATAAGTCTTGGACTCCAACCAAACTTTTCCCAAAGTTTTAAACACACATGGCTTCCTTCCAGTGTGAATTCTGTTCTGGAGACAGAAGGAACGAATCCTTTTCCTCATGGTTACGTCCCTACTTTACATGGTATCTTTTCTTTCATATGCTCTACGAGTTGAATGATCACTGAAGCTTTCCCAGTAACCCGTGCACGAACATGAGTTCTCTCTATTGTGGATTTTCACTCATGCAGTTAAGGTTGGAGCTATCAGTGAAACTTTTCTGATGCATTGAGCATTGATAAAGATTTATCTCCAGGATGGATCATTTCATGGAACTCAAGTTCTTTAGCACTATAGAAACTTTCCCACATCCCGAACAGCTAGTAGAAATCTCTTCCAATGTGAATTTTTTCATGTGCTGTAAGTGTTCCTTTTTGACGGAAACTTTTCCCACATTTTGAACAATTATATGGTTTCTCTCCAGTATGAATTCTCTCATGAGAAATAAGGTTGGAACCGGTACTAAATCTCTTCTGACACACCGAGCATTGATACGGTTTGTCGCCAGCATGAATTCTCTCATGTGCAATGAGGTTAGAACCACTAGCAAAACTTTTCTCACATATGGAGCACTGATGTGGTTTTTCCCCAGTGTGAATTTTTTCATGTGTTCTCAGATTTCCCTTCTGATGGAAGCTTTTCCCACACTTTGCGCACTTGTAAGGTTTCTCTCCCGCATGAATTCGCTGATGTGCAATAAGGTTGGAGCCAGAACCAAAACTCTTCAGACATACTGAACATTCATATGGTCTCTCTCCAGCATGAATTCTCTCATGTGCAATAAGGTTAGAGACACTAGCAAAACATTTCTGACATACAGAGCACTGATGCGGTTTCTCACCAGTGTGGATTTTTTCATGTGTTCGAAGGTTTCCCTTCTGATGGAAACGTTTCCCACACTTTGTACATTTGTAAGGTTTCTCGCCAGTATGAATTCTCTCATGTACAATAAGGTTGGAGCCACTAGCAAAACTCTTCCCACATACGGAACACCGAAACGGTTTGTCTCCAGCGTGAATTCGCTCATGTGCAATAAGGTTGGAGCCGCTAGCAAAACTTTTCTCACAAATGGAACATTTATGTGGTTTCTCTCCAGTGTGAATTTTTTCATGCGTTGAAAGGTTTCCCTTCTGGCGGAAACCTTTCCCACATACTGGGCATTTATATGGCTTTTCATCAGTGTGAGTTCTCTCATGAACTCTAAGGTCAGAGCTTCTTCTGAAACTCTTCCCACACTGACAAATGTGGAGTTTTTGGCCATCCTTGGTGTCTTCCTGAATAAAATCACCGTCACCAATAACGATAGGTGCATCCACACTTTTCCCTGGTTCAAGTCTCTGCTCTTCCTGTGGTCCCTCCAGATTCTCAAGCCTTGTTCCCTCCTCACAGTACTGGTAGGTGCTGCCTGTCTTTGGCAATGCTTCCTCTGGGGCCACTTGCTCAGAATGATTTTGATGTATATTATCCATTTGGCTCACAAGTACCTGCCCAGCACCTGCAGGGACAAACAGAGTCACGTGTTCTGTTCAGGTTTAATTTTCCCAACAGACAGTCAAATAAAAAACCTAGGAGGAAGATGTGAAAGCAGAGTGTGCCTCTGAACATGCTGTGCCCTTACACTGTTGGAAGTGATTCAGGGAGACCTGGGCCGTTTCCAGATGGCTTACCTGAAGCCGCTCCATGCCGCAATGTTGTGAATCGTGCCGGGGAAAACGCGAAATATGGCGTTTTCTCGCGCGAGTTTTGCGTGACGTAAACGCGATGTTTCGCATTTCCCCGGCACGATCCACAACATTGCGGCATGGAGCGGCTTCAGGTAAGCCATCTGGAAACGGCCCTGGGTTCGAATTTCATTTGGCCATGAAGCTCACTGGCTGATTTTGTGACAGTCATTCTCTCTCAACATAGCCTACTTCACAGTGTTGTTGTGAGGATCAAATGGAAAATGCTCTCTGACAGGATAATCTGAACTCCTTGTAAACTGTAGGAAATAAACATAATCACTTAAATGTGAGCTGAGTGGCCCTTTGCTTAGTAGGCCGGGGTCTTCCAAGGCAAAGAACATCACACAACTATATATCATGTAGTGTGCAGACATTCTTGCAGCCTGAATTTACATTAGGCCCATGCTGAGAAAAGAAAAGAACTTTAACCCTTCAATCTCCACTCAGTTTCTCTAACTAAAACTGGGCTCTGCACTTTGATAGCGTTTTAAAGGAGAAGTCATGTTTTTAAAGGGCAATTCTTTAGAATATCATCAGCAGAGCAGGGAAACAAGATCAGAATCATAAAACTGAACAGAGATCAAAAAGCTAAAACCAGGGCTATTTTTCTGGGAAAAGAGGTGGTGGAACTCAGTGGGTTGCCCTCAGAGAAAATGGTCACATGGCTGGTGGCCCCGCCCCCTGATCTCCAGACAGTGGGGAGTTGAGATTGCCCTCCGTGCCGCTTGGAGGGCAATCTCAACTCCCCTCTGTCTGGAGATCAGGGGGCGGGGCCACCAGCCATGTGACCATATTCAAGAGGTTCCGGAACTCCATTTCACCACATTCCAGCTGAAAATAAGCCCTGACTAAAACCCCTCTCCCTTTCCAGCAAAGCCCAGTGACAAATTTGAGGCTGCACCAGCCTACAGTTGCATTTTTACAGACTACCAAAGACGTGTCTTTCTCGTGGCTTTGTCACGCCCATAGCCCTCCACTCTTTCAGGATTCAGCCTATCTCAGATTCTTTATTGCTACCACAATTTTATTCCCACCCTACAACCTCTATTTTCTCTGTAAGTCTCTTCTCAACTCTCCTGGTTGCTTCCTTCAGAACCAATAGGGATTCTGTAAGTGATTCTCATCAAATGTGGAAATAAGAGAACTGGAGGTTATCTTGAGCACCTGGCTCTGGCTCCATGGGAAATCAGGGACACAATGAGTGATTCCGCACATGTTGGATAATGCACTTCCAATCCTCTTTATAGATCATTTGGAATGGATTTTTTCATATGCGGAACAAAAAATCCACCTCAAACAATTGATAAAGTGCATTGAAAGTGCATTATCCAACGTGTGCGGAATCAGCCAATGTTAGAAGCGAGCTCCCATCTGGCCCTGCTTGTTTCCCATCTTCCCTATCTGGAGTGCATATTTAGTATAGGGAAAATGTCTTGACCAGGAAGGAGAGTGTGAGTGAAAGAGAGAAAATGTGGGTGGAGTCAAGTGTGTGCATACAATGACCCAAGAAATAACAGGCATAAGGAACCTATTCTGACCCCCCCCCTCCTCACACACACCAGTTTCCGTGAGACCACAGGACTGAGGGAAAGGCCTCGATTACCAACCACAGGAAAAAAGGCTTCAGAACAGTTGCACCACCTTTTGTTCAAGCTATATGAACAAGCAAGGGAAGAGCAGCCTGGCCCAAATTTATTTATTGGACATAAATCCTCTCAAACTGATCTCCCTCTCCCACCTTTTCCTTACACTTCCCCTTTCCTTCGTGTTTTGTCTTTTCAGTGTACAAGCCTGAGGGCACAGCCTGTCTCTCTTTGTTGACATTACCTGCTTTGGGTGATGCCAGTCTGAAAAGCAGGATATAACTACAATGAACAAACCAAAGCACGTCTTTGTGGGAGCTGGAACTATTCTCCCCCCTGAAAAGAAGGCAGAGACTTTGTGCTTCATTATGGAGTTCTGTTGTTAATTATGCAGAAGAGCGCAGATTAAAGTTTCACACTTATTTCATTGCTGCTCAGAGCCTGCTAACTAACAGGAACTGTGAGACACAGTCAAGACTCCACATGGCTTACGGGAAGCCTTAAAAAATTGGGGAACGCTCGCTTGCAATGAATATTTACTTCATCCGGGAAATTGGCAAAAAAAAGCACCTCAACCAAAGTCAGTGCTGCTTTGAAGGGGGGGGGGACTTGGATTTGCAATGGATATTAACACTGAAGCACAGCAGCCTGGCTGTATTTATGGGGAGAATAAAATTTTATGGCGGTAACCACAGCAACAGGGAGACAGCATTGCCTGGAGAAGCTGTGAAAACTCACTGCCCTCTGCTTGTACTCCAACAAACCTAGTTTTCATTCTTTGAGCTGTGTGGCCTTCTTGTATCACAATTCTCATACATGTTTATTCACTGTACTCAATGGTGCTTATTCTAAAATAAGTGTGCACAGGATACCATCTGGATGTGTCTGAGGGAGCATACAAGCAAAGTGTAAAGGCAACACCTCCCTCCTCCCTTCTGTAGGTCTCCCTCAACCCACAAAATCTGATGTTCAGAGATATACTGCTATTTAGGATGGAGGTTCCATTCAGCTGTCATGACTGTTTCTTTTTTCAAAAAGCAAGGAAATTCTTGGATGAAAAAAAGCAAACCATGGCATTAAGACAGACCTGCCAAGAAATTAACTCGTGCTCCATTAACTTCTGTGCAGTATAATCACATACAGTATATATACACATCAGCAATGCTCTCACTTACCAAACTGCCCCCACCCCTGTAACTGGAATCCTGCAAGATGGAGTTCCACAAGTAAATTATGCACTGTAGGAAGACATCCTTCCTTTTGTCTATCCTGAACCTACAGCCCATAAATTTCATTGTGTGTCCCTGATTTTTAACATTACAGGGGAGAGCAAATAATCAGGGTTTGTGTACATTTTTCTACACTAGAAATTTTTTAGACTTCTACAACTTCCCTCTTTGGTTGTCTTTTTTTAAAAACTACATTGGTAAATGTGGATTATCACCTAATGCCATCTCTGTGGTAACAGTATACAGAAAGTTCATGAATGGGTTCAAGCTACACTTAATAACGAAGCTTAGCAAATAACCTGGGGCCCTGTCATTATTGCTTAGCCTAACTTATCTCATAGAGTTGTGACAATAAAAAGGCAATGCAGCCATGCACATCAGCCACTTTGGGACTCCTTGAAGGAAGTGTGGGATGAAGATGTAGTTAACGTAAGCTAATAAGGACAACAACAACATATGATTTATATACTGCCCTTCAGGACAACTTAACACTCGCTCAGAGAAGTTCACAAAGTATGTTATTACTATCCCCACGACAATCACCCCATGAAGTGGGTGGGGCTGAGCGAGCTCTGGAAGAGCTGTGACTGACTCAAGTCACCCAGGTGGCTTCAAGTGGAGGAGTGGGGAATCAAACCCAGTTCTCCAGATTAGAGTCCAGCTGCTCTTAACCACTACACCAAACTGGCTAGAGAACTTTATTAAAAATAACTCCTCAGGAACCAGACTCAGGTCTTAATTATGTGTTATAAATTCCCGGGGTTGTGTCCAGCTCCACTAGGAGGACTTTTGCTCAAATGCGTAATGCAAGTTTCTGCCCATGACATTTTCCCAACCTGAAACAGTTTGTGGGTCCGCTATTTTCCCATGTGTACTCTACCAGGGCAAATAGTGCTCTCCTCTTGGCAAGAAACTGCGGGCTGAGACATGAGGGGGCTCTGTTGCATAGATTGCACGATATCATTTCTGGGGCGAACCAGGATGTGATATACCACCTATCTAGGACTCAGTGGAAACCCTATGGTTTTACCAATAAAGTTTCTTGTAAGTCCTTGAGTGGAGTAACTTCATTTCTGGGTTCCCCCTGGAAATGATGTCACACTGTTGATGCAAGAATGATTTTTGCATTATTTTCCCCCTGTTGGCCTACCAAGCAGCGACAGGGGACAGAAGCTGCCAGCAGGAGAGCAATTCTACCTGGAGCAATTCTACCTGGAGCAGCAATTCTACCTGGAGACATTTCAGATCAGGAAAATGGCATGGGGGTGATGGGGCTTGAGCCATTACCCTCCTTGCCATTTTCCTAACCTGAAAAAGCTGCAGGTAGAATTGCCAATACAATTTGTGCCCCCACATGTTTGGGAATTGTTTCCAAGCAGGAAAACTTACAGCATATTTCTGATTACCAAGACCCACAGAAAAAGGAAGCATGTAGTTAGGCCCTCCGCAAATTTGTCTTTTTAGGTTTCAATTATCTAAAATAAGAAGCGTATTCTGCAAGCTTGTGCGGTGAGGGCAAAAGCTTTCTTCCTAGCCCTTTGGCTCATATTTCTGGATCAAGGCCTACAGCTCAAAACGCAGCAAATAATTTAAACTTTGAATTATTTTTGTGTAATTGCCATCACAAGTTATAGTTTGAACCAAAAAGTTCTCATAGCCGCAGACTGAATATCTTCTGCTGCTTTCAGAACATTCCAGGTGTTCAGTATAAAATATTAAAGAGCCAGCTGGGCTACAGGCCCAACAAAAGCAGCCAAGGGGAAGCAATACATAAAGGCAGTGGTTCCCAATTTGGCTGCACCGATGTATTTCCTGCTTCTTCCTCAAAAGCAAAGGGCCAATCCTGGCTTCTCTCCACCTCATTGAAGCAGGAGGTGCTCCAGAAGAGCCTAGGAGACGTCACTTTTATATCTGCAGGGAGCAGCCAGTTGGAAACAACTGCCTCCATCTTAGGAGGATGCTCAGTTTAGAACCTCCCAACATCCTGTGACTAACTCCATGGCAGCCATTTTGTGGTCAACTGTGCTCCACCTGGCAGCCATTTTGTGGTTCCTGTTTTCAAAATCCGAAAGTGCCCACAAGCTCAACAAGGTTAGGAACATCATCTTTAAAATTTTCCCCCCAAACTGGCTTGAGTCGCTTTCTACCACTTTCCTCCCAACTCTGCCCTTTCTTCTCCCCCCACCATCTTTTTTCTTACTTACAGCTGGCTGCACACAAATAGCTCACAAGGCCTACTTAGGCAGTGAGAGATAAATAGGGTTGCCAGAAACCATGGGAGACTTTAGGGGATGGCGCATGGAGGAAAGGACATCTGTAATGCTTCAACGTCACTTATAGCTGGAACTCAGAAGTGATGTTGATAACACTTTAGGATTTCACCCAGTAAAACCCACAGAGATTTGAAAGATTCCTGGAGTGTCACCACCATCACTTCCAGGTTCCAGCTGGAAGTGATGTGGATGTCATTTACATCCTCCACCACACCCCACAATTTCCCAGCATCACCAGGGACAGAGAAGCTTCGGTGGGAGTTTGCCCACCAAGAATGGGCAAATGGCAACCCTAGAGATAAAATGGCTACTAAGGTCCTACTTCCAGAGATAGTGGTCTATCCTCAGAATGAGTAAATGGTAAACAATCCCCCGTCCCCACAGAAATGTGGAAAAATGTGGTGTTTAAAATTTGAGTGGAGTAAGCATGGAAATATTTTCTTCAAATTTCCTTAAAAGAGCAAGTAGCAATGGCTCTATAGCATCTTAAACAAGTATTTCTACATTGCTAAGTCATATATCAATCTGCTTCTTGAGAGGAATTGTTCAGGAAGTACACCCAACTGATGACCTCGGATCATTCTAGCATATGCTCACCATACCCTTGCTGATCAATGACGCCACATGGCAAAGAGGATAATTTTAGGTGAGCTGAAATGTTGGTCTGCAATAGAACAGCAGGATTTGAGTCCAGTGGCAGCTTAGAGACCAACAAGATTTTCAAAGTGTAAGCTTTCAGAGTCAGTGCTCCCTTCTTCAGACACAAGTAGGAATGGGAATTCCTGGAGCCTTTATATCCCAGCCAAAGTTAGGTGGGGTGTAACAAGATTACATGGTAAAGAAGGAGTCTGATACTTCCAGCCCACAGTACGGTGTCAAGGAAGAGAAGAGACTCCAAGAATACAGAAACTGACCGTTTTTGATACTGAGAGCCAGTTTGGTGTAGTGGTTAGGAGCAGCAGGACTCTAATCGGGCGAACCGCGTTTGCTTCCCCTCTCCTCCACTTGAAGCCAGCTGGGTGACTTGGGTCAGTCACAGCTTCTCAGAGCTCTCTCAGCCACACCCACCTCACAGGGTGATTGTTGTGGGGATAACAACAACATACTTTGTAAACCACTCTGAATGTGGAATTAAGTTGTCCTGAAGGGTGGTATACAAATTGAATGTCATTATTATTATATTGGCCAGTCATCTTCAAGCTTTGGAGACCCATCACCCACCTCTAACCCAACAGGCAACAGAAGATTTGCTTATTTTTTATTTATTTACTCTTTCTTAAAAACAACAACAACAACAACAACAACAACAACAACAACAACAGAGCATATCCTTACCTGTGGACTTCTCCTCTCCTCCCCACTCCGGCTTTGAATCCACATCAATCCATGTATCTGGCGGTGGAATCTCATCTCCCTCAGAAGGATTCTCAGCCACCCCCTCCCAAGAATCTGGCACCTAAAATAGTAGTGGAAAATCCCAATCAAGGGAAACAGCACATGTCTTGATTTTCTTCCCCAGAGGGCTGATTCCTACAATCAAGTGATTCCCCACAAACATTGTTGTCCCCAGCTGCTCTTTAGATGCCTTCACCACAGCCCAGATTTGGACATGCTGCAAAACACTGAAGTTAGACACTATGGTGACAACATAGCATGTCACACATAAATCCCTGGATTTTCACCACTCCAGGAATGAAAAACTGGGGAATCAAAGATTGTTTGAATCCAGCTTCAGTCTTTTTGAAAGGAATCTGAGCCCCTTTGAAATATCAGCATCAAAACATCTTACCTCCTCTTTCAGTCTAATTACTTGTTTCTGTTTCAACAAAAATTCTTCTGCCAGGGCCACCGCCTGCATGCAGGTCTCAGGGCCATGTTCCCGGACCCAGCTTTGCATTTCCTGGGGCAGGACTGTCAGGAACTGCTCCAGGATCAGCAGCTCCAAGATCTCTTCCTTCGAGTGTCTCTCCGCTTTCAGCCACTGACGACAAAGTTGCTGAAGTCTACTATAAACTGCTCTTGGCCCCTCTGCTTCTTGGTAGCACAGCTGTCTGAAGCGCTGACGCTTCTTCTCCCTTGCAATGGCGGCTGCTTGCAAGATGGCCGCCTTCACCTTCCCATAGTCCTCTATGTCTCGGACACTAAGGTTGCTGAAGGCCTGCTCGGCTTCTCCGCTGAGGGCCGGCAGAAGGAAGGTCACCCACTTTTCCTGAGGCCATCGGCACGCTGTTGCAACTTGCTCAAAGGAGGCCAGGAATGCCTTAGCATCATCCCATGGCGCAGGCTCCTCAGACATCTGCGAATTCCCCCATCCTGAGTGAGGGGGCTGCAGTGACCCCAAGAACTCCTGCCATTGGGATTCCCAGAGCTGCTGCTCCCCTTCTTCGGGTTCCAGTTTAATATATGGTGAGGTGATCGTCTTCAACTCCCCAATGCTCCCTACGTGTACGATCTTCGGGGCTTTTGATCCTTCCATCTCTGAATACAGCCTGAAGGCCTCTAGATTCTCCTCCTCCTTCACCAGTAGCGGGAGCGATCCTGCCCGTTCCTCTACAGACATATTCACCTCCAAATCCACAATCAAGTTCTCCATCAAACACGTGAAACTCCAGCAGAGCGGACAATCCTGGGGAGCCTCTGGGGCTGTTTTCTCTGGTCACTCCCTTTTTGAAGGTCCCCCACGTGCTACAGACTAGCAGGGTGTTTCTCTCCAAATGAGTATACAGATTTCTCTACAAAATGAGAAGGTCCAAGTTAGTAAACACACACACACAAATGTGGAAGAAAGTGCATACCAAAGGAGTCATAAACCTCAGGCCTAAGAGGAAATTGAACCACTGAGGGGGAGGAGAATGGATACATGTATCATTTGCCTGCTTATGAGTAGGGCTGTACGCTTCAGGATCCGCTTCGGGTAAAAAAAACCTGAAGGAGACCCGATCCGGAAAGCTTCGGAATACCGAAGCAAAGCTTTCCGAAGCATTCGGAAAGCTTCGGGGCTTGTTTAAAGGGCCTCGCCGCTGCTTGCAAGCAGAGGCGGGGCCCTTTAAACATCAACCCCCCACTTCCCTTGCAGTGGTTCCGGGCTGGCTCCTCTGCCGCCACAACACTGCCACGCTGCTGCCCAAGCCTGTGGGGTGGTGGGAAAGGCTGGAGCCGCTGCTTCCAGCCCTTCCTGCCCCTCAAATGGCCACGGCGTGCTGGCACCGTGGCAGCCATTTGAATGGCAGGAAGGGCTTTCTTCACCTCCTCTGGCCCTTCCTGCTCCTCAAACGAACGCCACGGCACCGGTGCACCGTGGTCATTTGAGGGGCAGGAAGGGCCGGAGGAGGCGGCTCCAGCCTTCCCCACCACCTCCGGGCTCAGGCTGCGGTGCAGCAGCAGAGGAGCCAGCTGGCTCCAGCCCACGCAGCCTTGTGCTGCTGCTGCCACTGCCATGGCAGCAGCGGCTTGCTACCCAGCTGATGACCCTCCCACCACCAGGTAAGTGGGTGGGGGTTGAAGAGGTC
This sequence comes from Eublepharis macularius, assembly GCF_028583425.1. Lineage (NCBI taxonomy): Eukaryota > Metazoa > Chordata > Lepidosauria > Squamata > Eublepharidae > Eublepharis > Eublepharis macularius. The sequence continues at coordinate 167,066,834 of NC_072793.1, read as the reverse complement.
TCCCCAGGGGGGGTGGGGGGTGGAGGGGTTGCCCCAGGGAGGATGGGGGGTTCCCCCCTTGCTTTAGTATGCTCCAAATCTTTACAAAGCATACCGAAGAGATTTCCGGAACCCGAATCCCAAGCGGCTTGCCGCTTCAGATTTGGAAGTATTCCGGATTTGGGAGTATTCCAAATCTCCCCGCCCATGCACAGCCCTACTTATGCGAGGCATTTTCTCAGTGAAAAATAAATAAAAATAAGGCTCCAGCCACGTCATTTCCAGCTAAACCATAAAGTTTCACCACAGAGTTCTAAAATTCCTAGAGCCACCTACTGTTACTTTTAGGTTGTACCTTGGAAATGACACACCAGCAACTAGGCTGCAGCCTTATTTTTATTTATTTTTTTCCTGCTGCACCTCCACCCCACTACTACCTGGGGGGCACATGCTAGCATTGCACCAACATTTCTGGTGACATTGTTATGGAATGTTACAAGATGCTCTAGGCTTTGCAATTTTTTAATGGTTTTACCACAGAATTTTTGTAAATCCTAGGGCATCCCATCATATCACTTTTGGTTTTCACTGGAAGTGACGTCAACAATGGTGTACCAGTCTCCAGCCACAGCCTGGCAACCCTACCAACCAGTGTTTGGGCTGCAGAAACGTGATGAATTATTAATTAACATGTCAGTCATCAGTACTGTATATTTTCAGTTATGCAAATGGCTCTCTCATACTTGCTCTTTGTTAATCTCTTCTTCTGAATTTTGATGAACTTTGGTTCTTTTAAGTATAAAAGGATGCTGATCCCTGGTCTACTATTTGATTGTGGTCATGTTTTGCTGAATATTCCATTTAGCTGAGCATGCCATTGGATTGCAGGGGCGGGTTGGATAAGTTTTATATATTTAATATTTTTAATGTTTGTAAGAAGCTGATGTTCCAGGATAAAATCCCAAAGAGCAGAGCTAGTTGGATGAGTGTTCACATTTCTAGAAACCTTGCCTTACATTTTCAAACATAATAATTTGGTACAGTGTGAAAATAATGCCTTTCAGTGTTTCATAGTAAAAATTAACTCCTGTTTTTGTAATTAGCATATCCACCTTGTCAATTATTAAGTATCATTTTTGTTCTGATCCAGATAATGCTTTCAAACGACTTAACCATTCTTTGATAATTTGACTATTCAATTGACCATATCTTTTTTGACAGGTTAAATGGCCACCCTCATAAAGATTTTTATTTTTTTAAAAAAACTGAACAGGGGAAAGGAATAGTCAGTTTTGGAGCTGGGCTTCACCTGCCAAAACTACTGACCATTACCTCCAAGCTCAGCTCCCACTGGCTCCAGCCTTGGTCTACCAGCCACTCCATGGTTCTACATCTCAGCCCACCCAAAACTACTCGCTCCACTCTGAACTCCAGCTCCAGATTCTAATCTGAGGGCCTATCCAAGTACCAGAATTTTGTACTGGAACTAAATTTTGTGATTCCAGGTTCAAAGCAAAACCCCAACATTATTTTCTATGTATTCTCTGCATCAAGATAAAACCCCATAGCAAAGCTAAAATCAAAGAACGTCTCCACACAGAGTGTGTGTGGGGGGGGGAGGTCTGCTGCTACAGCTGAACAACTCCCAGCATCAGCCTCGCCCCATTCCCCACTTCTTAGACCCGTGGGAGGAGATGTGACATCATGAGTTGGTGTGACACTGGCACATCTGCCCCCACCTTCCAATTTCTCCCGGTGGATTGTCAACTGCTTGTGGCAGCCATACCATCTTGGCTTTCTCCATCTTGGCTTCCAAACTCCAATTTTTTGGAGGGGGGGGGAAGCAACCAGACAATGTCATCTTCTACCTGTCCGCTTTCCAGGCCTTCCCCATTTTCCGTACATTCTCTCTCAAGCCTGGTTACCTCTGATGTTTCTGAAAAGAATGCAGCCCAAGCTGTTTGGACAGGCAGGTGCACATTTCAGAAGGTCTCCCCAGGTTGGCACCATTTTTCTTGCCTTGGCCCCTGCAGCTGCCATTTCCCTCCAGCAGCAGGGGGCTTTTTCAAGCTTAAAAATATCAATAGCATTGTAAAGATACATTGCCAAGATCCATTAGTTCCTCTGAAATATCACCTTTCATAGAAAAAGGTCTCGCACCCTTTTCACTACTGCTTACTTTTTTTAAAATGAAAGATGAAAGCTAGAAGACTGTGGCAACAGATATTGCACTGCGGCACAATAGCAATTACTGATTTTTTTAAAGCACCCCAAAATCTTCCAGTGCCCCAGCAGGGGACAAACGCAGGGAGAAATGGTGCCTGCAGAAGAACGTGTGCACAAAACTCTCCATTCATTGCACCAACAACAGGCAAACAGAAAATCCTTACCATGTGGAGGCAGCCAAACCCTCAGGCCCCTTAAAATTGCACAAATAAAACTAAATGAGTTTGTGCTGCAAAGTTTATTCGAATAGTAATAACATCATTTGATTTATATACCGCTCTTCAGGAAGACTTAACACCACTGCCGGCGCCAGGGTCTCTGGCGCCTGCGGAAACCCCGCCTCCGCACGCACAGCGCGCACACGCCATGGACTGCGCGATGACGTCATCGCGCAGTGCAAGCCGGGGCATTCGCTGGCGGATGGCTGGGGTGGCAGGCGGAGGCTGTTCTGCGCTCCGCCCCAGCAGCGGCTCGTGGCTGCTGCGCCCGGCTAGGGGCGTGTGGCGGCGGCACGGGGCTGGCTGGCTGCAGCAGCTGCGGGCCAGCCATGCCAGCTCCGCGGCACGCGCCTCCGCCCCCGACACCCCCTCCGGCGCCTCTCCAGGGCCTCGCTCCTGAGGCCACCGCCTACCTGGCCTCTATGGGTGCGCTGGCCCTGCTTAACACCCACTCAGAGCAATTTACAAAGTATGTCATTATTATCCCCACAACAATCACCCTGTAAGGTGGGTGGGGCTGAGAGAGCTCCTAGGAGCTGTGACTGACCCTAGGTCACCCAGCTGGCTTCAAGTGGAGGAGTGGGGAATCAAACCCGGTTCTCCAGATTAGAGTCCCGCGCTCTTAACCACTGCACCAAACTGGCTTCTGATTTTTTTTCACATGGAAATGAGCAAAATTTCCACACGTCCCTGAGGCCCTATCTTCCCTGGCCACTGAAAGTCACATCCACCCCTGTGTCCCAGCTTCCTTGCCTTTCCAACTCTCACAGACTAGAAACTCGCCTTTTTTTCTTTTAAGGACTCCATCACAACCTTTCCCAATCTCATAGACTAGAAACTCGCCTTTTTTCTTTTAAGGACTCCATCACAACCTTGAACTCTCAGAATTCACACAAGCCCAGCTTCTGTGGTTAAAGCTGAAATCCCAAACCTCTTCTTAAGGGCGGTGTGGATCAGTAGGCAGACACCCCCACCCCCCACTATGTATGCAGAAGGTCTGAGGTTTAATCCTCAGCATCTACAGGCAGTAGATTTTGGGAAAGATTTCCCACTGCCTGTCAGAGGAAACCACACTAGAGAGATCAGTGGGTTGATGAGTCAGCTTCCTATGTCCATTTATCTTGATTGGCATAAGAGAAAATATGCCCAAGTTTATCTCCCTCCAGATAGAAAACCAGATAACTCCTGAGAACTGGTAACACTCCTATTCTTGTAGCAAAGATAGCTGATTGAGACAAACACCCCACACCACCGTTATACAGTCTGTTGAAGGTTCCCCTGCTGAACGCTGTATTCATTGACTGGGAGCAGAAGGGGAGAACAGCCCTGGCCCAGCGTCTCAAGAAAGTTGTCAAAGTTAAACAGATACACAAATTAGTTTGTATAATTTCATCTTGCAAGAAAACTTTCCCAGCTTTCATGGACCGGAAGTTTGCTTTATTCTTTTACTGTCGTGTGCGCCTTTCCCCACTGCATCTATTACATAATGCCTTAATACACAAGAGAATAAGAAGGGTGTTTATGCAATTCATAAAAAGCAAAAGCATTCCCTCTCCATTCCAGTAGATAACAAAAATTGCCCAACATTCAAAAAACTTCTTTTGTCCATTGTAACATTTGGAATGTGACACAAATGTGATTCAACTCATCTTGGGTGTGTGTGTGTGTGTCTGTTTCCTTCCACTTCAGCAACTCTAAGCAAAGTTGAGACAGACAGTGCAATCCTAAACAGATGCAGAGGTGTTAGCCGTGTTAGTCTGTGGTAGCAAAATCAAAAAGAGTCCAGTAGCACCTTTAAGACTAACCAATTTTATTGTAGCATACGCTTTCGAGAATCAAGTTCTCTTCGTCAGATGCATGGTACAAAAACTGGTCAAATATAGAAGAGGAGGGGCTACAAACTAACACGCCAAACTCCTTTGAAGCCTCACACCAAAAGGAGATGTTTACATTTACTAGCAAAGGAATGTTTTGGTTGCATCCTCCCTCTCCCCCCCTAATTGCATCTTCTCTCTCCTCCCCCCTCCTCTTCTATATTTGACCAGTTTCTGTATCAGGCATCTGACGAAGAGAACTTGATTCTCGAAAGCTTATGCTACAATAAAATTGGTTAGTCTTAAAGGTGCTACTGGACTCTTTTTGATCCTTAACAGAGTTACTCCTGTTTAGACGGGAGTAACTCTGCTTACGATTGCAGTGTAACTCTCTGTATTCTAATCTTTTTTTAAAGCAAACATTCTGAGAAAGATGAACTCGGGGACCAGTACCAGATTCTATCCATGTTGCAGGTTAGAGCCTCTCAAAAACAGCCAAGCTCTGCCTCCGTATGCAAAGCTACAATCCTTAGCCAGGACAGTAATTGAATTCAGTCAGAGCAAAGATGGTTGGATCGTTGCCCTCCCACATTTCATGCATGGAAAGAGGGATGCTCTGGTTCCTGTGTAGAACCTGCGGTTCTTGCACCAAAGATCTCTGCTTGAGCCTCAGGTTGGTCCTCCCCTCCCAGCCTTAGAGACAATGCTCCATTGAACTGGTTGTTTTTTCTGAAAAAGGTTGTTTTCAGCTGGCTTCTGACAAGCAAGAAGCATTTGCAAAGTGACCGTAATGCAGAAAGCTGTCTTCTACCGAGTCAGACCCTCAGTCTATCCAGGAAAGAGTTGTCTACTCTGACTGGCAGTAGCTCTCCAGAGCTGCAGGTGAAGGACTTTCATATCACCTACTACCTGGTTTTTTAAACTGATCCTTTACCCTTTTCCTTTTTGACCCTCTGATCTTTTAACTTGAGAGTTTATTTACCTATCTTCTTCATTTAGACCTCCACTTTTCTCCCAGTGGCTTAAAACGTTCGCTCCTTCTCCACTTTTTTCTCACAACAACCCTGTTAGGTAGTTTAGGCGGACACTGTGTGACTGACCTAAGGTCACCAGAGAGCTTCCATGGCAGAGTGAGGATTTGAATTTGGATCTCGCAGATCCGAGTCTGACACTCTAGCTACTAAACCACATTGGGATAATGGGGATTGACCCTGGCAGTTTTCAAAACTCCACCATGTTTAGAAGAATCTTTAACCTTGCAAGGGATCCATTTAGTTTTTCCTCTCCCCTCTCTATAAAATAGTTGCAGCAGCAAATGATATGTTTACTAGCTGGATACACATTTAGACAAGCAATTCAGGAGATCAAGATTTTGTTATAGAATTAAGATGTACTTCCTGTCCCACGTGATGAGATTTCACTGATGGGGAAGGGAACTCTGCAGATGTGGACACTAATAAAGTGTTTAAAAGAAACGTACCCTCCTCCAACCCACCTCCCCAAAAGGCAAAAACAGGGGCAACAATTTGCCCTGGGGCAGGAATTATGAACAGTGTGTGGTTAGTTTGGAAAAGAGAACATGGATTTGGAAGACAGATTTCGCCTTCCCCATTTCCCTACCTGGCAGATCCTGGCTCGGCGTCTTGCTTAGAACCACAGATTCCCTGCTTCTCTCTTTTTATTCTACATTCACTGTTCTCTGCTGGCCTCTCTCCAATGCAATTTCTCCCAGACCTGGGGACAAGGAAGAAACGCAGAAGCTGATTTCTCACCAGTTGTAAAGAGGGGAAATGACTTCTCTCATATTTTTACAAGCCTTTCTCATGTTTCCTGGCCTCTCTAGGACTCATACATGCACTCGATGGATTTAACCTTTGCAGGCACCTCACCACTTGCCCTCCTTGCTGTAAAAGGTGCTGATTGGTTGAGCTTCAGTTATTCTCATTCCTTGCAAACCTTCTCACCTCTTTGTTCAACTTGAATGTTTGTGTGTGAGGTACTTAAAGAAATGCTGATATAACATGTGCCTCTGAACATGTGTACAGTGTCTTCGAAGGGTGGGCCTTTTATGTAAAATAGGAGAAGGCTAAATGTCTCTGAGAATGTGCAAAGTATCTTTTCTGTGTGTGGTGAACTAGCTATGGGACTTATAAACCCACATCTCACTCAGAAGGCTGCCTTTTTAAGTTTTATTTTTACATATTTAAGATTATTTATATGCTGCTTTTCTTCTGGAAGATGGGACTCAAAGTGGTTTACAAACTTTAAAGGCACAGACAATCTGAGATAGGAGCTATCACTCCAAAATCCTAATAAATCATATGTTGCATACATGTGTTATGTGTGTGTTATGTGCCATCAAGCTGCCTCCGACCTATGGTGACCCTATGAATGAAAGACCTCCAAAACGTTCTATCATTAACAGACTTGCTCCGATCTTGCAAACTGGAGGACGTGGCTTCTTTTATTGAATCAAGCCATCTCGTTTTAGGTCTTCCTCTTTTCCTACTGCCTTCTACTTTTCCTAGCATTATTGACTTTTCCAGAGAATCTTGTCTTCTCATAATGTGATCAAAGTACAATAGCCTTGATCTTGTCATTTTATCTTCTAGGGAGAATTCAGGCTTGATTTGGTCTAGTACCCACTTATTTGTCTTTTTGGCTGTCCATGGTATCCGCAGAACTCTCCTCCAGCACCACATTTCAAATGAATCAATTTTCTTCCTGTCAGTTTTCTTCACTCTCCAACTTTCACATCCATACATCATAATGGGGAATACCATAGTTTGGATTATCTTAATCTTGGTTCCCAGAGAGACATCTTTATCTTTGAGGATCTTATCTAGCTCCCTCACAGCTGCACTTCCAAGTCTCAATCTTCTGATTTCCTCGTTGCAGTCTTCCTTTTGGTTGATGATTGAACCAAGGGATAGAAAATCTTGGACGATTTCAGTTTCCTCATTGTCAACTTTAAAATTGTGTGATTCCTCAGTAGTCATTACTTTTGTCTTCTTGATGTTCAGAAGTAATCCTGCTTTGGCACTTTCTCCTTTAATCTTCATCAGTAGTTGTTTCAAGTCTTCACTATTTTCTGCCAGTAATGTGGTGTCATCTGCATATCTCAAATTATTAATGTTCCACCAATTTTCACTCCATCTTCTAGATCTAATCCAGCTTTCTTTATGATATGCTCTGCATAGAGTTTGAACAGGTAGGGAGATAATATGCATCCTTGTCTGTTACCCTTGTCAACTGGAAACCATTCTGTTTCCCCATATTCTGTCCTAACAGTAGCCTCTTGTCCAGAGTACAGGTTGAGCATCAAAACAATCAGACATTGTGGCATCCCCATTTCTTTTAACACTATCCATAGCTTTTCATGATCCACATAATCAAATGCTTGCCTGTAATCTATAAAACACAGGCTGATTTTCTTCTGAAATTCCCTGGTACGTTCCATTAGCCATTGTAAATTTGCGATGTGATCTCCAATGCCTCTTCCTTTCCTGAATCCAGCTTGAACATCTGGCATTTCTTGTTCCATAAATGGTAAGAGTCTTTGCTGTAGAATCTTGAGCATACACTCCTTGTACTACAAAATTTCAAACCTGGAGAAAAATACTGTACCAGTAAAAAACAAAGAATTAGCTGTGAAACACCCAAGTTCAGAACAGGAAGACAAAAAATACAAAGGCTGGCCAAAATGTTATTTTGGAGCTAATTTTAAAGAATCAGCTCTGGTGTTATGCCATCACTTCCAGGTCATGCCACAAGTGATGTCACTGATCGGGGGACCTGGACACGCATGCCCATTTCCCTGGTAACATCCTCCCTCATTAGCCCATTTCTCAGCTAGCAATAGGCAGGAAGAGGCAGGAATCACAGGGAGATGGCCCACCATCAACAGGCACCTGGCAACCATTGAGGGGAGGGACTTCAGGAGGATATAATGCCGAACAGTCCATCCTCCAATGCAGCCATTTTCTGCAGAGGAACTGATCTCTGTAATCTGGAGATCAGTTGTAATTCCAAATGATCTCCAGGCTCCACCAGGAGGTTGGCAATCTTATTCTAGTCCCAGATAGCAGTTCTTTATATCATCTTTAAGTATGAGGCAGAGTTGCAGCCTTGTAGTTGGAATGAAGAGCTGACCAATATAACACTGCAAAAGATGGCCCTCCTAAATCATTTGGCTTTACAGCCCTTCTAGGAGGAGGTAGGACTAACTGTGCCGTTTGGAAAATAGAAATAATAAATACAGAGACAATGCATGGGAATGTTTTCTGCCACTCATTCAGTCCATTGGAGCCTGAAAGGGTGACATTTTGGCTGGAAAACTGATGAAGCTTAAACAAACAGGACAACAAATGAACAGTGACAATTTTCTGGATTTTCCAGATTAAATTCAAAAGTGATTATGAAAATGATTAATCATATGGCAATCAATACTTAGCTGAGTTGAGGCTGTGAGAATGCCAAAGAGATCATAAGCACCCCTAGATCTGAACAGAGAATGTTTGGTTGACACACACACACACACACAGAGAGAGAGAGAGAGAGAGAGAGAGAGATCACACACATATATATATGCTGGTCTCAATTATGATGTCCCCTCTCAGTCCAAGTTCTGAATGCCCAAGGGGTGCCTGTACTCTGTCAAGAGGTTCTGGAACGCCATACTGGCATGTACACTTTGGGAAAAAAGCTTTAATTTACATCAGGCATTACCCACATGCTTACCTTTCCATCCTTGAGGACTAGAAACACTGGAATATTTTAAAGGAAAACTGATGGGCAAAATAGACACAATACTGGATGAACTGTGAATGAATCTCAATGCAGGGGAGGCAGTACTGTATTGGTAAAAAAAACAGCCACAGCACACACACACACCCTTTGGGTCATGGCTGTAGGGCACGGGAAAGAGGAGGTAAATTTTCCCACCCATATGCCACCATTTTCCCAACCTTGAACATATCCCTGTAGCTGCTGTTATGTTTATCCAACTAGGCAAACAGGAATCATAAATACATTTGCAGTTAGAAAAAAAAACCATGGTAGGGAAATTCAGTCATGCTGTGCCTCCAGTCTGAGTCAGGGCCATACGGCTGAAACTGAGCAGTTTAAAAAATAGTAATTCTTGAGATCAGTTCACAAATCTACCAGCTAGACTAGCTGATGTCATAAGAGTCCATTCCCTTTTACCATAAAGAGTGAGAAGAAGAAGGTGTCTTAAATTTTAACAGTAAAGAAGCTAAAGATACTCAGGACCATACTTGATTCTATGGGACGAGGCATCTATGGCATCAGCAGATGCTCTCATGATGATACATAAAGTACTAAACCGTCTAATGCAAACTGACATACCATTTTGAGGAAAAGTAATTCTATTCGGTTGAGATTTCAGCAGGGCTTTTTTTCAGCTGGAACACAGTGGAACGGAGTTCTGGAACCTTTTGAAAATGGTCACATGGCCTGTGGCCCCGCCCCCTGATCTCCAGACAGAAGGGAGTTTACATTGCCCTCCGCGCTGCTCCGTGGTGCAGAGGGCAATCCAAACTCCCCTCTGTCTGGAGATCAGGGGGCGGGGCCACCAGCCATGTGACCATTTTCTCCGAGGGCAACCCACTGAGTTCCACCACCTCTTTTCCCAGAAAAAAAGCCCTGGATTTCAGACACATTTTACCAGTTGTACCCTACTCATCAAGCCAAGCAACAACAGCTGCTTGCAAACAAGCTCACTTTGGTCGCTTTTCAAAATATTCAATTTAAAGACAAACATGAGATCACAGACAGATAACACTTTTGTACAATATATCTTACAAGTGGAAAATGGAACTGTCCTAATGCCAAAAAAAAATATCAATGTGCTATAAGAATACCACAATAGTGCCTGACAACTAACATAACAGCAGTCTATAGAATTACTTTCACAACACAATTCTTCAACGTTTAATGTCTACAATCTTAGCTCCCAAAAATGAGCACTGTGATTACATTAACAATGCTTTAGGTGGGTAGCCGTACTGCTCTGTAGTAGAAGAAAAGAACAAGAGTCCAGTAGTACCTATAAGACTAACAAAATTTGGGGTAGGGTATGAGCTTTTGTGAGCCAGAGCTCACTTCTTCAGATACAACTAGAATACAGCCACCCTAGCTAGTGGAGTTCCACTCTCCAAAGCAGCCGTCTGGAGATCAGTTGTAATTCCAGGAGATCTCCAGGTCCCTCCTGGAGGTTGTCAACCTACCAAATTAGCATCAAACACCGTGCTACACAGAAGAACACAGGGACTTTGCTCTTCTTTTAGTTCAGCAAGTGACTGACACTAATTGAAATAGTGGTCTGACTCAATATAAGGCAGCTGTTTAAAAAAATTAATACAATTAGATATATAACATCTGCAAGGGCTTTAATGTAGACAAACACTTCCCCCATGAACTCCAATGTCCATGAAAAGGTTAAAACAATGGAAGTCACTGTGATTCCTAGGGGGGAGGAACCGGAAGTGTTGGTCAAACTGTAGATTGTGACGCTAATTCCTGTGCGTGCCTCTCCCCCCTCCCTCTTAGGGTGGCAAAAATTCCCATTCGCTCTGAGCCTAGGATAGGTAGCTGAGATGTGCATGCATTGGGTTAAATCCACTGAGCAGCGCCTAGAGAGGCATCCGAAAAAGGATGCGCTGGGAGAGAGGTCGTAGCAAAGGCTGGTTGGAAGTTGGCTTATGGATTTCTTTCTTTAGCTTTGGGGAGGGGGTGAAGCAGGAGCTGCGTTACCACAGTTTTCCAAAGCAGGAGGGTGGAGCAGTGCCTACCCTGCAGGGAGAGGTGAGTGAAAGTGGGGGGGCGGGTCCTTCAAGAGGGGAAAGGCAGTTGCAGGGAGAGACAAAAACTGTCAGAGAGGCAGGGAAGAGCTAGAATTGAAGCAGGCCAGGCTGCTTCCCGTAGCTAAAAGCCATTCATAAATTCTGTATAGCAGGGGAAAGTTGACGCTTCAGTTCCCAATTATACAAGTTCTATGCTGCCTGAGTCTGAATCAGTTTCTCTAGCTTTGCCTTTAACAGCTGTCTGAGATGCTGCAAATAACTGCAAAAGCAGGCCCCCTCCTAATCCTGTTGCACCTTAAAAGATTAATAGGTTTATTGAAGCATACATTTTTGTGAGTTGCAGCCTTTTTTCTCAGATGCCTGAAATAGGTTCTCAGCAGACTGAGAGAGAGAGAGCAAGAAGAGTGTGGTGGGGACCTTGTATACTTCTGTGTGCAAAACCCAGAAGTATACAAGATAAACACAGGGACTGTTTGCAACAGCTGGAATTGCAGTCTTTGCAACCCACCCCTGCCAGGCAGCTTTCAGCTGTGAATACTGTGTATGAAAGCATCAACCTAGCAGATATACACATCAATGCATCTGATAAAGTGAGCTCCGACTCATGAAAACTTATGCTGGGACTAATTTTGTTAGCATTTAAGATGCCACTGGATGCTTTTTTTAAAAAAATCCTGAATCCATCATCCTCATAGGGTTGCCAACATCCTGGAGAAAACGTGTCCTGTCCTTTTAGCAGAAGGTTTAATGACAGGTTCCTGACCTTTATGATATGTAAAGTTTTGCCTGTTCATTTCCACAGGCAAAAGGGGCAGGATGCTTTTTCTCCAGGCTGTTGGAAAGCCTCACTGAAAAGAATGCATATGGTGGCACCTGTCAATAGGGCAAGGAATAGTAGCCAGCCACTCAACAGAAGGGTTTCGGTATGCTTCAGGAAAAAAACTTTGTAAATGAATTAAAGGAAAATCCTTCCTCTGATGAGGAGTTGGGTTAGTCCTCTTCTGGAACCACCTACTGTATATTCCAGCCTACCAGCTGAGGTCTTCTTTCATCTCCATCTTTTGTTGTCCATAACATGGGGATTGGGTATTAATTGAAAGAAAAACATGGTTTGGGGTGCTACGGCAAGAGGGAACATGTGGGCTTTGTCTACTATGGGCTCCACACAGAAGTCCTTTAGCCCCCCCCCCCCCCGTCCTGCCCCTTCGGCTCAGGAGCAGGCAAGGGCCTTACTGGCTGCCACCACTCTGGGCTGGGAGTTCAACTAGGGATGGCCCCCGGCACTCCATTTCCCCCTTCCTAACTGTGCCCCTCTACTGATGAGGGCATCGCCAGGTGGCGTGAGGGCTGAGATACAGTAAGCAAGCTGCTTCATTAAAGCAGAGGCAATCACTACACAGGTGGGGAAACACTTGTGAGAAACAGTTTGACACAGGATTCATTTATAACAAGCAGGGCAACTAACCCATAAAGGAGAAAGCAAGAAAATAATAAATCCTCCTAACGTGGATAACTGACTAGTGTCTATAGTACCTGGTCCTTGCTGGGTCCAACCCACCCTCCCTGGGTGAGGGATCCTCTCCTGCCAGTAACTACTTCTCTGCCACTGAGCTCCTGGGAGAAGAATGCCTGTCCCCTTCAGGTCAGGGAGGGGTTTATATTGTTTCTCCCATGGCCCATCCTCCTCGGTGCCGATTGGTTTTCCTTTTCCTTCCAGTTTCACTTATTCCAATCCTAAAGCTGGGAAGTTTCTTGGGAAATGTAGGCCTGCAGAGGAATTGGCAATGAAGTCTTATCGGAAATTTACTGTAAGGCCTTCTGCTTCATTGAGGCCTACAGACCAGGATCATGACAAAGGGTAATAAGCCACTATCTCCTGCTTGTTGGAAAGGATTTCAGAGTTAAACTGAACATATGAAAACTGATAGATGATATATTTTATAAAGAGAGAATTGTACTATCCAAAGTATGCTTTTTAGCGTGAAAGAGCTCCCTGAACTTGGAAAGTTCATAAAACTCCAGATTCCTGCATCAAAAACTCCAGATTCCAGCATCCCTGCCCTTAGAAAGCTAGTAAATCCAGAAGTACCACACTATTTGCAAAAAGCAGAGGTATTGGAACTGTTATCTTCTTTGCCATGTCGGTTTTCTTCTTCCCTCAGAAGAGGAATCCGTCTCTGCTCAAGAGGAACCCCTCTGTTCACCTCCTGCTGTTTACACGGAACACAATTTTGCAAGAGGTTTGGAGTGACTGTATGGGGTGACTTGATTCGGATCAGAGCCCTTCAGAAGCCGAATGTTCCTCCTCCTGCCTTTGAACTAAGCAATGGAGACCTTGAGAGTGGAGGTGAACATGTCTGTAGAGGAGGGGGCTGTGATGGCTGCAGAGCTGGAAAATGTACCCAACTTCAAATTGTGGGCAGACTTAGAGGGAGCAAAGCCTCCCCACAATCTTCATGTAGAGAGTATTGGAGAGTCACAGATGGCAGCTGCTCCAAAACAGATAAAATGTGAACCAGAGGAAGGGTTGCAGGAACGCTGGGAGGCCCAGTGGCAGGAGTTCCTGAAGACACTGCAGGCCCCTGACTCAGGATGGGGGAACCCACAGATGGCCAAAAAGCCTACCCCATGGGAAGATGCTAAGGCTTTCCTGGCTTCCTTCGAGCAAGTTGCATGGGCATGCCAGTGGCCTTGTGAAAAGTGGGTGACCCTCCTCCTGCCAGCCCTCAATGGGGAAGCCGAGCAGGCCTTCTGCGGCCTCAGTGTCCGAGACAGAGAGGATTATGGGAAGGTGAAAGCCGCCATCTTGCGAAGAGAGGCCCTTGCGAGGGAGAGGCAGCGTCAGCACTTTAGGCAATTCTCCTACCAGGAAGTGGAGGGACCAAGAGCAGTTTATGGCCAACTCTGGGAACTTTGTCATCAGTGGCTGAAAGCTGAGAGACACACCAAGGAGGAGATCTTGGATCTGCTGGTTCTGGAACAGTTCCTGACCGTCCTGCCCCAGGAAATGCAAAACTGGGTCAGAGAACGCAGTCCCGAGACCTGCATCCAGGCAGTGGCCCTGGCAGAGGACTTCCTGTTAAGGCAGATGGACACCAAAAGACTAAAAGAGCAGGTGAGAGGGTTTGAAGATGCTGTTTCAGGGGGGTTCTCTAGACAACTTTTGCATCCTTGGTTTTTTGTGATGTTTGCATTGTTGGAAATTCACTGGTGCCAGCTTGTTTGAAGGGATTAAATATGTCAGAGGCTTGATTTCCCTTGCAGTGTCAGCTGTCTAGGGTCTTTCTTTCTTTTTCTTTCTTTCTTTCTTTCTAGAGTTGCCAGTTTCTGGTTTTGGCACGGATAGTCCAGTAGTTTGGAGAACTGTCCAGGAAAACAGTCCCCCAAATACCAGACACCTGGCCTGGCCCTGGCCCCTTCCCCTCTCCTGTCAGTTGCCCAGCCCAGCAACTTGCAACTGTGCAGCACTGCCACTGGGCCAGGAAAGTGGCCTGCCACTGCAGTCGCCTGGGCAGCTGTCTGTGTTGTCACAACACCTCACCACCTAAGAGCGGCAAGCTACCCTGGGCACCCGGGCAGCCTTCTGTGGCAGTGCAATGCCACCCAAGAACAGCCAGCCAGTCTGGCCAGAAGTGTGGTGGGGGTCAGCGGGATGACGTCACTTCTGACGGTGATGTCATCGTGCTGCCTGGGAGCCTGATGGGAAAGGTGAGTTCTCCTCCGTCTCTCCTTGGGGTCCGGTATTAGGCAGGACCCCATCTGGCAGCCCCCTTTCTACCCAATAGGGACCCAAAGCAGCTTACGTTGTTCTCCTCCATTTTATCCTCACAACTCTCTGAGGTAGTATAGGGTGATTGTGTGTGACTGGGCTAAGGTAACCATGAGCTTCCAGGGCAGAGTGGAGATTCGAACCTAGGGCCCCCAAATTGTATTCTGATGCTCAAACCTCTACACCACATTGTCAAAGTGAACTAGTGGGAGTTTCAAAATCAGGCTGGTCTGGGAAAATGTATCACAGGAGGAATTTGTGGGCACTGGGTAGTTTTAAACATGAGGCTAACCCTTCCTGACTGGCATTGATACTTCCATTTGAGATACTGCAGCCTATGGGGAAGGTAGCTGTGAATTCTTAAATTGTGGGATTCACTGCCAGTAGGTGTAGTGATGGCCGCAAATGCAGATGGCTTTTAAAGGGTTGCACGGAGGAGAATCTCATGGATGTGAATCCACCAATGGCTACTAGATGCAGTAATTAAAGGGAGCCTCCATATTCAGAGGCAGTATACCAGTGCTTGGAGGCAGCATCAGGAAAAGGCCTTGATCTCTATGCCCAGTTTGTTGGCCCTGCAGAGCAACTGGTTGGCATGAAACAGGATGCTAGGCCAAGTAGACCACTGGCATGATTCTGTAGGACTCTTCTTATTAATTTTTTAATTTATTTACATTATTTATAGTCCACCTTTCTCACTGAGACTCAAGGCAGATTATACAGTGTAATTCAATGTGATCAACAGCTGAGATCCAGTAAGCAACACTGTAGGGTATAGATTGCAAAAATCTGAATACCCTTTTCAGTAGTTTGGGGCTTTCCTGACCTCTTCAGGCAGAACATTATACAAAGTGGGGGGCTGCTACAGAGAATGTGTGTGTAGAGGCAGCTGTTGATTTTGCCCATTTGCAGATGGCACCTGGAGAAGGCCCTGTGCAGATGAGCAAGGATGCCGGGGTGGAACATAGGGAGAGAGGCAGTCCTGTACATATGAGGGACCACGGCCATGAAGGGTTTTCTATGTGATAGCCAAAATCTTGAATTGATCCTGGCAACTGCTGGATAGCCAATGGAGTGACTGCAGAATGGGAGTAATATGCACTTACGTTCTTAGGTGTTCTTCTCCCACACCCTAGGTTCTTCCACCCTCCGTTTGGACCCAGCACCTTTTAAGGAATACCAAGCAGGAGCAAGCTGAAGAGGCAACATCACTGGGTAAGGATTCATTGTATATGAATCACTATGTAATGGGAATTCCCTAGCATGGTGCCAAGTAAAGATTGGTTGCCCATGTTCCTGACCTCTTTGGGTAGACCATTCCATAAAGTGGGGCTGCCACAGAGAATACACGTGTACAGGCTGCTGCTGACCTTGCTCATCTGCAGGGCAGCACCTGCAGAAGGCCCTGTTCAGATGAACAAATCTGCCACGACAGAATAGAGGGGGAGAGGTGGTCCCATAGATATGAAGGTTCCAACGCTGTGAAGGGCTTTGTATGCGAGAGATAAAACCTTGAACTGAGCCTGATAACTGATGGGCAGCAAATGGAGTGACTGCAGAAGGAGTGTAATATGCAAGTTCATCGTGTTGTCTTCGGAGCAGCCCCAAATAGGAACTACACATGTGCAAACCTGCACATGCGCAGTTCCCATGTGTGTCTACACAAAAGAACACTCGATGAACAACAGTTACAGGTAAGGGCAACCTTGTTTTCTACCTAGCTTGGCTCCTAATAATAATTGAGCTGCGGCTTTCTGCACCAACTGGAGTCTCCGAGTTGACTTTGAGGGGAGACCTATGTAGAGTGCATTACAATAGTCTAGTCTCAGGGTTAGAATGGCACGGATCCAGGTGGCCAAATCGGCTGTGTCAAAGTAGGGCAGGACACGTGCTGAAAATCAGAAACGGCCACAGGTGGCCCGAAACAGACGGGAGCGCGGACACGTGCGCAACCACGTGTAGTTCTTAACGTGTGTTTTGGCTCTTAGACTGAGTATTTTGAAGGCATTTTTGCAGCTGTGTTAACTTCTTTAGCAGCAGTGCTGGATCCAGTATAAGCCCTAGATGTCATCTGCATGTCGACGGCATCCAGTTCCAAAGCGACAACTGATTTCTCCTAAAAGGCTGAACAAACAAGTGGGATAAGATTGGATCCTGTGGGACTGAACTAGAGGCACCAGTGGTCTGGCTCAGGAGAATGATCTTGCGGCTAGGGCCTTCCAAAGGCTTGAGGGAGGAGGTCGGGGAGGACAGACCTGCCGTGGCTCCTATCTCAGAAGGGAATAGAACTAAGGGAGAGGAGGTGGATTGGGGTGGACCCCATGCTCCTCTCGAGTTCAGTATCGCATACTGTGCCTGGCAGGTGCTTACACACACTCACGAGATTTTTTAAATAATTGTTGAGGACACTTTTCATGTATACATACTAAGAAAGTGTTCAAATGCAACCGTCCCTCAAAGGAAAAATTGAGAAAAGACAAAGTCAGCATTCTTAGGGACAGGAACCAGAAAACAGAAACGATCCCTGGTAAATAGGGACAGGAAAGGTTCATTTTTTCCACCAAAAGCATATTTATTTATTTGTTTGTTTGTTTATACCTAGCTTTTCTCCCCAAAGGAGCTCAAAGTGGCTTTCAACATGGAAAATCACCATATAAATAAACCAGTAGATAGTAAAACAAAGCAGAACAAACAATCCAAGTGCATCTCGGGCTGATACTGGACTTGGAGGCTGGCTTGTCCAAAGATATGGGCTGCAAGCCATGGGGTAAGAGCCCAAAAGCCAGGAACTATTGGTCTTGCCCTTTGGCTCACACCACACCCAAGCTTTATAAGATTGTTTAATTTGGGTTTATTGCCTGCTTTCAGGCTTGTCTGAAAGCCATGGTGTACTTTTTAACTCAATGACTAATTAAACTTGGGAATTCCTGGCTATCGTGTGTAGTGATAGCTACACGCATGGATGGCTTTAAAAGCCGGTTAGACAGCTTAACGGAGGATAGGTTCTAGACTACTAGATCTGGTGAGGAAAGGGAGCCTCTATGTCCAGAAGCAGCCTACCTCTGAATACCAGTGATAGGAGGAAATATCAGGGGAAAGCCTTGTGGCCTTCCAGAACAACAGGTTGGCAGTTGTGTGAATCTGGATGCTGGACTAAATAGACCACTTGTTTGATCCTGCAGGACATTTTTATGTTCTTATGTGTAGCTTCTCTGATTATTTCTGCAGGAGATGAACAGACCTTTGAAGGTAGTATTCAGCAGGACAATCCAGAGCAAGTGGAATCGAGACTTGCATGGCTAGGAGGCAGCCAGGTTTCTCAGTATTATGGTGGAAGTCAATCAGAGAGTGAAAAGGGAGCTACGATGAATAAGGCCCCCTGCATGGCAGAAGGTAAATGTGATCAGACAGAAACATGCCAAAATATCCATCTTTCTGGAAGAAGCTTCCGCTGGAGCTCTGATCTCCGAGTTCACGAGTGTACCCGATCAGGCGGAGCATATAAATGCACCAAGTGTGGGAAAATTTTCAGTCAGAAAGGAGGCCTGAAGAAAAACGAGAGAATTCACTCGGGAGAGAAACCGTTCAAATGCGTGTTGTGTCAGAAAAATTTCACAAACAGCTCCAGCCTCATCATGCATGAGAGAATCCACAAAGGCAAGAAGCCGTACAAGTGCTCTGCGTGTGAGAAGAGCTTCAGCCGCAAGGGGACTCTCATCATACATGAAAAACTCCATGCGGCAGGGAAACTATATAAGTGCTTTGGGTGTCCCAGAAGTTTTGCTGACTGCTCTAACCTTGTTGCCCATGAGCGAATTCACCGAGGAGAGAAACCCTATAAATGTTCCAAGTGTGGGAAGGGTTTCAGTCAGAAAGGAACACTCACGACGCATGAAAAAATGCACTTTGGAGAGGAACCTTTTAAATGTTTGGAATGTGGGAAAAACTTCTGCAGAGCAACAAAACTGAGGGATCATCAGAGAATACACACCGGAGAGAAACCGTATCAGTGTTCGACCTGCCAAAAAAGTTTCACTGACGGTTCCAACCTCAGTAGACATGAGCGAGTTCACACAGGTGAGAAGCAATTTATATGCTCCGAGTGTGGGAAGAGCTTCAATCAGAAGGGAAACTTGCTAATACATGCAAGGATCCACACTGGAGAGAAGCCGTTTAAATGTTCAGAGTGTGGGAAAAGCTTCAGTCAGAAGGGAAACCTTGCAAAGCATGAAAAAACTCATGCAGGAGAAAAATCGTATAAGTGCATTTGACTCTGAACTGCAGTATTCCAGCCTGATCCTGTTCACATTGACTTAGAAGGAAGTTCCTCTCACTTCAGTGGGCTTTATTTTCCATATGAGCTCGGCTGTGCCAGGACAACTGCCTATGAATCAGGAGGGGGCAGCCTTTATGCCATACAGGGAAAGTTCGTTTCTTTTTTTCTGTAAATAAAAAATAAGAAAATTAACCATTTAACCATTTTTAAAACACACACACACACTTAGACTGGAGTTCACTTGACAAAACTACTGTGTAGTAGATTTGGAACAGACAAAAATACTTTTTCACAAAACCCATGTGTGGAAATATATGGAACTCAGTGCCAAGAGATGTGAAGTCCACTAGCTTCAATAGTTTTTAAAAAGAATTGGACAAGTTCATGAAGGGGTAGTTCTGTCAACAGCTGTTAATCATGATAGCTAAAAAGAGCCTCTGTATACTGAAGCAGTCTATATGCCAAGAACTAGAGACAGAGAAAGAATGCTTTAAATAACTCATCCCTTTCTTCCTTCCTTCCATCCATAAGGGCCCCAACCCCCTTTTTGGCCTACGCACACAATGCCATATCTCTTTCTTTCTTCAAATCTCTCCCCAAACCTTAGCCAGTTGCTTTCTATTTTATTTTTGGGGAGATGAGCAGATCTCATAAGCCAAGGTACACTTCACAACATATATGAATCCACCACAGAAACTCACAACCATACGGTAGTTGTGAGTTTCCAGCAGGAACTCCGTTTAAAGCACCACAGGGACTGTAGACAGGGACTAGTGGAGGGGAGGAGGGGCTCTGCCTTGCCTGTACCTTGGAAAAATGGCCCGGGGGGAAGGCAGGAGTCTCTCCTCCCCCCATGCTACGGTCCTGATCCAAATTGGGCCACCACTGGGCATTGTAAGTTCCCACTCAGAGCTCGCTGCTACAGTATGGCTGCAAGTCCCCATGGTGGACTCACACATGTTGCAACGTGTAGTTTGGCCCTACTTGGTAGCTGATATTAGTTTTTCCAATAAGTATTTATTACATGTTTATCCAAAGGAGCTCAGGAGCTTGTACACGGTTCTCTGTCTTTTTATCCTCACAACAATTCTATGAAGTTGGATCACGATGACTAGCAATGTGAGTCTGTAGCAGTAGAAAAGAGCAAGAGTCCAGTAGCACCTATAAGACTAACAAAATTGGTGGTAGGGTATGAGCTTTCACGAGTCAGCGATCTGAAGAAGTGAGCTGTGACTCATGAAAGCTCACACCCTACCACTAATTTTGTTAGTCTTATAGGTGCTACTGGACTCTTGTTCTTTTCTACGAAGTTGGTTAGGCTGAGAGAATATGGCTCACCCAAGGTCACTCAGTGAGCTACATGGTAAAAGCATGGATTCGAACCCAGCTGTCCTCATTCTAACCAGTACACCAGAGTGCTATATGAACTAATTTACAAAAACCATCCCCAAAAGTCAGCTAATGGGATTAGGATGGTTTCCAAATGGGCTTACTTGGATGACTCAGCCAGATAACACTGTTGAAGTCTTGCTGGAGCCTTGGCATAGGGAACTCACTCTGGCAGTTGTGATTGTTCACAGGGTTTTAGGCTCAGGCTTTAGTGTTTTACTGGGAACTTGCAGGAAAGGGGCAAATGGATGAAAACTCTGAATACCAAGTTAGTTTGTCTCCTAGGATGTCCAAGACTGCACTAGAAGAGATTCCATCCAAACACAAGGCCAACTAAAGGGTCAGAACAGTGGGGGGTCCCCAGCTTTATTAAGCCTATTGGTGCTTTTGGAATTAGGGTTGCCAGGTCCCTATACCCTCTCATGGGGAGGGGGGACCTGGTACTTACCTCGTGCTGGCAGTGAGGTCTTCTTTGCGCGCGTGTGCTCCAGCACCTGCACAATGACATCATTCCCAGGAGTGATGTCATCGCACCAGCCATGGGAGAGCTCCTGCAGGGCCAATTCGGCCAATCTGGAGCCCAAATCGGGCCCAAACGAAGTGCAGGAACACTCCCATGGCCAGTGCAATGATATCACTTCCAGGGGTGACGTCATCGTGCCTCCTTGGGAGCATGAGCATGGCGCGTGTTCCTGTTGATAAATGATTATGGGCATCACCTCAAAATGGCTGCCTGGGAAGGTGAAACCTGTCAGAAAGTGGATCCCTGGGGAAATCCGTTCAGCCAAGCACTCCTGTGATGGGGGCAGCTATTTCCAAATGGATATTCCCTTCAGACACAGAGGTGATGTCTCCTACCCTGCTGCAATGAAGTGGAGGTAAGCTGGGGTTGCCAATCTCCAAGTGGGACCTGGAGATCTCAAGAAGTTACACCTGACCTCCGGTTCCCCTGGAGAAAACAATGGCATTGGAGGACAGACTCTATCGCATCTCATCCCTGCTCAGCTCCCTTCCCTGGCTCTGTCCCAAAATCTTTTGGAGTTTCCCAACTTGGATTCAGCAGCTCTAGGATTGGTGCTTAATTTTGGAGAAGAAACAAGGATATCCATCAATGGTTACCACTTTTTGAGATCAGTGCTGTAAGTTAGCATAAGTTAAAACAACTTACGTACTTTATAATGTTTTTGTCTGTGGTTAAGGCATGAAGTTTGAAATATATATATTTGGACAGAATAGACAGAAGTGTTTTAGAGCAATGAAAATATATATGAATAATAAACCACCACTCAGTATGCATTAAAAGCAGTTAAGCAGTGGATAATCAATACAAGCATAAAAACAGAGGTGCAGGGGAAAGGGGGGGGGAGTTTATTCCCTTAACAGAGGTTTGCCAGGAGTGGGTGGGAATGTGCAGTTGAAACTTATCATGGCATAGAGAGAGATATCGTTGCCTGTTATATAACATTGCATTAAGCATCCCTTAAAGGGCAGGATATTTTTTTCCAGGCAGCAACAAACTTGATTGTTCTCAGTTTCAGGTACTGAGTGATATACTGCCTCTGTACCTGGAGGCTCTGTATTTTTCATGAACACTAACAAATCCAAAAGCCACGTATTTATTATCTGTCATTAAGCAAAACCCATAACAACACAACCCAAGCACCTGGAGGCAACAATTCTGCTCTGGCTACCCCGGCCCCCATCAATGACTAGCAATCAGGGCACCAGAACATGGAGGCTTCCTTCAGTTACCAGGATTCATAACCATTAACCAACACATCTTTGGTGTGGGAATAACATTTACTAAACCTGTAGCCATCATCCCATCCTACAGCGGAAAGTTCCGTGAATTAATTCTCGCTGAATACCTGTTCAAGCTTAGCCAGCAATAAAAGATAGGAATCTTAAACCTGGAGGGGGTTATACTGCATAAAATTGCCAGTTGGTATCAATGCATTGAAAATAATCAGTTTTTGTCAATCTCAGCAGCAGACATGGCTTATTGAAAAATTCTTAAAAGGCTTCTCCTCTGCCCGCCCTAAGAGATGGAGAGGCGTGCCCATTGCTGATGTCACATTACCCATTCGGCCAGTCTTCCTCCCTTGAAACGTTTCGGGACTGTCTAGGAAAGAGCACTCTATGGCTTTAACTCTTGGAGCTCTCTCAACGTAGAGAGGTAACAATAAGAAAAACACGCCCAGAGAGCCTGGGAGGAAGAGAAGCCAAGGAAGGCTCGGTGCCGCTCCCCTCTGGGAAGGAAAAGAGCTCAGAAACTGTCTTGCAACGTGGTTATTCTTTTCTTTTTAAAGGAACTTTGGGTGGCACTTCTTAAAAAAGAGACAATGGGGCGGCTATTCAGATCCCTTTGCTAACATTCCTGCAAGGCTTAGATTGCATTGCAGCAGAGTTTATTTTGTGTTTACATATTTCCTAGTGTGTCTGTCGAGGACGACCCGTCACTCCAGGGGTCTAGCGATGAGTATTAGACATCAACTTTTTTGTTAAAATATTAATGATGTCGATTTGAGAGACTTGGGGTGTGAGGAGGACAGAAAATAAGACTTGTGTGAGTGAGAGAGATTTTTTCCTCTGGCTTTTAGAGAAAAAAAATCCAACACTGTGTAGGTGTCCTGTGTGCGTGCTTCTGGGCATAATGGAGAACATAGAGGCAATCATCCTAGTGATCCTGGCTACACACAACCTGGTCCGTCTGCACCTGCACCGCAGTGGCATTGCTGCCCGGGCCCGGAGAACCATGCGACGGGTCATGGCCAACCATATTTCCCTGCTACACCAGCTCCTTCCTGATATTTGTCCGGACAACGAGACCCGGCTGATGGTGGAAGAGCTGAATGCTGGTCCCCATCGTTTCTGGTCTCGCCAGCTCAGCCAGGACTGGTGGGAACGTGTGGTGCTGGAGACTTGGGACCCCAGCCAGTGGCTCCAGAACTTCCGCATGACCAAAGACACCTTCCTAGAACTCTGTGAGGAGCTGCGGCCAGAGCTGCAGCGCCAGACCACCACCATGAGGGCCCCGCTCAGTGTGGAGAAGCGGGTGGGCATTGCCCTCTGGAAACTGGCCACAACTGAGTGCTACCGGTCCGTGGCCAACCACTTTGGGGTTGGACGGTCCACTGTCGGGGAGGTCTTCATCGAGGTGTGCCTAGCCATCGAGAAGTTGCTATTCAAGAAGGTGGTGGCTCTCAAAGACCCGAAAGAGGTAGTTTTGTGTAACAGTGACCTTGAGTATTTTGTATTGTTTGCCAATAATAATAATACAATGTAATTTATTTAGGAATAAATTAATTCCTAATTAATTCCCTCCTCCCGTTCTGTCTGAGGATATGTAAAGGGGGCTCCACAAATAAAAACATCAACAAATAGCTATATCCCAGGGGCCCCCAACACAGTGTTTGTGAGCATCATAGTGTCCACTGATACCTTTCCCGGTGCCTGCCAAGTGTTTTTAGAAAGTGCACAAGGCTTTGTCCAACAGGGATTCTTTTTGGCTATTGGAGATCTGATTGGCTATGCAGATATTTTAAAAGTTGCCTTCAAATCAGTGGCCTACTGGGGACTTTCCCTGAAAGTGAAATGGCCAGTCCACCCCTGAATAAATTTTTATTTAGGAAACACACTTCCCACTTCTCTATTTAAGAATCTACAAAGTGGATTTTTTTTAAAAAAAAGAATCCATAAAAATGAAATCAAATGAATAATGCCTATACAAAGCATAAAGTGACCTAGACATAAATATACATTTTAAAAAATGTATCCATTAATATTGCACTTTCTCCCCAATAGGGACCCAAAGTGGCTTACATTGTTCTCCTCTCCTTTTTTTTATCCTCACAACATCCTTGTGAGGTAGGCAGGTTAGGCTGAGAGAGAGTAACTGGCCCAAGGTCACTCAGTGAGCTTCCATGACAGAGGGGTTTTTTGAACCCAGGTCTCCCAGGTCCTAGTCTGACACTACACAGTGCTGGCAAATGATGCAAGGATAACCATACAGCAGCAAAGATTGTAAACAAGAGAATATCTATAAAAACTCAAAGATAGAATATAATATATAAAAGAAAATCCTTGCAAAACAGCTGCAGATTAAAAATCATAAAGATTTTTTTTAATCAAGGAAGAGTCAGCCTAGTCTCCATGTGATAGGCTGGCATTAAATATGAGTGTGAAAAGGTTGAAGCTCTAGGAAAACAATAGATTGTTAGAAAATGTCTAATTTTGCCATCTTTCCATTTTGAAGGTTATAGAGGGCTTTGCAGAAATGGGGTTTCCTAACTGCGTGGGAGTTATGGACAGGACCCACATCCCCATCATATGCACCGTTCGAAAGGGAACCAGTGTCAGCCAGAAAGGATTTTTCCCCATGTCGATGCAGGGCACTGTGGACCATAGGGGCCGTTTCATCGACATCGAACTCAGCTGGTGTGGAAAAGACAAGGATACCTCCTTCTTTCAAAACCTAGCTCTTTGTGAGGCAATGGACCAACAGTCGTTTGTTCCCGGGAACCCTACGATGACACTTGGTGATGTGGAGATCCCCCCGCTGATCTTGGGCGATGCATCCTATCCTTTGAAGAAGTGGCTCATGAGGCCTTTCACTGGCAACCTCAGCCCTCGCGAGGAGCAGTTCAATTCCCGCCTGAGTGACTGCAAGAAGGTGGCTGAACATGCCTTTGGGCGGCTGAAGGGGCGGTGGAGGTGCTTAGCCACCCGCTTGGAGGTTGCTGAGGAGAACATTATCCCTGTGGTGGTGGGCTCCGTTGTGCTCCACAATATATGTGAGAATCGTGGGCATGCTTTGCTTGATGGGCCTTGGGCCCAGGATGGAGTATGGGACCAAGCTCCTGAAGGGCACTTGAAATACCCTACATCCATAGAGGATGCACGAGATGGGAACTTGGTGCGGGAGGCCCTGGCCAGCTACTTCATGAGTGATTCCTAATTGCCATGGGCCTTGATTGAATCAAGAATTCCATCGTTTCAAATGTGTACTTTAGGTGAAGGCAAACCACTGTTTGTGCTTGGAGAGGAGACACTGGGAAGGTTGCCCACAGGGATGTGAAGTAAATTTTACCATTCTTCAATTCAGTTAATCTACCTAATCTAGTATCTTTTGATCCCACCCTTCCTCCAAGGAGTTTGGGTGGCCTACATGGTCCTTCCCTGATTTCTGTGTGGTTGTCATGGCGACTAGTGCCTCTTGGCCTGGCTTGAAGACAAGTGGCATTTAAAGGTACAGGAGCTGTCCTGCATATAGTTTTCCCCTAGTCCATTGACAATCCTATATGATTAGCTCCCACTGAACTCCTCCTAGGTGTAGGAAGTAGCAACTGTTTTTCACAGGTTAAAGAAAGGCCTTTGAGGAGGGAAGCACTTACAAATGGTCATTTCCTAATTTTAAAAATAAAACCATTTTGCAACTATTTGACTTGAGTTCACATGTTTTTTGAAACCAGATTGGGTGTTTCTGTTAATTCTCCTGGAATCTGCTTTTGTAATGTGTGTTTGTGTGAAAATGATCCTCAACTTCAGGGTCTGGCATCTCCAGTTAAAAGGATCTTCTTTGGGGTGATATGGAAGAACTCAGCCTGAGACCCTGAAGAGCTGCTGCCAGTCAGAGTAGGCAAGACTGATCTTGATAGGGGGAAGGTCAAATTAAGTAGAAGGTATCTGGGTTCATGCAGGGCCTTTCAGGTCCAGAAATACCTGGGCCCCTTCCATTTTTTTGAGGCTCCTGGTATATTAAAAAATGAAGAAATGCTAAAACATTACAAAAATTGTGGTATAACATGAGATGACTACATTTGAGGCCTTCTGTGAATTTGAGGCCTGAGCCAAATGGTCCTCCTGACCCCACCTGACCCCACCCCTCAACTCTGTAATATGCCATGACTTCATCTGGCATTTCTAGTTCTGCTGTTAATAGGAATTATTACTATTTATTATTATAATTTCATGAAAAGCACCACAAAAGCTGTCAAATGTTTAAGGAAAATTGCCTTAAAATGGCAATTCCTTCTGTGAGTCCTTACAAACTCAGCCGAATCTTTTCATTGCTACATATTGTAGACCCTGGATATTCTCACTGCTAGGTTACTCAGAACCGTTCTCAGCAGAATTTGTATGTTGCTTCCATTGACATGCGCTGGGAGTGAATCAGGGCCATGGCCAAGATATGACCAGTGGATAAACTGCCATACATATGCTCAATTAAATCATACATAATTTTTATTTTCTAACATGAAAACAATTTCTGTTCACGAATGAAAACCTTATGTTTAAAAAGAAAAAATGAGAAAAATAGTATTTTAAAAGTATTGGTGCCCTGCAAAACATGGGCGTGCCTCCAGCTTCATCTGTATGAGTTGTATGTGACTTTGTCAGTGTCCCTATCTAAGATTCTGATTGGTGGGTTTTTCAAGATTTTTATTGCCTTTTATTGCCTTATTGCTTTATCCTTAAAAAAAACCATTTTGTGGCTGATCTCCAAGCAACAGAGATCAGTTCCCCTGAAGAGGGTGGACTCTACGATATTATGCTCTACTGAAGTCCCTCCCTTCCTCAAGCCCCACCATCCACAGGCTCTGCCCCAAATTTCCAGAAATTTCCCAAGCAGGATTGGCTATGGCAGGATCAGTGAAGAAATTTAAGTTATTGGTGTTCTTTGTAGATGTCTAAAAGTTTCTAAACTTAAGGGGAAAAAATCTTCTTGTACGTTTTGGACATTAGCAATATTGAGATATGTTACTTGGCTTCAGGATCATATTAAAGGACCACATATTTTTGCTTACAGATTGCAGCTTTGAGAACAGCCATTTCTCAAGAAGGATCAGTGGGAAAAGGGAGCTTTTAAACACTTCCATTGAAAAGGCAACTCCAAACTGTATGGTTGCTAGGAAAGCAAAACATTTAAAGGCAACAAGAATGCATCTGAACATGTGCAGAATGCCTTTTGTTTGTGGGATAGTATTTCTGCTTCGGATTCCACTCTTATAGAGGCTAGTTTTATTATCGTAAATAAAGTCAAGATGGAATCCTTTATTTACTTACTCTGCTTATAGTCTGCTGTTCTCATTGAGACTGAGATGCAAGACAGATTAAACAGGTTAATTACGTACTACAAACACTGAAAAACAAAATTAGAAAACATCGTAATGCAAATTGTATAATATGTAATGATGCAAAAAGAAAATTGCCTAAAACTTTCAGAAATTAAAGTTAGAGAGTGTTCTATTTGCTTTATTTAAAAAATGCCCTTTTGAATAATCCCATTTTACTATAATCCTGTTTGTTTTATAAGAATGTCATTCTGACCAATTCTTCATGAAACCTCTAAGGCTTAAATCAATTTCAGAAGAGTAGCCATGCTAGTAACTGAGGTCTGAATCCTAGAGCGAAGAGGGAAATGCATAGAGGTAGAGAAAAGATCTCATTTCAGGTTCTCATTTGAATGCTATCCAATGCCAGGAAGAAGCATAATAGAGACAGGGCAAACCTCCCTCTCCAAATCTCTGTCTCATTTCTTTGCACTCAGTAGCATAATCAATTGGGAACCAGAGGTGTTGCATCAATGTAGCTGCATTTTATATGAGCTCTAGAGAAAAATGAGAGCAGGGCTGTGTTAAAGGGATGATTCCTTCCTGTCTTGGCTCCTCCCTGCTGTGAAATTGCATGTTTTGGATTATCTAGTCTGGCCATCAGCTCTGGTGGCTGTAAAGAACAGGTGAGCACAACCAGCATTTGCCAGATGCCGTGGCTGCATTTAATAGTTTGTCATTTACTCTGGAGAAAGGCAAGAGGATTGTTGTAGTAGCGTAAAAATTCTACCAGGTTTATTGTGGCAGAAACCTTCATGGACATTGTCAAATGCATGAAATGCCAGCAGAAATAAATATCTGGGCATAGAGGAAAATAATACAGTGGAACCGAAGGGCCATGAAAAGCAAGGGGTACAATTTGCAACATTTCTGTGTAAACCTCAGACCACCATTTGTAACCAGGGTAACAGTACAAACTCTCTATGTCTATTCGTGTTTGTTTATATAACCCGCTGGGAGCATGCTACAAGCCTCCGATGAAGCAAGCTCCAATCTGTGAAAAATTCTGCCACAATAGATCTGTTACTATTTAATGCCACAACACAAGAGTCTTCATTGTTTGCACTACAAAAAGAATAGCACAGCTACCCTTATGGAATTTGTGCCCCGCCCCCCATTCTGGGTCTTCTCGAAAGTTTCCAAGAGTGGGGGGAGGCTTGTACATCAAGAACTAGAAAGCAAGCGAGCTGTTGTCAGCTACTGGTGCAAGCTTTTAGGCAGCTCAAAGTTGTTTTGCAGGTAGGATGTTCAAGGAACAAAAGAGACTGGGAAATAGGGAGATATGCAGAAATTTAGCCTACTTATTTTTCTTGCATCTGACCGAAAAGGTAGCATGGCTTCATGAAACATAGTGGAATTAAAAAAAAATATGACTGGCGGAAGCCAGGTTCAAATAGCCAGCTCAAGGTTGACTCAGCCTTCCATCCTCCTGAGGTCGGTAAAATGAGTACCCAGGTTCCTGGGGATAAAGTGTAGAGGACTGGGGACGGCAATGGCAAACCACCCCATAAGTCTGCCAAGAAAACGTTGTGATGCGACGTTCCCCCGTGGGTCAGTAATGACTCAGTGTTTGCACAGATTACCTTTTCCTTTTTAACCTCTCTCTGATATACCCAAAGACTGACTGAAAACCTTTTCCTGTGTTCTTAGAGTAAAACTACACTTCACCCCCTAGGGTACAGCTACCATCCAGTCTGAGCACACTTCACTCATCCATCCACCCCTCCTCCTTTCTTTCTTTAGAGGCCTGCATTGAAACCTAGAGTAACAAATACTAACCCTCCCCTCATAAATGCTCAGACATAAAACACACTGACTTATTTACATGACAAATATTACAGAGGAAAACAGATGAATCTGTGCAGGGAGTTCCAAAGTTTGGCCCCTCAGCCGAGAAGGACGTTTCTTGGGTTGCTGCCCATCTAGCCTCAGGTGGCAGGGGCACCCAAAGCAGAGCCTGAGAAGATGACAGGAGGGGATGAGTACATTCGTCTGGGAGAAGGTGGTCCTTATGATCCCTGCCTCTCATCTCAGAGCTGTCCCATCCTTCAGAATAACGTGTAGTTAGAGACTGAAAGGGTGCTTCTGGGTCCCAGGTCAGGCCAAAGAAAGCTCCCTTAATGACTGTGCCCTCTAATTGGACTTCCATCCCCAGATTATGAATCAGGTTTTTTCCTTTATTCCAACAGGAGGTGTGGGTGAGACTCACAATGAGGAGGAACAAAACACTTGTTCCTTGGAAATAATCCAGGACCCATTGGTGGAAAAGAACACCAGGAATCAACATGAACCAAAGAGGCAACAGAGTAGGAAAACAGCACCAGAACAGAGGACCACATCTGTAGTTACTGAGGGCAAGAACCTTCATGAAGTGTTCATCCCTTCAAAAACACAGAAGGAAAGGAGAATGTATAAGGGTCTCCTATGTGAAAAGAGGTTTTATAATAAATTAAAATGGGAAGACCAACAAAGACTCCACACAGGAGAGAAACCTTATAAATGCCTGGAGTTTGGAAAGAGCCTCCATGTCAGTAATTCTCTTATGAAACATCAGAGAATTCACACAGGAGAGAAACATAATAAATGTCTGGAGTGTGGAAAGAGCTTTTGTGACAGTAGTGCACTTACAGGACATCAGAGAATTCACACGGGAGAAACCTTATAAATGCTTGTAACGTGGAAAGGGCTTCTCTGATAGTGGTAAATTTACTAGACACCAGAGAACTCACACAGGAGAAAAACCCCTATAAATGCTGGGAGTGGGGAAAGCGTTTTTGTCAATGTGGCCAACATGAAAGAATTCACATGGGAGAAACCTTATAAATGCTGGGAATGTGGAAAGAGCTTCTGTTACAGCAGAGTTCTCATTCAACTTCAGAGAATTCACACAGGGGAGAAACCTTATAAATGCTTGGGGTGTGGAAAGAGCTTCCGTGTCAGTGGTCTGCTTTGTATTCATCAGAGAATTCCCATGGGAGAAACTAAATGCTTGCAGTGTGGAAAGAACTTCCAACAATGTGGCCATGTTACTGAACATGCAAGAATTCACACAGGAGCGAAACCTTACAAATGCCTGGAGTGTGGAAAGAGTTTCCATGTTATTAATGCACTTATGAAACATCAGAGAATTCACACAAGAGAAACCTTATAATTGTTGGGAATATGGAAAGAGCTTTCATATTCATAGCGACTTTGCAAAAGAATTCATGCCAGAAAAAAAACCTTACACATGCCTGGAATGTGGAAAGAGCTTCCCTTTTAGTAGCCAACTTATTAAACATTGGAAAATTCACAGGAGAGAAAACATATGAGTGCTTGGAGTGTGGAAAGAGCTTTATTGTTTGTGTTAAGCTTTCTATACATTAAAGAAGTCACACTGGAGAGAATCTTTAGAAAGGCTTGAAGTGCATAAAGAGGTTCTATTTTGTGGTAACTGCTAGACAGCAGAGAACACACAGAGGAGAGAAACCCGAATTGTTCAGTGCAGGAAGAACTTCAGTTGTATTTCAGGCCTTACTTTCATTATAGAATTCAGATCTGGAGTGAAGGTAGCTCTAGAAATGTTTGGAATGTGGAAAAACTTCAGGAACGGAATTGAAATTTTTAATATTATTATGGAATTCACATGGGGATGTATAGAAGACATGTCCTACCATTCCTTCAGAGGAATAGCTGTGTTAGTCTGCAGTTGCAAAATAGCAAAGTGTCCAGTAGCACCTTTAAGACGAACCAACTTTATTGTAGCATAAGCTTTCGAGAACTATAGCTCTCTTTGTCAGATGTGTGGGGCGAGATCTGTTCGTATCTTAATGAGGTTAATGGATTTCCTCTCCATTTGGCTTAATGCGGTGCTTTCCGTGGTCATAGATCCAGAGGAGTAGCCATGTTAGTCTATAGTTGCAAAAAGAATATAATATATAAAATAAAATCCTTGCAAAACAGCTGCAGATTAAAAATCATAAAGATTTTTTTTAATCAAGGAAGAGTCAGCCTAGTCTCCGTGTGATAGGATGGCATTAAATATAAGTGTAAAAAGGTTGAAGCTCTAGGAAAACAATGGATTGTTAGAAAACGTCTAATTTTGCCATCTTTCCATTTTGAAGGTTATAGAGGGTTTTGCAGAAATGGGGTTTCCTAACTGCGTGGGAGTTATGAACAAGACCCACATCCCCATCATATGCACTGTTCGAAAGGGAACCAGTGTCAGCCAGAAAGGATTTCCCCCCATGTTTTAGGTTTTAATTCTGTTTTATTTATAAGTCTCTTTAGGCAGGGTCCCTGTAGAGGCAGCAGAGAAAATGTCAAAGATTAAATCTTTCAAAGATTAAAATGTCAAAGATTAAAAAATACACAGATCAAATCCCCCCATTGTATGCCCATAATCTTCAGATATTCTGCCTCTAAACATGGAAATTCTATTTAGTTATGTCTACCTGTGGTTTGTTCTGTCCCCTTTTAAAGCCATCTTTGCTAATGGTTGTGGATATTTAGGTTAGGAATACATAATGCAGACTACAGGCACCACAGTTAGATTTTAATCAAAACTTGACAGAAATGATAAAGACAATTGAACACATAAATCCCAACAATCAGCAATCAATGTAAGGTATTAATAACTCTTCTGTATTTGGATGTACAATTTGAAAATCACAAAAAGAGTTCTTTTTTAAATTACTTGGCCATTTTTTTTAAAAAAAGTAAAGACAATCTAGCTGCCAGTTCACATTTACACAGAAAAGGGGGTCCTGACTGAGATACCTCATTTTCAGTGTGTAAGGCAAGATTGCTCCCCTCCCCCCGCAAGTACAACACCCAGCACAACACAGCCAAAAATGAGCACTTCAGATTTGTTCCAGTGAAATCAACAAGACTTCAAAAGGTGTTTTAGTTTCCTTTCTGCCCCCATTGAAGCCAAAGGAAATTAAGAAGTTCTGGATTATACTAATGATCTTTTTACCAATCTCCCAAAAAATGTGTGCGGAGGCAATGTCCCGCTCTAACAGCCATTTGCCCCAAATAACATGCAGACTCCTCCATAGAAGCTGTCAGAAACCACTCTTTCCCTAACCACAAAGTCCCATGCAGAAAAAAAATCAAGGCAGGCAGAAGTTGTAGGGAAGCTGCTCCCTCAGAATAAACACTTATCTGATTTCTTTCTTGCATCCAATTGTATTTTTAGGATAATCACCTTAGAGAGCGTCATGAGCAAAACACGGATTCCTTCCCCAAGGATCTTACATGTTGATTTCAAAAAGCAAGGGAGAAGCAAACAGACAGAGTAGCTAACAAAACAAGGAGTTCAGCTTGATATATGTGGTCCACCCCCCTCTCCATTTCATCCTGATAATGTTCAAGAGAGACTGGCCCAAGGTCAACCAGACAGCACCATGGCTAGCCACTATCCTACCACCTCACAACAACCAATTCTAACTCAAGCTTTTCTCACAATCTGAACATTTGTATGGTTTTTGCCCTGCGTGATCACTCATGGGTGCAAGAAGATTGGGTCTTCTCACAAAGTTCCGCCCACAGTCCGAGCACTGATACGGCTGAACGCCCGTGTGGACACTCTGATGGGTGAGGAGGTGCGAGCTATTTCGAAAACGCTTCCTGCAGATTGAGCACTCAAACAGTTTTTCCTCCGCACAGTTTCTTGCACGTACCACCAGATCCGAGCTCAGATAGTGGCTTCTTAAGCATTCGGTACATTTTGATACCTTCTCTCCAATACGGTCGCTCTGATCGGATCGCTGCCAGAATACTCTCCCGCATTCTGAGCAAGTACAAGGGTCCTCTCCTGCATGGATTTTCTGATGTCGAAGAAGAACAGAATTTGAGGTGAAGCTTTTCCCACAGTCTGAACAGCTGTAAGGTTTCTGCCCAGTGTGGATTCTCACATGCACAAGGAGATTGGATCTCCGGTCAAAGGCTCTCCCACAGTCTGAACATCTGTAAGGCTTCTCTCCCGTGTGGATTCTTTCATGCAGCACCAAGTGAGAGCTCCACCGGAAGCTTTTGTCACAGTAGGAGCATTTATATGGTTTCTCTCCCGTATGGGTCCTCTCATGCGATTTAAGATTTGGGACATTTCTGAAGTTTTTCCCACACACTAAGCATTTATACGGTTTTTCTCCTGTATGGATTCTCTCATGAATAATCAGACTCTGCCGCTGGCTAAAACTTTTCCCACAGTGGGAGCATTTATGCTGTTTTTCTCCCGTATGAACTTTCTGATGTGCAATCCGTTGCAAGCTGTTCCGGAAGGTTTTTCCACAGACTGAGCATTCAAAAGGCTTCTCTTTGTGCATCCGGACATGCGCAACCAGTTCTGAGCTGATTTCAAACGTTTTCCCGCAGGCAAAGCATGCAAACGCCTCCTCTGCCGCATGGGTTCGTTCATGTTCTACAAGGTCTGACTTTTGACTGAAGCTTTTCCCACAGTACGAACACAATGCTGTGTGGATTCTCTCATGAGACATGAAGTGAGAACTCCAACTGAAACATTTCCCACAGTGCGAGCATTTGTATGGTTTCTCTCCCGTGTGGATTCTCTGATGGACTTTGAGACCCGAAATGTTTGTGAAGTTTTTCCCACACACAGCACATTTGTAAGGTTTCTCTCCTGTGTGAGTCCTCTGGTGTTTAAGGAGGTCTGATCTCTGACTGCAACTTTTCCCACACTCTGAGCAGGTATAGGGCTTCTCACCAGCAGGTATTCCCTCTTGAGAGTTCCACCCAAAGGTATTCCCACAATGTGTGCACTTATGCGGCTTCTGCCCCGTGTGGGTTCTCTCACTTTCTCCACAGTGGGCACATTTATACAGTTTCTCCCCGACGTGAGTTCTCTCATGTGACACAAGATCAGAACTGCTACCAAAACTTTCACCACAATGCCAACACTTATATGGTTTCTCTTCCATGTGAATGCTCTCGCTGGAAGGAAGGTGTGAGTTCTGAGTCAAGCTTTCTTCGCACATTTCGTCTTTCACTTTATCTCCCCACTGCTGGACTGCGGCTTGATCAAGATCGTGGCAAGTGCCTTCATTAAATACAGACCAAGTCACCTCCTTCTCATTATCATTTCCATTCTGCCTCTCTGCCCTGCACTGATTCTCATCACCTTCTCCAGCACACAGGGAATGGTTCTCTTTGGCTGTTTCCAAAGACACTGTCTGTTGTTCCTCTTGCTCAGGGCTTTCCAGAAAGGGCTTTTGCTCCTCGTTTTCATTCAGCCACCCATCACCTGCTGAAGGAAAAGGGGAAAATCCAGAAGTAAATCTAAATGATATTACTCGAGACTAGAGAATTAAAGTAATATTGGCATGCTGGTCAAAATCAATCGGTTGCAGATTGTCAACTGAACGATCAGTGGAGTGCCTATTATTTGACAAAGGTGAAACATTGCTGAATGTGACCGGTCAGTAGCAGCTTCCCTTAGCCTAATATTATTTATGTTATTTATATTAGTCCACCTTTCTCACTGAAGGCAGATTACATAGTGTAAGATCAAAACAGACAACAGGATTGGACATCCAACGAACAATGCTAATATAGATTGACAGCTACAGCTGAAGTGGCTTCCATTACAGCACAGTGCTTGAAAAATATACTGTTCCTGGCAGCGTTGCTAGCTTTCCATGACATCATAGCACATCAGCCAATGGCTAGACAAGCTTGCAGACAGGCAGTAGGCAGTGAAGATCCAGGTTTTAATCCATCTGTAGACATTTCAGAAATATATAATTTCCGCAATTGTCCATTAACAATTGATATTTAGAAGAGGGCCTATTCATTTCAAGGGAACAATATAGCTGGAACCAGAACTGCTCCAGGAGTTCTGTAAGACAGACCCTGCCTGATAAAGTCATACCTGAAAAATCTGCACTTCCATCAACACACTGCTCAGCTTCCATAAAATGCTGTTTCTTCGCCGTGCCTGGTACTGTCTGACTTGTCCTAGGTAGATTTATAACCATATCTTCTGATGATCTCTTAATCTGGAGAGGAAAAGCAATTAAAAATGAAATCAGGAAGTAGACAAAGAACTATGTTGACAGAAAGGGGGACCTAGGGAAAGCTCCCCAAAACATAGTAGTATGAATATCTCTAGCTGCTGAACAATTTGGAAATATAAATTTAACCATCTTGGGGGTAATTCATTGGCCTAGGCTGGGTATGAGGGTCACAGCATGTGACAGAGGACTTGGCTTTAAGTTTCCTGTGGGTGATTGGTGGTGGTGGGAGCAGGGACTGTACACTGCAGAAAGGCTATGATGCAGTGTAGAACATACGTTTTGTATGCAGAATTCCGCATGGCATACCAGTTAGAGTGCCGGACTAGCACCTTGAACAACCAACTTCAAATCCCTGCTGTGTCATGGAAGTTTACTGGGTGGCTCTGGGCCTGTGACAATCTCTAACCTACTTCACAGGGTTGTTGCTGATAAAAGACTAAAGTGGGGGGAGAGGCGAAAGATGCAATAAGCCACTCTGGGTCTTGACTAAAGTGGAATATAATTTTTCAGCCTCACAACATCCTTCTGAGGTAGCAATGTCAGCCCAACCGCCAAGTTGCCCCATGAGGATTTTGTCTGAGCAGGGATTTCGTCAAATCTAAGCCCAGCATGCTAACAGCTGTATCACACCATCTTAGTTATAATATGTCCACATACTGTGCCCCCCTCCCCGATTTATTTGTGTCCTGCCAAACAACAAATAGACTCACATAGTTCAACAAGGACTAAACACAACTATGGCTGAAGGGTGAACAGTTTTTCAACCAGCTCCCATCAAAATTTCATGAGGTCTGTAGCTAGAAATTTTTGGCAACGTGACCCGAGGGTGGTGGGATAGGAGATCACAGCAAAACATAGGAATTCATAAAATTTAAGAACAAGGGCCCAGTGCTTATCCATTATTTCATTTCCCTTTACATTCATTGCCCAGCACAGTGGGAGACAGGAACAGCTCTGTTTCTTATTGAGCAATTAGGCAAAATGGTGTTTATAGATGTTTCCTTATATCTCTAGAAGTAAAGGAACTAAAGCCTTGACCTGGATAGCCCAGACAAGCTCAATCTGATCAGATCTCAGAAGCTAAGCAGGGTCGGCCTTGGTTAGTAATTAGATGAGAGACCTCCAACAAAAATCAGGGTTGCAAGCCAGGCAATGGCAAGCCACCTCTGTTAGTCTCTTGCCATGAAAACTCCACTGGGGTTGCTATACATCATCTATGACTTGATACTAGCCCTCTCCACCACCAAAGGGACTAAAGACTTTAAAAAGAAAATGAAAGGGCTTGAATATCTATGAAGGATCCAGATTCCCCCGTGGCCGTGCTATATAACCAAAAACCAGCTAAATTCAACAACCTTCCTGATGTACTTGACAGAACTGAATTAACCAGGATTTTTGTTCACATGAACATTTTATACCACCATTATTTCCCAACAACCCTGTGTGTTAGAGCCTCATTGACTATTATACAAAACCCAAAATTGATTGCTCTAATTTTGTACTTCACTTTTCACTTTATTTTTGTTTGTTAGTTTTTCCCTTTGGGTTTTTTAGTTCCTGCAGGAGCACCTCATTCTTTGGGGATGTGTGCTTTCTTCTCACCTGCTGTTTCCATCCTTTGGGACCTTGCGGCACTTTAAGGAAATCCTCCGCCAGAGTCACTGCCTGGATGCAGTTCTCTGGACTGCTTTCTCTGACCCAGTTCTGCATCTTTGGGGGCAGGATGGCCAGAAACTGCTCCAGGATCAGCAACTCCAAGATCTGCTCCTTGGTGTGCCTCTCCGGCCTGAGCCACTGGCAGCAAAGCTCCTGCAGCTGCCGGCAAGTCCCTCGAGGCCCACTGGCTTCTTGATAGCACAGCTTCCTGAAGCGCTGGCGCCATATCTCCACCCCAACGGTAACTCCAGTCCGGACTCTCTCCTTCTTCTTCCCACAGCTCATGGCTTCAACATCCTGCTTTATTTCTCCAGCGGGAATCGGTTGGAGTTGAGAAGCCCACAGTCCACCAGGCCACTTGCTGGTTTCTGTCACTCCCTCAGAAGGCATGCGAGACGTCTGACAATCATTCCACTGCCTTCGTTCAGGCAGCTGTGGGCTGTCCCCGCCAGAAGAAGGAATCTGAAGTGTCTTCAGGAATTCTTGCAACTGGGCATCCCAGTTTTGAGACAGCTCTTCATCTGGCTCTTGTTTCACTGGCTGTGGCGATTCCCCAGAGAGAACCTCGCAGGCACTCCCTATTTTGAGTTGATCTGCTTTTTCTGCTTCTTCCCTTGGTACAAGACCTGCTGAGTCTTGTTCCTCCATTTTGATTTTTGGCTCTATCCCCTGCTTTAGCAATTCCCAAGTAATTGCTGTCTCTTGGGCTGCAGCCATTTCCTTCCACAAGAGACAGTCCTGTCTCACTCATGCATGGACACACACACCCTCTCACTGCCACCACAGTGCTCACCACCCTTGTGGACCACCTCAGCTCTCTCACGGTACCCAGGAAGTTTCATCAGGATGAGACACCAATCCAACGAAGCTGGTGGGATCTTCCAAACCAGATAGTGACACAGCGCAGCTCGTTAAAAAATGGTGGGACCCGATGATACTTCTCGATAGTACTACGCTCTTCTGTGGCCAGGGGGGGGAAAAGGAGACAAAGGAAAACCAAAACAGATATAATTAGTTGGAGTGAAGGTTCAAACATCTGGTCAACCCCAAGATCTAGTAATGTGTGATGATACAACAACAGCCAGCTTAGATAACTTTAAAGGGGGATTAGATAAATTTATTCGAGTCCCATAGCTAAAGGTGGCTAAATGGAACCTCCAGTTTCAGAGGCAGTGTACACCTCAGCATCAGTAGCTGGGAGACCTGAGGCCTTTCATACCCTGCTTGGGGCTTTCTAGAAGCCCCTAGGTGACCACTGTAGGAAATAGCAGAGTCCAGTAGCACCTTTAAGACTAACCAACTTTATTGTAGCATAAGCTTTCGAGAGCCACAGCTCTCTTTGTCAAGGTGCTACTGAACTCTTTGCTATTTTGCTACGGCAGACTAACATGGCTAACTCCTTTGGAACTGTGGGAAACGGGATCTTGGGCACTGACGCAATCTAGCAGAGGTCTTCCAATGCTTTTGATCAATGTCAATATTACATTTAGTTCAAAACTGCAAAATCTGTTAAAATGCGAAATGGAATTATTGTAAGCATGCCTAACATTGCAGCAAACAGCTTGCTGTATTGTCGAAGGCTTTCACGGCTGGAGAACGATGGTTGTTGGGGGTTTTCCGGGCTGTATTGCCGTGGTCTTGGCATTGTAGTTCCTGACGTTTCGCCAGCAGCTGTGGCTGGCATCTTCAGAGGTGTAGCACCAAAAGACAGAGATCTCTCAGTGTCACAGTGTGGAAACTGTGCCACACTGTGACACTGAGAGATCTCTGTCTTTTGGTGCTACACCTCTGAAGATGCCAGCCACAGCTGCTGGCGAAACGTCAGGAACTACAATGCCAAGACCACGGCAATACAGCCCGGAAAACCCCCAACAACCAAACAGCTTGCTGTCTGCATCTCTTTATTAATTTAATAGGCAAACATGGAAATATCGAGACCCATATATATATATATATATCTGAAGACCCATATATATATAATTGCCAGGGAATAGTAAATCAAGCGATGTAAAATTGCAGCCTGCAATTTTGATAGCCGCTCACCCATTAAAGAGAATATTTCACCTGCTCTGCAATTCTACGCAAGCCTCCTACCAGAATCTGGGGTCATGAAAATAAAAGCCACCCGGCTGCATATGCAGAATCTTCCCTTCTTCCAAATGCTCTTTCCACTCACCGGCTCTTTGCATCACTTGCCGGCAACCCCAGGTACTAGCAACCTCTCACCAGCTGCAAATTGCAATATATATATACAAACAACTGCCTACCCAAAAAGGACAGGAAGGAACCTTTATTTTTTCCACCTTTCCTTCCCACGTGTCCGCTCTAGGACTCAGAGCCCTGTTGCTTTAACCCCTTCGTTGTAATCAGCCTCCGCGCCATCTCACTCCGGAGGGGGAGCAGCAAACAAAAAAGCGGAATGCGGTAGAGCCTTGAAAACTCACGTGTTTCACTCTAGTACAAGGGACTCTTCCCCACAACAAAAACTAACTCTTAACTAGGGGTCGGTAACCTTTATGTATTTAATGAGAGTTACTTCGGAGTTTTTTCTCTCTCTAATTTCTCATCGTTCCATTGCTTTTTTAAAAGCTCCATCTCACTGTATATTGGAGCCTGTTTAGAAAGCCAGCAGCCATTTGCCCTCAAGCGGTCTCTGTGATTGTGGGGCTCTGGGCAAAAGTAAAGGATAGGGCCCCAGAATCACTGGTACCGCTACCTCGTGTAGCGTTGCCAACCTCCAGGATGGGCCTGGGGATCTCCCTGAATTACAGCTGATCTCCAAAGGACAGAGATCAGTTCCTCTGAGGAAAATGCCTGCTCTGGAGGATGGATGCTATGGAATTATACTCCACTGTAGTGCCTCCCCTATCCACACCCTGCCCTCTCCAGGCTCCATACTCAAATCTCCTGGAATTTTCCAACCTGGAGTTGGCATCCCTGCAAGACCTGGAACCGTCTGCCCAAGCCCCAGATAGGGTTGCCAAATCCAGATTTGGGGGGGGGGTAGAGCCTGAGAAGGGCAGGGTTTGGGGAGAAGAGGGACCCCAGTATGACACCCGACCCACCAGAGCGGACAAAACGTGTAGAAGTCTCCTGAGTCAGACCGTTGAGCCATCTTGCTTCTTACTGACATCCACTCTCAAAGACCTCAGGGTTTCCCAGACTCTGATGTGTTTAGAACTGAAGTTGCAAGAGATTACATGTGGGGCCTCTTGCAGGTAAAACAGGTGCGGTGGCACAAAGCCTTGCCCCCCCCCCGGCACTCTGTGGCACTTGCTTTCAAACAGTGTTCTGAAGAGTCCTGAAGTTATTTAGAAGTTTTCTAGCTGCTTTTCTGTCCATAGGTCACCAGAAGCAGACCCTTTTGTCTAATGCTGTCCATCATTTACTTACTTGTTTACTTACTTGATTCAGACCCTGCCTTTCTCCCCAATTGGGACCTGAAGTTGTTTACATCATACTCCTCCATTTTATACTCCCAATAACCCTGTGAGGTAGCTTCAACTGAGGGAATGTGACTGGCTGATGGTTAGCCAGCTAGCTTCTGTGGCAGAGTGGGGATTTGAACCTGGGTGTCCCAGATCCTAGTCCAACATTCTAGTCACTACACAACACTGGCTCTCCATTCTGTCCCTTCTCTTGAAATTTGCCATCACAAGGGATGTGTATATTAGAAGGAGATAAAGATGGCTGTATTGGTGTGGGGCGACAATGAAACTCAATAAACCTAGGGGACTTCTCCATGAGACCTACAGATACTGACAACATTTGTACTCCTGCTCTAAGCTGCAGCAGCTTGGAACACCACATTTAAAGTGAGGGAAGCCTCCCAACCAAACCATCTCTGCTTGCCTTATAAGCCCCTTGCTGGTGTTGCCATAAGTTGGTTACAACTTCAGGACACATCCATCCATCCATAAGCCTCAAAGCTGCCAAATTCCCTCTCTTCACTTCCAGCCCAGACTCTAACTTATTTGTCTTGTTGGGGACCCAGCAATAAGACAAGTGAGAAGAAAAGCCTCCCATTCTGCAGCTCGGCAATTTATCAGTGTCTTGCCAGTGAGGAGGAGTGCCGTATCAGGATCCCTGGGGTACAGGAGGCCACAAAACCTCTCTATTTGTTTTCATCTTGTCCCTCTCGCTTCTGTTCCTGAGTGGCTTTTAAAAAAAAATACATGTGGAATGGTGAAAGGGTTAAATAAATAGAGCTCTGGTGCCCAGAGAGGCATATGAATTTGAGAAGGACCGATGTGAAAGCTCTGGGCTTTGTGGCCCTCCTCCCCTTCCCCTGTTTTAGAGAACTGTCCCCTTTTTTTGGCTTGCCCAGTTTTGGAAGACCTGGAGCCTGTTCCTAGGAGTGCAATGGAAAGACTCCAAGTAGGAGGTGAGTTCAAGGCTTGGCTGCAGAGAATATAAAGGAGAGAAAGAAAGAGCAGGTCTATAGAGTGTCACTGCTGGGAGGTTTCTATCCCTTTGAAAGGTTTATACCTGGCACCTTTGGGGGCATCTCCCAATTTTCATTCAAACTGTAAAACAACAGTCCATGGAAAAGGCAGCCCAACAGCAGTGTCATACACAAGGGTTGCCCCCTGATGAACCAGCCCCTTGCTCCTGTGCCTTTGGCATCAGTTTGATGCATGCCCAAACTGACCGATCTACAGGCCACCTTTCGTTGTATATGTTTGGGTGGCCATTTTTGAACAAAAACAGCACATTCCTATGGCTATTCATAAACTTGGATGTCTATCGATTCTATATTTGAGAAGCTTGGGGATGGCGCATATTTTATCATTTATTTACTTATTTACATACTTCATTTATATCACACCTTGCTCTCCAAAGTCGGTCATATTGTTCTCCTCTCCTCCATTTTATACTCTCAACAACCTTGTGATATCAGTTAGGCTGAGAGTGTGTGACTGTCCCAAAGTCGCCCAGCAAGCTTCCATGGGTACAGTAGGGATTTGAACCTGGGACTGCATCACATTGGTTGTCATAGCCCTG
Source organism: Eublepharis macularius (assembly GCF_028583425.1). Classification (NCBI taxonomy): domain Eukaryota; kingdom Metazoa; phylum Chordata; class Lepidosauria; order Squamata; family Eublepharidae; genus Eublepharis; species Eublepharis macularius. The sequence goes on along the minus strand of NC_072793.1, from coordinate 167,024,552 downwards.
TGAGGAAGAATAGGGTGAGTAAGGCAATTTACCTAAGGTAACCTAGTCAGCTTCAGGAAGACATGAAGCTGCTCCTTTAGATCCCACTCTAAAGCTGCTATAAAGCTCTTGTCTAACCACTGCACCACAGTGGCTCTCACCTGTGGCTTATGCTGATAGGTTTTAGAAGCTTTTCAAAAAAATTGAGCTGGGCTTGTTTCTCCATACATTGGGCTTATCAGCACTTAATTTTTTTATTATTTCTTTGTCAGAGCAAAAAATCACCCAAGGAATCAAGGTGGAAAAGCAGGATTTGGCAGGTGCCAAATCAGGGGAGGGGCCAGAGAAAGACTTTCGCATCATACAGGTTGAGGCTAGCGGAGAACTTCTGGCTGAAGCTGTCACGCATGAGATTAAGCAAGAACCTCAGGAAGAGTTGCGTCACTCTTGGGAAGCCCGAGGGCAGGAGCTGCCAAAGGGGACACAGTCTCCTCAGCGAGGATGGGAAAACCCACAGCCATCTCAGCTCCAATCAGAGAACACCAAGAAGTTCTCCTTCAAAGGATCAGGTAATGCTGAGCGGTGGCCTCATGGGGAGTGGGGGACCCCAACACCCTCAGCCCAAGAAGTAGAATCCCACCAGGCTAACGTAGCACCAATCAAGACTACAGATGAGGATGCTATTGGTTTGGAGATCTGGCGCTGGCGCTTCAGGCACTTCTGCTACTGGGAGGCCAAGGGACCTCGAGAGGCCTTCAGCCACCTCTGGGAGCTCTGCTGTCAATGGCTGAAGCCCGAGAGACACACCAAGGAAGAGATTTTAGAGCTGCTGATCCTGGAGCAGTTCCTGACTGTCCTGCCCCAGGAAATGCAAATCTGGGTGAGTGAACGCAGGCCAGAGACCTGCAGCCAGGCGGTGGCCCTAGCAGAGGACTTCTTGTTGATGCTGAAGGAGTCCGAGAGCCACAAAGAGCAGGTAAGGAGAGCATTTCATCTTGGTTGTCACAACTGGTTCAGAAGGTGGAATGGAGGCTTTGGTATCAGAAATATTCAAGGAAAAATCTGGCATAGATTCCTATTTAGCAATCTCGTCACAGGCGGGATTGTGGCCCATGGCAAGAGGAAAAGGGTACGGTTGGGGATATGTCTGCTTTATTCAAAGCAGGTGTAACCCAAGTTTGAATCCTTGGCCTCTCCAGGATTTCCAGTGCCTGAGATACAGAGCAGCTGCTTCAATAAGAACACATGTGAAACTGCCTCATATTGAATCAGACCATCGGCCCAACAAGGTCAATATTGTCTCCTCTGACTGGCAGTGGCGCTCCAGGGTGTCAGGTTGAGGTCTTTCATGTTACCTCCCATGTGATCCTTTTACCTGGAGATGCTGGGGATTGAACCTGGGACCTTCTTCCTCCAAAGCAGAGGCTCTTCCACTGAACCATGGCCCCTCCTCATACGGGAAGGCAGCACTCCTATGTTTTATTGTTTTACTTGTGAGCCGCCTCGTCTGGTGAGGCGACATACAAATAGTGAGTTAGGTGAGCCAGTGGTCTGAGCTGGTGAAAGGCAGTTTCATAGGCTCATATGAAGACTACTGTGGGTCTGGGTGGGCCCACAGCTCAGTGGTAGAGCACCCCCAACGTATGCAGAAGAGCAATGGTTGAGTCACTGTTATCTCCAGCTGAAGGTGGATCTTCTGCTTCAGAGCCTCAAGAGCTGCTGCTCAGTCTATGTAGAGTAGACTATAGTGAGCAAAATGAAGGAATGTTTCACCGTGGTATTTAAAGCAACTTTATCCGGTCACTTTCCCGCATTAGTTAGTGGATTGGAAGCCTGGAAAGTGCAAAGCAGCAAAAGCCTGAGTAAGAATCGTAGCATAGTCTATTTGAAGCTATTCAGCCTTTTGAAAAATTTTAACAAGCTATTAAAAATATCTGGAAATGAGAAATGCCTAGTTTCCATCAACTTAGGAGCAGGATTTCTTTTTTAGCTGGTTAGTTAGGGGGGAAAACCCTTCCGGGTGCTTCCTTACATTTCTGCAAATCAGAGATTTAAGACATAATGATTGACAAGGGCTCCTTCTAGGATTGCCAGTTCCAGGTTGGAAAATTCCTGCAGATTTGAGGGTGGAGCCTCGGGAGGGGACCTCACCAGGGTATAATGCCATAGAGTCCCCCCTCCAAAACAGCCATTTCCTCCAGGGCAACTGATCTCTGTTGGCTGTAGATCAGTTGTAATTCCAAGAGATCTCCAGACCGCACCTGAAGGCTCACAACCTTAGCACCTGCATTTCCTATTTCCCCTCTGGTGTGAACACAGTAATCATTTTCACAAGATACAGTGAACGCACATATAATCCGTGTACAGTGTCTACTTGACTGTTCTTTGTACAGCCACCGAGTAATTCTCATGTTACATTCAAGGCATGTAGAGCTGAACATGTGACTGAAACCCCACCTTTATCCAGACACTGATCCCTGGTTTTATTCATAAAGGGGAAACGTGTTGGCTCTTTCTTACAAACAGTTGTGCATATGTACAGGTAGGATGCACGTTTAGTCACTGTAACATGTGAACAGGGTTAGAATGTTGCGGTTGTCTCACAGATGAACAAACACACATGACGCAGCCCTTGGTAGGCCAATGGTCTGATTCAGTAGGAGGCAGCTGTGTACACCATTTGGGGAGGGGCCACGGCTGCCTTCTGCTGAATTGCGCCATTGGTCTGCTTCCACACAGTGACAATTCTCCATGCATCCTCCATGCACAGCAACAAAGCATCCACACTGCAACCTTCCCTGCACTTTCCTTACTGCAGCCCCCCATGACCACTGTGCCTCACCCCACCCACCACAAGAAGGCTTTGAAGGGCTTTTTTAAAAATCAGTAATAGCCAGCTCACTGTGGCATTACAATGCTCTTCTGCCACCATCTGCATAGGAGTACAGATCCCATGGTGAAGAAGAAGAAGAAGGAGCAGCTCACAAAAATAAGAAAAGAGGCTCACAGTTCTTGATCATTTAGAGAGAGGCATTGCTACGTTGCTAAGCCTAGGATTGTTTGCCTACTGAAAAACAGCTCCAAGAGGGCATTTTTATAATGGAATAGGACTATATTAGAACTGAATGGCTCAGGAAGATGCTTTTATAAAAGGAACTAATTTATTTTGTTTTATTTTTATTTTCTTTATTTATAGTCTGACTTTCTCACTGAGACCCAAGGCAGATTACACAATGCACGTCAATAAAATCAACAGCTAGGATATTCACTGAACAAATACAATAGGGTATGGGTTGTCAAAATTTGAAAAACATAAAAACATAAAAGCATAAATCCGAACACAGAGATGAAACATTGCTGAAACAAAGCATCATTACTTAAACATCACGTATTTAACAAAGCAGACACTACTCAGCAGGAGCATATCTACATCAGTGGACAGGACCCAGTAGAATAATCTACAGTCCCCGTCCCTTTACCAAGGCATCTCTCATGGATTGTACCACTGTATATTGTATGTGTTACCTGTTTACTGTATGTATTACACCAGTTTGGTGTAATGGTTAGGAGCTCAGGACTCTAATCTGGAGAACCGGGTTTGATTCCCCACTCCTCCACTTGAAGCCAGCTGGGTGACCTTGGGTCAGTCACAGCTTCCCGGAGCTCTCTCTGCCCCACCCACCTCTCAGGGTGTTTGTTGTGGGGATAATAATGGCATCCTTTGTAAACTGCTCTGAGTGGGTGTTAAGTTGTCCTGAAGGGCGGTATATAAATCGAATGTTATTATTACGTTATTATTACCCTGCTCTCACTGCATTGTTTTCTACTTGCATAATACAATTTTCTTTATTGCTTAACATATTATGTCTAACACTGCATGCCTTGTTTCAGATTTCTGTACCCTAGTCCTGTTACTCTGCTTATTGGATGCCTCATTCTACTAATTGTATCCGTAAGCCTTGTAAAAATATTTGATCACAGAAAAAAAACCACTGCCCTATAGAGGGAGAAGCTTTGAAAGAGAGACTGAGGAGTGACTGCTTGGCAACGGGGTGGTTGGAGGATGGCAGTTGGAAGACAAGAGGTGAAAGCTCTGGGGGGATGTCCAAGAGGAGGGAGCCTGGAGAGACGGAGGGGGGAAAGTTGGATGAAGAGTGATCCTCATCAGGTGTGGGCCTTCTGAGGAAGTGTTGCTGCTGTTATGAGAAGCCCTTACTTCTTGGTGCCATAAAGAGGACATTTTCCATCCAGCCTCTACACTGTCCTGAAGAGTGTGAATGGGAGCTCAAAGACTGAGGGCCAAACTACAAGTGATGCCTGACACTAGTTGGACACTTGTCAGCTTCCCTCAAGTTTTGATGAGAAATGTAGGCATCCTGGTCTTGCAGCTTGGTTCTCCGACTGCTGTCCAATGGACTTTTCAACTGTCACTTGTCCAACATTCCGCCAAGCTGCCTACATTTCCCATCAAAACTTGAGGGAAGCTGACAAGTGTCCAACCTGTGCCTTTTGTCACTTGTAGTTTGGCCCTGAGACTCAAGTAGTCCTTCATTGTGGGTTTCTTAATTTATTTTACTGGTGACAGTGTTTGTTTGAAACTCCAGGTTTTATTCCCCTGGATTACCCCCCTCACCTTTAAATAAAAGGTTTTATCTGTAAAAACAGCAGTTCAGAGGTTGAATGGGGCATCCACACCCCTTCAACAGTGACCTGACCCTTTTTAGGCTAAAAAAAGAGTTACGTATTGATTTACACAAATTGTGTAATCTTCATTGAGTCTCAGTGGAAAAGGTAGTCTGTAAGTAAAGTGAATAAATAAGACACAGAAGGGGAAGAGAAAATGTTATGTCTGTGTTTGTGACAATTTTTTTGCAACTGGTGCTAAGCTAGCAGTGTCTGCATTTATCTCTCAAGCCTTGCCTAACTTTTGCTATGATCTTTGTTTCAGGCCCCAAGGATACCTGGAAGAGAGCCATCAGAAATGGTAAAGAGTCAGCTCTCCAAGGAACCCATGCTGGAGGTCAATGGAGAGACCACCTTTCCTGGTAAGGCTGCAACGTCCAGGCACTTGCAATGGGTAGGATAATTCTGTCTCCTGACATTCAGGGTGTGATGACTATCTGTTGTGTTTTCACCCTCCTCTTCTTCCAAGGAGCTCAGGGCACTAGCACACACAGTTCCTCCCTTCACTCTTATCAGGGCTTTTTTTCTGGGAAAAGAGGTGGTGGAACTCAGTGGGTTGCCCTCAGAGAAAATGGTCACATGGCTGGTGGCCCCGCCCCCTGATCTCCAGACAGAGGGGAGTTGAGATTGCCATGGCGCGGAGGGCAATCTCAACTCCCCTCTGTCTGGAGATCAGGGGGCGGGGCCACCAGCCATGTGACCATTTTCAAGAGGTTCCGGAACTCCGTTCCACCACGTTCCAGCTGAAAAAAAGCCCTGACTCTTATTGTTATTGTTGCCAGTTCTGTTTTCTTTTCCTTGTGAGTTGCCTCATGCAGGTCTGGAGAGGTGACGTACAAAATCCCTAAATAAATAAACCACACTAGCCATTCTCTTTCCTACTGAATCCTGGGTAATGTAAAATGTACTGGGGGTAAGGGGTGCTCCCCTCCCCATATCTCTCTCTCAGAACCCTGACCAAATAACAACACTCAAGATTCTTTGGGAGAAACCATTCCAGTTACAATGGTACAAAATCAGAGTACACTTGTAAGGTGGAGAGTCCTATCCAATTGCTAGGGTTTCCAATCTCCTGGAGGGGCCTGGAGATCTCTGGGAATTACAATGGGTCTCCAGACTACAGAAATCAGTCCCCCTGGACGAAATGGCTGCTTTGGAGGGTGGGTTCATTGGCATTATACCCTGCTGAGGTCTCTTCCCTCTAGGGTTGCCAACTTCATGCTCTCTTCCCCAAACTCTACCCTCCACAAGCTCCACCCCCAAATCTCCTGGAATTTCCCAATCCAGGGATGGCAGCTCTACCAGTGACTATGTTTCGTTTCTGAACATCTTATGCCAGCTTTGAGTTTGCTGTGTGTGTGTGTGTTCTCTGTTTGGAGGCTTCCTATTTCCTTTTTCCTAGTCACAATTGGATTTCCTAATGACTCTGTTTATTCCAGCAGATGATTGGCAAGTAATTGTAAAAGAGGAAGAGGCAGATATTCAGCTGGAAGGACCGAAAGAAGTGGGCACACCTGGAGCATTATGGGAAGTTAAAGAAGGGAAGTTTTTCCAAGTTCCTGAGAGGCAGCCGATATGCAATAGTTTCCCTGGCCCTGAAAATTACCAGGGGAACCATCCCTGGAAGACAACAGAGCAAACTTTTCTTGGTGAGGGAACTGGGAAAAATTTGCATGAAAGGACCTTGCATGAAGGAGTATGCAGACGTAAGAGGAAAAAGGCAGGTGCTGATTGTGGGAAAAGTCTCTGCCAGAGTTTGAACATTCTTGAATATCAGCAAAGTCAAACAGGAGAAAGACCATACAAATCCCCTGAATGGGGCAAGAGCTTTAAGCTTAAACTGCATCTTAATATGTGTGAAAGAACGCACACCAGAGGGACACCCTCCATATGGTCAGACTTTGGGAAAAGGTTCCCTCAGCCTCATGAAGTTTCTAGTCCTCAGGAGATCCACACAAAAGCAAATCAGCATATATGTTCCGAGTGCGGGAGAACTTTTAGCAGGCAATCCCACCTCTTGATACATCAGAGAATGCATACTGGAGAAAAACCTTACACATGCTCAGAATGTGGGAAAAGCTTCAGTTACAGCTCAGTCCTTACAGAACATGAAAGAATTCACACGGGGGAGAAGCCCTACGAGTGTTCAGACTGTGGGCAAAGCTTCAGCCGCAGATCATATCTCATTCAGCATGAAAGAACCCACACCGGAGTGAAACCGTATGCATGCACAGAGTGTCAGAAATGTTTCACCCGTCGCAGTGGTCTTCTTCGTCATCAGAAACTCCACATGGCCAAGAAGCCATGCTGATTCCAGCACCTTTTCAAAACTTATGTTCACAGGCATGGGAAAACATTGTGCGGTTTTACAAATACGGTTGTCTGTAGACTGTGTATTTAAGCAAAACACCGTTTGCTTAAGAACTTAAGGCCTTTTCCCGTATCTTTATCCTGTTACAGTGTAGTAGTTAACAGATGATGATTGTGTTGGGTTCGAATGTAGCGTCTGCCATGAGCTCACTTCAAGGATCCCTTTCTTTCTTGGTCTCAAACCACACTCTGCAATTTATGGATAATAGTACTGACCTACCTTACTGGGTTGTTGTAAGGATAATGTCTGTCAGGCACTTTGAACACTCAAACCAGTGCTGCTTGGTGGTTTGAGTGTCTGGTTAGGACTGGTGAGATCTGGGTCCAAATTTTCACTCAGTCATGAAGCCCACTTGGTGAACATGGGCCAGTCACTCTTTCTCAGCCTACCTAACCTGTTACCCAAATAGGAGGTCTCCTTAATTGCTTGGGAGGAATTAGCATTAAGGAGATAAGCGAGAGGAGGTAACTAGGAATCTCAACCAATGTTTATGGGGATTATTCTCTGAGAGAACTCTCAAATAAATCAGGCAGATATTCAACTGGAAAGGTTTTTTATTAAAGAGAAAATAAAAAGGGCAAACACACAGAAAATCACACACAGCATGTATACAAGGCTAACAAAGGAAATTTCGGAGGAAAGTGGGAGAAATTTATTTATTTATTTACTTACTTAAATTTATAGTCCGCCCTCCCCAACCAAGTGGGCTCAGGGCGGAAAGCAGTTTAGAGAAAGCGATAATTACTAGTCTCGAAGAGGATTGGGTCTGCAGAGGCAGCAAAATGACCAGTGTTTCATGGAGAAGAGTCTCAAGCGAACTTAAGGGTGGGTGTATGGATCCAGAACACACACACTCAGCACATAGCTAGGGGAGCCCAACTATAAGGTGAAATGCTCCCTGGGGCAAGCTTGACATCTTGCTCTAAAAAACAATGGGTTAATGATTTCTCCTGAGATAAAAGAAGAAGTTGGCAGAGGCTTGATGGTTCCTATCTGGGACAGACTATGGTGAAAATATTGCTTGATGACCTGGAAAGCACTGGATGGGAAAACTACCAGGTTTGCTGAATAGCTTTGATTATGGTAGGTTGGTGAGGGGGAAGTTTAGCAGGGCGTTGATGGGATTAGATAAGGGTTTTCTTAAGAAACCTCATTATCTCTCCAGGGAGTGGAGGGGCCGTCAGTCAGTCAACCTCCTCTGACTCATGTTCTGGTAGCTTTCCAGGCTCCTGCCCAGCTGCCATCCACTCTGGGCCAGGCAGTGCTTTGGACTTAAGAGGGGCATTTATGGTATTCCATTAATAAACTGTCCCCTTAGTGTGAGGAAGCAGTCTGACTGCTAAGAAACCAACCTCACAGGGATATCATAAAGGCAAAATGGAGGAAGGGGAGAATGTTGTGAGACCTTTATGTCCCCATTGGGAAGAAAGGCAGAATATTGATGAAGTAAATAAAATAATAGTAATAAACAAATGGAGGCAGAGAGAAACATGTATGTGTTACCACAGCAAGCTTGTAAACATACGTTCAGACTGGCACAGGGAATTAGTTTGTGTGTTTGCGCAGGGAGCAGAAAACAGGGATCTTTTACCTAAAGAGGTGGTTGTGACTATTGTGTTCAGCAGAAAAAGAATGACAGAGAGGAGATGTAAAAGTTTAGTTATTGGCCCTATCCTAGATAGCCCAAGTAGGTCCAGGCTAGGGTTATCAGTTCCCTGGGGGGCAGAGGTGGAGAATGGAGGGGTCATGAGGGCACTTACCTTGCGGGCACACACTCTGGAACACCTAATGCTGCACCAGGAATAACATCATTCCTGGCAGGACGCTGAAATGATGGGTTGTGCCAGGGCTGGTTGAGTAAAAATTGGGTCCAAACACTAAACTGAAGGCCGATTTTCACGCAATCTGCCCCCACTGTGACCCATTACTTCTGCGTTGTCCAGGAATGACATAATTCCTGGCTTGGCAAAGGGATGATCCAGAGCATGCGAGAGCACATTTCCTCACCACCACTGCATTCTTGCACCTCCCCCCCCTACACTGGCTAGATGGGAAGTGGCGGGGGATGGAGGCTGGGTGCAGGGGATCCCCCATCTCCACCAGGGGACTGGCAATCCTAAAATCAGTCCTAGTTAGTAATTGGATGGGAGACCTCCAAAGAAGACCAAGGTTATGGAGGCAGGCAATGGCAAACCACCTCTGTTACTCTCTTGCCTTGAAATCTCAGTAGGGGTTGCCTTAAGTCAGCTATGACTTGAAGACACTTTCCATCACCACCATGGAGTTTATTAAGGGATTTGGAACAATATTTGGGAGGGGGAAATTTATCCTAAGCAACTGCTAGCAATACTGAAAATCAAGGCACAGACAAACAGCACATTCCTTATCACAGCAACAACCAGCAATCAACCAGAGTGTCTCCAGTTTGGAGCAAGAGCCACTTTTAATCTAGAGGTGTGAACGTGGGCAAAAATTGGAAACAGGACAGAGGAAAAATAAGTGTCCGATCTTCAAGTTATGAGGCCTTAAAAAGCAGAGTGAAGCCAATGCCAGCTCTCTGTGTAGTGCAGTGTGGGTTGGAAAATAGGGAGAGATTAAGATGGGGAGCAAAGACATACGTCTCCTATTCTGTGTAGAAGTCAGGTTGGAAGAAGGAAAGGCCCAGGGTGTTGAGAGCCTGAGCTGCAGCCAAGTTGAAGCCATGAGTATACTCATTTAAGGCTCTAAAGCCAGACTAGCTATAGTATTTTGGGAGCATAGCATAACATGAGTTCTTTTCAGAACCCCCAAAATTGCAATAGAGAATAAAGGAGTAGCATGGGAGTTAGGAGAATTATTGGGAGAAAACCATAGAACTTTGGTTCTATGAATAAACCCTGTTTGCACAAGTTGCCCTCCCCATTTTCTTCCACTAACAAACTGCTTCCCCAAAAGTTGTATTTGGAAGCAAGATCCATATTGAGACACAAAACACGGTGATTGCTCCCCATGCTCTGTGCTTGCTTCACGGGGTCTGGGACTTGCTGCTGATGTTATACAGACAATATGTATATTCAGGCTGGGAGGGAGCCGTATGCAGACAAAGGGAGGAGCAACATAACAAATCCTCAAAGACTTACAGAAGGATAGTTTTGCATGCTATAGGTGCCAGGATCCATCTCCAGCTGTCCTGAATAGCATAGTGAAGACTGACTTCAGTCAAAGAACCACCAATTCAGCCAGCGATGCTTTCCCTAGCACGTATGTATAGCCATGAAAAGCACAGAAACAGCTGACAAACCTTTATGTTCCACTGTATTCTCTTTGATCTAGAGGAGTTAGCCGTGTTAGTCTGTAGTAGCAAAACAGAAAAGAGTCAAGTAGCACCTTTAAGACTAACCAACTTTACTGTAGCATAAGCTTTCGAGAATCACAGTTCTCTTCATCAGACGAAGAGAACTGTGATTCTCGAAAGCTTATGCTACAGTAAAGTTGGTTAATCTTAAAGGTGCTACTTGACTCTTTTCTGTTTTGTATTCTCTTTGACTCCATCTGCTTCTAAACTTGGGGCTTCTCTTTTGCCCTTTGCTTTTGTCTGCTTTCCCTCCTCAAAACACTGAATTCATTGTTGTCTTCCCCTTGCCCTCTGGTTTCTTCATACCTCCTTTCTGAGGTCACCTGCTTCCCTAATAACATTTCCTATATGTTTTCTGAATTCAGTAGGCTTTCATTCTGAGTTTAGATTTCACTCTTAATGTCAAACAATTCTCTTACATAGGCCGAACAGGCCCCAGCAGCTATATATTCAGTTGCTTGGCAACCTGCAATTTGGATTACTTTATGCAAATAAGTCTAAGAATAGATGGGATTAATCTATTGGGTCATGATAGAATTTTTGATACAAGGACAGGCTGATGATGTTTCCCTGTTGCTGCTAAGGCTTCTATTACAGTGCAGCAGCCATGGAGCTTCCACGTGGCAGGTTTTTCTGCATTTACCTTGCCTCGGTTCCCCAGCAGCAGCCATCACCACGAGGTCTGCCCCACCAAGTCTTTCCCAGTTTTTTTTAAACCAGCAATTGAAAATCATTATAAAAATATAACAATCTGTGTATCAGATTATCTGAATTTCCAGCTTGCATGTTTTTAAAAAGTAAATCTTTAGCCCCTTTCATTGCAGAGATATGCCTTTCCCCTTATATCTCTGCAACAAAAGAGGCTAGATGATTACTTTTTAAAAAATTAAAACTGGAATTTAGAGAATCTGATACACAAATTGTTATTTCTCTATGAAGATATACTAATAATCACTTGACAGTTAAAAAAACCCTGAAAGGACTTGTGGTTGGAGAAGGAAACAGCATCTGAAGGGCAGGGAAAGTGGCTGCCATGGGGGCAGAGCCAGGAAAATCAGTTTTCCCGCCCACATGGCAGCCACGCAAGCATTACTGCAATCTTCCCCAGAATTCTCAGCCAAGTAGGTTTGTATACACTGAACTCAGACATCCTCTCTTACAGAGACAGCACATATGTGTGTACGCTTCTTCCACATGTGGACACCATGCTCATGAACTAACAATCACATGGGGTTGAGGTAGTCAGCTTGTCTGGGGGGAAATGTTCTGTCCCTTTAATATTCATGTAGAAATTGGCACCTGAAGCTTTTCCTGGCCTGGAGGTAAATAAATTCACCTGGTAAGTTTGATATAGTTTAGAATGTCAGACTACGATCTAATAGAACCAGGTTTAAATCCTTACTCTGCCATAGTAGCTTGCAGGGTGACCTGTGGCAAGTCACACTCTCACTGGAACCTACTTCACAGGCTTGTTGTGGGGATAAGATGGAGAAGAAAATTATGTAAGCCACCTTGGGTCCCTGAGAAAGGTGGGTGGGTGAGAAAGAAAGAAAGAAAGAAAGAAAGAAAGAAAGAAAGAAAGAAAGAAAGAAAAAGAAAAAGATCCCATTAAGCTTCCATTACACCTTTTCAACAGTGGTAATTACTACTCTGGATTCTCCATCTTTCCTTGTCATCATCTTGGCACCTGGCCTTCTGTTGTGATGGTTGCCTATAGTAACAGGGCCTACAGCATTCCAGAAGCCCCAAGCCATCACAATTTCCTTCTGTGGTGAGCTGTGGTTGAGCATCCTCTAACTGGGCCTGTGGATTCCCTGCAAAGCGTCCTGTTCAAGAGACCTGAGGTCATACAAAAGCTCCCATCTGTATCCATCAGGTTGTTGATATTCCCCCCACCCCTAGCAGCAGCTCTGTACCTTTGGGCAGCCACAGGACAGATAGAAATTAATGACTGGAGAAGAGGACTGCCACCCACTTGTAATTATAATCCTTAGTACTACACATATACTTCCTCTCTCTTTAATTAGTACATTGTTATCCCAGCTTTCCTCCAAGGATCACAGGGTAGCACTAATCATTCTCCCCCCCTCCATTTTATCTTCACAACACCCTTGTGGTGTAGGGCAGGTTGAGAAAGGGAGGTGCCGTGGCTTACTGGCTGAGCCCCTGCTTTTAATGCAGAAGGTACCAGTTTCAATCCCCGGTGTCTCCAGCTAAAAGGATGAGGTCTGGAGAGTAAGGTGATGCAGATTGACTGGCCCAAGATTATCCAGTGAGGTTTGTGGTGGAGAGTGGATTTGAACTTGACACTCCTAGATCCTAGTCTGACACCATATATTACTGCATATTCATAATTGGGGTTATTAAATTTGCATATTATAGGTAGCAGTGATGTGCCTTAGAAAACTCTGCTCACTAGAGGACATGAAAATAGGCCTTGCCTACGTATGTACATATAACATGACTTTGCAGTGAGAAAAGACAATTAGACCTGCTTTGAAAAGTGCGGGAAGAGTAGAAATCAGCCTGTTTAATCAATTCAGAAACTCTGCATATGCTCATTTAAAGCTGCCTTTATGTTTTACACGTCAGAAACTCAGCAGAGGCACATTTCAAGCCGTCTTTTTCACATATGTTGGCTCACAAGGGAAGAAAGTCCACAAAGTCCGTGAATTCAGCAGAACGGTAATTTTCAAGTAGCCCCGGTTTCTGGCAGCTGCAGTAGGCGTAGCCTGTGAATGGAGCAGGATGGGGACCGTTGAAGCTCAAAGACAAAGTCCACCCTCCAAAGTAGCCATTTTCTCCAGGTGAACTAATCTCTGTTGTAATTCCAGGAAGTCTCCAGGTCCCATCTGGAGGGTGGCAACCAAGGAATATCATATGCTTCTGATTTCTGTTTCTCATCTCTTGAGAATTTTTATGGCTTTTTGTGTCTTTGAATTTTGTTGATTTTTTTTTTTAACAAGTATGCCTTGATGAATTTTCTGAAAAGTGAGGTACAAAATTTTTCAAACAAATTGTCTTCCCGTATACTCTCTGCCCGGCTTGCTGCCCTCTCTATGCCTCCCAGAAACCGGCGATCTGGCTTTTCCTCTTGAACGCGCAATGCATCATGCCATCCCGGAAAATACATTGTCTTTCGAAGGGGTTAAACGCACAGAGCTGGCCTGTCTAGAAAGTCACAGCAAGCGAGGCAAAAAAAAAAAAAAAAAGCGATAGAAGCGAGGCAAAAAAAAAAAAAAGCGAAGGACGCCTTCCTGCTTCCTGTCCCTCTCCCGCCTGCCGTTAGTGGGAACTTGACTATTGGATTTGTCATTATTTTGGTTTATTTCCCCAGCCAGGGAGCTCCTTTAGGGAGCGGCTGGTCGCCACAGGGGGTGCAATGCAAAGAAAGGGTGAGTGTCCAGCGAAGAGCAGGCGGCTTGCATGAAGGGCGGCGAGAGGGACGGTGGGAAGCCCTGCAGAGAGCGAGCGAGCAGGTTCCAAAAGAGTGGGACCCCCAGGCTTCCCTCGAGATTTTTTTGGGGAGGGGGTCCTATACTGCCTTTCCCCCGGCACGGAAGCCAAGACAGCATCCAACTGCATTGCTCAATGCGCTCTGCGCACATATGAAAGCATGAGGCTGCGGGCTTGCGCTCTGTTGGTTTCCAGTTTTGGAACCCTAACTCTACTGCACGGTTTATTGGAGATCTTCGCTGTTTGAGGGGAACTTGCTTTTCGTGTTTTGTAATCTGCCTTGAGTCTCTGTGAGGAGGTAGGCTATATTTATTTATTTATTATAGTTATAGTCCGCCCTCCCAGCGAACGGGCTCAGGGCGGATTACAACAACTGTAAAAAACACAGTAATACCTTGTGTCTTTACAATAAAATCACGGATCGTTAAAAATACAATAAAATCACGGATCATAAAATCAATTCAGCAGCATAAAACTCTGCTTATAATTCCTATTATAAGGAATTATAATTATCCTATTATAAACGAAGGGAATAATCCACTGACGTGATGGGCAGTAGATTCAGGACAAACAAAAAGAAATGTTTCTTGACACGATGGCTGATTAAGATGTGGGACTCACTGCCAGAGGATGAAGTGATGGCCACAGGCATATACAGCTTTAAAAGGGGATCCAGACAGATTCGTGGAGGAGGGGTCTCTCAGTGGCTATTAGCCATGGTGACTAGTGGGAACCTCCACATTCAGAGGCAGTCTACCTCTGAATACCAAGACCTCAGCCTCTGTACCCTGTTGTTCCTCCAGGGCAGCTGGTTGGCCACTGTGTGAGACAGGACTAGGTGGACCACCAGTCTGATCCAGCAGGGCTATTGTTGTTGTTGTTACCTCTAGCTCAGTCATGCCTTCTGTGCCTGGCAGTGGCTGTCCAGGGCATTTCCCGGCACCTGCTGCTTGAGAATAGACACTGCCACTGAGTCAGATACTCTCCACTATAAAAGACATTAAAAACTTGAAATGCCCGTGTGAAACTGAAGGGCGCCTTCAAATCAGGCCTGTAACTGCACACTGTGCTACCACGGTAAAGATCAAGAGTGCAGTATCACCGTCCTAGACTAACAAAAATTTGTGGTAGGGTATGAGCTTTCATGAGTCACAGCTCACTTCTTCAGATGCTACCAGGGAGGCAGCTGAAGAAACGGGAAGAGGGAGGTTGCAATCTGAGCAGGGTGGGTGTCAATGCGGCTGATCCCATGCCCCCCCCCTACACCTTTGCTTAAATCTGGAGGATATTTGGTTGGAAAAACTGAGAGCAAGGGAGTAATTCTCTAGGCAGAAGGCAACCTTCCATAGGATGCTTTGCTTCATTCTGACTCTCAAACAGCAGCAAGATTTTTTCCCCTTTTCTGGAGCATCTGTAAGATGACAGCCTCTAATAATTCTCCTTCTGTGGTTTCCCCTGGTTTGCTCCATGCTTTCTGGAAAGATCACAGTCAGAGTGGGTTTGCCCACCATCTGGATGGGAAGATGTGGATTTCTGGGAGGGGGGGGGAAACCCCACACACTGGCACCGTTTTTCTCCCTTCATCTCTCTCCTTGCCAACTTTAAAAAAAAAATATAAGTGGTTACTATGCCACTATAGCAATATATCTATTTTTAAAAATTGTCCTCTGATAGCATGGGGGGGGGGCAGACAAAATGGAAAACATGGAGAATCCCTCTGTGGGGATGCTTGGTTTCTAGATGTTTCTAGATGTTGATGGCCACTGGCTGAAGGTGGCTTTTAAAAGGATTGGATAAAATTCACAGGGGGCAGGTCTGTTAACAGCTATTAGCCACAGTAGTTAAATGGAACCTCCAGGATTAGGGCCAGTCTACTTCTGAACGCCAAGTGTTGAGAATCTCTCAACAGAGGAAGGCTGTTGCTTTCTTGTGTTGCCTGTGGACTTCCTGGAATCTTCTGGTTGGCCACTGAGGGAAAATGGATGCTGGAGTAGTTGGAGCCTCGGCCTGATACCGCTGGGCTTTTCTTGTATTGTTATGGAAGGCAAGATGTGTGGACACCTAGTTGGGTTTGGAAGGGACTTAGTGATGATCATTAACTCCATGTGAAGGGTGGAGTAAGCCCCACCATCTCCCTGACCCTGTTCTCAAGAGCAGAACCACAAGTGACAAAAGGCACAGATTGGACACTTGTCAGCTTCCCTCAAGTTTTGATGGGAAATGTAGGCAGCTTGGCAGAATGTTGGACAAGTGACAGTTGAAAAGTCCATTGGACAGCAGTCAGAGAGCAAAGCTGCGAGACCAGGATGCCTACATTTCCCATCAAAACTTGAGGGAAGCAGACAAGTGTCCAATCTGTGCCTTTTGTCACTTGTGGTTCTGCTCTTACAGTGAACACACTTAAATCTATGTACAATGTACACATAATTTTTCTTCATATATGCATTGAGTCATTTTCATGTTATGTGCAATGCACTTACAGCTGACCATGTGATTTAAATCCTACATTTATTCAGGCACTGGTCCCTGGTCTCATTTGTAAAGTGGGTGCACATACAGGCAAGATGTAGGTGTGTTCTCTGTAACATGGGAACACTGTGTTACTGCTGTGATTGCAAGCCAGTATTACGTCAAGCAAGCCTGTCAACAAGGCACAGGTGAATTAACCGTGAGAGATTAATAATACCCTTAAATATTGTCTTTTTCCTCATTTTGAGTATCCCATATTCAAAATATTCCTTATTACAGTAACGAAGCCTAGTCAAGGTTTTCAACAACCTTATTGGTGTATTTTTGTAAGTAAAAATACAGTCACCAGAGGTAACCAAAGCAGTTTACAAAAAAAAAGGTTCCAAATTTAATTTAATTTAATTTATTAGATTTGTATCCCGCCCTCTCCACGCCAGCAGTCTCAGTGTCATGAGTCAGCCCCAGCCCCGGCTGGCCACCTTACCTATTGCTTCAGAGTCCTCCTCAGAAGATGAGCAGGAAGGGCCAGAAGGGTCTTCTCTAGAGCCAGAAGCCCCTGCAGAAGCTATTGGAGAGGAAGAGCAGTCAGAAACCACTGCTGCTGCTCCAGGAGGAATTCAGCAAGAACAGCCTGGAGCTTCTGCAGAGACTGTCAGGGATGAGGAACAGCCAGAAACCTCCACAGAGGCTGTAAGAGACAAAGACTCCCACAGGGCAAAAGCGAAACCTGAGCACTTGGGGCCAGCTGAAAGGAGGAAGCATAGAGATAAGTCAGCTCTGTTGGATAGGCGAAGAAGCGCCCGTTTACAGGCGCAACACCGAACTGAATTGTTAGAGAGAGAGGCAACAGCTGTTCCTCATTAGGACAGCATAAAAGGAAGACGCCGAGGAAACCAAGCGTGGAAGCAACTCAGCTCGCCACTCCCTGCTACCAGAGCTCTACGCCTGGACGCTCTTGCCCTGCCTTGTGCCCTGCCCTGCTGTTGGATTGGATTTTGACCCCGGCCTGCTTTCTGACTACTCTTCTGCCTGCTCCTCTCTCTGACTGACATATTGGCTCTGACACCTGACCTGACTCCTGGACTACTGACTTCCTGCCTGTTGTGTTCTGCCCTGCAGTACCAGTGGGCCTCCTGCCTGCTGAGCCCAGCCCTGTGCGCGACACTCAGGGTGGATTACAATTTGCATACAAATTTAAAATACATTTAACAATTCATACAGTTTAAAATTACAAATTGTAAACATCAAAAGATTTAAAATACACACACACACACACTTAATATAAATGATAATAAAATAAAACAAAACTTGAGTCTTGCCAACTGATGTTCACAGGCTCAGCCAGCAAGCCCTGGGCTAACAACATCCAAAAGTTCTTGGCTCTTGCCCTTTGGCTCTTGTCCAAGGGCCTTTGGCCCTGCCCAGGTTGAATATCCACAGGAGGCCGTGGCCTAGATGGACCTCAGCAGCTGCTAGCCCACACAAGAAGCTGCCTTTATAATGGCCCATGGTACATATAGGCCGACCTTGTCTCCTCTGACTGGCAGTGGCTCCCCAGGGCCTCAGGCAGAGAACTTTCACATCGCCCACCACCTGACCCTTTTAGCTGGAGATGCCAAGAATTGAAACTGGGACCTTCTGCGTGCTCAGCTGGGGCTTTACCTGAGCCACAGCCTCTCCCCAAATTTCCAAAGCAAACCAAAACTAGATTTTAAAAGATCCATGGCTTTCAACAAAGGCCTTCCAGCCATACTTGCCTTAGTTTCCTACTGCTAGAGAAGAAACACTAAAAATGATTAAACACGTGATTAAATATGTGCTTAACACGTGAGTCAGAAGATTGGTCCATCTAGGTCAGTACTGTCGATTCAGACTGGCAGCTGCTCTCCGGAGTCTCAGGCAGAGTCTTTTGCACCACCTACTACCTAGTCCTTTTAACTGGAGATGCTGGGGATTGAACTTGGAACCTCCTGCATGCCAAACAGATGCTGTATCACTAAGCCACAGCCCCTCTCCGTTAAATCATGAATCACTTAGCTAGATGATCTAACTATCCATCTCTTTCCCATGGAAGATTAGCAGCTATGCCTTCCTCTCCTGCCTTTGAATGCAAAACCTTGTTTGTGCTGTTGTTTACAGAGCACATGGAAGTAAAGATGGAGAAGCCGGATCCAGACGGCCCCAAAAGAGGAGCACAATCAGCAGCAAGAGGAAGAGACCCTAGTGTTGTCCCCATAGGAACCACCAGGGAGGTCCCGACCGGGAGGGCTCCGAAGCAAATTAAACAGGAGCCGGAGGAGTGGCCACAGCAGCGGTGGGAAGCCCAGTGGCAGGAGTTCCTGAAGACGGTGGAGTCCCCTCACTCGGGATGGCGGCGCCCACAGATGCCTCATCGGCAATCATGGGTGGATACAAAGTCTTTCCAGGCCTCGTTCAAGGGAGCTGCAGATGCCAGCCGGTGGCCTAGAGAAGAACTTGAGACAAATGCGCCGTCAGGTCACTGCAGAGAACCCACCGTGACAGTGAAAGAAGAGATGTTGGACGAGGAGGGCGGCAACCTGGACGTGCGCTGCCGGCGCTTCAGGCGCTTCTGCTACTGGGAGGCCGAGGGGCCCCGAGACGTTTGCCAGCAACTCCAGGGACTCTGTTGTCAATGGTTGAGGCCGGAGACGCACACAAAAGAGGAGATCCTGGACATGTTGGTCCTGGAGCAGTTCCTAGCTATCCTGCCGGAGAAAATGCAAAGTTGGGTCCGGCAAGAAGGGCCCGAGAGTTGTGTCCAGGCCGTGACCCTGGCCGAGGCGTTTTTGCTGAGGCTGGAAGAAGCAGAGAGAAGAGGAGGGCAGGTGAGCGCGTTGCTGGTTGATATGTTTGACTGGGGCAGGGCTGCATGCAGAGGGCCCCAGGTTCAGTCCTTGGCACCTCCCAGGAATGAACCCTCTCAGTGTGGCATAAAATGACTTCAAGTGAGATGGCCCCTTGGTCGACGTGTAAGGTAGCTTCATATGTTTATATGAATTCCTGAAGCTGCCTTATACTGAGTCAGACCACTGGTCCCGCAAGGTCAGTATTGCCTACTCTCCAGGCTTTCAGTTGAGGTCTTTCACATCATCTGAGCCTTTTAACTGGAGGTGATCGGGATTGAACATGGGACCTTCTGTAAGCCCAGCAGATGATCTACCAGTGAGCTGTAGCCCCTCCCCAATCTCTTCAGGTGGGTAGCCGTGTGTTCTGCAGTAGAACAGCAAGATCTGAGTCCAGTGGCACCTTAAAGACCAAAAAGATTTTCAGGGTATATGCTGTCGAGACCTTTGAAAGCTTATACCCTGAAAATCTTGTCGATCTTTAAGGTGCCATTGGACTCAAATCTTGCTCTTCCCTCATCTCTGGATTCATAACTGCATCCCGCAGAAGGGAAATACATCAAACCTCCACGTGTAGGGGTAATATACTGCTGTTGGGAACCAACCATCTAGGAAAGGCTTTTTGCCATGTCATCTGACTGTTGTTCGATACAGAGCTCTGAAGTAGACGGATCCTCAGTCTGAATCCAGCCAGGCAGCTGTTGCACTCTTTAATGCAACTTGGCCTACTTTATTGTTTCTGCTGCTGATCGAGACAGAGCCAGTTTGGTGTAATGGTTAAGAGTATCAGGACTCTAATCTGAAGACGCAGGTTTGATTTCCTTCTCCTTTGCTTGAAGCAAGCTGGGTGACTTTGGGTCAGTCACAACTCTCCCAGAGCTCTCTCAGTCCCACCCACCTCACAGGATGATTGTTGTGAGGATGATAATAACACACTTTGTAAATGGTTCTGAGTGGGCATTAAAGGGCAGTATACAAATTGAATGTTGTTGTTGTTGTTGTTATACAGTGGTGTCAGGCATTTGTCCTCCCAATCCTGTGATGACATTCCCCCTACTCTATTCTTTAGTTTCAGGTGCTGGAGCCTTTTGAAGAGGTGATTGTTCATTCCCCCAAGGAAGAACAGGATCCATCAGATACGGAGGAGATGCACCTCTGTGGGGTGCAGGAGGGCGATGAGGGTGCCAACGTGTTCAGTAAGTGTCCGTAGGGTGAATCTGGGAAAACTGGATGGTTTTCTGAGGTTGCAGATATTCAGGTCAGACGTGAAGCCAACCCACGGTTTGCCTGTGTACATACAGACCTGAGAGATCCTCTGGCTCATGCACTCGCTTGCTCTCTTCTAGCCAATAAGATACTCCAGCTGTTGTTGCAAACCATTGTTAGCTGCTACAGGTGGAACTGCAAAGTCCAGATAAAGCAAACCGCAGTGATAATATATTATTACAAAGGGGGGAAGCCTGCAAGAAATCCATCCCCACCCCATCCCAGCCAGTCCTTTCTTCCTGCTCTCTTGCTCTAGGGCCCTAGTAAAGTTTTAGGTTGCCTAGACAACCCAAAATGGCAGTTGAGATCTCATGAGGTAATCTGAGCTCCCAGCATTTTAAAAGTTTCAAAAAAATTTAATCCTACTCTTTTTTAGTGATGCAACACTAGGGTTGCAGAAACTTGTACCTTTTTCCTGAGTATACTCGCCTTGTGGATTTTTTGAACTTAAGAACAGTTTCCTGGAAATAAGCCCATGGGATAAAATAGGACTTACTTCTGAGTAGACCACTTAGGCTTGTTCTCACAGTCTTCTTTTCAAAGAACTGCCATGTGTTTCCATGGCTTTCCAGGGTTTTTTTTTGACGAAACTGTGTTTGCATCAGGTCATTGCATCAGTTCTTCTCTGCAAACTCTCTGCTTTTGTGTCCTATTTGGGATGGCAGAAACAGGGCCAGATACAGGGCCAGGAATGTATTTATTTATCTGTGTGTGGGGAGGCCCCAAAGGGAGAACAATGTAAGCTACTTTGGGTCCAAATTGGTGGGAAAAGTGGGACATAAGTGAAATAAAGCAGCTTACAGCATCATTGGTTGTACATGCTGATCTCATCAGATTTCAGAAGCTGAGCAGGTTTGGTATTTAGACGGGAGACCACCAAGGAAGACTCTGCAGAGGAAGGCGATGGCAAACCGCCTCTGCCTCTCACTTGCCTTGAAAGCCCCAGCAGGGGTCGCCACAAGTCTGTTGCAACTTGACAACAACTTGACAGCAACTTGCAACTTGTATATAGCATCATTACTGCTTCCTCCATTGTTATCTTCATAAAACCCCGTGAGATAGGTTAGGCAGAGAGTGTGTTACTGGCCTAAGGTCACCCCACAAGCTTCCATGGCAGAGGGGGGATTTGAGCTCAGGTGTCCCCAGCTCCTAGTCCAAAACTTAAACCACTACACCATGCTGAGCTCTCAAGTCCTGGGTTAAAAATCCCCATCCAGATATAAATCTTACTGTGTAATCTTGGGCCAGTCACACACACTCAGCCCAATGTTTTAGGTGGGTAGCCAAGTTGGTCTACAGTCGGACACCACGAATTGAGTCCGGTGGCATCTTAGAGACCAACAAAAGTTTCAGAGTGTAAGCTTTCAAGAATCTGAAGAAGGGAGCTCTGACTGTCGAAAGCTTACACTCTGAAAATCTTGTTGGTCTCTAAGGTGCCATTGGATTCCTGCTGTTCAGCTCAATGAAAATCACAGGACTGATATGAATATTAAAGTGAGAGGGGCAAATAGATACTGTACATTTTTTCCTCAGATTCTTAAAGGAGGATGACATAGAAATGTAAAAAAAATACCTAATGATTCTCTGTTTTTATTCCAGTAGGTGATGAGCAAATGAATGAAAATGAGGTAGAGAATCTTCCTCCGGAGGAACCTGAGCAAGTGGAAGCCAGCACAAGGCTCACAGAACGGGCAGGAGGGAACCTTATGCAGGATTCTCCATTTGTTCAAGCCCACTGTTCGCAAGGAAATGAGAATGAAGGGCAGAACCTTCCATCAAAAAGAGCCGAACAAGCTGAAGTCAGCGAGATCTCTTTGGAAAAAAACAGGGGGACATTCTTCCATGTTCCCAAAAGAGATGGAGCACCTGGAAGTCCACCGGGTTCCAAAAAACCTCAGGAAAACCATCCAGAAAAGATACTGAGGAGAGACTTTGACTGCAGGGAGGAGAGTGACAGAAGCTTAAACAAGAGCCCTTCCCAAGAGAGGGTTCCTGAACACACTGCTGAGTGTGGAAAAAGCTTCAGTCCGAGTTTTGATCTTGATCTGCCTCCAAAGACTCAGTCCTATGAATGTTCTTACTGTGGGAAAAGGTGGCCATGCCAGTCTCAGCTGCGCAGACATGTGAAAATCCACACGGGAGAGAGACCCCATAAATGTACGGACTGTGGGAAAAGCTTCAGCACCAGTTCCAACCTCAGCCAGCACAAAAGGGTACACACAGGCGAGAGGCCATACATTTGCAAAGACTGTGGGAAAAGTTACCGGCGCAGGGCATCCCTGGTCCAGCATGAGAGGGAAACTTGTGGGAAGGGAAGCCATTTGAACACCCCGGCAGTGGGATACGTCGTGTTGGGAAACTGCACTTTGCTGTGTGTGAAGAAATCCACACCGGGCAGCAGAAACCGTGTCATTGCTCCAAAGGGAGGTGAACCACCTCTGGCTGCTCCGCCCTTAAAGGTCTTGACTGGCTATGGTCAGGAGAGAAGTCACACAAGTGATTAAGTGGGGTGGGGGGGGGTGAATTCTGGCTCCAGGGCAAACCTCATTTAACACAAGACAGCTCTTGCTAAAGAAGAGAATCGTTCAGAGCGTGGCCAAAAAGTTTATTCAGGAATTGAAGGCAAGATCGGAAGGCTGTGTCGTCTGACTGCCCTGTGTGCAGAAACCATCTTCTGTTCTAACTTATTTTGCAGGGGAGCCTAAAATGGGCCTGAACAATTTGTGTTCTGCCCACTGAACCCAGGTCATGGACACCTCTGTTTTTCTGCAGCCCTACACAGGCATGAATGAGAAAGGCAGACTATAAAATGAGCTAAATAAATATACATGACTGTATTCAGCTTGGGGGAGTACAAATTGTGCCTGTCTGTGTTTTTTTTCCTAAAAAAAAGACTGAGTGGAATATATCTGGGAGGCACGCTGTGAAATCCTTGCCATCGGAGAGGAAACCTTTAGTCAGTGAGTGAGAATTTTCCTGGGAGCAGGGAACTATTAAAAAATGCTCAAATTAGGGGAGATGAGGAGACCATTGCCCTGCGCTTTAATTATATAGCGTCCATAACCCTTCTTCTAAGAAAGGTTTATTTATAATAGGGGGAAAAATTAGAATCTTCTTGAAAGAAAATGGATTAGAGATGGCACAATCCAGTGGTTTTTTTTTAAAATTAAAAGTTTGGGAGAACTTTTAAGCAGAGGTCAAACTGTGCCCCAACTCACGTGCAGATAACCACAGTGAGGTTTCCCAGGCAGAGGCAGAAATTCTGAGGTCATGAGATACTTGATCAGAAACTCCCTCTGGAGACCGGATTGAGATCCTTTTGTCTGTGCCAGAAAATGGTTCATGAAATTACAGCAGTGGGAGAAAAAAAAATCATGTACTTCATGTCTATGAATAGCTATCCTTTTTTTTAGCCATTTGTTTTCCCCCTTATATTCTGTGTTTCAGGTGTCACCTTCCTTAATGTTCAGGTTATATGGACATGTTTCAAGCTTCTTGTTCTCCGTGGACCTTTATAACCGCTGTACAATATTGATTATCAGTATCTCCCCACCTTCACAGGGTTCATGCTGGAATTCTAGGGTTGAAATCCTAAGAACATTTTCCTGGGAGTAAGCCCCATCAAATATACCTGAGTAGGATTCTGAGTAGACCTGTTTAGGATTGCTTTCTAAGTCAATACAAGGTTCTTCCGTGCTGACAAAAAGAAATGTCCCTGAATATTAGAATACTAGTATGTCAGGGAGATGAGTAAGCTAAAACCCTTCTTCCTGACACCCATGTGTCTACATGCAGGTAATATTTTTTGTCAGAGGGGACACTGCATTGGACCTGGAATCTGCCCAGGCATAGTTGATGCCTTGGCATGATACTGACTTGGTCAATGCTGTTTAACTGAGCTCCTGTCTGAATTGTGACCTGGACCTCAATCACTCTCATCCAAGCCACAAATGCAAGCCATCACATGACACTAGTTCTCATCAAGGTAACCCATGTTTTGATCCCAGAAAAAGGGGATGTGGTCTATAAATACAAAGCTTTGCTAATATTTCCTTACTTTGCACAGCCAAGTTCTGCTTCCACTGCTTCTTGCCTAGGGAGTAGGGTTGCCTGCTTGTGTTACCTGCCCTGCTCTTCTGCCTTTAACAGCAACCTGATGTACAAACATTAGCCAAGTGATAATATGCCACGAAAAGCTTGCTATACTGGTTTCTGCAAATCAAGGTACTGTTTAAAGGCACTAAAGCCTGGCCATTCTCCCCCTTTGGTTAGTTGGCAACCCTAGAAGGTGGGGGAAGACTGCTGCAGTCCTGATCTCAACCGGGTGAGGTGGGGAGCAGGCATTGCCACCTGCCCCACTCCTGATCCCAGTATTATCATTCAGCTTCTATAATCACTCCTGTCTCCAAGATATAAGGACAGATGGACTCACATTCTAGCTGTGGCTCACTAAAGCTCATACCCTACCAATAGTTAGTGTTATAAGTAGAACTGGACTCTTGCTCTTTTCCACAGCTACCCATCTTGATGTACAACAGACCAGTGTGAAAGAATTAGCAAACCACCCAAGCCAGAAGCATATGGCAAATCAGAAAGAGTGCATACACCCTAAGTTACAGAATCATTTTCAGAAAGGTCTGAGGACGCTCTGGCCTACAGTACTCACACTATGACAAAAGGGGGGATCCTTTCACACCACTAGGCAAGAAGCAGAAAATGGCCATTATTAATCTTAATGCTGCTTTTAAAGTTGCGTCTGATAGCATCGCACGGTTTAGGAAGTATTTTGATCAGTATGCAAAGGAGCAGATGGAAACTGTAGGCTAGTACTGAATTTGCTGTGGACGGGGACACAATCCTCTCCCAGGAGACAATCTGGGCTGTAACTGCTTCGTGTGACAATGTTCTAAATTTTTTAGTGAGGGAGCCTGCATGTCTAAGCATGGAAAGGGATCATCGGGGGCTCAGATAAAGGGGTGCAGGGCAACTTACTGTGCCCCAACCAACAGGGCAAGAGAGACAAAAATTTGAAACTGAAAGATACGGCAGTGATACTAGCACTTAAATAATGCAAAGCTTGATAAATCTTGGCAAAAAAGAAGCCTGTCCATTTTAAAGCTTCTAAGGAAAATCAGAAAACAGAAAAGACTCAGGGATCACATGGTTGGATCTACTCAACCCCCCCTCCCAACTCCCAGCCTCCATGGCAACAATGTGTGGGACTGGGAACGGCTAAAATAAACTTGTAAAGCTTACATAGCAAAAAAAAAAAGAGGCTAGTCTTCAAGGGGCCACAATTCTCCCATTTAATCTTCTGCAACTATAAGCTCAGTGGTGGTGGTGGAGCACGCCCTCAAGTCATAGCTGACTTACGGTGAGGACCCCTGGTGGGGTTTTCATGGCAAGAAACTAACAGAGGTGGTTTGCCATTGCCTGCCTCTGTAACCCTGGTCTTCATTGGCAGATGAGCTCAGTGACGAGACCAAAACTTGCCTTGTTTATTCCTCTTCCCTTTGCTCTTTAATTTGTTTGCCTCCATCTTAATTCATAGAAATTTTCTGATTCAGCAAGAGTGTGTCCCACAAAGGCCAATGGAATGACCTGCCACAAACGTCTAGCATGAGGCTGACAGAGACTGACTAGCTCAAGGTCATGCAGAGAGTGTCATAGCATCAGGAGAGAGTTGAAATTGGGTCTCTGTCTTGGATGCTAACCACTACACTACATTGCCTTTCATGGACAAGGGGGTCCTGTGCAGAGTTTGTCAGAAGTTAGTCCCACTGAATTCAGTGGCAGTCACAGGATGACAGCCTTTTTCATGACTAATTTTACTTGCTTAGAGCAAGATTACAAAGTGTCCGCGGGCGTCACCATCTTGGCAATGATTTATCTTCCTTAATGTTAAAAAGTGTCATGATTATATTTTTATTGCATGCCTTTTTTCTGTAATTGTGAAATTAATTATTATCAGTATATACTTACCAAGTTCTTGCCTAATAAAAAGTTATGCCAAATCCTGAGCACCAGGGAGAGAGGCAGGGCAGTGGCCAATGTTCGCCAGCTTCTGGACTGGCAGGCTGACACTACACAAAAAGGGCAGTATAGTTCAGCCCACAGGATGACAGACCTCCCTGATCAGAAATCAAATGCTGGCCATGGCAGCACCAAATCCCAACCATTAGGGACAGGCCCAAGCTCGCAGGTCTAGCCAAGTTCTCCTTGGGAACTGGCTCCTTTCAAGAGCACTCGAGTATAGATGCTCACAAAGGCCTCCAAAAATGCCTTTCTCCAAAGATCATTGTAGGAGGAAGAGAAGTCTCATAGGACAGGCATTCTCATTCTGCCTAGGCCATGCCGAACAACTGGCCAGACTTGCCATGGAGAAGGCTGGCCATTTCTTTCTGTAGGTACAAGCCGGATTCTCCCCTTATTACGGATTACAAACATGAACTTGTCTGTGGGAGTCTTTTCACAACTGAAGCTATCATTGCCTCTAAATTAATAAGCCTCTCACACCCTTGCCACCACTCTCTCACCAAAGGAAGGACTCTGGCCACTTGCAAAAATCGGACAAGGGCACCATGCCAGGCTGTGGTTTCCCTGAGGCTTGAACTCGGGACAACCAGATCACAAGACTGATGCACTGCCAGCTGCACTAAGAAGTGTGCCAGGACTTTGTGTGTGGAAAGCCGCATGATGCATCAGCAGAAGCAAGTGAAAGAGAGAACAAGGCACATGTCCCTCCCCTGGCCAGGAATCAAACCCAGGCAGCGGTAGTGAGAGCACTGAATCCTGCCCACTAGACCACCACTAAAGAATGGTGAGAAAGTGGACTTTGTTCTCCAGCTTCTAGTAAGCCAAAACCACACAGAGAAAGCAAGGGATGTAGGAGCAAAAACCTTCCCTGGCTGGGAATCGAACCCAGGCCGTGGCGGTGAAAGCGCCAAATCCTAACCACTAGACCACCAGGGAGTGAGTGTTATAAAATGTCTTCCCTCTCTCACAAAGTGTTAGTCAGTGATTCAAACCATAGCACACCCTCACTCCAAGAGAGATGTATCACATATTGTGTGAATGTGTTTGTAGGGATGAGCATCTATGATGTACAGCCTAGATACATATTAATTGTGACAGTGAAGGGCCTAACAATATATTACTACTTGGAATTTAAGTCCCTAGTGCGTGTAGGGTCAACTATGACAGGAGCACTGAGTGAGAGGTGAGGATGCTTAAGCCTTCCCCCTCCCCGTGCTATATGTTTTTCCCAATCTGAAACGGCCCCATGGAATTGGTATTTGGGGAAATTCAGAAATAATCCATTGGTACATACAGGTTTCCTCTAGGCTCTCTGGGACCAATTTAGGTGAGTAAAACAAACTTAGCTTTCTCTCTGCAAGGGCTGCAGTCCCAATCCAGATATGTTAACTACCTCAAAGGACAAAAGGAGGGGCAGAAACCTTGTATGTCACTCTGAGCTGGCTGCTTGGAAGATGGGGAAGATAACAATATAATGGGGATCATCTCCCTTAGGCACAGAGAATGTAGGAGTACTATCCCCCACCCCCCGCAATTCCTTTGAATAACTGGTGGGAAGATGCTATTCGCCTAAGCCATAGTTAGGCAAATGATTAAGACATCAGCCATGAGTCAGTGTGTATAGTGACTCATAAGATCAGACTAGGAGCCAAACTACACGAGACGAATTACACAGGTATCGTATGTGAATGCACTTACATGTGTTTCCCTGTTGCTTTCCTGTTCACTCACACAATGCTGCTACACTGCATTCGATCCCGTGCTTGGATTGGCATGTGTTTCTTCCCAATTCCTCCTAGATGAGAGATGGTATCCCATGATGCACCTTCTCTTCACGCATGCTCAAATCTTCCTCTGCTGCTTTTCTGAGAGGGAGACTTGTTTACTCAATTGGACATATTGGAAAAAACCCACCGGGTTTCCGGGGGGGGGGGCTGAAAATGGGGGTTCCACACCTCTGCTGAGATCTTGCAGCTTGGCCTGCCAGGAAGGGGAGACATCTATGCAAAGGGGGGTGGGGTGGGCAATCCCCATGTTGGAAGCCATGGCAGCGTTTCTTGCTGTCAGCCGGAATAAACTCTTTCCTGCCTGTTTGTTGAGTCTCCCTGAAACTTGGGAGGAGTTTAGGAGACAGATAGGACTAGCCCCCCTCCAATTTTGGATTTTGGACCTTGGGAAGGTCATTTTAGAGCCCCCCCCCAAAGAAGATGTCAACAGCCACCCCATTTTTTCCTACTGTGAAGAAACACTGACAGGAACTGAGGAAACCCATGGATCATGCCTTTCCTGGGGTCAATTCTCCCTGAAACTTGGGGAGTCTTTAGGGGACAGATAAGACTAGCTCCCCTGCAAATGTGGTGGATTTTGCTTGCAAAATGCCACCCCTATCCCCCTAGATAGCTCTCCTAGTTTTCCCCACAGGGAATAATGGAGATTGGTAACTTGCTCAGATGCTTAATTGTGTTGCCACCATCTTTCTTCCCACCTCCTCCTTATCCCAACTGAAGATGTTACATGAAGAGGAGGAGGAGGAAGATAAGAGGGAAGGAGGGTGCAGGAAGGAGTGGGGAGGCGGCGGCGTCAACTAGAAAATTGGAGAATTTAAAACTTGCCAGATTAAAAGCAAAACAATTTGAGTGTAAGACAGATCTAAGGGCAAAAAGAGGGAAGCGGAAGCCGCTCAAAATCGATGCTCTGCAATGGCGACTCTCTGTTTATGACTATGGACACTTGCAACCGAAACTACACTAGTTACCTGACACGGGCACGGACTAGGGCTACAGGACACATGTTCATCAGGGGTAAAATGGACACAGACAGGTAGGAACAGACATGATCCTAGACACTCACATGACCTCGTGTAATTCGTCTTGTGTAGTTTTGCTCTAGGACATAAGAGAGCCAGGTTCAGGCTGAGTGGCCTTGGACCATCACTCTCAGTCTATCCTACCCTGCACGGCTGGTGTGAGGAGAAATGGGAAACTTAATTCTCAGTTGTTCATGGGCCTGATTTGGATTGGGACTGTAGCGCTCGCATAGAGAAAGCTTGAGGGGCCCCCATTTATTTCCCTTGCCTAAAATGGCCCCAGAGAGCCTATGGCAGGGGTCCCCAATGTGGTGCCTGTGTCCCAACAATTGTGTGCACTGACACCTTTTGTGGTGCCTGCCAAGTGTTTTTAGAAAATGGGTGGGGCTAGGTTGGGCTTTTGCAAAATATGTCTTCAGATTGGCCATTGGAGTATTTATTGGCTGTGTAAATTTTTAAAAAAACATTGCTTTGGCAGAAACTGCTTCCAGGGTCTTCACAGTGTGACTCAAGTAAGCCGTAGGAGCCATTTTGTGGCTGGCTTCTCCTCCTGCAGCAGCCATTTTGTGGTGGCCATTTTGTTGCTGTGCCCTCCACACTGTGTCTGAATTCCAAATGAGTCCACAGGATAAAAAGGTTGAGGATTCCTGGCAGAGGAAAAGAACCTTGGCATGGCCATAGAGTCCGCCCCCCAAAGTAGCCATTTTCTCCAGGTGAACTGATCTCTGTGGCCTGGAGACCAGTTGTAATTCCGGGAGATCTCCAGCCACTACCTGGAGATGTCCCGGAATTATATTAATTACCTTCTTGCTAATGGCTGTTGCTCGACTTTGAAGATGCTGGAGGATTCAACGTGGTGCTCTTCTTGTTCTTGATCAAAGGAAAGACTGAGACAGGATGATAAATTCTTATTGCTTTGTTATTAAGGGCTGTTATTCTGCCTTGTAAATGCCAGAGGATTTACCATGGCGTTCTTTGTTCCTGACTGAGGAAAGACTGAAACAGAACTCTATGTATTGATTAATGAATGGAATGTTTGTTGCTTTCACACTGTGCACTAACTATCTGTTGTATTGACAATATAATTGGAACAATTTGTCTGTCTCCCTGGGGATTTCCCCCTTTATTTTTCCGGTCTTTACACAGAGACTTCCTCTCTCTTTTTTACTGACTGCCTGGAGGCTGGCAACCCTAGTGTGCGCACAAGCACAATATACCTTTTATGGAGTGTGAGAGCACCATGGTTGAAATCCTGTAGGGGAAGATAGATCAGAGAACACCTATGAGGTGCAATTGTTGGTTGAAGAGTACTGGTCTAAGAAATCTGACAAGCTCCTGGGCAGAAATTAATGAATGGAGTAGTGCTGGGTAGCTATAAGCTAATTGTGCCCTGACCTGATGCCCAGACTGGCACCACTCTCTTGATGTGTGTGTGCATGCTCCCATGTATTGTGGCAGGCAGAAATTCAGCTGGTGCAGCTTTGGCACCTTAGAGATGCAGTGAAAAGGCAGAAACCTGCCTGCTCTGCATTTGCCATGCTAGCTATTTTGTGTCCCTCTGCTGCTTTGCTAGGAGACACTGGAAGGGGTTAAATGCACTGAGATCTGGTTTTCTAGAGAGGCTGGGAAATCCTAGCCTCCCTCTTCCCAGTTCAGCTTTTCATCTCCTTCCTGAGGAAACTGCCTTTGCAAGCCTCTCCTGCATGCAAGGAGGTGAGCAGAGCCCCTGGAGGAAAGCCGCACAAAGGCAGGGAGGAAGAGGAGGTGAGTGTACACAAGCAAAAGAGGAAGGGAGATTGCTGGATGGAGGGAGAAGGGAAAAGAATTAGGACAGGACCTGTAAAGGGGTCCTTTGGCCGGAAAAAGGATAGAGCTGTAAAGAGAGACTCTCAGCATCCCAGGGCAAAACTCCAGTAGTACCTATAAAATGAACAAAATTTTTGGTAGGATATGAACTTTCGTGAGTCGCTGCTCACTTCTTCAGATACCGCTAAAATGTGAGTCCATCTGTCATATCTTGGAGAGTGGAGTGATTTCAGATGCCGAATGACAATAGCAGATAAATGTCTATAGCTGGTGAATGACAATAGCAGGTGTGATTGGATTCAGTGGGATATGCAGAGAGGTAGTAGGTGTGGAGAAATCAGCATTGGTAATGAAACAGGAAGCCAGGGTCTTGATTCGATCCCGCTGGATGCATTGTCTTGAGCTTTGTTATCAGTCACAATGCAACATCTCTTTGCTGAATTGCAACTGAAAAGGAAGCTCAAGACAATGCTTCCACAGACCAATGCTGATTGAATATCTAATATTTTGGTGTAGAATATCTAATAAATGTTGTTTCTTAAGTGCTGCCATTAAATATCAAAGGTGAAGCTGAATTAATTTATTATATTAATTTATAATAAATACATTATATATTTATATTATTTAATTATACTAATATATTATCAATATATTATTTAATTATATATCATTTAACCACAGTTAAATAATATTCAGCATATTATTTAACTGTGGTTATGTAAAAATGAGCATCACTGCAGCTTGTTGCTAGGCAAATGTACATGATATGCTTCCTCCTCCTCCCTTCTGGAAAGGAATATTGTAGTGAAAAATTAACTATGGTTTCTGCTGATGTGAAAATGCAGGCATGCTAATTAAGTGGAGTTTGATTTCTTTGCACTAGCTGGGATTTGGAACCAAGGTTTAATCCATGCTGAGAATTCAAGCTTGTGGCTGGAGTGGGGCACCCACCCTTGTTAAGTTTGCATTATGCTATGTCACTAGGAGCCAGAGTTCGTCCTTACCTGTTTTTCTACATATATGTCTATGAGCTCAGCAACAAAGGACATTTTTACTTAAAGTTAAGTAAATCTGGATGCAGTCTCAGCAATATTCTTTTATGTTTATTTTCCAGACTTTGGATTTGTTGCAATAATAGATGTTTGTTTGAATCTATCAGTTATCGCTGAACCCATAGTTTGGAAAAAGTTCAAGTCATTTAGCATTCTTGAGTCTCAAGAGAGAAAAAAATGAAGAGCCCTTTACCCTTAAGTTAAAAGTCTAGGTGCCAGTTAATCAACCACCTTCTAAAGTCCTTTAGTCATACTGTCGTATCCCTTAGATTTGTCCACGCAAGTATCACTTTCAAATCAAGTTTTATTACTCCTTTACTAAACAGTATCTCTGTACAGAGCCATTCTCTAATCCTGGTGCAGCTGTGATCCATAGCATCAGTGAAATGTTGGTGTAGCTAAACTGGTAGCTTAATTTCTTTGTTGGGGGAGCATAAGAGAAAACATGCCAGATCTTTAGGGAACAATGCTTCGTCAGACCGCTGGAAACCTTGGCAATTGTGCTATCTTCCATCAAAGATAGAAAAGCGTGACTACATCACTTCCATGTTAGCCAGGTGTAGACTAAGTCAATCCATACATGACTATTTTGTCATGTCTCAGTGGCATCATAGCAGCAGAACATAGAGGACGTAAGCAAAAGGTGAGAAGCAGTGTGGCGCTCCTAGCAGAAGCCTGATAGATCTCTTAGTCCACAGATCTCTATGAGCAGGGGTTTGAAGCCCCTTATGCCACAGAGGCTGCTAACAGCAGTGTTGCTGAGGAAACTTTACCAACACCCTGTACCTTTCTAGCCAGAATAAGTTGCTAAGTTATAGAGCAACCGTAGAAAAGGCCCTTAAACTAAAACTAATCCTTCTTAATATGTCCTTTGCTTTCTATTTATTTCATTTGTTCATTTATTCTTCTCTCCTCTACTTTATCCTCACAACAACACTATGAGGTAGGTTAGGCTGAGACTCTGTGGTTCAAGGTTATCCAATGAGCTTCCATGGCAGAATAAGATTCAAACTTGGGTCTCCCAGATCTTACTCCAACACCATAACCACTCCTTTTAGTTTCAAGGACAACAATAAGCCTGTTTTTGCCTTTTAACTGGATGATTCAGACTGTTTAACATTGTGTTAAATAATTTTAATGTTATTATTGGTTACACTTCTGTCATCTTGATATTGAGTAGACACCTCTGGGGGCTCTGAAGTGGGTGCCTTCCTGGCAGTGAAATGTTTAAATACTCCTCCATCTGTTGCGTATTGTCCGTATTTCTTATTTTAGTCTGTTGCAGAGGCAGGCACAGGCAAACCACCTCTGTTAGGGCCAAGCTACAAGTGATGAATGACACTTGTATGGCAAGTGTATTTCTCCCTGCTCACTTGCCCTGCACTCAATCCACTTGCCGTTCAAGTGTCATTCATCACTTGTAGCTTGGCCCTCAGTCTCCTGCCATGAAAACCCCACTAGGGGTTGCCATAAGCCAGCTATGACTTGACTGCACTCCCCACCAAAAGAACCCAGATTTCTGTTCAAATATAATGCAAAAACATTGTTTTTTTAACTATGGTTAGTTTGTGAAACCAGGATTTGGTTTCACATCCTGATTTACCTTGACAAACGCTGGTAAGTCACAATAATGATCAATTTAAACAGACCGTGGTTTTATATAATGTGCAGTCCAATGTTTCTCCTCCTGGTCTGTCCTCTGGCAGACCTCTTAATTTTAGATTTCATTTTCTCTGTGGTCCTTGTATTTTTTCTTCCATTTTCCCATCACTAATTCATTTCCTCTTCCTTTGGTTCCAAAGCATTTTGATCCTGTCTTTCTCTACTATATGTTATTCAAAGAGAGTTCTTCGGTTAAAGTAGTGTACCTGCCAGCAATTAAAAATTTATTTATTTATGCTGTTTATAGTCTTTTCTCACAGTTGCTTAAGGCAGATTACAGAGTGTAGGTCAATACAATCTACCGATGGGAATACAATAGGGTAAGGATTGCAGAAATTTGAAAACAAGCAAAAATCTGATACAGAGCTGAAATCAATGCTTGAAAACAAAACATAAGCAAATTGACCTGGCATATTACACGATGTGGAAACTATCCAGTAGGAGCATACTCACAAAAACAGAAAGTATACAGTCCCTATCCCGTTCCAGCACACCACTCTGAACCATTTCCTTATAGCACAGTCTGATAAGAATGACATTCATTGGAAGGAAGAGGTTGTTTTCCTTCCCTGCTTCATTCAAGTCATAGTTATCTTTTTATTCTGGCAGGTACTGGACAAGTGACTGAAGTGAAGGAACAGAATGGTCAGCTAGGAGGAAGTGAGAAAATTGATAAAATGGTACATTGGTGGGTGGCACAAAAGGAATGACTTTCCAGTGACCCAAAATATTTAAAACATGTGGAAGTCAGCAAGGACAAAAAAACCCATGTACAGCTTGATCCAGTGAGAAGATGTTCTTTGGGCAACCAAAATTTAACCAAAGCATCTGTCTGTGGGACAAAAATGGAAGATACTGATTGTGGAGAAAAACTCATGAAGGGCTCTAACATTAAGAGTTGTCCTTCTCAGAAAATAAAAAAGAAAGTGTTTGTATGCTCAATATGTGGGAAAAGCTTTGATCGGAAATCATTCCTCTCTGACCATCAAATGACACATACAGGAGAGAAGCCACATCAGTGCTTAAAGTGTGGGAAATGTTTTGAATATAAAGGGCTTCTTGTTAAACATGGAAGATCCCACACGAGTGAGAGGCCATATAAATGCCTTAAATGTGGGAAAGCCTTTCGTTCTGGTACCATCCTTTCAGATCATGAAAGAATCCATACAGGAGAGAAGCCGTATACTTGCATAGAATGTGGGAAAAGCTTTGCTAGGAGTAGCCAACTCATAAGCCACCAGCGAATCCATTCAAGTGAGAAATTGTATCCGTGCTCAGAGTGTGATAAAGGTTACAATTCTAGAGCCAGCCTTACTGTCCATGAAAGAACTCATACGGGAGAGAAACCATATGAATGCTCTGAATGTGGGAAAAGCTTCAGTCAGAAATCACACCTAACTACACACAAGAGAATTCACACTGGAGAGAGGCCACATGCATGCTTGCAATGTGGGAAGAATTTCCGCCAAAAAAATGATCTTGTTCTACATGAGAGAACACATTCAGGAGAAAAACCTTACCATTGCCCGGAATGTGGGAAAAGCTTCAGCCAGACCTCTCAGCTTTATGTACATGAAAGAATTCATACAGGAGAGAAACCATACAGGTGTGCACAGTGTGGCAAAAACTTTCGTTGGGAAGACAGCCTTAAAATACATATGAGTAACCATGCTGGAGACAGACCATACGCCTGCTCAGACTGTGGCAAAAGCTACAGTAAGCCATCCCATCTTACTAGGCACAAGGAAACCCATGTGGGAGAGAAGCCACATGCATGCTCAGACTGTGGGAAAAGGTTCACCCAAAACAGCCATCTTTTTCTACACAAAAGAATCCATACAGGAGAAAAACCATTCACATGTGCAGAATGTGGGAAAAGCTTTCGTTGGGAAGGGAGTCTTAACAAGCACAAAAGAACTCACACGGGAGAGAAACCGTACAAGTGCTCAAACTGTGGGAAATGCTTTAGTTTTAACTGTGCGCTTAAAATACATAAAAGGTTACATACAAGAGAGAAAGCGCACAAATGCTCCGATTGTGGGCGAAGCTATGATGAAGAGTCCCAACTGCTTAGGCACAAAAGAACCCATGTCGCTGAGAAACCGTACAAGTGCCTGGACTGTGGGAAAACCTTTGATTTTAACTCTGCACTCTTAGTCCATAGAAGGATACACACAGGAGAGAAACCGTATGAATGCTCCGTCTGTGGGAAATGCTTCAGACAGAGTTCGACCCGTAATGCACATATGAGAATCCATGCAGGAAGGGAACTAAAAGAGAAATCTGAGAAATTGTTTGGGCAACATATCATATCACTGCCTTTGAAATAGCGTTCCATTTCCATGAATGTGTCTTAACCCCTTTCGTAGTGCGAAAGGCAGCAGCCATGGTCTCTATTGCCCGCATTCCATTTTGGGCCCTGTTGCTCAGTATCCTCCATCTGTTTTGGAAAGTTGTTTTGCCCGTCTGCGATTGAGAGATGGTGAATGTGACAGAAATGACCTCCATTGGCCAGCTGCGAAAGATTTGATCACTGGTTAACAAGATCAGCAACTGCTTTTCAAAGACCCCAACTAGCTTTGTGGAGCTTTGTGGACTCGGGTCTGTCCCACAGCTACAGCTTCTAATCCTATCCTTTTACATAAGTCAAGATAGCTCTTTGTGAGTCCTGTAAATGTTTTGACCAGTTGTTTCCTGTCAGTCTGCCGTGAGTTTTGTCAAATGTCTTTTTCTCAATTAGATTAAACACCTAATTAAAAACACACACACGCAGTTTGTCCCAAATGCACCCCTGAATCGTGGAGATGCATTTTCTGCTGCAGCATAAAGGTAGAGGTGATTGAAAAAGTCACTTGCTGCTGATGGAAATCCATTCTGGTGGGAACCAAAACACAGTAGGGTGTGCAGTTTTAGAATCTCTAGTTGTTATAAATGAATGGGATCACCAGACAGATATTCTGTTGTATTTCAGTGAGGAAGGGGATGTTGAGTGGCCCTTCCTATGAGGAAATAAATGGGGGTGATGGTTGGCTGTCTCTTACTTTTTGTCACGAATTTGTTGAGGTCAGTTTATTTAGCAGCTGAATTCTTGCAAAGAAAGAAAGAGATCCTGAGCTCTAAATGTGAACAAGTCTGTGGTGCAGGGGTTAGAGTGGCAGACCCAGGTTCGAATCCCTGCTCTTCCATGGAAGTTTGCTGGGTGACCTTGGGCCAGTCACACACACTCAGCCTAACCTACCTCATAAGATTGTTGAGAGTATAAAATGGAGGAGAGGCGAACGATGCAAGCGGCTTTGGGTCCCCATTGGGGAGAAAGGTGGAGTAGAAATGAAGTAAAGTTGTGAGTTTCCCTGAGCTGCGGGCCTCGTGCTGGAGATGAAAATAAAGGGGCCGTCCTCTTTAATAACTCCTCCACCTTTCTCCACAGCTTCTGAGCTCTCATCTCGGCACTCAGGTAGCTGCCAGGAGGACAATGAGCTGGCTGCAGAGAAGAAAGAGTAAAACCACCAAAAGAGCAAGCTGGACATAATGGGGGAGTGGTTTTACTCCCCTTTCTCTACAGCCAGCTTGCTTTCCTCTGGGCACTTTGGCCATCTCATCTGAGTTGCTATGCCTCATGCTGAGGAGACAGCGAGGGCAGACAGGTGGAGAAGTTCTTCCCTCACTCCTGATACACAAGGTTTGGCTAAGGTTCTAAGGTACTCTTGTACCTTAGTTTATAGTTACATATTAAAATTCATATCTATTTTTATGTGTGTGTTTGGCCGGATGGTGTACCAGGGACATAAAGAAGTCATGTGGCTTTTTTGGTACAGGGTAACTGAGAACGTGGCTTGCTGTGAGTGAACCACAGAATACCACTGCCTTAAACGCTGTGCTGGACAGAGATATGCCTTTGGCAACAGTAGCCAACTGGTTGTTTGGCTAATAACTTCTGAGCAAAAGCTGGTTCCTCCTACAGTTTCTCCCCTTTTGCCCAGAACATACACTGATA
The DNA here is from genome assembly GCF_028583425.1 of Eublepharis macularius. Classification (NCBI taxonomy): domain Eukaryota; kingdom Metazoa; phylum Chordata; class Lepidosauria; order Squamata; family Eublepharidae; genus Eublepharis; species Eublepharis macularius. Next base: position 166,986,774 of record NC_072793.1, on the reverse strand, counting down.
TTTTAGTTCTTGTCATTGTTCAGAGCTTGTCCAAGTTTCAAACACTTCATGTGAGAATAACAGACCAACCAGCCTCACCTCGTGTGAATCTTCTCTCCCTGGCGAGATGGGGTTGTGGAGGAGGAAGTCAGAGAGGTCTGAACGTCACAGGCCTCTCCCTGTCCTTTGCTAACCAAGTTCAGCTGCTGTTATCAGGGAGCTGGACTGGCCATATATTTATGTGTGACTTCCTGGTGTGTGCAGTGCATCCTCACATGGCGTCTCCACAAGGCTGTGGCCAAAGCACAAACTGAGCTGCAAAACTTGTGCTCATAAGGACAAAGCAGCAGCTTGCTGAAAGAACTGGACTTTACAGTAACTACTAATTTACTCCTTTCCCCTCTCCCATCAAGACTGACTTTCTTTAACTAAATCCCATTGACTACAATAGGATTCTGAACTAGAATCTGATTATTATTTTATCATTTATTTTTATTCGCCTTTCTCACTGAGACCCAAGATAGATTACAGAGTGTAAGGCCATGTGATCAACATTCAATAAACAATACAATAGAGTGTGCATAGAAGAAATTTGAAAAGAAGCATGCAGTTGGAATATGTGCGAGTATAGTGCCGTCAAGTCACAACGGAATTATGGCAACCCCTGCTGGGGCTTTCAAGGCAAGTGAGAAGCAGAGGTAGTTTGTCATTGCCTTCCTCTGCAGAGTCTTTCATGGTGGTCTCCCATCCAAGCACTGATCCTGCATAGCTTCTAAGATCTGATAAGATCAGGCTATTATACTGTGCCACTTTCCGTTCCCTCACAGTTGGCATACAGGAAACATTTATGAAACAAAACATAAATAATTTGGCATGACCTATTAAACGACATGAAAACTACCCAGAGGGGGCATATATATCCACAGACAGTACCCAGTAGTATAGTTTACAGCTCCTGTCCCTTTACCAAATCATTTCTCTGAACCATTTTCTTATAGCATAGCCCTATTGCCCTCCTGAGTAATTCAGTTTTGTGTAGTTTGCAGAAGGATTCATACCTTAAGTAACAGTTGATTTGGGAATAGACTTTAACAAAAGAATGCTGCTCCCCCAGGTCTCTTCATAACACATACCTAGCCAGAGAAGGTGTTTTCCTTCCAGTTAAGGGAAGGAGGCAGTTTTGTGAGGGCATGTGAAGAAACTGTAGTATTGAAGAAACAGAAGATCAAGTTACATGGAAAGGTGGGAGTTCCAGTCCCCATCCTGACTTGCCCAGCTGAAACTGCCCCAGTTTGATCATCACACTCCTCCTTCATGACTTTTTTTTAATTTGATATGTTATGTTGTGAGGTATGAATACACACCTCTCATATTCCCTGCAGGGTAAGAGGTCACAGTTGGCTGAAAGTGAAGTATCTCTAGAAGCAGGGGCCCCTGTCTCGGGACCTGATGTGAGGGAACAGATCCCTTGTGTGAGCACCATTTCCCCTCCACGTGTGGTCTGCTTCCAAAAGGGTAAATACAGTCTATGCTATGGAAATGCCATCAGTCTCTGATGGACTCTAATCCAAAGTAAAGCCTGAATTCTCAGGGAAGCATTCCTCAGGAGAAGAGTGTCTTTTGTGGCGTGAAAAGCTTCCCCCGCTCATTTCTGCACACCAAGCCGCTGATTGAGGCAGAAGGGGAAGCGCGGCTTGTGTATTTTCCTGGTCAGATGGCTGTCCCGGTGTGCTAGGGCTCTGTCTGTACCTCTGAGCATGTGCAAATTGCCCGTTTCTCCCTCGCTCAATGAACATCTCGCAGTTCTGTTCACAAGGAAAACTAACTAGTTATGAGGTTCCCTGAAACTTTTCCTGGGCCACCCCAGAGGAGGACGAGGCAACCCCACCCCCTCAGAGGTGGGCCCTTCTCCTCTCCGCTGGCTTTCCCGGCGAGGCTGGAAGGGGTTAAATGCACCGAGTTCTCATTTCTAGAGAGGCCCAGAAACCGGAGCTTCTTTTTCAGACCTGCCTCCCCTCCTCCGTCTTTGCCAGGCTCTCCTTGCGGGGAATCAGGCGAGCGGTGCAGCTTGTTGCCGGGGCGCAAAGCGAAGGCTGCGGGGAGCAGGTGAGTGAAAGCAAGAAGCGGGGCTGGCAGGCAGGACCGGTTCTGCAGAGAAAAAGCCCAGAGCTCCGGTCCCTCTTCCCCGAGGGTCCATCGAACTGGATATTTGGCCCCTAAGGGGGGCCTGCCTCAAGCAGCCCTTCTCTCTGTGCGGTCTCCCACACCCAGGCCCCACGCCTATGCTCCTTCTCCACAGCAGGCCAGTTTACCCAGCCGCCTCTTTTTCCTTTGTGCTTTTTCTGACGTTTCCATGCAGTCGTCCTAAAGGATAGTCAGCCTTTCCGGGGCTGTACGTCTTATTTTAAAAAACTGGCATCTTCTTATTCCGAATTAGTCCTTCTTCAGACACCAGAGCCCTCACTCGCGAAAGCTTATACCCTGAAATTCTTGTTGGTCTCTAAGGTGCCGCTGGACACAAATCCTGCTGTTCTACCAACACGGCTGCCCACCTAAAACTATCCTTTTTGGATGATTCTCAAATGCTCTGTTTTATTCTCAGTCTTACCTACCTTATGGAGCATATTCAATCTTGCTCAGGCAGGGTGTGTGTCAGGTAATGTTCATTTTTGTTAATGTCAAATACACACCACTGCGTAGAAACTTCTGTGGGTGACTGGGTTTTGCAACATTTATGATTAATGTGAATGTCCCTCACGAAAACTGGATTTTTTTCGTTAGTGCCTTCCCCTCATTTTACTATAAATTAAATGGGGAAACTATAAATTAAACGGAATATTTTGCATTTTAAACACAGGTTAGGATAGAACAAGATGGGTAGCCGTGTTTGTCTGTCTGTAGCAGTAGAAAAGCCCAGTAGTACCTATAAGACTAACAAAATTTGTGGTAGAGTATGGGTTTTCATGAGCCACGGCTCACTTCAAATACCGCTAGAATGTGAGTCCTTATATCTTGGAAAGTGGAGTGATTACAGAAGTCGAATGATAATAGCCAGTGAATGACAATGGCAAGCGTGATTGAATAGGGTGAGGTATGTAGTGGGTGTTGAGAAATCAGCATTGGTAATGAGACAGGAAGCCTTTGTCTCGTTTCACTGCAGATGGATGGGTTGTCTTGAGCTTTGTTATCAGCCGCTATTCAGCCGTCTCTTTTTCTAATCTCCCTAGCAGTTATCCTGCAGAGGAATTTCAAAGGGAGATTAGAGAGACTGCTGAACTGCAACTGCTAACAAAGATCGAGACAATACACCCACCTGGACTGAATCGAAACAAAGGCTTCTCGTCTCATTACCAATGCTGATTTCTCAACACCCACTACCTCTCTGCATACTCCATCCTATTCAATCACGCCTGCCATTGTCATTCACCGCTACCATTCGGCTTCTCTAATCACTCCACCCTCTAAGATATAATGACAGATGGACTCACATTCAAGCGGTATCTAAAAAGTGAGCTGTGGCTCCTGAAAGGTGATACTCATACCACAAATGTTGTTAGTCTTATAGGTGCTACTGGACTCTTGCTCTTCTCTGAGACAGGGGCCCCTGCTTCTAGAGATACTTCACTTTCAGCCAACTATGATGATTAGGTGGAATTTGCAGAGGGGTAGTAGGTGTGGAGAAATCAATGCAACCCAATCATGCCTGCTATTGTCATTCACTGGCTACTGTTCTTTAGCTGCTATTGTCATTTGGCATCTGAAATCATTCCACTCTCCCAGGATATAAGGAGCTTTGCTTAGGATGGGTCAGACCCACTAATCGATCTCGAGGAGGCTGGCTTAGGTCAGATTCTATTGCCTGTAAATATTTGGAAGCTGTGGATTTTTCTTTCTCACCAATACAGAACAGCCTAATATCTGGAGACCCCAATACCAGTGGGCCAGAGGTTAAGGACTCCTCCACTATTTTAATACTGCAAGGAACTCTGTACATGCTCTGAGGAACTTGCAACAACCTAGGTAAAGTGTACTTAGCAGAGTTAGCTCAACATTATTGTTTTCTCTGAGAAACAATGTGTTGTGTGATAGTGTGTTCTTTCCTGTGTCTTATTTTTTTGTAAGACAACCTGCAGTGGAATTGAACAAAGGGAGTTTTGACTCTTGACAGCTTATGCCCTGAAAATCTTCTTGGTCTTTAAGGTGTTACTAGACTTGAATCTTGCTCTTCTACTGCAGATCAACACAGCTACCCACCTGAAACGACAACATTAGTTAACGATGATAATCCTGATTACTGACACACACAGCATATTGTCAAGGAATTAATTTTGGCAACAATTAATATCCTATAATGTATTTTGTGTTTTCAGTGTTACAATTTTTACTTTTTTAAAATTTTATTTATAGTCTCAGCTGTTGATTGTATGGATTCATTCTGTGTAATCCACCTTGAGTCTCAATGAGAAAAGTGGACTATAAATGAAACAATAAAATATGCATTTATTTATTGAGATATTGATACCCCAGTTTTCTTCCCAATGGGGACCCAAAGTGGTCCCAAATATGCCAGCAGACCTACATGTTGATCACAACATGTAAGCACCAGTGAACAAAACTCCTTTATCCTTTTGTAGTGATTACTCAACAGTCGTCTTGGAGGTAATCTTTGAACCTGTAGCCCCAAGTTCTGACAGGCCCAGAAAGGGAACCTCCCGCGCTAGAGGGGAGTGCATAAATAGGTATGGTGTATGTGTGTGCAGCTCTATTTCAAGATTTTGAGAGGCAGGTGCCTGCAATTTTCTTAATGACTTTGTTATTTACTCTACTTCATTGCACTTTTGTTTATCTTCACCACGTGGGGTGGCTTTGGGTAAGCCGATCTGATGTGCTGACACATCTGGGCTTTTGGCCAGATGTGTCATTAATGTGTGGCGCAATGTCATTTCCATCCCCCTCACATTGTTTCTCTCACAAGGCCAGAGGCAAGGGTGGGCTGAAGGGCCCAGCCAGTGGAAGAATACACACTGGAATTAGAGAAACGGCATGCCTGCTTACAACATTCTTCTTTTCTGTTTTATCCTCACAACAACCCTGAGAGGAAGGTTATGCTGAGCATAGGTGACCAGCCCAAGGTCACTCAGAGCAGAACCACAAGTGACAAAAGGCACAGATTGGACACTTGTCAGCTTCCCTCAAGTTTTGATGGGAAATGTAGGCAGCTTGGCGGAATGTTGGACAAGTGACAGTTGGAACGTCCATTGGACAGCAGTCAGAGAGCAAAGCTGCAAGACCAGGATGCCTACATTTCCCATCAAAACTTGAGGGAAGCTGACAAGTGTCCAACCTGTGCCTTTTGTCACTTGTGGTTCTGCTCTCACAGACAGCAACCTTCCATGGCAGAGTGGGAATTTGAACCGGGGTGTCCCGCATCATTTTTAAAAAAACCCAGATGCTTGGGACTTGGTAACCCTGGTACATGGAGCTGAGCTGTGATATAAAAAGGGGAGATAAAGCTGGGGAGAAGCTAGCGGTGTGTAGGGAGAATCTGTCACAAGCTCCACTGAGTAGACCTGAATAAGATTCTGATTAGACCGCTTAGGGTTGCCCTGAGACTGTGCAGCAGTTTGCAATGCTTTCTCGTTCTCGTTCTCGTATTGGTCATCTCTATTTAAAACATAGGGTCACCAAAGCATCAAAAATTTAAAAACTCAAAACAAGATTAAAAAATGCATATAGATATAAAAACAATAATAGAATACATAAACAAACACATGAATGGGAGGAAGGGCCAATGAGAATCAGTGAGGGAATGTCAGGCAAAACAACAATAACAACATCTTTACCCACTGGCAGAAGACCGTGATAGAAAGGAACAGGTGAAACTTCCTGGAGAGGGAATTCTATAACTTGCAGTTTTATTAGTAGGAAATTACAGTGTTTATACTCTTAAATTCCAGGAATGCATTGATTAGTACAATTATATATACTAAGTTACAGATAATACATTGTCGATGCTATCCTAAGACTTACTCCAGTTTAAGCTCATTGATTTCAGTGGGCTTAGACTGGAGTAGCTCTGTTTAGGATTGCACTGTTTATTTCCTTGGAAGTACCAAAGTAACTTGAGGCTTGATTGGAAAGTCAATATTGCATATATTTAGCTTTCCCCCAAATTTCTGGCTCCCTGCCCCCACAAAGTTTTTCCTCAGGGTTACATTTTTACGTTTCTAGTTGCACGACTGTTTGAATCAGAGGATGGGATTTGGTACCCTTGTATTTATTGTATGAATCACTTTTTTCAAGTCTTGCAAAATATGCTCAGAATGTGCATCTATCCTGTTCAGCTGCCAGATCTGCTGGAGAAGGAGTCAATTGATTTTCCTCTGTCGGAATTGAACCTACCCTGAAGATGGAGCTCCACGTGGAGGTCAAGCGGGAGGGTGATGGAGAATGTGGTTTCCTAGGTAAGGGTTCACCTGTCTGACTTACTTGATCCTGAGGTCACGCAGTGTTGCCTTTATGTTATTCCATAGGTCAGTGATGTGGCCATGATTCTTCGCGTAATGCGTTGCCGAATTCACGACCAGATGTCCATTGGCTTGGATAGCTTTCAAAAAAGTATTGAACAAATTCACAGGGCCATAGAAGCATCATGGCCATTTTTTCTTAACAAGGAGGGATTTGCAACAATTTGGGGGGACTGCCCAAGAATCTGCTTTCAGCCCAGAGATACCTGTAGCAAAAGGACACGCTTTCCTCCTCTGAAAGCATTCAACAGAGGAATGCTTTTGGAGCAGGAAGGCAGGTAGAAGGTGTTCTGCCTCTTACTGGTGGTGGCAGATGATAAGGAAACACTCGCAGCAGCCTTACCTAGCCCCAACGACACCTAGGATTCAGCACTGTGCTTTGAAATCCCCTCCCCTTTCTCCTGAATCATGAGACGTATTGGGGACATTATTTATTGTTCCCTGTTTAGGTTATAAGTTGAAACGAAGTAGGCTACTTGATTCCCTTGGGTTTAAACTATGCAGAAACCTTTCTACCATTGGCTGGTGTTCCTATTGCAGTGTTAATGATGGCAAACGAGAGGGAGCCGGTGTGGTGTAGTGGTTAGTGTTGGACTAGGATCTGGGTGACCCAGGGTATGAATCCCCGCTCTGCCATGGAAGCTCACTGGGTGACCTTGGGCCAGTTACATACTCTCAACCTAACCTACCTCGCAGGGTTGTTGTGAGAATAAAATGGAGAATGATGTATGCTGCTTTGGGCCCCCATTGGGGTAAAGGTAGGGTATAAATGAATTAAAATACATTAGAAAGGATATGATGGAACCTTCCTGTTCACAGAGTGTTTCTGAATACCAGATGCTGGAGTCAAGCAGCAAGTAATGGAGAGTTGTCTCTATTCTCTGTCGATGGCTGCCTGATTCTGGAATATGGGTCGCCCATGTTGGAACCAGGATGCAGGATTAGATCAGATTTGGCAGGACTCTGCTTATGTCAAGCATGGCACCTGCCTACAATTTAAAACAGGCTTAAAATTGTGAGAACAATAACACAATCAAAGAAACAAGTGTCTGTTTCCCTAAGGTTGGAGGCTACTTCATTCAAGTCACAGTTCTCTTTTTGTTTTGGCAGGCATTGGACAAGTGAGTGCGGAGAAGAATCTTCAGCGTGGAGGATCTGAGCAGATGGAACCCACTGAGGCAGTAGTAGGTGGAGCACAAAGAACTGGGTCCCAGGAACCTGGAAGACAAGAAGTGTATGGAAGTCAGCAGGTATTAGATAGCTGTACACATTTTGATCAAATGAGAAAGGGGTCTCCCTTGGTAACCAAAATTGAACTGAAACAACAATGTGATTCAAAAAATGGGGAGCACAGATGGTGGAGGGCAACTGAGGCAGAGCTCTGAGGGTCTCAGGATTCAACCAGCATGGAAAAGAAAGTGTTTGTGTGCTCAGACCATGGGAAAAGGTTTATTTCAATTTCTGTTTTTTCTGATGAGACGACTTACTGCATGTTTTGCCACAGTCTGAGCAGGTGCATGGTCTCCTGCATGGTTACTCATGTGTATTTTAAGACTTCCTTCCCAACAAAAGTTCTTTCCACACTTCAAGCATCTGTACAGTTTCTCTCCTTTATGGATTCCTTCATGCAAATAAAGATTTGAACTCTGGCTGAAGCTTTCCCCACGTTCTGGGCAGTGGTAGGCTTTCAGACCAGTATGTGTTCTCTTGTGTAGAGTGAGATCGTTTCTTTGATGGAAGCTCTTCCCACAGTGCAAACACATATATGGTCTTTCTTCAGTGTGGATTCTCTTGTAACACATGATATCTGACTGAAGCTTTTTTCCACATTCAGAATATTTGTACAATTTCTTTCCTGTATGACTTGTCTTGTAGGCAGTTGATCTAGTTCTGTAACTGAAACCTTTTTCACACTCTGAGGCACAGTTTTTTCTTTTGTATAGGTCTGCTGATGAATCACAAGTTTGCTATTTGTAGCAAAGCATTTCCCTCACTCTATGCAAGTCTCCAACTTCTCTCTAGTATAGATTCTTTAGCGGTATGAAAGGATGGTACTGGAGTGAAAGGTTTTCCCACACTCTGGGCATTTATATGGGGTGGGGTTCAGGGGCATCCCTGCCCCTGCCTTTAGCAGCTCCCTTATCCATCCCACCTTTATGGTTCTGCTTGGGCTTGCAGAACCACAGAACTGGAAAGAGGAGGGGGTTTACAGCACCTGGTTCCTCCTCTTCTCCACTGGGTCTCTCCTATGCAGCCTGGAGAGAGAGGACCCAGCTGCCTTCTCACTGGCCTGCTTCTAAGCCCCTTATATGGCTAGTGTAGCAGGCTGCACATGTTTACTCAAGTCCCCTGAAGTCCTATGGACTGTGACATCGTGTCTTTGATATGTTTTGAATGGTACTTTGCCTTGTTCGGTCGCATCATATATACTGTTTCCTGTTTACAGACACATCTATTGGTCTGCTTAGATTGTGTACTTACTGGGATATGAGATTCTGTATTGTTATAACTATGATATTTGTTGATTGATATTCATCAGCACTTTGGCACTAGAGCACTTTATAAATATTTGTGTATGTAGAGATTGGTTTTTGTCCCCTCGAAGAGAGTTGGTCTCTCTCCTTTGGCTTTGGGTTCTGTTTGAAGGTTGCTTTCTTGCTCTTTGTCTTGTGAGAACTAGCGGTCTACTGACTCCCTCGAGGGAATCTTTGGCTGCACATGCAAACTCTTTCCCCCCCTCTTTCATTGCCCCGGCTGGGCTAAACTGCCAGCAGCTGTTGGCAGTGATTGAAGTAGGGCCTTAAAAGGGCCAACCTGCATTACGGTTGAAGCAGCAGCCATAGCGGAGTAGCCCTCTGCTGCTGTGGCCCTTCCTGCCTCCTCTGTTCCCAGTGTGTTTTCTGATGTTCCTTGTGCCTCCTGTCTCTTTCTTTGCTTTGCCAATGTATTAGTCACAACATCAGTTTCTTGTTTTGGAGTTACTCTTGTGCAGTGTGCGTCGCTTTGTACTTTCAACCAGGACTTTAAATGTGTAGCAGGGGGGCTCATAGTGGAGGCAAATTGTGTGTAGGGGAGCCTTTGAGGGGGGAGTCCCTCCCATTAACCCTCAGGCCTTCCCGGTGTGGTTTTCCTTTCCTAGTGTCTCTAACCAGGATTCACCAGAAGTCCAGTGGCACCTTAAAGGTTGGTCTGTTTATGGATCAGTTTGACTCATGGTGGATGGTTGACAGGATCTTGAGGTATGTGAAGACTACTGCTGGATCCTTGTCTATCCGGGTTGCTGAATTCATGTAACCTAGATAAATAAATAAACGTAAGCACCACATAGAGGAGGCCTATCAAAAACCAGTCATGACTCAGGACACCTTCCCATGGCTATACACAGAGGTGGTCATCTGTCCCCAATTTTAAAAAAAGAACTATTCCTAAAGAAAAGCGACCCTGACCTGGAGTGATTCCGCACACGTTGGATAATGCACTTTCAATGCATTTTATCAATTGTTTGAGGTGGATTTTTTGTTCCGCGCATGAAAAAACCTGTCCCAAATGATTTATAAAGAGGATTGGAAGTGCATTATCCAACGTGTGCAGAATCACTCCTGGATAACCCAGGCAAGCCTGATCTTGTCAGATCTCGGAAGCTAAGCAGGATCAGTCTTGGTTAGTCATTGGATGAGAGACCTCCAAGGAAGACCAGGGTTGCAGAGGGAGGCAATAGCAAACCACCTCTGTTAGCCTCTTGCCTTGAAAATCCCACTAGGGGTTTCCGTAAGTCAGCTATGACTTGACAGCATTCTCCATCACTACCAAAGAAAAGTGATGTGGCCATTTATTGCCCTGTCTCTATTTTGCTCTTTCTGAGCAAGTTGCTTGAGAAAGCAGTGGCTGACCAGCTCTAGCTTTCTTGGATAACTCATGTGCTCTGGACCCTTTCCGTCTGGCTTCAGGCTTAGGGGACAGAGAAAGCTCCAGTGGCTTAGCTGATGATCTCCACCTGAATGTAAACAAAGACCATGCTTCTTTGTTGCTCCTACTGGATCTATCTGCAGCCTTTGATACAGTAGATCATGCCACCCTGTTGAGGCGTTTGGAGGCAGAAATAGTTATTAGGGGATGTACCTCAGACTGGTTTAAATTGTCTCATGGAATGGACTCAAAGGGTTACTGATGGAGACCACTTATCTTCAGTGTAGTTTATGCCTTGTGGGGTTATCTCAAGTGCAGTTTTATCCCCCTTGCTATTCCGTCTCTACATTAAATCCCTTAGGAGAAATCATTTGTAGTTTTGGTATTGGATGCCATCAGTATGCCGATGACACCCAGCTCTGAATCTCTTCATCCAAATCTCCTGGTGATGAAGTAGAGATCTTGAACCCCTACCTGACTGCTGTGGTTATATGGCTGAGAGTGAACAAATGGAAACTGAGCTCTGACAAGAAGGAGATAATGCTGGGTGGGCACGAGGTCTTGAAGTGCTTCTCAATTTTGATGGGGTTCAGTTGACTTGATCAAGAGCTATGGGGTTACTGGTGAAGCAAATCAACGAAGCGGCAAATATCACTTTCTTTTCTTAAAACTTTTTATTTATAAAAGTTTTTTTTATAGCAGAATTAACTATTAGGGGAGATTTTTGTAATAGTACTCTGTTTCCAGTCTATGTCCCCTACTACCACTAAACCCATATATGTTTCAAGACACCAAACACAGTGAATACAGAAGAAAAATGAGTTTATTTGTTACATGGAATAATCTCAGACACTGCCTCCATTAGGAGGAGACATGTGTAAAGACCAGTAGCGTTGGAGGGCTTTAAATACCCTTAACACCGATTGTTTACAGAATAATTGCTATTTGTTTACAGAATAAAAGATCAGAGGTTAGGATGAAACCCTGTCAAAATGATGTATTTTCCCAGAGAACATGACATCTGACAAGTTTGAATGATAAATGAATTATACAAACATTTGAGAAGCTGGAGCCATGTATCTGATATTTTCCGTGGGAAGGAATTCATTAAAGGTTAAAATATTTTTTTATCTGATTAGAATAACTAAAAATGTTTACACATTGCTCCAGTCACCTGTCTCCACCAGAGGAGATGTATGTAGCTCAGAAGAAGGAATGTGACACTTAGAGCAAGGCTGGTAGCTAGAACGTATACTCAGAATAAGATTTTATGAAACGGGGCCTAAAAATTCTCTTAACATTAACCATAGCATTACAAAACCAACTTCCCCATAAAAAAATAACCAACAACTCAAACTTTGGGTACCACCTTGGGTACCACCTTATATAGAGCCCTGCTTGCAAGCTTCTTGTAAGGTTTTTCTTTAGCTCTATAGTCCTGAAAAGTCACCAGTATGTCTCTTGGGGACTGAGATCTGTTTGTAGAGGGGCCCATTCTATAAGCTTGTTCAATGTTAGGGGTGACGCCATCTTCCAAATGGAAAAGTTCCACCAGCCATGAAGAGATGAATATAGAAAAATTGGAGTTCCTCTTTCTCTGGAAGACCCTGAAATTTTAATTTTTTTGCTTTAAGTTTTGCATCTAATTCAGTAACTCTGGGAGATAATGCATCTTCCACTGTATGAATCTGTCTTATCTCCTTTTGCAACATAAGCCCTAATTCTAGAGCTTTCTCGGCTGTGTGCGGTACTGCTCATATAGAATTCTTGATGTCTTTTAGTTGTTTGACTATAGAGTCTAAGCAGTTATTAATTTTATCAGCCAGATTTTCAGAGATAGCATTTATAATACTGTTCTCCATTACCTGAAGCAAGTCTGCCAAGTCCCACTTCGTCAGCCAGTTGGCACAAAGTAGGTTAGTCTGAGAGTGTGTAACTGTCCCAAGGTAACCCAGCGAGATTCCATGGCAGAGTGAGGATTAAAACCTGGGTCTCTCAGAGCCTAGTCTGACTCTAACCAATATACAAAACTGTCCCTCTTGCGTCAGAGCTCATTTCATCAGATGCATTAAGGTATAAATCAGTCTGATTGATAGACAGGAGGATAAGGACACAAAACTTGTGCGGTAAGAATTTAAGGTATTTAAAGTGCACTGTGCAAATTAGCAATTGCAACATATGATATAAACTCTACTTACAATTCAATCTCGTACAAGGTAAACAATGCAATAAATCTTACATAAAGTGCAAATGCAAGATGCATGAACAATTCTTACAAGGTGCAACCATACAATAAAAAGTTCCTTCCACACTATTGCAATTCCAAAATATATAATATGTAAGGTACACTTAAGAGAAGAGAGTAGGGAGTGTCCTTCCGCTACCCTACTGGAGTGTGGCACAGTCCTCAAAATTTCTGCAGGATGGTTTTTAATCCTTCTCATTGAAAATTAATGAGGCAACACTGTAGAGGAGGGCCACCAACGTTAGATGTAGACAGGGTCCAAAAGCTGCTGAGAACCACTCAGATTCAATAGAAATTTACAGAAGTATTGGAATAGTGTGGAAGGAACTATTCATTGTATGGTTGCACCTTGTAAGAATTGTTCATGCATCTTGCATTTGCACTTTATGTAAGATTTATTGCATTGTTTACCGTGTACTAGATTGAATTGTAAGTAGAGTTTATATCATACGTTGAAATTGCCAATTTGCTCAGTGTACTTTAAATACCTTAAATTCTTACCGCAGGAGTTTTGTGTCCTTATCCTCCTGGTTTGGTACTCCGTGGCATCCCTCCTTTTAGTAGCCCTACACTGATTGATAGACAGAACAGAACATTGGCTGGTTGGTTTAAAACAAAATTCAGTCCAAAAAGCGATCGATTTTCTCAAGATGGATGAAAGAAGAAATTAGATAAGCAGATTCAATAGAAATTTACAGAGGTATAGCTGAGGTAAATAAAATCTCTAATGGATATTCACTCTTTCGGCATGTTATCTGATGAAGTGAGCTTTGACTCAGGAAGCTTGTACCCGGGAAAATTTTGTTGGTGTAGGTGCTACAGGACTCAAATTTTAGTATGTTAATGAATTCTAATCCAGCAATTTCTCACTGGATTCCCTTTGCAGTTCCTTTATAGGAGGACAGTAGGCTGCTATTCTTGTTTTAAGATGGTCTCATTTTGTAACATCATCACCACCACCACCTTTGTTTTGTTATTTACATCGGCCTGATGGATTTATTCTCCTGTCCATCCAAGGAAGTGAGGCCTGCCTCTGGAAAATGTATGCTTTTGTTAGTCTTTAGGGAGCCCTGGATTCCTCTTGAATTTTCTAGCAAGAGACAAACTGAATTTTAATCAGGATGGGAAGTAAAGCCACCACCGTTTGCTGCCCTTCGCTAACAGTGGGGGCAACAGCTTGTTACCTGGGCATGGAATTTGGAATGTTGGTATCTATAGCTTTGATCACTTTCCCATCCTCGCAGTACATCCTCACTGTAAATATGCATTCATGCCCTTCAGGTGCCAGCACTGCAGGAGGAGAAGTCTCCTGATTTCCCCACATCTGACCTGAATCCTCCAGAGAGTCTGAAGATGGAGTTCCCTGTGGAGGTCAAGCAGGAGGCTGATATAGAGGCCAGCTTGTTGGGTAAGATTTTGTGTGGCTCAGATATTGGGTAGCTGAGTGCACTTCGTGGTTATTCAGTTAACTTTTCCTCTCTCCCATGGGTGCAGTAAAAAACCCATCAATTTGTAGTGATGAGAGTGTCGTAATTTCATTATATAAATCTGTTCTGTCTCCCAACTAAGATCCTCATTCTAGCTTTGCTAATGTTGCCCTTTCAAAGAGGTGAGGAGCAGGGGACCAGAGATGGGTCTTGCTGAAGATACGGTTCCTTGGTAGGGAAATGTCCTCCCAATTGATGTTTATCTGGTATATACTTTACTGTACATTACATGCCAGTCAGAAACGTTGCTGTTTAAACAGGATCTTAGATGATTTTCTATTTAACTTTTTGTATTTTACAGTGAAATCCCAAGCAATTACTCCAGTCTAAGCTGATTGAAATCCATGTCCTTAGACTAAAGTAACTCTGCTTAGGATTTCACTGTTAGCCTCACTTTCACTACAGCCAGCCCTCTGTAACTTTTTATGCTGCGAATGTGGTGAATTTTAATGCTGCTGAATGATTTCATTGTTTGAATTTTATGGATTATTTTGAGCAAGGTTTTGCAGGGCTCGGGTAGAAATGTTTGAAATAAGTAACAAGTTACAAGACCCATTACCTTGCAGAATTCACTGCCTGAAGCGATGCGATGATCGTTGTTGTGGGTTTTCCGGGCTGTATTGCCGTGGTCTTGGCATTGTAGTTTCTGACGTTTCGCCAGCAGCTGTGGCTGGCATCTTCAGAGGTGTAGCACCAAAAGACAGAGATCTCTCAGTGTCACAGTGTGGAAAAGATATTGGCAGGTCTTTTCCACACTGTGACACTGAGAGATCTCTGTCTTTTGGTGCTACACCTCTGAAGATGCCAGCCACAGCTGCTGGCGAAACGTCAGGAACTACAATGCCAAGACCATGGCAATACAGCCCGGAAAACCCACAACAACCATCGTTCTCCGGCCGTGAAAGCCTTCGACAATACATCGATGTGATGATCGTCATTAATTTAGACTGCTTACAGTCTTACACTGCCTCAGAACACAGATATGTTGGCATTGAATCTGAATATCGGGTGCTTGAGGTGACTTGCGTTGGGCTGTTGTCTTGTGTTTCATTTGAGGGCTTCCTGGAAATATCTGGCAGGGCACTGTTGGCAAAATGATGCTGGTCCTTGGGTCTGATTCTTCTTTTGCCAAAGCAGAGCCCCTGCTAGCAATTAAAACAATATGTCTAACATATTAAGAATTCTTCATAATAAAATGGAAGTTATTTTTTCCCTTAGCACGTAGTATGTCTCGATTTAATACACAATTGTTCTTTTATTATGGCAGGAGATGGGAAAGTGAGTGAGGAGAAGAAGAATTGTCTTCGAGAAGGATCAGAGCAGATCGAACTCGATGGGGAATTAGCAAGTGGAGCAAAAGGAATTACGTTCCACACGCTTGAAATTCATGAAATATGTAGAAGTCAGCAGAAGCTAGAAAGTCGTGCCAATTTCTGTCCCGTCACCAGGCAATCTCTTATGAGAAACCGAAGTATAACTGAAGCATCTTCCTGTGAGAAAGAAATGGAGGAAACTCAATGTGGGGAAAAAGTCAGACAGAGCTCCGCCTTTCTGAAGATTAAGCCAGCCCGCAAAAAAAGAAAAAACGTTGTATGCTCCGAGTGTGGGAAAGCCTTTGTTTCAAATTCGGCACTTTCTGACCATCAGACCACCCATACAGGGGAGAAGCCACATCAGTGTTTAGTTTGTGGGAAATGCTTTGGATATAAAGCACTTCTTGTGAGACATGAAATATCCCATGTAGATGAAAAGCCATATAAATGTTTAAAGTGTGGGAAAACCTTTGGTACCAGCACCATCCTTTCAGACCATGTAAGAATCCATACAGGAGAGAAGCCATATACTTGCGTAGAATGTGGGAGAGACTTTATTAAGAGAAGCCATCTTGCGAGACACCAGCTGACCCATACAGGAGAGAAACTCTATCCATGCTCAGAGTGTGACAAAAGTTTCTACTGTAAGTCCACCCTTACGGTCCACAAGAGAACTCATACAGGAGAGAAACCCTACAAATGCACTGAATGTGGGAAAAGCTTTAGTCAGAGATCACATCTTAGAACTCACAAGAAAATCCACACTGGAGAGAGGCCACATATGTGCGCGCAATGTGGGAAGGACTTCCGCCAAAAAAATGATCTTGTTTTGCATGAGAGAACACATACAGGAGAGAAACCTTACCGTTGCCCGGAATGTGGGAAAAGCTTTAGCCAGAGCTCCCAGCTTTATGTGCATGAAAGAATCCATACGGATGAGAAACCATACAGATGCTCAGAGTGTGGGAAAAATTTTCGCTGGGAAAGTAGCCTTAAAATCCATATGAGAAACCATGCTGGAGATAGACCATATGCTTGTTCACTATGTGACAAAACCTACGGTACATTGTCCCATCTTACTAGGCACAGGGAGACCCACATGGCCGAGAAGCCACATGAGTGTCTGGATTGTGGGAAAAGGTTTACTCAAAACAGTGACCTTGTTATACACAAAAGAATTCATACAGGCGAGAAACCATTCACATGCACAGATTGTGGGAAGAGCTTTCGTTGGGAAGGCAGTTTTAAAACACACAGAAGAATACACACAGGAGAGAAACCATACAAATGCTCAGAGTGTGGGAAATGCTTTAGATGTAACCGTGTACTAAAAACACACATAAAGTTACACCAAAAAAAGCAGGTACATATATGCTTGGATTGTGGGCGAAGCTATGATGAGGAGTCTCAACTGCTTATGCACAAGAGAACCCATGTCGCTGAGAAACCCTACACGTGCCTGGACTGTGGGGAAACCTTTGATGTTAAATCTGCTCTTTTAGTCCATCAAAGGATGCACACAGGAGAGAAACCTTATCAATGCTCTGTCTGTGGCAAATGCTTCACGCAGAATTCAACTTGTAATGCACATATGGGAATCCATACAGAAAGGGAACTAAAAGGGAATTCTAAGAAATTGCTTGGAGAATGTGCTGAATCAGAACAGGGCTCCAACTCTGTCTTTGTTTCTTGACCTCGTTTGTAGTGCATATGTAGTGGGAGAGGCCGCAGCCCAGGGGTTCTATTTACCCCATTCCCTTTTCAACCATGTTCTTTGTCCTCCACTTGCTGAATGAAGCAATCTTATGCCTCGGCAGGAAAGAAAGGAGGCTGGAGGTGACCAAAATGATCTCCGTTGCCCAGACATTGAAGGTTCGAATGGACTTGTGACTGTATCTGTTGAACTGGATGATTATGCTGGAATAAAAATTGTTAATCTTGAAGGTGCCACTGAACTCCCGTTTTATTCTGCTGCTACCAACAATCAGCTATCCATCTGAAGTGTTTGTGGACCAGAGTGTAGTTCATAGTAGAAACTTCTAACCCCCTCCCCTCAATTTCTTTACATACCTGAAGATAACGACTGTGTCCTGTTAGGGCTTTGAACAATTGTTTCCTGTCACGTCTATGCAGTGAGTAGTGACAAGCCTCTTTATCAGTTAGATTAAGTACTCAGTTAAAAAAACTCAGGAAACTACTTGCCATGAACAAGGGGGGGGGTGGTTTGCAAGGAATTCATCGCTCCAAAACAGGGCAGCGTACAGTTTTTCAGGGCAATCCCAAGAACAACACTTTCTTGGGAGTAAGCCCTGTGGAATAGATCTGAGGAGGATTCTGAGTAGACCTGCTTAGAATCGCTTCCTTTGAATCTTAAAATTGTTGAAAATAGATGGAGTTGCAATAGCGAGGCTCTGTTTTGTGTTCAGTTGAGGTAGAAGACAAGGCTAGTTGTTTTAAGAGTATAGTTCTCTCATAGGGAACGAAAGGTCCTGATTTCAAAATGTAAACAAGCCTGTTTTGCTTGTCTGGTGGCTACAGAGGGGGCCACTATGATCCCCAGCACGGTACCAGTGGGCACCATTTTGTGGTGCCATGTCCTTCTTCCCTGAAATAAACAGTCTTGGATTTCTTTCACTTCACTTGAGCTAGAGGTGCTTCAGAAAAGCCCACCTTGTCTATGCAGGGAGCACCCATTCAGAAACAGTTGTCTCCATGACAGAATGAGGCCTGGCTTGGAACCATTGCGGGACAGGCCCATGACACCATGGCATCCATTTTTTGCTTGGATATGCCACCTCAGCCAACAAAGTTGGGGTCCTCTGCCATTAGTCCATGCTCTGTGGAAACCAAGGAGGGGGTATATTCTGTCAGAAAGCGAATATGTTCTGCTGAAGATTTCTTTACATTTAACCTGATGAAGGAACTGGATTCCAGAAATGGGATTCATCTGTTGGTGGCATTAATTGTATGCATTAGACCATTGTGAATATAGTGCAATTCAAACTGTTGCTGACGCCACATAATAACATTTAATTTAAAAGGACATTGGTGTTACTTGTGTAATTATGAATTACTACCACACAGTGGCTCTGTTGTGTTGAGAAATGTGCCTTCTGCTGAAGTAATCAGTTGGTGTTTGCTTAATAACTTCTGAGAGCCAAGCTACAAGTGACGCCTTACACAGGTTGGACACTTGTCAGCTTCCCTCAAGTTTTGATGGGAAATGTAGGCGTTCTGGTTTTACAGCTTGGCTCTTTATTACAGCTGCAAGACCAGGATGCCAAGCTACATCACTTGTAGCTTGGCTCTGAGCAAGAGCCTTGAGCTCCTGCAGTTTTCTAATAGTATGCCCCTTCTCTTTTCCACAGAGCATGTGCTGATGTTTTAGTCTCCTTCACTACTCGATTGACAAGAAGGGATTCTCCAAAACTGAAACCCAAGAAGACCTTTAACTTTTTGTGTGAGAATAATGCCTCAAGACCCACAAGCTTCACCTCATAAACATCTTTTGTCAATGAGAAATGGTGTTTAGAGATGTAACTTGGGGGCGGGGCTTGGAAAAGGAGTGCAGCTTTTCTTAACCTTTTGTTAATCTCTTTGGAGCTATTGGACTCCTGTCCTACTTTGCTACTACAAACTAACTTGGCTACCCAGTTGGAATTACCAGTTTATCTGCTAGCCTTGTTAAGATGCTATATGTTACTCCTGTGAATGCCTCCCGGTGCGCACACAGTCATAACAGTGAATTAAAATAGCTGTTCAAGAATACACATCTAGCTTGAAGGTGTTCTCGTTGAAAGAAGGAGGCACTTTGTGATGGCATGTGAAGAAATGGTATCCTTTGGAAGAGACAGAAGACTAAGTTATATGGAAAATGGGGGTTCTGGATCCAATCTGTATTGGGACTTCCCCTGTTCAAACTATCCCTCAAGTTGATCCCCAAACCCTCCTTCAAGAGTGCTTTTTCAGGATAAATGATGTTTTGGGGTTGGATTATGAATCCTCCATATCTCCTGCAGGGAAAGAGAGCTCAGAGTTGTCCAAACGTGAAGCTTCTCCTTCTTCAGGACTCGATGTGAGGAAACAGATTCCTTGTGGGAGTGCGTCTTTATTGTGGTTTTGGTTGCATATGTGTAAACACAGTCTTTGCTACAGAAATGCCACCGGTCTCCGATGTGTTCTAATTTAAAGTAAAGTAAATCCAGGGAGCTCCAGTCCTTAACTTTCCATTCTTTGGGAAAGAGGGCAGAATTTAACACTAATCTATAAAGTACCCGAGGACAGTCAACTTTCTTAGCTGTTACCTGTCCTGGTGGTGTAGCCTAAGTTCAGCCGGGCCTCCGGTTGCCAACTTTGGAACTGGCTTTTTGCTCTTGTACCTTTAAAGACAATTTGACATGCTGAGAGGAGCAGGGGACAATTTCCAGGAGAGTTGCTGTGTTCCTCTGTTCCTCAGAAGAAGAGTGGGTTTTGTGATGGGAAAATTTCTGCACACCAAGCTACTGATTGAGGCAGAAGAGCAAGCAAGCCTTTTCCTGGTCAACTGGCCATCCAGACTAAGGCTTAGCTATGGGACGATAAGTCCCAGAGAGGCTTAAAATAAAGTGTGCCACTAAACAAGTACATTGCTCATGTGCTTCCTTGCTAAATGAACACTTCTCAGTTCTTTTAACATGGAGAGGAAAAGCTTGGAGGTGAGAGGAAGCCACCAGGCAGAAATCCAACAGATGCAGCTGCTCTAATACAGAGATGCAATAACACAGTTGAACATCTTGTTCCAGAATGAGAATTCAGGGCCACCCAACTCCTGACTGAGCCTTGGATCAATATTACTTTCCCAGGAGAGGCTGGAAGGGGTTAAAAACACCAAGCTCTAGTTTCTAGAGAGGCCCCGAAATTCCGCTTTCTCAGCCAGCCCCTGCCTCCCCTGCCTTTGCTACACACACACTCCTCGCATCAATTGGGCAAGTGCTGTCAATTGGCCAGAGGACGCAGTTTGAAAGCTGCGAGGAGCAGGTGAGTGAAAGTCAGGAGATGGGGGCAGCAATGAAATTGAAGGGGGGGGGCTGAAAAGGAGACCCATAATGCTCTAGAGTCCTCCTTCCAAAGCAGCCATTTTTCTCCAAAGGAACTGATTCCTGTAGTCTGGAGGTCAGTTATAATTCTGGGAGCTCTCCAGACCCCACCTGGAGGTTGGCAAATGTACCTTTTCTGATGTTTCTTCTCCGTATCCTTCTTTATTTTGCAGAACTATTGCAGTAGGAAAAGAGGAAGACCCAAAATGAAATGTCTTGACTCAATAAAGGAAGGCATAGCCTCCAGTTTGCAAGATCTGAGCAAACGATAGGACGTTTTGGAGGTTGTGAATTCGCAGGGTCACAATAAGTCAGAAGTGATTTGAGGGCACAAAACACATACATTAGCTGCAACATGAATTTATTTTGGAGTTACTGTTGTGCAGTATGCATTGTGCTGTACTTCTCAACTTGGACAATGTGGGAAATCAAAGTGCAGGCGAAGTGGGAAGATTGGGGGGGGGGGGAGTCCTGCATGTTATCCAGGGCCCTTCCCCGCGGTGCTTTCTTTCCTTAAAGTCTTTAACCAGAATTAAACAGGAGTCCAGTGACACCTTAAAATTCTGATAAAATTTGATCCAGCTGGAGGCTCAGCTGGTGCCTTATTTCTCATTGGATTCACTCTTTGAAGTTTTTTTATAGAAGAATATTAAGTTGCTGTTCTTGTTTTGAATGGGTTATCTTTGTAACCTCTCCACCCCACTGTTGCATTGTGTTGGGCCTGATGGATTTATTCTTCGGTGCATCTGTGAGTCCTCTGACTCACAAAAGGTTATTCTGGAATAAACAGTGTTAGCCTTCCTGATGCCATTACACTCTTCTTTTATTCTGCTGCTTCGAACTAACAGGGCTACAAGGATGGGAAGGGATGGAAAGCTACCTCCATTTGCTGCCCTTTTGCTTACAGTAGGGGCAGCAACTTGTTACCAGGGCATGGAATTTGGAATGTTTGTATCTATAGGACTGATCACTTTTTCCAGCCTTGCAATGCATCCTCTCTGTAGATATGCCTTCATGTCCTTCAGGTGCCAGGACTGCGGGAGGAGATTCTGCTGATGTCTCCACATCTAACCTTAATCCTTCAGAGAGTCTGAAGATGGATTTTCTTATGCAGGTCAAGCAAGAGGCTGATGCAGAGGACAGTTTTATGGGTAAGATTTTGTGCATCTCAGATACTGGATGGCTGAGAGCATTTTGTGGTTATAGGGTTTTCTTTTCCTCTCTCCCACTGTTAACTCTGGTGCAATAAAAACCTCCACAAATTCACAGAGATGGGTTCTTAAGAAAGGATTGTGAATGTAATTAGTAGGTTTGTGATTTCATTATATTATCTGTTCTGTCTTCCAATCAGTATCATCGTTCTAGCTTTGCTATCCTTGCCCTTTCAAAGAGAAATGAGGCGAGTAGCAAATAGAGATGGGGCTTTCTCTAGAGATGGTTCCTTGGTAGAGGCAGGGCTTTTTTTCAGCTGGAATGCAGTGGAACAGAGTTCCGGAACCTCTTGAAAATGGTCATATGACTGGTGGCCCCACCCCCTGATCTCCAGACAGAGGGGAGTTGAGATTGCCCTCTGCACTGCAGCACGGAGGACAATCTCAACTCCCCTTTGTCTGGAGATCAGGGGACGGGGCCACCAGCCATGTGACCATTTTCTCCAAGGGCAACCCACTGAGTTCCACCACCTCTTTTCCCAGAAAAATGCCCTGGGTAAAGGAATGTCCTTTCCGTTGAAATTTGGAATCTACTTACTGGTCTTTAGGTGCCCAATGAAAATGCTGTTCTTCAGCCAAGTGTTATAAACAATTTTCTTCCTAATTTTGGTAGAAAACCCCATTCTCACTACAGCCTGACCACTGTAACTTTTTACGTCGCTGACTTTAGTGAATTTTAACTCTGCTGAGCAATTTCATTGTTGGAATTTTATGGATGGTTTGAAGTATTTTAAGCTAGTTGTATGTGTCATTTATTATTTTTGTTGTCAACTGCTATGGGCAAAGTTTTTGCAGAGCTGGGATAGAAATCTTCTAACTAATCAACATAGTCAGGTTAGGATATTCCCATGTAGCCCCATTAGCCTGCATAACTCAATGCCCAAAGGTGTGGGAATGGTCACTAGCTTAGATGTTTTACAGAAAAATATCAAGTCAAATTCAAAATGGTCTGTTAGTGCCAGCATATCTCAGTGGAACCTCTGTGTTCAGGAATAGTGTATCTGGAAACCAGATGCCTGAAGCAAATAGCATTGCCCTGTTCTCTTCATGTTCCATTTGAGGGCTTCCTGGAAGTATCTGATTGTTTACTGTGGGGGAAAGGATGCGGGATCATTGGTGTAATTGTCTTCATGTTAAAGTGGAGCCCTTGTTAGCAATTAAAATGATATGCCTAAAATGATACAAAAGTTGCATAATAAAAAGAAGTGGATTTTTGTCTCTGCATGGAATATGATTGATTCAAGATGCGATTCTCCTGTTGTTTTGGCAGATGACAGGAAACTAAGCAACGAGCAGAATCGTAAGCAGAGTGAACCCAATGGAAATTCAGTAAGTGTGGCAAAAGGACTTCTTTTCCATGGACCAGAAATCTGTGAAACGCGTAGAATTCATCAGAAGCTAGAAAGCTGTGCCACTTTTCCTCCAGTCACCAGGCAATTTCTTTTGAGAAATCAAAGTTTAATTGAAGTATCTTCCTATGGGAAAGAAATGGGGGGTTCTCAATGTAGGAAAAAAATTAGACAGAGCTCCGCCTTTCTGAAGATTACGTCAACCCGCAAAAAAAAGAAAAACTTTGTATGCTCCGAGTGTGGGAAAGGCTTTGTTTCAAATTCGGCACTTTCTGACCATCAGACCATCCATACAGGTGAGAAGCCGCATCAGTGTTTAGTCTGTGGGAAATGCTTTGGATATAAAGCACTTCTTGTGAGACATGAAATATCCCATGTAGATGAAAAGCCATATAAATGTTTAAAGTGTGGGAAAACTTTTGGTACGAGTACCATCCTCTCAGACCATGTAAGAATCCATACCGGAGAGAAGCCATATACTTGCATAGAATGTGGGAGAGACTTTGTTAAAAGAAGTCATCTTGTGAGACACCAGTTGATCCATACAGGAGAGAAACTCTATCCATGTTCAGAGTGTGACAAAAGTTTCAATTGTAAGTCTACCCTTACTATCCACAAAAGAAGTCATACAGGCGAGAAACCATATAAATGCACTGAATGTGGGAAAAGCTTTAGTCAGCGATCTCATCTTAGAACCCACAAGAAGATTCACACTGGAGAGAAACCACATACGTGTTCTCAGTGTGGGACCAGTTTCTGTCAAAGATACAACCTTCTTCTACACGAGAGAACCCATACAGGAGAGAAACCTTATCGGTGTTCGGAATGTGGGAAAAGGTTCACTCAGAGCTCCAACCTTTTTGTACATGAAAGAATCCATACTGGAGAGAAACCATACAGATGCTCAGAATGCGGGAAAAATTTTCGTTGGGAAGACAGTCTTAAGATACACATAAGAAACCATGCTGGAGATAGACCATATGCCTGTTCCCTTTGTGGCAAAACCTACAGTAAGTCATCCCACCTTACGAGGCACCAGGAAACCCATGTGAGAGAGAAACTACAGTAGCGCCCGTACTTGGAGAATGTTCACTCATACTCTGCCAGTATGTCCTATACAAAAGAATCCATACAGGAAAGACAATCCTGCAATGTACAGAGTTGATGAAAATTGTTCATTGGGATAGCAGCCTTAAAAAGCACAAAAAACAAACATGGTAGAGAAACCATATTGGTGCTTGGACTGCAGAAAATGCTTTTAGTTTTAAATGTGCAGTTGCAGAACATAAAAGATCAAAAATGAGAGAGAATGCATATATATGTGGACTGTGGGGCATGTTTCTCATTGTAGCTCTGTGCTGTGAATCAGTTAGAGGATATATAGAGAAAGAAAAGGATATGAATGATCCGGTTGTGGGAAAAGCCTCAGGTAAAGTTCGACCTATAAATGAACATATGCGAATATGCCCAGGAGGGGAAACCAAGGCAGAACTCTGAAAAGGGGTGTAGGGGGAAAGTCACATCATTATCTTTAAGGGCTCTGCTCTGCAATTTCACCTTGATCCCTTCAGTAGTGTTAATGTAGAAGATGCTGAAACATTTTCCTGAGTTGGGGAATGACCTGAAATTCTACAATCTCATAGTTGGATCCTACCTCTGTGAAGTCCTTTTGAAAGAGAACAGCAACCTTTAAATTAGCCATGGTATGTCCTGGGAGGTTGAAATGCTCCTCCTCAGGTTTCTTAATGTTGCGCTTTTAAATGTCAGATTAACATCCATTTATGACTTTGCATCAGGATTGTTATGTTTGTCCAACACAGAGGAACATTGTTGACATGAACACATACTGGAGGATGAGCAGATGGATGTCCTATATGAGGTTCTTTAATAATATTAGCTGAGTATAAGTGGGGACAAAGTTGGTATTTGAGTTTGTCACCTTTGAATGGCTGTTTAATTGCAGCTTTTTAAACATGGTCCACGCATGGTAAGAATGGCCTTCCTGAGAATTTCAAGGTCTCTATATGCAAAGCTGTGCTATTGAGGTACGCTTTCCCCCCTGAACTCCGATCTGTTCCTGCTCAGGGTTGTTAGACTATAGTTATGATGGATCTGTGTTTGATTTTGTTATGATCTTTATCGATACCGTAATCCACCTAAGCCTCTTGCTTGGAGGTTGAAAATGCTGCAAGAAAATAATTATTTCCCTTTACCTCTCTCCATCAACGTTGAACCTAAGAGTGTGTTGCCTGATTATTGTAAATAGTCTCAGACTTAAAACAAAGCTTGATTTTTGTGGGGGATGGATGGGAAGACTTTGCAAAAGGTGTTGCCCCTCTGGATGGGGAGAGGCAGCAGTTGTGTGTGAGCACAGGTGAAGAAACAGAAGCTTGGAAGAGACAGAAGAAAACATTATACGTGAAGTTGGGGGTTCTGGATCAGTTCATCACCATTTCCCCCACCCAAACTGTCCCCAACGGGCTGCTTCTATCCTGTAGGATAAAAAGGTTAGTACAATACAATGTTGGTACCTATTCTTGTTCTCATCTTCTGGAACACATGGCAGAAAGGTCGGAATAGCTGCTGTAGCAAAAAGTTTAGGGGGTTGGGTTGTGAATCAGCTGTCTGCTGGTTCGAATCCCACTGCTGCCATGAGCTCAGCAAGTGGCCTTGGGTAAGCCAAGGATGATAATAAAATTGACAGTGTTCCACACTGAGAGCCAAGCTACAAGTGACGCTGTACACAGGTTGGACACTTGTCAGCTTCCCTCAAATTTTGATGGGAAATGTAGGCATCCTGGTCTTGCAGCTGTAATGGAGAGCCAAGCTGTAAAACCAGGACGCCTACATTTCCCATCAAAACTTGAGGGAAGCTGACAAGTGTCCAACCTGTGTACGGCATCACTTATAGCTTGGCTCTGAGTGGATCACTAATTTCTCTATAAGAGTGGTATGTATGATTATTACTATTTTTATTATTATTACAGTTAAAACACACTTATTCTGTGCTGTAGCCCTGATTAACAGCCCCCCCCCCACTCCTGTGCATTTCCAGGCTAAAATTATGTTAGGGGATCTGATCATAGTTTCCCCATAACGATCAGCAGACAGAGAGTGGCTGAAGGTGAAGCACCTTAGGGTGCAGGTCTCAATATTCAAGGGGAAGAAGCCACTGCCTTGTAGATATGTGACTTGGGGGCTGCTTGTAAATAGTCAGTACTACAGAAATGTCACCAACTCCCATGCACTCGCATACAAAATAAAGCAAATCCAGGTAGCTCCGCCTGGGGAAGTTCCTACTTGCCAGGGAAGAATGGAGGGGAACTTAACTCCAGTTTAAAAAGTATAAGGAAAAGCTGAAGAGTGGTGCTGCCTTTATCCATGCCCCAATGGGGATACATAGTCAAGGCTAAAGATGTAAAATTTCAAGAAATCTCGAAGGCTTGGGAAAAACTGAAATACGTGCAATAATTTCCAATCAAACTTAGACGTATTTTTTTCTATTTTAACAATGTAAAATGTATAACTCAGTCAGCATATAAAATTGTGTTTATTTGCATATGTATAGATTTTTTTTTAAATGCCTGACTTTTCTAAAAGCAAAATTGCAAATACACTCAGTACTTCAGCCAGAGAGAGCTGCAAACTGTACCTTATGCTGTTTTAGCACATTTTGTTTGGGGTGAAGAAACAAAAATCCTAGGAATTTTTTCAGTGGGCCTCAACATTTCCCAATTTTTCTATTGGAAAAATTGAATATTGTACATTTTGAGTGAGTAAAACCTTGTCTTAAAAAACATTTCACTCATTCCAAAAGTAAAATAAGTTCATTAGGAGTGGGTTTTCCCCCCCCAAGATCCTCCAAATTTCACACTTTTTCATGCTATCCCAGTAAAAGGCATTGTGTGATTTGTGTTCTTGGCTTTAAATTTTGCTTTTGGAGCAGCGTGGCTATAAACAACTTTCCCCTTGACATCTTTTCCCTTAACATCCTAATCTCTACTTACTCCTTGGGGAAGTGTTGACTATTACCACTAGTCTGTAGAATACCTTGGAGTAAAGTCAGCTCCCTCACTCTTACTTATCTTGGTGGCACAGCTTTCAGGCCTCAGACTGCCAACTTTGAACTGGGCTTGCCCGCTTTGCTCTTGTACCTTTAAGGACAAGCCTGTGCCCATAGGAGCAGGGAGGAATTCCCACAGGAGTTGTTGTGTCCGTCTGTTCCTGATGAGGAGGCTGGGTTTTGTGCTGGGAAAAGCACATTTCTGCACACCAAGAAAGCCTGGCATATTTTTTTTCTGGGTCAGGACTTACCTATGAAATACCTACTCCCAAGGAGACTTAAAGTGTGCCTCTGATCATGTGCAAATTGCTCTTTGACTTCCAGTTCTGTTAACAAGGAGAGGAAATGCTTTGAGATGAGAGGTGCTGCTCTTTCAGGCTGGCTCCTGCTTCTCCTTTTCTGCAGTAGTTATGCACAAAGGGGGGTGGCCCAGTTGCATTAGGGCAGGCAGTAATTCACCCAGTGCAGTGAAGGGGGAATAGTTTCATCCTCTTGGGCAACCCAGCAGATTTCCCAGGATAAGATGAAAGGAGTTAAATGCACCGAGCTCTGATTTCTAGAGAGGCCCAGAAAGAAGAGCTTTCTTCCCAAGCTGCCCCTTCTTCCCTTGCCTCTGTCAACCCTTTACAGGGAATGGTGGAACTGTGTGGATTCTCCAGTGGATGCAAAGTGAATGCTGCGAGAAGCAGGTGAGTGAAGGCAAGGAGAGCAAAGAATTGTGGGTGCTAAAATAAGCCCAAAGTGACGCCTTACACAGGTTGGACACTTGTCAGCTTTCCTCAAGTTTTGATGGGAAATGTAGGCGTCCTGGTCTTGCAGCTGTCCAATGGACTTTTCAACTGTCACTTGCCCAACATTCCGCCAAGCTGCCTACATTTCCCATCAAAACTTGAGGGAAGCTGACAAGTGTCCAACCTGTGTCAGGTGTCACTTGTAGTTTAGCTCCGAGCTCAGAAGCTTCCTCAGGGTTGGCTTCTCTTATCCCGCAGACAGCCCCCCTGCAAGCTCCATACAGCTTTGGAGCAGGACACGGGGGCGGGGGGGGCAGCCTTTCACACAGACAGGGTGTGAGTGCAACAGTCTTTCCTCTGTGTGTGGTTCCTCTGCTCCTCCCCATTTTTTTAAATTAAATTTTACTTCATTTATTCCCCTCCTTTCCCTTGAATAGGGATCCGAAGCAGCATACTTCATTCTCCTGTCGTCCATTTTATCCTCACAACAACTCTGTGAGGCAGGTGAGGCTGAGAGTATGTGATTGGTCCAAGGTCACTCAGTGAGCTCCCATGGCAGAGTGGAAAATCAAGCTTAAGTCTCCTAATCCAATGCTCTAACAACTGCTCCATGCTGGCTCTCTTTATTTTGCCAGAGGTATTATCTACAACCCATTGTGCAGGTGAGCAGCCATGTTGGTCTGCAGTTGAACAACAAGATTTGTGTCAAGTTGTACCTTCAAGACCAACAAGATTTTCAGGGTAAAAACTTTTGAGAGCCAAAGCTCCCTTCCTCAGAAGCCACTGGGCAATGTGTATTACTTGGTACTTCTCAATCAGTACTGCTGTTTGTGGCATGAGAAATAAAAGCTGAGGTAAATCAAAGACACTTTGGAGGAAGAGGGTAGACTCCCTGATGTTATATATATGGGGAGTGTTACAGGCACCATACTGCGGGCTTTCCAAGTGATTCTCCTATGCTTTGGGGAAGGAAAGCCAACTCTGTTTCCCACCCTTGTGACTGCAGTGGGGGTAAGTCTTTAAACCAGGGGACAGAATAATTGTATCTGTTTGCTGGGTAAAGCTTCACCTGCCTGAATTATTTGATG
This sequence comes from Eublepharis macularius, assembly GCF_028583425.1. NCBI lineage: Eukaryota > Metazoa > Chordata > Lepidosauria > Squamata > Eublepharidae > Eublepharis > Eublepharis macularius. The sequence continues at coordinate 166,957,800 of NC_072793.1, read as the reverse complement.
GGCAAGAGTGCAGTGCAATCTTGCAGTATTCTTTGTCTCTCTGATACTTCTTATTTTTGAGGCGTCAACAAGAAAGCCAGCTTCTTTACAAAGAGTTTGAAAATGAAGCAGGATTTATCATGATGCTGTTACACAGCTGATGTCATAGCCACATTTGGGTAGCTGCATAATGCCCCATTCTCTTGATGAATTCATTGTCTGGAGCCATACAGATTGTCACTAGCTAAGGTGATCTGGAGAAAAGTATTAGGCAACTCAAATAGGTCTGTCGGAGTGGAACTACAAGTGACAAAAGGCACAGGTTGGACACTTGTCTGCTTCCCTCAAGTTTTGATGGGAAATGTAGGCATCCTGGTCTTGCAGCTTGGCTCTCTGACTGCTGTCCAATCATGGACTTTTCAACTGTCACTTGTCCAACATTCCGCCAAGCTGCCTACATTTCCCATCAAAACTTGAGGGAAGCTGACAAGTGTCCAACCTGTGCCTTTTGTCACTTGTAGTTCCGCTCTCAGTCTCATAAGACTGGAGTGGAGCTTCTGTGTTCAGAGGCAATATGTCTCAATCCAGGTGCATGAGGCAAACAGTATTGGGGTGTCAACTTCATGTCCTTGGACTATGTTGACTAAGGAAGCTGGGTGTTTGGTGTGGCTATTCTCACATCAAAGCAAACAATTGAAACTGTATGCCTAAAGGTAAGAATGACCCAATAGAAGTGAGAGGTCAATTTTTTTTTTCTATCAGTGTGTAGCAGGCTTGAGTCAAAATGCAGTTCCCTTTTTGTTTTGACAGATGGTGGGGAAGGAGGAATGTCATCTACTGGGAAGATCACAGCAAAGCCAACTTAATGGGGCACCAGTAAGGGGGAGAGCAAAAGAAACTATTTTCAATGGACCTGAAATTTGTGAAACGTTGTACAGGTATGCAGATTCTAGAAAGCGATGCACATTTCAAGCCAGTGACAAGGGGTTCTCTTTTGGACAGTCAAGAGTTAATTGATACAACTTTATGTGTTAGAGGAATGGAGAATACTGAATGTGGAGAAAAACTAGGGAAGAACTCTGATCTTCTCAGAGTTAAGCCAGCCCCAAAAAGAAGGAAAATGTTTACATGCTCCTAGTGTGGGAAAGGCTTTGTTTCAAATCCAGCTCTTTCTGACCATCAGACCACACACTGGTGAGAAGCTGCATCAGTGTTCAGTTTGTGGGAAGTGCTTTAGATATAAAGCACTTCTTGTGAGACATGGAAGATCCCATGCAGAAGAAAAGTCATATAAATGTTTAAAGTGTGGGTACCTTTGGTACCGGTATTATCCTCTCAGACCATGTAAGAATTCATACAGGAGAGAAGCCATATACTTGCAAAGAATGTGGAAGGGACTTTACCAAAAGAAGCCACCTGGTAAGCCATCAGTGGACCCATACAGGAGAAAAACTTTATCCCTGCACAGAATGTGACAAAAGTTTCAGTTGCAGGTCCAATCTGATAATCCATGAGAGAAGTCATACTGGAGAGAAACCATACAAATGCTCTGAATGAGGGAAAAGCTTCAGCCAGAGGTCACTGTCATCAGAATTTTGTTAGTGGGTCGGAACCAGGCCTTTTTGGCCCATGTTAGAAATAAAGAACCAGCTATAGTTTGGAAAAAGAAATCTTCCAAAAGCCCTTTCTCTCTGCAGAATAAAGTTGCGTTTCCTGAGAAGATTTCACCCTCTGTGACAGGCAATAGATAAGACCATAAAAGTTGTTAATTGTTTGGAACCTTTGAAGAGTCCTCTGGCCTTTTGCATATAAATCACTACATGAGCAAAGGTAATGAGGACCAGAGCAAACAGCTTATCTCTGGGGAGAACAGGATATCCCTATGGCTAGTGTGGTGTGAACATTCCTTTGTAATTTACAACGTAGCAAATTTACAATGTAGCAAAATGCATATCAAAGATGCAATCAAAAAGAGTTCAGTAGCACCTTTAAGACTAACCAATTTTATTGTAGCATAAGCTTTCGAGAATCACAGTTCTCTTCATCAGATGCATGGAGGGCAAAAAGAAACCAGTCAGATATAGAGGAGGAGAGGGGAGGGCGGAGTAGATGCGAACAGCTCCTTCTGATATGGAGATGCAAACAGCTCCTTCTGATATGGAGATCAGTTTGCTTCTGTGAAGGAAATTAGTTACCTCTGATAATGAGATAACCATTCATAGTCCCTATTCAGTCCCAGCTTGACAGAGTCAAATTTACATATGAATTCCAATTCAGCAGCTTCCTGTTGGATTTTGTTTTTGAAAGGTTTCTGTTGAACTACAGTGACCTTTAAGTCTTTGATGGATATCAAAGATGCAGTCTGTCTTAGAGGTAAAGGATGTGTAGACTTGTGTCTACATGAAAGACCCTCAACGGATCTGTCTTTCAAGAACAAAGACAATGTAATTGATTAGGATGTTAATGAAGCAAGCCTTTGATATTTCCCTATAAGAGAGGGACGAACCAGCGGCACTCGGTACCCTTCACTTGCCAAGACACAAAGGCTAGCTAAAGTCTTGCGGCTGTGCAAGGGGGGGGGATCCCAGAGTTCTAGAATGGGGGAAAGTCTTTTTTTTATAGTTATCTTATAATATTGTTGTGTCTTGCATGCTAACTTGTATTCTGTATCGATCTCTATAGCGCTCTAGTGCTCAGTGGGTTGGGCCCAGTTCTGGTGCCTTGCCCAACTGCTCTTTTGCCTTTTTAAATAAAAACTTCCAGTCTTGCTTAAGACCTTTTTGCTGCTGGCATATTATCCTTAGCAGAGACATCAGTTTAGTACTAGGGAAAGATCAAGCGAGGTTGCACCCTTTACCTGCCTATGGTAAGAGGCGAACCCAAGCAACAAACTGATAGCAACTGGTGGACTGGTCTCTGGTTGCAGAGCGACAATTTCTACAGCAACTTGGTGCTGTGACTTGGGGGGGGGAAGCTTATATCTGCCCCCTTTCCAAACTTTTTCGCCTTTTGAACTTTTGAAGACTGGTAAGTTGCCTTTTTACTTTGATCTATCGCTTAATTTTCCTAGAAGAAGGGCAAGCTCTTGTGGGAGGCTGCCTAGGCAGGGCTTGGAGGCCCAGAGTTCAGAGATTAAGAGAGTAACAGAAAGAAGGAACCTAGGTTGGTAGTTTCCCAGGGACCAGTGCAGGATCGCTGGTTACCTGTGAAGTGGGTTTACTGTAGTCAGAGCCCAGTAAATGTTCCCTGATCAGGGGGAAGGAACCATTGTACTGCTTGATAGCCGCTTGCCAAGCAGCCTGCCCTGATTTTTCCTATGGGAATTCGGTACTTATCCACTGGGGAGAAAGGAGTTAAAGCCACCCAGAGTGGATTCAAGGAAGTGAAAAGGTCTCGGACGTCCACTAGTAGAATTTCCCACTGCCTCAGCAGAGGAGACAGCACTTGGCTTCTCTGATTAGGAAGAAGGGAGGGCAACGAACTATGCCGGCTGTGTTTCAGCTTGTGTTTCCAATTTCTGAACTGCTATTTCCTGTGAAATATTGCTGTATTATAGTGTGTTGTGTTTTGCCATTGTCTACTTGTTGGGAGGGGGGGAGGTATAAGTATGTACAATTTGTATACGCTTGGGAGTTGGCTTGTTTGATTTGTGCTTGAAGTGTGAAAGTGAAACATTTTTCTTTGGCCATTGGATTTTTTTTTGGTGGGAGGTATTTCCCTTCAAGTGATTGCACTAACACTACATTATCCCAGGGGAAACTTCGGATGCTTGTAATAAGGAACCTGGCAATAAGGGTACCTGTGTGGTTGTGCGTGAAAGAGAATGAGGGTGGCTTGTTTTCATAAAAGCCCCTAAGGAGAGAAGTGGGGTTGAAAGTATTATCACCTGGTTTTATAACTGGTGATGGGTGCTTGGTGACCATGTGTGAATAAAGGTGTTTGTTTGACAAGCACCAGTGTGATTACAGTGGGAAAAGAAAGAATCTGGGCAAGAGGGACATTGGGAGCCCAGCTGTATATCTATTTTCCTCTGTTTCTTCTGTTTATTATTGGAATAAGTTGTCTTTGTTGTTACGATTATGTGTTTTGAAGGGGGAAAGGTAGTGGAGAGAGGAGGCACTTGTGAAAGGGAGCATTCTGCATGCATTTTAGGTATGCTTCTGTGTATGTGGGCCTGCAATCCCCTACAATCCCCTACCAACTTGCTTAGGCTCTTTGAAAGGAGGGAGCCATTGGGGGGGGGATTATGGAAAGATCCTGGGACATATCAGTGATTGTGACACCACACTGTTTACAGCCTAACCCAATCTTTTGTGTCAATGTGTGTACATGTCAATTGTGTGTGTTGCTGATTGTATGTGATGTTTGTTCAGTCTTCTTGACATAAGTGTTTTTAAGGAGCGATTTGGAATATTTACCTTTACCCCAGAGATGTCCATCTTTCCCTGGGTGGGTGAAGGAATTTTTAAATTGACCATAGCCAAAACAAAGGAGATGTTGGAATTTCTTAAAAGTACTGATGCTGCAGAGATTGGAGTTTCCGGACCTCCACTCTCTGGGCTACCAGAAATGTATGTCAGCTGAAAGAAACTGGCTGTTAATCAAGCCCTTTGATTTGGGTTTTCTAAATTATCCTACACCAATCTGTTTAAGCAGGAGGAGACAGTGGTGAGTGTAGATGCAGAGGATTTAGCCGTATTAGTCTGTAGTAGCAAAATCAAAAAGAGTCTAGTAGCACCTTTAAGACTAACCAACTTTATTGTAGCATAAGCTTTCGAGAATCACAGTTCTCTTCGTCAGATGCATGGAGGACAAGAAGAAACTGGTCAGATATATAGGTAGAGAGGGGAGGGCAGAGTAGATGCAAACAGTAGTTTCTGATATGGAGATCAGTTTGTTTCTGTTAAGGAAGTCAGTTACTTCTGATAATGAGATAACCATTCATAGTCTCTATTCAATCCCAGCTTGACTGAGTCAAATTTACATATGAATTCCAATTCAGCAGCTTCCCATTGGATTTTGTTTTTGAGAGGTTTCTGTTAAACTACAAAATCAAAAAGAGTCCAGTAGCACCTTTAAGACTAACCAATTTTATTGTAGCATAAGCTTTCATGAACCAAGTTCTCTTTGTCAGATGCCTGATACAGAGACTGGTCAAATACAGAAGAGGAGGAGAGAGAAGAGGCAATTAGGGGGAGGAAGGGGGAGGGTGAAATTGTTACCGAGCAGCCCCCCCTCCCTCCAGAGGCCAGCCACGAACTGGGTCTGAGTTCTACACTAAAAGACTGCCGTGCCTGTGTTCCTCTAATACACGTGTCAGTTTCATATCTGATGCTGCAACAGACTGACAGTTCCTGGACAATTGCTCTCAAAACTCTTACGTGGCACTGCCCTGCTCAAGCTTATATCTGGACTCTCCTGTGTGATGCTGCCCTGTTGCCAACCATGGACTGTGTCTTAAACGCTGCTCCCTTGCCTGCCATGAGAGCTTGCCTCACTCTGGGCTCTAGCTACGCTGCCAGCAGCCAGACGCCAGCCAGGGGAAACCTTCCGCGAGGGTGGCCAGGCGCTCCCTGGCCAGCTCCTGCCGGGAGCCTCCCGTGGGCTGGTTGCCCTCACTACCAGACAATCTGCGGGTAAGCCCTAGCCAACAGCCAAGAAGCAGAGGGGAACAGCCTGCTTTGGGAAGCCATTGCGAAGAAACGAGCAGATCACGTACGCTGCAAGAGAATCCCACTCTCCTCCGCATTTCTTAACACCTAGCCAGAATGGAGATTGATCATCAGTCAGCCAGGGCAATCAACAAGCGCACATCAAAGCAACCTTTGAACTCCGGGCTTGAAGGCACCAGGATGTGCGCTGGGAACGAGCAAACGGCCCGGATCCCCTTCTTCCTTTCCAGCCCCTCTCCCCAAAGGTGTCATTTATAAATTAATCAGACTTCAAACATGGTCCAATCAAGGCAGTCCCGATGGGCTCAATTTCTTTGATTTAAGTCGTGAGAACCACAGAATAAGGCACCAGCCCCTGGGTGCTCTGAGGGTATATAAGCTAGCCTCTCGAATCCGAGGGCGCGCGTCATTCCTGTCCTAATTTCAGTGTTACCCATCTACCTGGGGTCTTGGTGCAGGCACTGGACCCCCCCCTTCGCTGCTGAGATCTCTACTCCACTTCAGGAAGGTGAGCTTGTCCCAATTCATCGTGATACCCGGCTTGTGTATTAGTCTCTAATTATCCTACTCTGTATTCCTTAGCTCTTGTATGCAATCTTGTATGTGTGTGGAAGATTAGGCATACGCTACGCCATTAGAAAATACACGTTATTGATTGAATACTTGTAGTTTGCCTCTTTGTCACAGAGATTTCCGTTTGGCAAGACCTTGGTATACACTGGCTAGATCCGCGCTGTTCTAGTTCTGGACTGCTAAGCTAACTCCCCGTCCTATTAACAGAGCAGTTCCAGTAACAGATTAATGGTGGAGAATGCGTGGGCAGCCCGGTTTGTCTGAATCCAGATGAGTCGACACATTTGTTTTCGGCAAACTGACGTAGAGGAAAAACCTTTCGGAACTCTGTGCAGAGAGAGCAACTTAGCTTAGGGAATTAAAAGTGCGAGTGTGTGTGGCTCTAGAGAGCATCGCTATCTTGTGTGGGTTGGCTTTTCCCCATTTCTTCCTTCAGCCAGCTCTGGACTACTTGCCTTTTGTGGTGCACCGCGAGGCCCTCCAGCCGTTATAACCGGTGTACTGTGGGTGAGGACCTCTGGACTGGTGAAGTTCCTGGCCACCTTACGGGCCGCCTAAACGCGTCTATGCGGGTGGGATCCCAGAAATAGGCTATAGGTGTATATACATCCTGAAGCAGCACATATAAAACTCTCTTCCCTCTCCCCCTTCTCTCCTAAGCCCGTCCAAATCCCCGCTCCCCCCCAGCACTTAGACTTCAACCTCCTCTCCGGAGGAAACGTGAAGAGGTTGATAGTTCGTTTGTTTAACTTGCTTTTGGAATCTGCAGCTAGGTTCCTGAAGCACTGTGCCTGAGTTTTAAGTAAGACTCTCGGGCGTTTGTTGCTTGGGAGTAAAGCAGTTTTGCTCCTGAGCGCTCCGGTCTTTTGGTCTTGGCTTGGAGACAGCTTTAACAGTCTGTCTCTGGGCAGGAGGCCTGGGGATCTTTTGAGTTCTTGGGTTTAGAGAACCTGGGAGCGCCTTTTTCCTGGTCTCGTGGCTTGTAACCGAGCCCACACGAGAATAGGAGTTGAAAGTAAGGAAACCCTCACCCCTTTGGAACCCTTTTAAAAAGTCCTTGAGGACCAAGAGGAGAAGAGCTCCGTGAAAGTCCCCAGGGGAGAACAGTGTAATCCTGTGTATGCCCCTTTAAGAATCCTTGAGGACTTAGAAGGAAAGAACTTCCTGAAGAGCCCCTTGAGAGGACTGGCTTAAGGGAACACCCCCCCCGGGCATTGTTGATCTTTCCCCCCCCCAAGATCAGTGTGCAAAATAAAAAGAAAATAAAAAGAAAATAATAATACTAATAGTTAGAAAAAAATGTACCGAACCAACACCAAGGTGCCCCACTTGGAAAAGTGGGTGGTAAAAAAGGGAGAATGCCCTTGGGAAGCAGGATCGTTTACAGGACCTAACCCGCTCCAGATAGCTAGGGACGCTTTCCAAGAGTTTTGTGAAAAGAGGAAGCCTAGTTCAGCTAAGAAAGACAAGTACGGTGCTTGGGCGCTCTTCACTGCCCTGAAAGACAGCGCATCCCTAATTAGTAAATTACAGGAGGCAGAGGAGGAGAGAGAAGAACAGGATAAGAAAACCCTTCAGGAGCAGGACAGCCTGCGCTCTGAAATTGAGAGCCTGAAAACCAAGCTGGCTGAGCAGGAAAGAAATTATGAGGACAAAGCCGCTGAGTGGCGGGCAGAGAGAGTCAATTTCATCATGGAGAAGCAGGGGTTTGCCGCTGCTCTCCAAGATGCTCAGCACAAAATTGATATAGCTAACGCCCGTGCTGAGGCAGCCGAGCACGCCTATGCTGGGGAGCAGGAAAAGATTGCCAAACTTACTCATGCCGCCCAATTCATGGCAGAGCATAATCGTGCTAAAGCCGCTGCTGCGGATCACTCTGCATGCAGGAGGGAACTGGAAACCCTTAAACAACATCTAGGGATGCAGCAGGCAGTAATTTCCGCTGTGCACCCTGCCGCCCTCTTACCTCTCCCAGATGACAACTCCGATAGCTGGGCAGCACCCTCCCCCAAGCAGGGAGAAACTGTGCAACCAGTTAACCCTGTAGCTACCAAAGACATTACCTCCACTGATGAGAAAGGCAAAAAGACTGAGCAGACTGTCAGAGAGACTCGTAGCTGGAGGCCTGACGAGCTCAATGCCATAGCTGACCGGGTAGGACCCCTGAACCGGGATACAGCTATCCAATGGTTCACTTACATAGCAACGGCTCACCCCACCGCCGCCGGAGCAGATGTAGCCCAGCTGGCATGTCATTGTGCCCCCCCTGACTTAGTTTCCGGCCTCAGTGCCTACGTCGCTAACCGAAAGGTAGCATCTCGAAGCCAGTATGGATGCATCAAAGAAATCTGATCATACTTGTGGCCCACCAAGAGCCTGAAGGCGCTGTATATAGCAGAAATCCAAAAGCCAGGAGAGGATCCCGAAGCTTATCTAGCCAGGAAACAGCTCTTAGCAGAGCTAGCCAATGAAGTGGCAATAGACGATGATGATGTCACCGACTTTGATGATAAAGACTTTAGAACCGCCGTCGTGGATGGGCTTAACGGCACCACCCGTATGGCCTTAGCCGGTATAGACCCTGGAAGTGTTACTTGGGCAGAGTTGGAGGCTCGCATCCGGAGCATCTCAGGACTGCTGCGGGAAACAGGCGCCATTCGCCCTGCCAAACCCCCTGCCCTTCGCAGGAAGGAAAGCGAGCCCATAAATGCGGTCACTTATGCCAATCACGGGCCCCACTCCCAGTATAGGCCCCAGGGACATAGCCCTTACCCGGAGCCGCGGGGAGGAATCCTGCGCGGAAGGAACAACAGCTTTAACCGGGGGCGAGGCCCTAGGGATTACCGCCAAGGTGTTTCCTTCGCGCCCGCCCCGAGTTACGGACCTCCTCCTTCGCAGGGCCCCCCCGAGCCCCGGGGGCAGGATATGCCCCTGGCGCCCCTGCCGCCTCGAGCACCCCACCCGTATGGCTATCAGGTCTATCCTCCTCCCAGCCAATTCAGCCAGGATAACAAATGGGGAGTGCCACCGAAAGAGCCTGAGGGGTTTTCAGACCCTAACAGTGCGCAGCAATCCAAAGACCCGCTCCGGTGGGAACTTTGGATGCGTCTCAAGAGCCTGGGTGCGGATATGGAGCTCTTCCATGGCAAGCCCACCTTGACTATGATGCAGGCACTGGTGGAATGGGAGAAACAGCAGCAGCCCCCTGCGCCCCCAGTCGTTCCTTCTGCGCCACCTCTACCCCCGGCTGAACTTGCCCCTGCGGCGATGGGACTCACTCGCACGGCGCCTCCTATAGCTGCCGTCCGGCAATCCAAGGGCACAAGCAACCCCTTCAGGGAAAATTCTCCATCCAATCAGAGCGCCCCGGCACCCGGGCAGGCAGCCATGTCAGGGTAGGGCTGCCCGGAGTCCCAGTCTCCTTCCGCAGGCGTAGTTGCCAAACTAATGCCTGACACGTGGGGGAGACCGACTGTAAAGGCAGGAATCGGGACTCCTGGGAAGAAGAAAGAACCTGCCACCCTCCTTATAGACACCGGAGCTTCATTTAACGTGCTCCGACCCGCCTTAGTTTCCCAAGGAACGCAGACCACTGCCACCATTCACCTCTCAGGCTTTGGAGGAGGCGCCCAGAGATCAGGGGTTTGGCAGGACATTCCCATTACCGTCGGGAGCCTGGCAACCCGGATCTCTGCGTGCGAGAACAAAGGGGAAGATGATGGCCTCCTGGGGATGCCTTTTTTCAGAGCCGAGGGGCTGACCATTGACTTGGCTAATGGACTCCTCTGGCAGATTCCGGGAGGTCCAGACTTTGTCAATGCGGTTCACCGGTGCGCTGCACTGAAGGCCCCCCAGCCCCTCGCCCCCATCATCGACGACCCTTGGGTTCAGGAATTTCCAGAGGTTTGGGTGTCAGACAAGGCTGAGTGCGGGACGGTGAAGGATGCTTGCGTTTTAATTGAAGGGAAAGATCCACCCCCGCAAAAGCAATACAGGTACCCGGCGGAAGCCGAGGCGGGCATAGCCAAAACAATAGAGGGACTCCTTAAGTGGGATGTCATACTCCCTATGCAGTCCATCTGCAACGCCCCGCTGTGGCCAGTTTTGAAGGCAGATGGGGTGACCTGGAGAATGACAGTCGACTTTCGTGCCTTGAATTCAACTACCCCGCCCGTCGCCCCGGTAGTAGCAAAGTACAATGAGATCCTAACAGCCATTGCCGCTGGATCCCGGTTTTATTCGGTTATAGACCTGGCCAATGCTTTTCATTCCATCCGGTTGCATGAGTCCTGCTGGTATAAATTCGCGTTCACTTTCCGCGGCCAGCAGTATGCATTCAAACGGACGCCCCAGGGCTTCCATTCCAGCCCGAGCATCTGCCATGCGCATGTAGTCCAGATGTGGGAGCACCTTCAACCCTCCTCAAGGCCCTATGTCCTGAGCTATGTAGATGATTGCCTTGTTCACGCCCCCACCGAGGAAATGACCCGTCAGATTACGAGGGAAGTCCTTGCGCTCATTCGCGAGACCGGATTCAAGGCCAGCCGGGAAAAGGCGCAACTGGTTCAAACCAATGTTAAATACCTTGGTCTGACCCTGGGACCCGAGGGACGCACCCCGGATGCCCAACGGATGGAGGTCATCTCCAAGCTGCCCGCCCCCACAGACATCCCCTCTCTTAGGGCACTCCTGGGAACTTTTAACTTTTCCCGGGATTTCATTGAATCCTTCGCTGATAAGGCTCGTCCGTTGTATGCCCTCCTCAAGAAAAACACCCCGTGGGAGTGGGGGCCAGAACAGCAACAAGCCCTGGCCGAACTTAAGCGTAGCCTTGCAGCCGCCCCTGCTCTGGCTCACCCTGATGTCACCCAGCCTTTTTATATACAGCTGGCAGTTTCTGACAAGAGCATAGGTGCTGCCCTCACCCAACAGCAAGCGGGGACTACTAGAGTAGTTGCCTACGCATCTCGCAACCTTACTCCGGTCGAGGCTAAATTTAGTCCTTGCGAGAAAACTTGCCTTGCCCTAGTTTGGAGCCTGACACATTGGGAGTTTATCATAGGAGGCTCTCGCACAATTGTTCAGACCACACACACGCCGCTCAAATACATCCTCTCCGGTAAAATACAGGACGGGCAAGTTTCCAACGCCCGCATAGCGCAATGGACCTTGGCTCTAGTGAACCGAGGAGTGGAATTTAAAAAGGAAGCAGTTGAACCACCCGCTCCCTACGGCCTTATAGTCACGGGGACCGAGCATGAATGCCCCTTGGACCCTCCGCAACAGATTGCCTGGCCCGTCACTTGGGGAGCCCCGCTAGGGGAAGCCCAGCTGAACGGTTTTACATGCTGGTTCTGCGACGGTTCCTCCTTCCACGTTGGCGGGTCCCCTCGGACAGGCTATGGTGCTGTGCGAGTAAGGGATGCTTTCACTCTTAAAGGACCTGCCCGCCCCCACTCCAGCCAAGCAGCCGAAGTGCGTGCGCTCCTGGCTGTGTTGGAATTTGAGCCCCCAGACAGCGCCCTTGCCATTTACACAGACTCTGATTGGACGGCCAAAGCCGCCACGATCTGGCTCCCCGTCTGGCAGCGCCAGGGATGGAGGAATGGGGACGGCAAACCTGTAGCCCACCTCCCACTCTGGCAGCGAGTGGCTGAACTCTTTCAGTCCCGTACGGGTCCAACTCAAGTGGCACATGTAAGGGGACACCAGAAGGCAAACTCAGAAACAGCGTACTGGAATGATCAGGCAGACCTCGCAGCGAAAGCCGCAGCTGAGGAAAATGCCCCCTCTCCCGAGCCGGCCTCTAACTTTCCCCTTCAGCCTGTCACCACCAGAGCGCAGGCTCGCGACCGAGCTCAGTCGCCAGCTGACACTTTAGACTTGGCGCAGCTACAAGCTGCTGACCCGGAGGTTGCCAAGCTCCTGGATGCAGGAAAGGATCCAACTGGGAAACTAACCATTACCAAGGAGGAAGAGGTAGTATGGGCGGTAGACGCAGAAGGCGGGCGCCACTGGGTAGTACCGTTGGAAGTCAGAGCCGATTTGATCCAGTTTGTACACGAGCAAGGGCACCGAGGCAAGGACCTGACTCTGGAAAGGGTGAAGGACGTCGGTTGGTGGCCCGGCATGCGCAGCGAAGTGGCACAATGGGTAGATAACTGCCTGTCCTGCGCCATGGTCAATGCGGACCCCACCGGACCCAGAGCTCCCCTCCAGCATCAGAGAATTGACGGCCCCTGGGCTCGCATTCAAATTGATTTCATCGGGCCCCTCCCCACCACTTCCCGTGGCAACCGCCACTGCTTGACAGTCGTAGATCCCTTCAGCAAGTGGGTCGAGGCGTTCCCGTGCAAGCAAAACACTGCGGCCACTACAGCTAAGCTTCTATTCAACAATGTATTTGCCCGTTGGGGAATAGTTAGAGTTATGGATTCAGATCTCGGCGCAGCTTTTATAGGGGAAGTGACCCGTGAGCTTTGTAAGGCGCTGGGCATCCAGCAACGCTTTCATATCGCGGGACACCCGCAAGCCTCCGGCGCCATTGAGAGGACTAACAGAACTCTCAAGGAAGCACTCAGGAAAATGGTCCGCTCCACAGGGAGAGATTGGGATGAAAAACTCCCCATCATCTTGATGGCCTTGAGGGGTACCACAGCAGTGCATGGATTAACCCCCCATATGGTCATGACCGGGAGAAAAATGCAGCTCCCCGAGGCTTTCTGGCTAGACACTCAGCTCCCCTCAGATATGCAGCCAGTAGTGATTACTGACGTCTGGGTTCAGGATCTCATCTCCTCAGTACATACCATCCACATGCAGGTCGCTCGAAAATTAGGGATAGCTCAGAAGAACATGGATCGCAAACTAGGATGGGTTAGAAATCCACGGCAGTGGGACGAAGGACAGCTGGTGCTATATAGGAAATTTTCCCAAAAGGCGCATTCTTTGTCTGCTAAATGGGAGGGACCAGCCCCAATCACCAAGAGGATTTCACCCGCAGTGTATCAGGTGGCCATCGAGAAGAAGACAGGGGGAACCTGGCTTAAGTACTTTCATGCCTCACAGTTAAAAGAATGGAAAGGGAATTCCCCCCCCACAATCCATGACCCGGGGGGAGGCACCCCTGCGCCTGCTAATCTGGCCCCCCTTTCTCCAGTAATCCATCAGATATCCCTTCACTCAGGCCCAGAACCGGCCTGCGTGCCCCTGGATCAGACTTTCATGGCGCTGGAATGAAGGGGTAGAATGCCCCCGCCGATCCTTAGAAATCGCCTCTATGCAATTCAGACCTCCTTAAGAGAGGCAATATCTGCCGTCCCACCTTAAAGCAGAGTGCCTGTGTTAACCCTCTCTGCTCCTCCCAGCACCTGAGAGGAGAAGAGATAGAAACTCTTAATAAGGGAAGAAGGAACTGACGGAATACTCAGAAACTTCCTCAAGAAACAGAAAGCTTTGTGAATGGCCAGTTTGAAGACAAAAACCCCACTGGCAGAATGTATAGTAAAACCGGTGAACTCCTGTGTGTAATAATACTCCAGAGGATAGGATAGGACTTTTGAAGCCCCTCTACTTTAATGCTGAGAGCAGCGGAAGGGACTGAACTAGGAATTTGGCCCAGTCTCTGAGCATGTGCAGAGTTTAAAAGCCATTCCCCAAGCAATTGTCTCGGTTACCATAGAATGCCCCCAGCCCAGCTATGCCGAACACACATTGACTGTGCCCTGTGGCAACAACCCTGCAAACATGAGCACAGCGTCAGCCCCCTTAAAACCGACAACGGGTTTAAAGTTCACTGCGGTTAGCTATTTGTGTGGAGTCTCCATGGTTCGATAGTGCTTGAACTGATCCAGACACATCTGAGCGTCTGTTTCCTCAAGCCCGCATTTTAGTGAAGCCCAAATTTTAGTGAAGTAGTAGAACCTCCAGTGCCAGGAGCAGTAGTCAGGAATGTAATAAGGCCACTCAGCATCAGCTTGGTAAATCTCCGTGCAAGTTTGTGTGTCTTTTCCCTTGCAACACAAGGGAAAAGAAGGGGGGGAGGAACTGAGCTAGTGTAAGCAAACAGCCACGTCAGATCGGAAGTGCTTGCTTTGAACTTTTTCTTTCTTTCTTTAACCAAAGTATTGGGTCTCCAAAGGAAAACCCTTCAAAGGTTTCAATCGGCCCTGGTGGAGGAGCCAGTCCGGGGGAGTGTTTTTGGGGAGGACGGAGATTGAGGCGGGCGTTTCTTCCAGGGGAAATAGGACTCCCCGCCCAGGCAAGGAAAACACAAGCCAAGTCCCCTTGGGCAACAGTCCTTAAAGTCACCGAGAATTGAGTGCTTGCCAGCAAGCGGCAAGGGTTGAAGGGGCTAGAACCCAGCACCTCAACCCCGCCAGGTAGGAACCGCCTGCTACAGAGCAGGGGGACCCCTGAAGGCCAGCCACTAGGGATAACCAGAAACGCCCGGGGCGAGTTTGCATAACGCCGCCCGCGCAAAGGCACCCCCCCACGCGGCGCTCAGCCAACGCGGGGGCGCCTTCAGTGAGATATATGTGCCAGGAAAACAGCCAGAATGCAGGAGTCCCGAAGCAACCGATTAGGGAGCTTCGCGTTCGAGCCGCCACCTTCCCTTCTCCTTCTACCCCCCCCTCCCCTGCACTTCGCTCTCTGTCTATTCTTTGTGTGTGCTGCAACTGAACTCAGGAGACCTATACTTGTACCTGCAGGTCTCCCAGGAATATTTTCACTACATAAAGGAGATGAGATGCCTTGTTACTTTGTATTTTGTCGGACTGGCAAGCATCCTGTTAGGAGGGCGCCCGTCTAAGCTGAGGCCGTACCCACACTGGAGGTGTATCAATACCCTGGCTGAGAATGAAATGATGCTCTGTAAGATTGTGCAGCAAAGTAATCCCAAGGTCCTCTTAAGGCGCACCATCTTTAGAAGCTGCGAAGAGCAATGGGCTAAACCCCCAGAGCTTGTTATTCTGTGCGTAGGAGTGAGAACTATGTCTCAGGAGCTGGTGTGCTACTCGCCTATCGATGCAGTTTCACCACTCGCCCCAATCCCATGCTTATACTTCCCCCACCTCAGCCGCACCCCCACTAGCGCTCCGGTAATAGACAATGTCACCACCCCAGCCACTCTCGAAACCTCAACCATTCCGACCGAGGCTTACGAGCCATACTGTGATGTTATTTTGCTGTCGGCCGCAGTATGGAAGGCGGGGGATCCGTTCAGACTATCTATCCTACTAGGCTCTGCGGCCAATGAATCTGCATCAGTGAGGATTACGTCCCCTTCAGGCACGACTCTCTCCTATGCTATAGAGCGCTGGGAGAGCCTAACCTGGGTTGTGAGGGAGGAGGAATTAAACCGGCACGGGCCGCCCGACTGGATTTTAGTCCAACAAACACCTGAATGCCAAACAAAGCCCTTAGTAAAAAAATTCCATCGACTGGGGCTGCTCATCGTAAATTTGACACACGAGCCAGGTAATTACTCAGTGCTGATACAGATGCAAGAGAACTACACCCTCCAAATTGACCCTTTGATTGCCAGCTATGATCAGCTAAGCCAGAGCGACCTGCACTTAGTAGGCTCCCACGTTTTGAAAACAGACATTCGAGAGAGAGTTTTAGTCCGCCCCCAAATGTCGTTAAAAGAAATCCGTATAGATCTGGCTGAGCTGAACATAACCCAGAAGCTGCCACAATGCGCCCCCTATTTAGAGGCCAGCAGCAAGGGTTGGGATGCTTGGCTACAGCTCTGGATCGATGCCCCTGACCCCTCTCGCTCACGTGGTAGACGGAGCCTTGCTGACTGGGCTGCTCCTGCAGCTGGAGGCTTAGCATTTATGGACTCGGTCAATATTGAGACTCTTGCCAATAAATTTGCCCATGTCACAACTAGCATATCTGACCTAGGAAAGCCTGTAGTGCAGTCCCTAGATTACCTTTCTAGTGGGCAGCATGAGATCAGCTCCATTCTAGTTAACTGGGAAAGTCAAATTGAGAGAGATTTTTCCCTGCTGCTAAAAGGAACGCAGTCTTTTCAACGCAACGTGTCTATAGCCCTGGCATGTATGCAGGCCCAGCAATTAAATCAGGCCATGGCTATGGGACTTATCAGACAGGCCACGGATGGTCATCTGCCATTAGAGGTCAAGCAGCTGATTATGCCTAGGCTGTCACCCATTGAAGTAGAGCTGGAATCCTGGTGGTCTCTCGTAAACTCCTCGTTTGACCCGACCACTCAGGAACTCAAGCTATTTCTGTTGACGGCCAGCGCCCATGAATCATTCCACGTGTATCCTGTGGTGCCCCTGGGACTCCAAATCAGTGACGCCGAGGTCATTGGGCGCGCTTCACCCCAGCGGGAGGTCAACTCATTAGCCTCCAGGGGTGCCAACATTGGGACCAGACTGGCTTCATCTGCCAAGACCAAGCCTTCGCGCCACACCATCCCTGTGTAGCTCCGCAAATAGACGCAGTCAACGAGTGCCCTTTCGAAGTCATTCGAGAGAACAGCTCAGCAGTAGTCTACCTGGGAAAGGGATGTGCGTGCGTAAGGACGGCCTGCGACTTTGACATCCTGAACTCGTTCCAACTCCGGCTTGTAATCCCGGGGGCCAACCGCTGCTTTTGCAACCTGTCATCACTGGCTACCTGTGACTTCGCATTTACAGTTCCAGTCTGGACCCAAGAAGAGATCCTGGCAGCGCCCTCTATCTATCAGCACGTGAAGCCCATCTCCCTTGGCATTGGTTTGGAGGTGATCCACGAGCTCCTGACCCACCCCCAGTTGCATCGCACTCTCCAGAGCATCCAGAGAGATGGAGATACCGCTGCAGTGGTGGTATCCCACAATGGCAAGGAAATCCTGGACCTAGTCAAAGAGATCAAGGTCACTGGAGAGCATTCGTGGTGGGAGTCTCTCCTTGGCTGGAGTCCCACAGCCACTGGGTTATTCAATCTGGCCATGCACCCAATTGTTATTATTTTAACTTTCCAAGTTTTGTTGTGTGCCGCCCTGCTTTACTTAGGCTGTTGGAGCCGCAGACAGCTCCAACAGATTCAGGTAGCTCACCGCCTGGACCGTTACAACCCGGAGCTCCTCCTGCCGTAGGGGAGAGGTCTGTGCGTTCTCTCTCCCTCCCTTGCTTGCTTTTTCTATTACCTTTGTAGTTATGAACCATGATAATTGTGGGTACATCTATGCATATGGACTGAACCAGCCCCATGGACGCTTTGCTTGCTGGACACCGCACTGAGGCCCTCTTGTGGACTAGGGGGGGAGCATGTTTCACTACCCCCCCCCGACCCACGCTATGCCTCCAGGCGGCCACCCCTGGCTCTACCTCCATGAGGACTAGAAACTGTGTGCCTGATGCCTGGTCTATCAGCCCACGCCCAGCGCTGCTGTTCAACGCAGACGTTTAGGGGAGTGCAGGGACACATGGACTAAGTTTGCTTGTCTCTTGTATATATGCAACCCAGTCTCATAGCTGTACTGTGGACTGCGCCATCTGTGATCTTTTTCTCTTCCTGCTCCTATGGACTTAATATAGCCAAGTGCCTTCTAGGAATTGTATCCCTATGAATTTGGTCCCCCAAGTTTTATGCCTTATTAACTGTTCCCTCAATTCTGTTTTCCCCAACTATAGTGCTTTTAAGGTATTATTGTCATTATCCTTGTGTTTGTTTATACTGTGAACCACATTATGTTTTGAGTCTATGCATATTTTATCTCGGTATAAAATGTCCTCAGCTCAGCCTATGGCCATACCACCAGTACCCATGTCTATGCTTTGCCTTTGATTTTGGCCATATATGAAATAACCATGGTTCTTATGTATGCATCTGTACCACTGTAAGCCACCTCTGAGTCTAGCCACATGGGAATGATGTTTATTCATGAATTGTGATGCGACGTCTAGTCTTGTATGATTACTTCCACCCTCTATGAGTGGATAGGTCTATGAATGAATTGTTTTGTGTTTACGAATTGCTCTTTTATGAATTGCTCTGTACCCATGAATTACTATGCATTCATGAATTGCTTTACACCTGTGTCTGGGCTTATGAGTTGCTATGTACCCCTCACCCGGAAATGAGATGTGAATTGTTTCAAACCATGTATGATCTGCTTCCCGCTTTTACCTGAATGAATTGCCTTGTGTTTTTATAACCACTGAGCATTCTGTGAAATGTCTCTGCCCTTAAGTATGTGCATATGAGTTATCTTGCATATTATGAAACTGTGTATTCATGCTTGTGCTAACGGGTGCATCTTGGAAATATGTGTGTATGTGTTTATGTACATG
Organism: Eublepharis macularius; assembly: GCF_028583425.1. Lineage (NCBI taxonomy): Eukaryota > Metazoa > Chordata > Lepidosauria > Squamata > Eublepharidae > Eublepharis > Eublepharis macularius. The sequence continues at coordinate 166,939,265 of NC_072793.1, read as the reverse complement.
TGTTTATACATACCTATATGGGTAGCTTTCCTGAGGTGGACACAGAGATGTGCAGCCCATTGGCTGATCTAAATTTTGTAATCTGGCTGTGTGGTTCTCCATACCAAATTTGCGAATGACACCTCCCCTTCCTCCCCCCTTCCCTCCCCCACCCCCTGGATGCTCAACCACCAGAGGTGCCACTCTTGCCCAACAGTGAAGACATGTTCGGGGACCGACCCTCCTGAGTCGGGTAGTCCCCGAGGGGGGGAAATTGTTACCGAGCAGCCCCCCCTCCCTCCAGAGGCCAGCCACGAACTGGGTCTGAGTTCTACACTAAAAGACTGCCGTGCCTGTGTTCCTCTAATACACGTGTCAGTTTCATATCTGATGCTGCAACAGACTGACAGTTCCTGGACAATTGCTCTCAAAACTCTTACGTGGCACTGCCCTGCTCAAGCTTATATCTGGACTCTCCTGTGTGATGCTGCCCTGTTGCCAACCATGGACTGTGTCTTAAACGCTGCTCCCTTGCCTGCCATGAGAGCTTGCCTCACTCTGGGCTCTAGCTACGCTGCCAGCAGCCAGACGCCAGCCAGGGGAAACCTTCCGCGAGGGTGGCCAGGCGCTCCCTGGCCAGCTCCTGCCGGGAGCCTCCCGTGGGCTGGTTGCCCTCACTACCAGACAATCTGCGGGTAAGCCCTAGCCAACAGCCAAGAAGCAGAGGGGAACAGCCTGCTTTGGGAAGCCATTGCGAAGAAACGAGCAGATCACGTACGCTGCAAGAGAATCCCACTCTCCTCCGCATTTCTTAACACCTAGCCAGAATGGAGATTGATCATCAGTCAGCCAGGGCAATCAACAAGCGCACATCAAAGCAACCTTTGAACTCCGGGCTTGAAGGCACCAGGATGTGCGCTGGGAACGAGCAAACGGCCCGGATCCCCTTCTTCCTTTCCAGCCCCTCTCCCCAAAGGTGTCATTTATAAATTAATCAGACTTCAAACATGGTCCAATCAAGGCAGTCCCGATGGGCTCAATTTCTTTGATTTAAGTCGTGAGAACCACAGAATAAGGCACCAGCCCCTGGGTGCTCTGAGGGTATATAAGCTAGCCTCTCGAATCCGAGGGCGCGCGTCATTCCTGTCCTAATTTCAGTGTTACCCATCTACCTGGGGTCTTGGTGCAGGCACTGGACCCCCCCCCCTTCGCTGCTGAGATCTCTACTCCACTTCAGGAAGGTGAGCTTGTCCCAATTCATCGTGATACCCGGCTTGTGTATTAGTCTCTAATTATCCTACTCTGTATTCCTTAGCTCTTGTATGCAATCTTGTATGTGTGTGGAAGATTAGGCATACGCTACGCCATTAGAAAATACACGTTATTGATTGAATACTTGTAGTTTGCCTCTTTGTCACAGAGATTTCCGTTTGGCAAGACCTTGGTATACACTGGCTAGATCCGCGCTGTTCTAGTTCTGGACTGCTAAGCTAACTCCCCGTCCTATTAACAGAGCAGTTCCAGTAACACAATCAAAACATTCCTTTGCTAGTATATGTATACATATTTGTTTACATATATATCTGTACATATCTGTATTTGACCAGCCTCTGTATCAGGCATCTGACGAAGAGAACTTGATTCTTGAAAGCTTATGCTACAATAAAATTGATTAGTCTTAAAGGTGCTACTGGTCTCTTTTTGATTTTGCTACCACAGACTAACACGGCTAACTCCTCTGCATCTGTTGAACTACAGTGACCTTTAAGTCTTTGATGGAATGTCCTGGTAGATCGAAGTGTTCTCCCACTGGTTTCTGGACGTTGCCATTTTTAATGTCAGATTTGTGTCCATTTATTCTTTTGCGCAGAGGTTGGCTGGTTTGCCCAATGTACAGAGCAGATGGACATTGTTGGCACATGAGGGCATATATCACATTGGAGGATGAGCAGCTGTAAGAGCCAGAGACAGTGTAGTTGATGCCATTGGGTCCTGTAATTGTATTCCCTGAGTAGATATAAGGGCAGAGCTGGCAACTGGGTCTGTTGCAGGGCCTGGTACCTGTGCTGGTGACTCTGTTAGCCGATTCATGATTGTAAGTGAGAAGTCATTTCAGGTTGGGGGGCTGTCTGTAGGCAAGGAGAGGTCTTCCACCCAGGACTTCTGAGAGAGAGGCATCATTTTCCAGGATGGGTTGTAGATCACTGATGATACATTGGATGGGTTTGAGCTGGGTGAGTGTGTGAGATTCCTTCTCTGCCTATTTGCAAAGGGCAATGAGGAAACTTGATCCAGTGACTGCCGGCTTGCAAGCAGCAGCCACTGCTGTTCTGTTGGTAGAGAAGACAAAAGGATTAGACTTTGGAGCATAGCCTAACTAAAATAAAACAAAAATAAATAAATAAAATACTTGTTAATTATGCTGTGGCAGTTCTGTTCCTTTAAAAATTTATTTACCAATTTGTCAATAAGTGCTTGATTGGATATGTATATATGACCACTTGCCTGCCCCCTCCTTGAAGTGGAGGCAAGGTCTCAAACATTTTGCATAATTGATGGTTGTTGTGGGTTTTCCGGGCTGTATTGCCGTGGTCTTGGCATTGTAGTTCCTGATGTTTCGCCAGCAGCTGTGGCTGGCATCTTCAGAGGTGTAGCACCAAAAGACAGAGATCTCTCAGTGTCCCAAAAGACACTGAGAGATCTCTGTCTTTTGATGCTAGAAGAAAAAATCCACAACAACCATCGTTCTCCGGCCGTGAAAGCCTTCGACAATATTTTGCATAATTCCTCATTTAAAGCCACAGCAGTTTTCAATACCCAGACAGTTAGAGGCATTTCCTTGTAGCCTCAAGTGGGACATGCCATTGTAAATTGAGGGGGGGGATTGGACTTAGTGGCACTCCCCCCACACCCTAGTGCCTAAGCAGCAATATTGTTTGTATTATTTGCACTGGCAAAACTATGTGAGCTTGCCAGGAGAAAGAGGGCTAATATTTACAAAATTTTACACTGTGCCTTCAGTGTGCGCCCTGGGGTGGAAAGAAAACTTTAAAAACACTGTGGGTTCCTTATGGCTGCAGGAACCCCGAGGGTAAACATAAAAAATTAAGGCTTGCCTGCTGGAAGCATTACAACAGCAGGTGTAGCAGCAGCTATGTATTGTGTAGTGCATATGAAGATTTGGGAAGTTTTGGGGAAGAATTAAGTAGATACAACAGCAAAATTTACTGCACCCCCTGGTCCCTTGTTACAGATGGGGGTGCAGGCAGATCTGGGTATCCCTGAACGTTTCCAGTCATTGGCAGAGTTTCAGCCACAGACAAGAGGAGGAAGCCTAACTTGTAGGAGCTCATTTGACTAATTGGACACCTTTAACAGAATAGATGTGTGTTGTGACCTGTGTGGCACCTAGAAAAATGGTGTGAGCTTTGGTCCACATGTCTCATAAAATGAGTCGTGTGGAGATGGGGGACAGTTAGCAGCACAAATGGGTTTAGCAGAACAAATTCTAAAATAAAAAATAAAAAATCTGGTTTGCTCCAGGAGTCTTTCTGGAAGCAAAGAGGGAAACCCAGCCTTGCCACACCTGCCAGAAGTTTGCCTCAAAACCAAGGCATACACAAAGTGCTTAATCCATGGATATATGGTCCATTCCAGCACCTGAAAATGAATTTTATTGATCTTCCACCTCGTAAAGGATTTAAATATTGCTTAACAGTAGTTTAGTGGATGGGTAGAATGTTTCCCAGTGAAACATCAAACAGCAGAAGCTACCAGAAACGAACTAAAAAAGATTTGTGAGGACACAGGAATGGGTAGGGTAGATATATATTGCCCTCAGCCATGTTACACCTGAGAAACAACAGCCTAATAGAATACATGGCTGAGCACCATAAGAGATTGTTTAGAAGACCTTTTCCAGTCTTTTAAAGCCCACCCAAACTGCAGAGTATAACAGAGGAAAGTGATGCTGTTATTAAACATGCTCTGTCTTTGACTATCATGTTAAGGGACATCTACCAAGAAGTTCAGAATTCCCAATGAGTACCTGCTGATGTGGCCTGTCATAACATCTTGCCTGGCGATCACGTGTGGCTCCTAGAAAGAAAAGTATGGTTCCCAGCCAAAGTGGGAAGGCCCTTTTTGAAGTCCTTCTGGTGGCAAAACAGCCATAAAGGTCAAGGGGAACAACGCCTGGATTCATGCATCGCATGCCAGGAAAGGTTGTTTCCCTGGAGACGCTTCCTGAAGCCAGCACCAGCAGCCAGGAAGAGGCAGAGGCTGTGTCACCCACTGCTGACAAGGAACACGAAAGTTTCCAGCTACATCCGTGCCTGTTGCAATCCAGAGCAATCCTGAAGCCACCATGCCAAGAGGCACGTGACTACAGAGGCCCCAGCAGTTGAATTTCACCCAAGTTTTGATCATCCAACAGCAGCACATTTTGCATCATTTTCTAATTCCTTGTATTTGCTGAACGGCTATGAAGAAACATGTTATTGGCAAGCAGATGGCTGCCTACATTACTACGTAGAGGCTTTTGAGCATGATTATTTAGAAGACATTGTTGCTACTCTTTTTATAAGAACTCTTGCTACTAACACTTTAGTTAGGAAGTTTTTCTGGGTCTCTAGTCAGCTGAGGCTACAGTACACAGGATTTTGGGAAGATCCTGATTAATTAGGTAAAACATACAATGTCCCCTTAATCAGAGGGAGTGCCATTCCTTACATCAGAGGAGCCCCTGAGGAATTTGGAGAACTTTTGGAGTGGATTTGTGAAGACTGCTTTGAAGAGCTGAACGCAGCAGAACGTTGAAGATGGTGGGAGGCATTTTGTTAAGTTATATGTGTATTTTAACTATTGTGTGTTTGAAACATCCTTATTATAATGTATTGCAAAAAAGTAGCTGCAGTAACAGAGTTAAAAGGTTGCTGGATTTGTGAAAGAGCATTGAAAAATCAACGTAGCAACCTCTTTTGCAGCACCTGCACAATTTGAAATTTGGAAACCCCCAGATTTGATGTCAACACACATGATATGAATGAGGTGGAAAGTATCTATGACCCCCCCCCCCCGGAGGTATCTTGAAGAAACCCAGGACCACGATTGGCCATGATGTGGCAACAAGATATAATACCAGAAAAATGTGTATACCCTTTATGTATTTGGAATAATAATCTGAGGGGAATGAGAATGGGATACCTAAATCCAGACAAATGTGCCCAGATAATAGATTTAGATGCCAGACATTTTGGAACTCCAATCCCAATCCTAAAGCAATCAGGTCAACGTATATGCAAGCAAGATATTTGTTATGATCAAAAAGAGTCCAGTAGCACCTTTAAGACTAACAAATTTTATTGTAGTGTTGCACAAAAAAGTGCTCTTTCCCTTTGCCCCTTCCAATCTTCTGAGCAAAAGAGAGATGAGACAGACAAGGGCTGTTGTAACAGAGTATATTTGCAAATATAGGGTACCAGCTTACAAAATGAGCTTAGAATGTACCACCGAACAAAGGAGCACATGCTTCTTTTAAGGGCTCATGACATCATTTTGGAGAAACGAAACTCACATTCAAACAAAACGTGATCTCTTTACACCTATGGATAGGCTATTCTCCATTTCTCACTCTCACGACAGCTTTATTCTTCACAGTAGTCACTCGTTACTTTCACACACACACACACTCTTCCTCCGAAGAGGAGGGAGGGGAAACTTATAATTCTCCCTTTGTCTCTGCCTCTGCATCCCAAGAATGTTCAGTTATCTGTCCAAGGCCAGATTTTCTCTTCTCATGTGCAACCAGGGAGAAAGGGGGTGGGGGTGGCTAAAAGACAGAGACCAGTTACTTAAAACATAAAGAATCCATCCTAAGCTTCTTGCTAGCTTAATATCACAGCTATATGATTAATATAAATTTGCTAATCCCACAGTAGCATAAGCTTTCGAGAATCAAGTTCTCTTCGTCAGATGCATGGTACATAAACTGGTCAAATATAGAAGAGGAGGGGAGGAGAGAGAAGAGAGAAGATGCACTTAGGGGGGGAGAGAGGGAGGGTGCAATCAAAACATTCCTTTGCTAGTAAATGTAAACATCTCCTTTTGGTGTCCTTTTGGGGTCAGTTGGCTTGAGTGAGGCTTCAAGGGAGTTTGCCCTGTGCAACTACTTTTAATTAGGTGATCCCATGTAAAATAAGGGTACATGCTTATATTACAACCTCAACCAACACCCCACTAAAAGTCCCAACACACAATTGTATCAATACCCAGGTTATTCGAGGGGGAGCTGTAGAATGGTTTCAGAGGACAGCATTATGTGGGAATTATAGAATGTGGGAAGAGGCCGCAGTAGCCTCAGATAAAATGAGGGATCTAGATCGTAGTAATCTCTTTAGCAGTTTATGGGACTCAGCAGCTCCAATCCCAGGACAGGATAGTGCTGCTATAATAAAATTGCAACCACCAGGGTTGTTTTTTTGGCAAAAATTCCTTAGGAATATTTCAACTAGGAAATGCCATAGTTAACATCTCAGCAGAAATAGAAAGGAGTTTTAATGACACAATTGACTCATTAGACCACTTGCAAACAGAAGTGGATTCAGTAGCTAGGATGGTAATTCAAAATAGACGTGCCCTAGACATCCTTTTGGCTCAGCAAGGAGGAGTGTGTACTCTAATAAAAGAAGAATGTTGTTTCTATGTCAATGAATCAGGCAGAATCACCACTCCCTTGCAGGACCTAAAGAATGCAGTGAAAATATTCCACGGAGCGGCACAGGACTTCGGATACGCATGGTGGGATTGGTCCCCAGACATAACTAATTGGTTAAAGACATTAGTACACATCTTCATTACCATTATGGTAGTAGTTCTTGTAGCACTATATGCGGTTTGTTGTTTTATTCAATGTGTTCCTCAATGCTGCGCCTCCGGAGTAGCAGCAGTAACTTCAGTAAGTTTGACACCCCACCAGAAAATGATTGATGGGTGAAGCAAATATTAGTAACTCATTAGTGGGGCTTATCTCTGGGGAGAACAGGATATCCCAAACCTATGGCTAGTGTGGTGTGAACATTCCTTTGTAATTTACAATGTAGCAAAATGCATATCAAAGATGCAGTCTGTCTTAGAGGTAAAGGATATGTAGACTTGTGTTTACATGAAAGACCTTCAACGGAATTGTCTTTCAAGAACAAAGACAATGTAATTGATTAGGATGTTAATGAAGCAAGCCTTTGATATCTCCCTATAAGAGAGGAACAAACCAGGCACTCAGTACCCTTCACTTGCCAATACGCAGAGGCTAGCTAAAATCTTTTTTTTGGAGTTATCTTATAATATTGTTGTGTTTTGCATGCTAACTTGTATTCTGTATCGATCTCTGTAGCGCTCTAGTGCTCAGTGGGTTGGGCCCAGTTCTGGTGCCTTGCCCAACTGCTCTTTTGCCTTTTTAAATAAAAACTTCCAGTCTTGCTTAAGACCTTCTTGCTGCTGGCATATTATCCTTAGCAGAGACATCAGTTTAGTACTAGGGAAAGATCAAGTGAGGTTGCACTCTTTACATGCCTATGGTAAGAGGCAAACCCAAGCAACAAACCGACAGCAACTGGTGGACTGGTCTCTGGTTGCAGAGCGATCTTAGCAGCCACAGAAGAATCCACACTGGGGAGAGGCCACATATGTGTTTGCAGTGTGGGGTGAGTTTCCGTCAAACAAACAATCTCATCCATGAAAGAACACATACCAGAGAGAAACCTTATCGGTGTTTGGAATGTGGGAAAAGATTCAGTCAAAGCGCAAATCTTTTTGTGCATGAAAGAATCCACACTGGTGAGAAACCATGCAGATGCTCAGAGTGTGGGGAAAGCTTTCGTTGGGAAGATCAAAAAGAGTCCAGTAGCACCTTTAAGACTAACCAATTTTATTATAGCATAAGCTTTCGAGAATCAAGTTCTCTTCATCAGATGCCTGATCAAAACTGGGCAGATACAGAAGAGGAGGGGGAAAGAGAGAGAAAAGGGAGGGGGCATAAATCACAAGAAGGCAGAATGCAATTAGCATAGAGGCAATCAAAACATTCCTTTGCTTGGAAATGTAAACATCTCCTTTTGGTGTGCAGTCAGTTTGTAGCAGTGAAGGTGTCCAATTCCTATGTAGTATAAGCCTTCGGTAACCACAGCTCTCCCTGCCAGTTGCATCTGACAAAGAGAACTTTGGTCCCCAAAAGCCCACACCAGGCGTCACTGGGCTCCCCCAGATCACACCTCTGTAAAGAGAATCTGTTACCTGTGGTAATGTGATAACCATTCATAGTCTCTATTCAGTCCCCGCTTGACAGAGTCAAATTTGCATATGAATTCCAATTCAGCAGCCTCCCGTTGGATTTTGTTTTTGAAAGGTTTCTGTTGAACCACAGCAACCTTTAAGTCTTTGGTGGAATGTCCTGGTAGATTGAAGTGTTCTCCCACTGGTTTTTGGACGTTTCCATTTCTAATGTCAGATTTGTGTCCATTTATTCTTTTGCGTAGAGGTTGGCTGGTTTGTCCAATGTACAGAGCAGAAGGACATTGTTGGCACATGAGGGCATATATCAGATTGGACGATGAGCAGCTGTTAGAGCCAGAGACAGTGTAGTTGATGCCATTGGGTCCTGTAATTGTATTCCCTGGGTAGATATAGGGGCAGAGCTGGCATCTGGGTCTGTTGCAGGGCCTGGTCCCTGTGCTGGTGACTCTGCTGGCCGATTCATGATTGTAAGTGAGAAGTCGTTTAAGATTGGGGGGCTGTCTGTAGGCAAGGAGAGGTCTTCCACCCAGGGCTTCTGAGAGAGAGGTATCATTTTCCAGGATGGGTTGTAGCTCACTGATGATACGTTGGATGGGTTTGAGCTGGGAGCTATAGGTGACAACCAGTGGTGTTCTGTTGTTAGTTCCTTTAGGTTTGTCCTGGAGCAGGCTGTTTCTGGGTACTAGTCTGGCCCTGTTAATTTGTTTCTTCACTTCATTTGGTGGGTACTGTAGTCCCAAAAATGCTTGTTGTAAATCTCTTAAGTGTGAGTCTCGGTCGAGAGCATTGGAGCAGATACGGTTGTAACGTAAGGCTTGGCTGTAGACAATAGACCGAGTGGTATGTTTAGGGTGGAAGCTGGAGGCATGTAGATATGAGTATCGGTCTGTTGGTTTCCGGTATAAGGTGGTATTTATTCGTCCATTATGTAGTTGTACAGTGGTGTCCAGGAAGTGTACCTGTTGTGTAGAGTGGTCCAGGCTTAGGTTGATAGTAGGGTGAAAGTTATTGAAGTCCTGATGAAATCTCTCAAGGGCTTCCTTCCCATGGGTCCAAATGATGAAGATGTCATCCAGGAATCTTAAGTATAGTAGTGGTTCCAGTGGATGGGAGCTGAGGAAGCGTTGCTCTAAGTCCGCCATGAATATGTTAGCATATTGTGGTGCCATGCGTGTGCCCATGGCTGTGCCATTAACCTGTAGATATAAGTTGTCACCAAATTCGAAGTAATTGTGAGTGAGTACGAAGTGACAAAGTTCAGTGGCGAGGTTTGCTGTGGTTTTGTCCGTGATAATATTCCGTATGGCTTGCAATCCATCTGCATGTGGGATATTGGTGTACAAGGCCTCCACATCCATGGTTGCTAGGATGGTGTCATCTGGTAGGTTGTCAATGGATTGTATTTTCCTGAGGAAGTCAGTGGTGTCCCGTAAATAGCTGGGTGTGCTGGTGGCATAGGGCCTGAGGATAGAGTCCATGTATCCCGAGACTCCTACTGTGATGGTGCATTTTCCTGCAACAATTGGGCGTCCTGTGTTACCCGCTTTGTGGATTTTGGGTAGTAGGTAGAATCTTCCTGGTCGTGGTTCCTGGGGTGTGTCCGTATGGATGCATTCTTGTATGTCCATGGGGAGTGTTTTTAATATTTTATTGAGTTCCCTTTTGTATTGTTCAGTGGGGTCAGAAGGTAGTATTTTATAGAATGTTGTGTTGGAGAGTTGTCTTTCTGCTTCTTGTATATAATTTTGTTTATCCATGATGACAACTGCTCCGCCTTTGTCAGCTTCCTTGATTACGATGCCAGAATTATTTTGGAGGCTGTTTATGGCCTCTCTTTCTCCACGGCTGAGGTTCTGCTTTAGGTGTTGTTGTTTGTCAATTATCTCAGCCTGAGCACGTCTACGGAAGCATTCAATGTAAAAGTCCAATGAGGAGTTACGGCCCTCAGGGGGTGTCCATGTGGAATTCTTTTTCCTGGAGTTTTGTAACGATGGTTGTGTATTGCTGGGGTGGGGGGGTGGGGGCTGCTGAGGCTGCTGTGATGGTGTCTGTTCAGTGCTTTGTTCGTCATTTTGTCCAGCAGAGTAGTTGAAGAATTCTTTCAGTCTTAGGCATCTAAAATAGGCCTCCAGGTCTCCACAAAGTTGTATGGTTTGTGTGGGTCTGGCTTTACAGAGGCGTGATCTGGGGGAGCCCAGTGACGCCTGGTGTGGGCTTTCGGGGACCACAGTTCTCTTTGTCAGATGCAACTGGCAGGGAGAGCTGTGGTTACCGAAGGCTTATACTACATAGGAATTGGACACCTTCACTGCTACAAACTGACTGCACACCAAAAGGAGATGTTTACATTTCCAAGCAAAGGAATGTTTTGATTGCCTCTATGCTAATTGCATTCTGCCTTCTTGTGATTTATGCCCCCTCCCTTTTCTCTCTCTTTCCCCCTCCTCTTCTGTATCTGCCCAGTTTTGATCAGGCATCTGATGAAGAGAACTTGATTCTCGAAAGCTTATGCTATAATAAAATTGGTTAGTCTTAAAGGTGCTACTGGACTCTTTTTGATTTTGCTACTACAGACTAACACGGCTAACTCCTCTGGATCTATTCGTTGGGAAGGGAGCCTTAAAATCCATATGAGATACCATGCTGGAGTCAGACCATACACCTGCTCAGATTGTGGCAAAAGCTACAGTAAATCATCCCACCTTATTAGACACAAAGAAATTCACATGGGAGAGAAGCCATATGAGTGCCAAGACTGTGGGAAAAGGTTCACTCAGAGGCCCCAGCTTTTTTTACACAAAAGAATCCATACAGGAGAGGAACCTTTCAAATGCTTAGACTGTGGGAAGGCCTTTCGTTGGGAAAGTAGTCTTAAAATGCACAAGAGAATGCACACAGGAGACAAACCATACAAATGCCCAGACAGCTGGAGAAGTCACAACAGGGAGTCCCAGCTAATTAGGCACAAGAGGACCCATACAGCAAAGAAACTACACAAATGCCTGGTTTGTAAAGAAAGGATTGAGAGTAACTCTGAGCTTTTAGCACATAAAAGAATGCATACAGAAGAGAAGCCGCATGAATGCTTAAAGCTATGAGAAGCAGTCTGATCTTACTCAGCATAAGATAATCCACAGATTTGAGAAACCATATAAGTTCCTGGATTGTGGGGAAAACTTTAATTGCAACTCTGCACTTATAGTCCATCAAAGGATGCACACAGGAGAGAAACCATATACATGCTTGGACTGTGGGAAAAGCTTCAGCCGGACATCAAACCTTAATACACATAAGAGAATCCACACAGAAAGGAAAGCAAGAGAGAGCTCTGAAAAACTGTGTGGAGAAAATGCCACATCAAGTACCATTTAAGCTGGGTTCAAGCTCTATGTATCCTAACCTATTCAACTGTACATATGTAGCAGGAGAAGTTGTCACAATTTTGTCTCATATGGCCATTCCCTTTTTGGCCTTGTTGTTCATTATCATGTATCTATTAAAGGAAGCAATTTTGCTCTGGCAAATGAGAGAGGATGTAGATTTGATATCAATGGCCCATTCTAATGTTTAGTCAGTTTTTCTTGTTCAGTTTGTTTTCTACCACCAAACCCTACCCTCTTACAGATCATTTGCTACAGGTTGCATTTATTTAATTTCCTTTGTGAATCCCTCACTTTAGATAATTCTGCAGCAGATACGCTCCCCAAATTCCTGCATGAATTTTGTGAGCCTTGGGTTGGGTCCAGCCAATTTTTTCACTCAATTCCTTTCCTTGGGTATAGTCCCCATCCTACGTGGCTTTGTTCCAATCAGGCCCTCTGATCCCTAGCATGGTCTTTTTGGGAAGTGACCTCTCCCTTCCTTCTTTATCTTGGAAACATTGATTGACTCTAACCACTTATTTCTCCTACGTAGCCTAAGATACTGTTTCTGTCCATTGCAGTTGGCTAAGCTTTCAAAACTAGCTCAGGTACCATTGCTTAATGGAGTGCTACTGAGAAAATATTGGATTTCTTTAGAGAAGAGTTGGAGGCATTGTTGTGGCTTGAACAGCCGGATTGTAGAGTTTTATAACTTTTGTACCTGAAGTCTTGAAAAAAGGATGTGGCTGGAAGGGCAGGGAAGTTTGGCATGTCATCTCCAAATGCTTTCCAGACTGTGAAAAACTGCTTCTGCTGAATGTTGCCCGATGGTGCTGGGTGCAGCTAGGAGTGCCAATGCCATGCCCCCCAGGAATGCTGATGCTTTGTGCATCACCCACAGGCCCTTCTCCAGCAACACTGGAAGGGTGTGGGTGCAGGCATCAGAGGAGAGGCGTGACCAGGGGGTCAGCAGCAGTGGGCCCCACTGGAAGCCATGGGCTCTGGCAGCCGCCTGACTTTGCCTTGCGTTGGCGCCAGCCTTGCCAGGCAGTAGTGAGGGTTTTTGAGGGGGAGCTGTACTGTAACCACAGCTTAGAAAGCCTCAGTATCTGTGTAGTCAGAACTATGTACTGTCCCTTTAACGATTGGTACTCATGGGAATTGTAGTCCCCCCTCCAATATAGAAGTTTATTGTAGGCTTCCTGTGAAGGTGTTAAAGTTTTATGGTCCTCTTCCCCCCTTTGTTCGGACCCTTCCCTCAAGGATGCAACAGTCATAATGAATTTACCGCTTGTCTACAACAAATCTGGACCAATAAAGATGAATCTTGCTTATGTTTGAACCATGCCTCGTTCACTGGCTAAAACTGTGAGTAAGGATCCCTTTTACGATCTGGGTTGAGAAAGGCAGCGCATTAGAGCTATCTGGAAGCTAGCATCTTTCCCAGCTGCTTCCAGAATAGGAGCCATGAGACTGTTAATAATGCCGCCAATAATGCTAGGAAAAGTGGAAGGCAACAGGAAAAGAGGGAGACCTAAAACAAGATGGCTTGACTCAATAAAAGAAGCAGCATCCTCCAGTTTGCAAGATCTGAGCAAGTCTGTTAAAGATAGGACGTTTTGGAGGTCTTTCATTCATAGGGTCGCCATAGGTCGGAGGCAACTTGATGGCACATAACACACCCATGAGACTGTTAAATTCTGTGCCGGGGAAGAATAGCCCCTCTTAGGTTGGGCAATTCCTGGAGATTTGTTGGTGGAACTAGGGTTGCCACTAGGGGGGACCTGGAGATCTCCTGGAATTACAACTGATCTCCAGACAACAGGGATCAGTTCTGCTGGAGAAAATGATTGTTTTGGAGGGTGGACTCTAACCTGCTGAGGTCCCTCTCCTTCCTAAACTTTGTCCATTCCCGGCTCCACCTAGGGTTGCCCACTCCAGTTGGAAATTCCTGGAGATTTTCGGGGTACTGGTGGAGTTTGGTGGGGGAGGGTGGAGTTTAGGAAGGGGAGGATGCTCAGCAGGGTCCACCGTCCAAAGCAGCCATTTTCTCCAGGGGAACTGACCACTGTTGTCTGGAAATCAGTTGTAATTCCAGGTTTCCAGTTCCCACCTGGAGGCTGGCAACCCTATCCACTCTTGATGTCTGGCTATCAATCTGCTGATTAAAGCAGCAAAGCAAGTCCGGACATCTAACAAAATTTCTGGTCAGTTGGCAGCCCTGCCATCAATGACATGACTCCTCCCCCAGGATATACCAAATTATACAGAGCGCCTCTGAGCAGGTACAAAGAGATGATTTTCCATACAGATCACTAATGCAAGGTGTCGGGGCGGAGGGGGGGGGGACACGTTGAGGTCAGACGGTGCAGCCTGTTCCTAGCCTTCGTTCCGCCACCTCACTTTACAGAAGCTTTTGCATATCTGGATATCTGCTCTGCAGTAGCTGCGCTTTGCATAGTGGCTGGCCGAAATTAAACTGGTGCAGCTTTCCCGCGGTGGAGGGATCTGAGCGAAGCCCAGATCCGGACTCGGAGGCTGCCATTCGCTCCCTGCCCTGCTCCTTTCCTGGGAGAGGCTGGAAGGGGTTAAATATACCGAGCTGTAGTTTCTAGAGAGGCCCCGAAATGGGAGCTGCCTTCCTGGCCCGCCCCTCCTCGCATTCCCGGGAAGTCGCCCTCGCCGCCGCTCTCCTGGCGGGGCTTGCGGGAAGCGGAGTCTTGACCCGGTAGATTGCAAAGGTTTGGGGCCAGGTGGTGAGTGGAAATTAGGTGGGAAGTATCTGGGTGCAGGAAAGGGGGGGGGCGCGCTATACAAGGGCTAAAAAGAACAGAGTAGAAGAAAAGAGAAGCCCAAATCCCAGTTTAAGAGGGACGGTCAGGCTGCTGCATTCAGATTGGGAGCCCGGCAAGGCAATACTAACACAAGAGAAGCCTCCGTCCCCGCCCCTTTCCTTGAGATCAAAAACCTCCTAGTTCATCATCTTTCTTGTAACAGTAGTCAGACCTTTGCTTCTGGTAAGCCCGCAAGCAGGCAATAAAAGTATCACTGGGTACTCCAAGATATACTTCTGGATAAGATAGTTCCATGCAGTTACCATGATGAATGCCATTTGTAGACACATTCATGGAGAATCCCTATAATTAGCCACCAGCAAGTGTCACGTTAACTTCGTGTGAGGAATTACTTTCCTTTGCGGGTTCTGTACCCTTCTGCCAACCATTTAACTGGGTGACCTTGCATATCTACTATAAGAGAAGAAGAAAAACAAATGCATATCTTGGTTAGCTGTTAACTCTGGAAGTGGAGATTTGCCATATCCAGGGGTCTGCAAGCTTATATAATTAAAAGAAACCAAGTATGTCAGAATTCAGAGCAAGGGATCAATAAAGAGCCCATGTAAGAAAGTCCATTTGCACAATTTAAAAGACACAGTTTTACATTACTGCTAATTGACATGCTGATTAAGAATCCATCAAGTTTTTGCTGCCCCAACAATGGTGGTTGTGAGTCCTTTCTTAGGAAGTGTCACATAGAAGGTGCCACAATAAGTAATAAATATACAAATGACCCTGTGTAGTTGATTTTGTGGGCTGGCATAGATCTGCAGAAAGTTTGCCCTGGGATTCCTGGCAGCTATTCACCGCTATCATTTCCCTCTCTGTAAACCATCTCTGAGAAACCATTTAATCCAATAAAAATCTTCTAGTCATTCTAGTATCCCCCCCTGCATCTTAACTTAAACGGTTTGATTCTTTTCTAAAGAGCCATATTTGGGTCTGTACTGAGCCATATGTTTGTATGTATGAATTTAAATTTATATTATTTATAATCCGCCTTTCTCACTGAGACTCAAGGAGGATTACACAGTGAAAACCAATACGATCAACAGCTGGGACAATCAATAAACTATACCACAGAAATCTGAAAACAAACAGAAGTCCAATACTGAACTGAAACAGTGTAGACCCCTATGCCAGAGTGTTCCACCTACTAGATAGCAATGGATCTCTGTTTGTTTTTAGAAGCCTAGCTACTAATATGCATGTTTCTCTTACAGGTGCTAGGGCTATTGGAGGAGATTCCCCAGTGACTGCCCCACATCAGAACTGAATCTGCTCATCAGCTTGAAGATGGAGCCCTGTGTGAGGGTAAAGCAAGAAGATGATGGAGGGGCCAGTTCACAGGGTAAGGATTTGTGTGCCTGTGTTACTAGACAGTAGACAGCACCTCTTTGGTGTCCTTGACCACTTCCAAGTAAGTGTGGTGTAGTAGTTAAGATTGTACAGGAGTCTGGGTGAGTGGAGTTCAAATCCCCACTCTGCCATGAAATTTGCCAGATGATCTTGGGCCTGGCACACTCTGTCAGCCTAATTTACCTCACGTGGTTGTCTTGAATGTAAAATGAAGGTTAGTGAATTCCTCCCTCTGAGGAATTCACTCTTTCACTGCCCTCTGAATTCCTCAGAGGGAGGGGAGGGGCAAAAATGTAGCAGATTATTCTTCTAAGGCCAAAATAGAGGCTGTTTTTGTATAAGGAATTATTGGGAAGTGATGAAAAATAAAACACAAAATGAAATGCAAGTCTCACTACACCAGTTGGGTGTAGTGGTTAAGAGTGAGGAAGTCTAATCTGTGTAAAGAATTTTTTTATTAGGTGAGATTATTAATATACAACTTTCAAATAACATCTCATTATCTTTTCCCCCCACCCTTTCCCTCCCCCTACTTTTTCCAGGACTTCCAACAGCTTTCCAACCCTAGATCCTAATCTATTCCCAATCTGTCCCCTTTTTCTATGACTCCTTATCTCATGTTTACTTACTCTTTTATTCAACTAAGCCCTATCTATTAACTTCAGAATTATTGTTATAAACTTGAAATCTATTATCTATTTATATTAGCTCCACATATATTTAAATTTAAGCTAACAGTCGATTAAAATATCTACTTTAATTATTCTAACAATATCTATTAACTCTAAATCTACTTAAATTTGGGCTAGCAATTAGCTAATACTTCACTTCATATGGTAAAGACTCTATCTCTTCTAATAGGAAAACCATTCTAATAATTTTCAAATTGCCATAGTTCCCCCTTCACGTCCCACTTCTTTTCTAAATATGTTTTCAATCTTCCCCAGTCCGTAAAAAATTCCGCTGAATTCTGATCTCTCAGCTTCCGTGTCATTTTGTCCATTTCTGCCATGTACAGCAATTTATGCATCCAATCTTCAATAGTTGGTATTTCTTGCACTTTCCATTTTTGCGCATATAAAAGTCTTGCTGCCGTCGTCATATAAAATAGTAATGTTCGGTATTGAGTAGGAACATCTTCCATACTTAAGTTCAATAGCAATAGTTCTGGGTTCTTCTTTATTTGAATCTGCAATATCTCATTTATTACTTCGATAATATCTCCCCAGAACTGTCTGGCTATTTCACATGTTCACCACATATGGTACAATGATCCTTCATGCTTTTTACATTTCCAGCATATATCTGACATATTAGCATTTCCAAGCGCAATCTTCTTTGGCGTTAAATACCATCTATAGATCATTTTATAAACATTCTCTTTAATACTGGTACAAGTTGAAATCTTCAGTGTAGTTTTCCATAAATGTTCCCATGATTCCATTGTTATTTCTTTATGACAGTTGATTGCCCACTTCACCATCTGTACTTTGACCGTCTCATCCTCTGTATACCACTTCAAAAGTATTTTATAAATTTTAGATATCTTCTTTTTGCTTTCTTGTAGTATAATCTCTTCCAATTCTGAGTTTTCCCATTTAATTCCTTCTTTTGAACAATCCGAATTATAAAGATCTCTGATCTGTCTATATTGGAACCATCCATAACAAGAAGATAACTCTTCCTACGATTTAATTCTTATCATTTTTTGTTCCATAATCAATATCTCTTTGTATGGTAAACATTGTTCTTCGTTGTAGATAGCTCTCGGATCAATCACTTCAAACGGTACCACCCAAGAGGGGATGCCTTCACCCAGATATTTTTAATATTTTTTCCAGATCGTGAAGAGGCTCCTTCTGATATAGTGATGCAAAAACATAGAATCAGCTTTTATTTTATCCTGCCATAGGTAGGCATGCCATCCAAACAACTTCTTATAACCTTCCAATGTTAAGAGCCTGCGATCTTTCAGTGACATCCACTCTTTTAACCAAACTAGACATATTGCTTCATGGTATAATCTAATATTTGGCAACTGCAGTCCACCTCTTTCTTTAGCGTCACACAAAACTTTAATTTTTACTCGTGGTTTCTTGCCTGCCCACACAAAGTCAGAGATCTTCCTCTGCCATTTTTCAAATTGTTTAGAGTCTCTAATAATTGGAATTGTTTGTAATAAAAACATGATCTGAGGTAACACATTCATCTTAACTGCCGCTATTCTTCCCAGCCATGACAGATTTAATTTATTCCATTTAATCATATCTCTATCAATCTGTTGCCATAGCTTTTCATAATAATTCTTAAATAAATCAATATTCTTCGCAGTTAGCTCAGCTCCAAGATATTTAACTTTATGTGTTACTTCACAATCGGTAATTTCCATTAATTCTTGCTGTTTTTGTTTAGTCATATTCTTACATAGTATCTTTGATTTCTTCTTATTAACATAAAATTCAGCCAGATCTCCGAACTCTTTTATCTTGTCAAGCAACTTTGGCATATTTTGTATTGGATCTTCCACTATGACCATCACATCATCTGCAAAAGCTCTAACCCTGTAGGTAAATTCTTTGATCTTTATGCCTCTTATAGCCTCATCTTCTCGTATTTGAATCAATAACAATTCCAAAATCAAAATGAACAACAATGGAGACAATGGGCACCCCTGTCTTGTACCTTTTCTTATTTCCAACTTTTTTGTTAGCTCATCATTTACTACAATTGCCACACATTGGTCTCTATATATTGCTTTTACTGCTTGAATAAAGTCTTTTCCCATTTGTGGCAAACATAAAATTCCAGTTCAAATTGTCAAAAGCTTTTTCTGCATCCACAAAGAAGAAACCAACTTCCCTTTCACAATGTTTATCATAGTATTCTATAGCATTTACTACAGTTCTCGAATTGTCTCTGATTTGCCTGTTTGGAAGGAACCCTGCTTGCTCTTCTGCAATAATCTCAACTAGCCAGTCCTTTAATCTCTCTGACAAGATTTTTGCAAAAATTTTGTAATCATTATTTAACAATGAAATAGGTCAATAATTCTTGACATTACTTAAATCTTGATTTTCTTTTGGAATCAATGATATATTGGCCTCATTCCAAGACTCTGGTATCTTTTGTCCTTTTAAAATTCCATTCATTTCCTCTTTCAGAAAAGGTGCCAGTTCATTTTCCAATGATTTGTAGAATCTAGCCGTAATTCCATCTGGACCTGGTGCCTTCCCTAACTTAGAGCAGAACCACAAGTGACAAAAGGCACAGATTGGACGCTTGTCAGCTTCCCTCAAGTTTTGATGGGAAATGTAGGCATCCTGGTCTCGCAGCTTCGCTCTCTGACTGCTGTCCAATGGACTTTTCAACTGTCACGTCCAACATTCCGCCAAGCTGCCTACATTTCCCATCAAAACTTGAGGGAAGCTGGCAAGTGTCCAATCTGTGCCTTTTGTCACTTGTGGTTCTGCTCTTAGTCGACCGGATAGCCTCTTTTTTTCCCATCTCCGTTATTTCTGCATTTAATTTTTCCTTCCATTTTTCTGATAATATTGGTAAGTTGATCTTATTCAGATATTGGTCAATAGTATCCAAATCCACTTCTTTTCTTTGATACAACTTTGCATAATACTTAAAAAAGGCTCTGCTTATGGCCAGTTGGTCTATTAACGTCTTGCCGTCCTCTTGAATCTTAGTTATTACTTTTTTCTCCCTTTTTCAATTGCCACGCTAAATATTTCCCAGGTTTATTCGCGCCTTCGAATGATTTTTGATTCAATTTTTTCAATTCCCACTCTAATTCTTTATTGTTCATTACTCTCAACTGTTCTTGCAGATGGTTGTTGGGGGTTTTCCGGGCTGTATTGCCGTGGTCTTGGCATTGTAGTTCCTGACGTTTCGCCAGCAGCTGTGGCTGGCATCTTCAGAGGTGTAGCACCAAAAGACAGAGATCTCTCAGTGTCACAGTGTGGAAAAGATGTAGGTCATTTGTATCTACTCAGGAGGGGTGGGGTTGAGCTGAGTCATTCTGTAAGAGTTTCCCAGGGTGTGGAATGCTAATGGCGGGAGGCTTCACTGTAACCTGAGGAGGTTCTTTTGCATATGGATTGGTGCTTGATGTGCTAATCTTCTCTGCAGGGCTATTGTCGGGTGTGGAGTGTTTTGTTGGCCTGGTGTTTTTCAGAACTGGAGCCCATGCTCTGTTCATTCTTAAGGTTTTTTCTTTCCTGTTGAAGTTCTTTCAACAGGAAAGAAGAAACCTTAAGAATGAACAGAGCATGGGCTCCAGTTCTGAAAAACACCAGGCCAACAAAACACTCCACACCCGACAATAGCCCTGCAGAGAAGATTAGCACATCAAGCACCAATCCATATGCAAAAGAACCTCCTCAGGTTACAGTGAAGCCTCCCGCCATTAGCATTCCACACCCTGGGAAACTCTTACAGAATGACTCAGCTCAACCCCACCCCTCCTGAGTAGATACAAATGACCTACATCTTTTCCACACTGTGACACTGAGAGATCTCTGTCTTTTGGTGCTACACCTCTGAAGATGCCAGCCACAGCTGCTGGCGAAACGTCAGGAACTACAATGCCAAGACCACGGCAATACAGCCCGGAAAACCCCCAACAACCATCGTTCTCCGGCCGTGAAAGCCTTCGACAATACATTGTTCTTGCAGAATTTTTATTTCTTGATACAACCTCTTCTTCCCTGGTCTTTTCTTTAATTGTAACTCCTTGGCCTTTATCTTTTCCATAATTTCTTGCCTTTTTTCTTCTTTTCTCCTCTTGTCTCTTGCATTTAAATCCATTAAAGTTCCTCTAATTACTGCTTTGTAGGTATCCCATACTTTGTCAGTCGATACACCTTTATTTAAATTGTATTGTATAAAGAATTTAGTCTCTCTTTGTAGTAGCATTATATTATCTTCTGATTGCAGCAGATCTTCATTTATCCTCCATCCTCATCTTTGGGTGCTTTCCCCAAATTTCCACATTACTGGATTATGATCTGAGCCTACCTTGGGCATTACTTCCACATCTTTAGTCCATACCGCCAGATCTTTAGAGGCCCAAATCATATCAATTCTTGATAGAGTCGAGTGCCTCGCCGAGTAAAACGTGTATTGTTTTGTTTTAGGGTTACTTCTTCTCCAAACATCCTCCAAGTTTTCCTGATCTTTAATTCCAAAAAAGGATTTTGGCAAAAGTCCTCTTTTTTTTATGAGCGCCTTTCGTTTTTTTATCATCATCCAAATTTGTTACTCCATTAAAATCACCTGCCAGAATCATTTGAGCATATGTCAGTCCGTCCAGTTGGTTCTGTAGATCTTTAAAAAAGTTCTCTTTGGCGCCATTCGGTGCATAAATCCCAATCAAAAGTATTTTCTTTGTATTCCAAATTATTTCCACTGCTATATATCTAGCTTCCGGATCATTTAAAATCACTTTCGGTTGCAGCTCATCTTTAATGTATAAAACAACTCCTCTTTTTTTCTGCTTTGACGCTGCTGCAAATTCTTTCCCCAATTTAGCAAATTTTAAATATTTCACATCTTGTTTCCTGATATGTGTCTCCTGCAAACAAATTATATTACAATGTTGTTTAGATAGCCAGTGGAAAGTAGTTTTACATTTCGAAGGTGAATTTAGTCCGTTTACATTCCAAGATATAATTTTGCACTCCATAATCAAATTTTAGATCTTTTGGGTAAGTCTTTTTCATAGTCCTTTATAAACATTTCCATCTCCTGTCCAGATCTTAGTATTCTTCTAGTCTCACGTAATTCAAAGCTCAATCCTTCTGGTATTTCCCATCTATATCTGATGTTTGATTGTTTTGGCATTTGTATTAGTTCTCTGTATTTCTTCCTCTCCAACAAAACCCCCCTAGGAAGTTCCTTCATTATTCTCACTCTTTTTCCATCAATTTCCAGAGGGTTTTGAAATTGCTTGCTCACAATCTCTTCTCTTGTTCTTTTCGTTGTAAATTGGACTATTATATCCCTTGGTAGATTTTTTTGTGCTGCATATTTTGAGTTGATTCTGTATGTCACATCCAGAAAGGCTGCCACTTCCTCCAGCTCCTTATTCAAAAATTCTGCTAGTATTTCTGAAATCTGCTCTTGGGTTGATTTCCCTTCCACTTCCGGGACTCCGCGAAATCTAAGTTCTTTTTCCATATGTTTACATTCCGCCACAGCCATTCTCTCTTTCAAACACTTGGTTTCTATCTTGTGTGATGCAGCCAACTTATCAGTTTCATCTTCCCCTATTTTAACTTTCTGCTGTGTCGATTGTAGTTCTTTCTTGACTTCATCAATATTTTTAACCAGCTCCACCATCTCTGATTTAAAAGTCTCTTTGAGCTCCTTAATATCTTTCACAATCTCTTGCATCATATCTTTGATCTCCTTGTTTCCCTCTGCAACTTTTTTATCCAAACTGTCCAATGCCGTTTGCCATTCTTTCTTCGACATCGTGGGGCTTGCCTTGCCTCGCTCCCACGAGTCTGCTCTTTTCCTTAACTCCGTGGCGTGGCTGATTTACTTTTCTCACTTTAAATGTCAAATTTTAATAAAGTCTTAAAAATTTGCGGTCTTAGCATCCAAAATGTCGGGCGTCTTTTCTCTATGGTTTTTACTTGAAGTTTATGCCCTTTCCCTTATCCAAAATGTCCTACTTCCGCCCAGTTTGAGGTCAAGCTCTTTCCCTTCTTCAAAATGGTACACGTCCTCTTCCGGTTCTTCAGAGGCCGCTTCCAGCCAGTCTTTCTATTCCACTGACGCACTTCCGGTTTCTCTTCTCGACACAGCATTTCTCGCGATATTTCAACTTTCTCACACTTCGCTATCTCTTACAAGCTGCAGGTATGTAAACAAGAATCTATTTTCCGCGTTAGCTCCTCTCTAAAAAATTCTTTTTTTTCAGTTACTTTGCCGGAATATTCACAGTAAGTTTTTAAGTCTTTTGCAAATTTTTATCTTCTAATTTGATTCAGTTTCTTTTACCATTTTTCTTCTCACATAAAGAGATAGCAATCTTTACCTTATTAAATCTTCTTTATGGGTTGTAATCGCTGTTTCAGTAGTTTCAATAGTCCAGTTTTCCCAGTTTGATGCTGAAGCTTGGGTACGGAGGTCTTAAGCCAAAAACTTGACTCCAGAGGTACTGCAGAGATCTTCGCCACCCGTCTATGAGCGGGGTCTCAAGGCTGGGTGGGTTATTGTTGCGTAGATCCCCCCCCCCACAGCCAAGACCCTCACACGCTCGAGGTCTTGAGCGTACTTGCCTGTTCTCCGCCTGAGAACAGGGGGCTACGGGCAGTTGACACCCCACTAGCCCTCACAAACAGCAGCATGGACAGCCCAGCTCCCTGAGCTGCGTCAGCCCTCCATGAACTCCAAGCCGGAATGCCATTTGTAGACACATTCATGGAGAATCCCTATAATTAGCCACCTAGGCCAGCAAGTGTCACATTAACTTCATGTGAGGAATTACTTTCCTTTGCGGGTTCTGTACCCTTCTGTCAACCATTTAACTGGGTGACCTTGCATATCTACTATAAGAGAAGAAGAAAAACAAATGCATATCTTGGTTAGCTGTTAACTCTGGAACTGATGATTTGCCAGATCCAGGGGTCTGCAAGCTTTTATAATTAAAAGAAACCAAGTATGTCAGAATTCAGAGCAAGGGATCAATAAAGAGCCCATGTAAGAAAGTCCATTTGCACAACTTAAAAGACACAGTTTAACATTACTGCTAATTGACATGCTGATTAAGAATCCATCAAGTTTTTGCCGCTCCAACAATGGTGGTTGTGAGTCCTTTCTTAGGAAGTGTCACATAGAAGGTGTCACAATAAGTAATAAATATACAAATGACCCTGTGTAGTTGATTTTGTGGGCTGGCATAGATCTGCAGAAAGTTTGCCCTGGGATTCCTCGCAGCTATTCACCGCTATCATTTCCCTCTCTGTAAACCATCTCTGAGAAACCATTTAATCCAATAAAAATCTTCTAGTCATTCTAGTATCCCCCCTGCATCTTAACTTAAAGGATTTGATTCTTTTCTAAAGAGCCATATTTGGGTCTGTACTGAGCCATATGTTTGTATGTATGAATTTAAATGTATATTATTTATAATCCGCCTTTCTCACTGAGACTCAAGGAGGATTACACAGTGAAAGCCAATACGATCAACAGCTGGGACAATCAATAAACAATACCACAGAAGGTTGTTGTGGGTTTTCCGGGCTTTATTACCGTGGTCTTGGCATTGTAGTTCCTGACGTTTTGCCAGCAGCTCTGTCTTTTGGTGCTACACCTCTGAAGATGCCAGCCACAGCTGCTGGCGAAACGTCAGGAACAACAATGCCAAGACCACGGCAATACAGCCTGGAAAACCCACAACAACCATTGTTCTCCAGCCGTGAAAGCCTTCGACAATATACCACAGAAATCTGAAAACAAACAGAAATCCAATACAGAACTGAAACAGTGTAGACCCCTATGCCAGAGTGTTCCACCTACTAGATAGCAATGGATCTCTGTTTGTTTTTAGAAGCCTAGCTACTAATATGCATGTTTCTCTTACAGGTGCTAGGGCTATTGGAGGAGATTCCCGTGACTGCCCCACATCAGAACTGAATCTGCTCATCAGCTTGAAGATGGAGCCCTGTGTGAGGGTAAAGCAAGAAGATGATGGAGGGGCCAGTTCACAGGGTAAGGATTTGTGTGCCTGTGTTACTAGACAGTAGACAGCACCTCTTTGGTGTCCTTGACCACTTCCAAGTAAGTGTGGTGTAGTAGTTAAGATTGTACAGGAGTCTGGGTGAGTGGAGTTCAAATCCCCACTCTGCCATGAAATTTGCCAGATGATCTTGGGCCTGGCACACTCTGTCAGCCTAATTTACCTCACATGGTTGTCTTGAATGTAAAATGAAGGTTAGTGAATTCCTCCCTCTGAGGAATTCACTCTTTCACTGCCCTCTGAATTCCTCAGAGGGAGGGGAGGGGCAAAAATGTAGCAGATTATTCTTCTAAGGCCAAAATAGAGGCTGTTTTTGTATAAGGAATTATTGGGAAGTGATGAAAAATAAAACACAAAATGAAATGCAAGTCTCACTACACCAGTTGGGTGTAGTGGTTAAGAGTGAGGAAGTCTAATCTGGAGAACCGGGTTTGATTCCCCACTCCTCCACTTGAAGCCAGCTGGGTGACCTTGGGCTAGTCACAGCTCTCTGAAGCTCTCTCAGCCCCACCCAGCTCACAGGGTGTTTGTTGTTGTGGGGATAATAATAACATACTTTGTAAACCGCTCTGAGTGGGCATTAAGTTGTCTTGAAAGGGCAGTATATAAATCAAATGTTATTATTCATGGTGTCCTGATGGAAATCTGGGCTACTCAACATGACCCAGCAAACTGGAGGAGGATGGCTCAGTGGCAGAACATGTGCCTTGCTTGCAGGAAGTCCCAGGTTCAATCCCTGACATCTTCACTTAAAAGGATCAAGTATGAGGGCCAAGCTACAAGTGACGAATGGCACAGGTTGGACACTTGTCAGCTTCCCTCAAGTTCTGATGGGAAATGTAGGCATCCTGGTCTCGCAGCTTCACTCTCCGACTGCTGTCCAATGGACTTTTCAACTGTCACTTGTCCAACATTCCGCCAAGCTGCCTACATTTCCCATCAAAACTTGAAGGAAGCTGACAAGTGACCAACTAGTGTCAGGCGTCACTTGTAGTTTGGCCCAGTTGATGTGAAAGATCTGGAGAATTGCTGCCAGTCACACCTGGATGGACCAAAGGTCTGACTCGGTATATGGCAGCCTCATGTGGGTCCCCTCCTTCTGGCCTTTTTCATTTTGGGATGTTTGCTCTTCTAGCAGCAATTAGTTAAAAAAAAAATGTTTCCAGATCCTCAGAGGTAAAGATTGCCTTCAATTATCCTGACAGAACAAAAAGTGATTGTGGCTGTATCTCATTTCCTGTCACTAACTTAACATGTTCAAAGATTTTTAATCTTCAGGGAATTCCAAAAATATATTTCAGCTCTGCTTTTAAATTGCCACAGCTTCTCAGTCACATTACATCTCAAACTCTTAGGGCAGAGCCCAATGATTCCTGATTTTATAAAACCTCTTCCCCTCATAGTTGTACATTATGTAAGTGCTAATCACATCCAACTGTCAAAGGAAATACTAATGGCCAATTCTGTTCCTGGGTTGTATGGCAATTAAAAAAACATCTAAATGCATCAATATGTGATCTAAATCACTTAATACACCTTTTGAATTACCTGAAGAAATTAAATTCTTAAAGGAAAGTGGGATGTAAATATTTTAAACAAATTCCAGTAGGGTAGCCATATTAGCTTGTTATAGCAAACCAAATAAATGAAGTTGAGCTGGACTTTGAAGAGTTAGCATAGAAATATGCTAAATAAAGAAATAACTCACAATTTTCTTTTTATTCCAGTGGATCATTGGCAAGTGAGTGAAAATGAGGAGAATTTTCTATCGAGAAGATCTCTGAAAAGTGAACCAAATGGGGCATCTCTGGGTGGAGCAAAAGAAGAGCTTTCGCAGGGATTTGTAAGTCAAGAGAAACAAGAGAGTTGTGCTCAATTCGAGTCAGTGAGCAAGAGTTCTTCGGGCAATCAAAGTCTGACTGAAACTGCCAACTGTGAGAGAGAAATGGGGGGTAGTGGTTGTCATGAACACCACTCAGCCCACAGAAGACAGAAATCGTTTGTCTGTCCGGAGTGTGGGAAAATCTTTGGTCGGCATTCAGCCCTGATTAATCACAAGACCACACATACAGGAGAGAAGCCATTTCAGTGCTTAGTTTGTGGGAAATGCTTTGGCTATAAAGCGCTTCTTGTTCGACATGAAAGATCCCATGCAGTAGAAAAGCCATACAAATGCTTAGTCTGTGGGAAAACTTTCAGTTGCAGTACAAACCTTTCGATCCACGAACGAACCCACACAGGAGAGAAGCCGTACACTTGCTTAGACTGCGAAAGAAGCTTTAATCAGAAAATACACCTCATAAAACATCAGCGGACTCATACAGGAGAGAAATTGTATCCCTGCTTAGAGTGTGACAAAAGCTTTACAAGTCGATCTACCCTTACTGCTCACTGGAGAAGTCATACAGGAGAGAAACCGTACACATGTTTGGAATGTGGGAAAAGTTTCAGCCAGAAATCGCACCTGACCACTCACAAGAGGACTCACACTGGAGAAAAACCACATGTGTGCCTGCATTGTGGGAACAGCTTCAGTAGAAAATTCGATCTTCTCTTACATGAGAGGACACATACAGGAGAGAAACCCTACTGGTGCTCAGACTGTGGGAAGAGCTTCTGTCAGAGTTCCCAGCTTTTTGTCCACAGAAGAATCCATACTGGAGAGAAACCATTCAAATGTTCAGAGTGTGGAAAAAGTTTTCGTTGGGAAGGCAGCCTCAAAATGCACGAGAAAAACCATGCGGGGGACAGGCCATATGCCTGCTCAGACTGTGGAAAAAGCTACAGT
Organism: Eublepharis macularius; assembly: GCF_028583425.1. Lineage (NCBI taxonomy): Eukaryota > Metazoa > Chordata > Lepidosauria > Squamata > Eublepharidae > Eublepharis > Eublepharis macularius. Next base: position 166,911,896 of record NC_072793.1, on the reverse strand, counting down.
AAATCGTCCCACCTTATTAGGCACAAGGAGACTCACATGGGAGAGAAACCATACGCATGCACAGACTGTGGGAAGAGGTTTGGTAGTAATTCAGTGTTGGTTGAGCATAAAAGGATCCATACAGGGGAGAGACCATATACCTGTCCAGAGTGTGGGAAAAGCTTCAGCCGGAGCTCGAACCTTAGGGCTCATCTGATAATCCATACAAGAGAGAAGCCATTTGCCACATAAATATGTATTGTTAATGTTGGAATTTCCAAAATGTATCATTATCTGCATGAATGGTGTACATATACAGGATGAGCTTTCTGCCACTGTGTCTTTTGCCCAGTCTCTTCCTATGTTATGTTGCCTCTGAAGCAAGTTCAAATTTTGTCCTAATGGAAAAGGAGGAAGGCAAGTGGATAACGGGACTTGGGAAGGGACTGGGTCACATGCTGTGCCTCAGAAAGAAAAAGTCATATGGAACAAAAACTAAAATTGCATTATTGGACATGATGAATATATGAAGATGCCTTATACTGACTCAGAGCGTCGGTCCATCGAGATCAGTATTGTCTACCTAGAATGGCAATGTCTCTCCAGGATCTCAAGCAGAGGTATATCATGTCATCTACTGCCTGGACCTTTCAACTGAAGATGTTAGGGATTGAACCTGGGGACTTCCGCCTGCCAAGCAGATGCTCTGCCATTGAGCCACAGTCCATCCCCTGCCCCTGGACAAGCTTTTGTGAACCAGAACCCGTGTTATCAGAGGCATGATATGCTACACTGACTTTGCAGGTGTTACAGGTACAAGAAGACAAAAAATAATGACTACTGAGAAATTATACCATTTTAAGGTTGACAGTGAAGAAGCTGAAATTGTTAAAGGTTTTCTATTCCTGGGCTCAATCGTCAACCAAAAGGGAGACTGCAACCAACAATTCAGAGGAAGATTGAGACTTGGAAGGGCATCCATGAAGGAACTAGCAACTTGTGTCCAGGGCTTTTTTTCTGGGAAAAGAGGTGGTGGAACTCAGTGGTGGAACTCAAGACTGCACAATGATGTCACTTTGGGTCAGCTAGAACAAGGGGGGCTGTTTATTGAAGTTTAAATAGCCCTAGGTGAAAATGGTCATGTAGCCGGTGGCCCCGCCCCCTGATCTCCAGACAGAGGGGAGTTTAGATTGCCCTCTCCGCCACTCGGCGGTGTGGCGGGCAATCTAAACTTCCCTCTGTCTGGAGATCAGAGGGTGGGGCCACCGGCTATATGACCATTTTTAAGAGGTGCCGGAACTCCGTTCTTCTGCGTTCCTGCTGAAAAAAAGCCCTGTTTGTGTCACTGGTGACCGAGATCAAGATAATCCACACTATGGTATTCTCCATCACTATGTATGGATGTGAAAGTTGGACACTGAAGAAAATTGACAGGAAGAAAGTTGATTCATTTGAAATGTGGTGTAGGAGAAGAGTTTTACAGGTACCATGGATGACCAAAAGACAAATATCAAATCAAACCTTAATCCTCCTTAGAAGCTAAAATGGCGAGATACTTTGGTCACATGATGAGAAGACAAGACTCACTAGAAAAGACGACAATGCTAGGAAAAGTGGAAGTCAGTAGAAAAAAAGGAAGACCCAAAATGAGGTGGCTGGACTCAATAAAGAAAGCCACGTGTGTCAATTTCCAAGATCTTAGCAAGTCTGTTAATGATAGGACCTTTTGGAGGTCTCACTCATAGGGTCACCATAAGTTGGAAGTGACTTGACATCACATAACACACACAAGGTACAAGGGTACAAACCAATGAGAGTGGGGAGAGTCATTAGAAGGGGAGTCCACAAGACCAGAGCTTGATTTCATCTCTGCTCTGCAATGCAAATTTTCTAGTCAGAGTGAGCATGGATTATTCCCAATTTGAATACCCCTTCTGCTTGTACTTTTTGTGTATATTGTATTCGGTTGACAGGTTGTATAACACTTCACGCATCTGACGAAGCAGGCTCTGACTTTGTTACAGGCTTTGTTTGGAAGGTGCCAGCAGGCTCTTTGCTTTGGCTACTGTGTGGCTGCTGCCATGATTCCTGAGGACATGATTGGGGGTGGATGCGACACAACTTTCTGAGTGAAACTGCAAGGAGCCTTCCGGCACTTTAACAACTAGCTTTTTGCGGCCGAAGGTTTTGTGGACCCGAGCAAGCTTCGTTGAATAGATGAAGTGTTAAATACACTTGGCTGGTATTCAGTGGCATCTATCCTTTGTGCTGTTTGACAAAAATGTTAATTAGCTGAGCCGTTAGGGAAAAATATACTTTTATTTCTTTCATAAGCACATGCTATTACAGATAAGCAGGGCTTTTTTTCAGCTGGAACGTGGTGGAACGGAGTTCTGGAACCTCTTGAAAATGGTCACATGGCTGGTGGCCCCGCCCCCGATCTCCAGACAGAGGGGACTGAGCGGCGCGGAGGGCAATCTCAACTCCCCTCTATCTTTAGATCAGGGGGCGGGGCCACCAGCCATGTGACCATTTTCTCCGGGGGCAGCCCACTGAGTTCCACCACCTCTTTTCCCAGAAAAAAAGCCCTGCAGATAAGTGATTCCTCTATTACTGTGGAAAGAATTTTGGGATTTGGGTCAAAAAATAGGCCCCCCTATAACATGGAGCCAGCACCGGATTTCTATAAGCTTCCAAAGGTCTCAGCAAAGCAAGTGTCTCTTTCTTACAGGCTAGCAGAAGTTGTGTTTCCTTGGGAGAGCTGCCAAAAAGGGGGTAATAATGAAGCTAATTGACACACAGCTTCTGCAAGGCCTTTTGTTCCTTGCATCTAAATTGTAACAGAACAGAGAGAGAAGGCGCCAGGGTTGCCACTTATCTCTCTGAGTAACAAGACAAGAGAGCCTGTGCTGGTAAAGTGTGAAATTCCTTTTGTGATTTATAGTTATAGTAAGCATGTATATCAAGAATGCTGCCTATCTTTTGGAAGGAAACGTTCTGGTTTGTTGTTCTAGTACATACATGCATCGAAGCTACATTTGAAGAACAAAGCAAATGTAATTGATGAAGATATCATTCCATGTAACTCTTTGATTTTCAGCCTATAAAAGGAGCTGGCTCAGAGCAATTGCCACTGAACATGCCAGTTAGCAGAGAGACCTGTTAACTCCTGCGGTTCGCATCTAAGTCCAGGAGCTCCTGATTCTGGGGAAGGGTGTTGGGTATTGAATGGTTTTTGTCCTTTTATGTTAGATTGTATAAGGGGGTTTCTCTGTCTCTGTTTTATGTTTCTTTATGTCCCAGCCAAGGCTCTAAATTGGCTCCTGTTGGTTGTTTACATGCAGGGCTCATTTCGAAGGCCCCGCCCACCTGACTTTAAAAGGTTTTGGGCCATTTAGGCCTTGATTGGGGCCAAAACAGCCCTGATCGGGTCGGTGCCGGGTGGAGGAAGCATCCCCCGCCCGACACCGACCTGATCCCAGCCATTTCAGCCCTGATCTGGGCTGCAACAGGCCTAAAATGGCCATTTTCAACCATTTTGGACCTGTTTTGGCCTGGATTAGGGCCGAAACAGCTGGGATTGGGTCGGTGCCGGGTGGGGGAAGCCTCCCCCACCCAGCACCACCTGGTCCCAGCTGTTTTGGCCTTGATCCAGGCTGGAACGAGTCCAATTGGCCATTTTGGGCCGATTTTAGCCCAGATTGGGGCTGAAATGGCCTGGATCAGGTCGGTGCCAAGTGGGGGAAGCCTTCCCTGCCTGGCCCCGACCCAGTCCCAGCCATTTCAGCCCCAATCTGAGCCAGAACGCATCAAAAGTGGCAATTTTTGGCCCATTTCAGCCCAGATTGGTGCTGAAAAGGCCAGGATTGGGTTGGTGCCGGGCGAGGGAAGCCGGCACCGACCCGGTCCCCATTGTTTTGGCCCCAATCCGGGCCGAAATGGGCCCAAAATGGCCATTGTCAGCCATTTGGGGCAGTTTCGGCCTGGATTGGGGCCAAAACAGCCTAGATCGGGGCCCAAATGGCCTAGATCAGGTTGTTACCAGGTGGGGGAAGCTTCCTATGCCTGGCACGGACATGGTCCTGGCCGTTTCAGCCCCAGTCCTGGCCAAAATGTGTCCATAATGGCCCTTTTTGGCTGTTTGGGGCCTGTTTCGACCCCAGATTGGGGCCAAAGGGGCCTGGACTGGGTCATTGCTGGGCAGGGGGGGTTCCCCCACTTGGATCTGACCAGATTCAGTCCTTTTCAACCCCAGTCCTGGTCCAAAAGGCCCAAAATGGCCACTTTTGGCCATTTGGGCTATTTTCTGCCGGGATTGGGGCCAGAACTGCCGGGATCTGGTCAGTGCCAGGTGGGGGAATCCTCCCCTGCCAAGCAGTGATCTGGTCCAGGCTGTTTCAGCCATGATCCGGGCCCAAACGGGGCCCAAATGGCCGTTTCAAGCCCTTTGGGGCCTTTTTTGGCCGGGTTCAGGTCCAAAACTGCCAGGATTGGGTCAGTGCCTGGTGTGGGACCCCTCCCCTGCCCAGCACCAACCCAATCCAGGTCGTTTTGGACCTGATCCAGGCCTGTTTTGGCCTGGATTGTGGGCAAAACAGCCCAGATTGGGCCACTGCCAGGTGGGGGAACACTCCTCCATCTGGCAGCTGCCGAATCCTGGCCATTTTGGCCTGATCAAGGGGTGTGGCATATGTTAATGAGTTATGCTAATGAGTTCCTGCAGTTCTTTTTCAACGGAATGGCCCCCTGTTTACATGTAACCTTTTGCTCATTTAATAAACAATTTAGCTTTGTTTAAGAACTTTCCTGTGCAGAATGCCTTTCCTCTAATAGTCAGGGATAGTTCAGGGTTTAAAACTTAGAAGTCAGATTGCACACACTACATGCCTTGGTGAGGGGCAACTGAGCAACGAACCGAGGTGGTCACGGGGCCCGAAAGGGATCGGGCCCTCAAAAAAATCTTGCACAATTACATTCTGCATTTTAAGGTTGTTGTGTTGGATGCTGTTCACATTTGTATGTAGGGTGTGCTTTTTTTTTCTTTTTGGCTTAGGGTTGAGAAGGACAATGTGGGTTGGGTGTTTTTCAGGTGAAATAAAAGTTTTTAATTTTGAGTCTACATGTGTGTTTGGCTGCCTTTTTCCCCTTCTGAGAGTGGTGAGGTTTAGGAGCATGACTTTTATGAAGGATGCAAAAGGTCCTGGATTCAAATCTTGGGAGCTGGGGAGATAGCTGCTCAGAGCGTTTGTTAATTTCCTCTTTGCCTAGGGAAGGCTCTGTCAGTTTCACTTCCCCTTTTGAGAGGCAAAGAAGAAAGAAACAAACCACCTGAGCAGATCTTCCTAGCTCTGTAGAGAAGGGAAATTGACAAAGCCTTCCGATCTCTTTTAAAAATCAGCTTCCTGGCTAACATTGCAACTCCCTTCACGTGCTCCTCCTCGTATAATTCATCTCTTGTAGCTTAGCTCTAATAGTAAAGTAGTTGGCCTCCATTTTAGTGGTCACTCACAAACAAGATCAGTTTTTATATATATGGGGTGGGGACATCCCTGCTGTGCAGAATAACCTGCTGTTAAAATTACTCAAAAGAAAATGATACCCCCCTCAGAACTCAATGACTGAATAAGTGTTGGAAATGTCAGGAACATGAAGGTTCTTTTTACCATATGTGGTGGACTTGTGATAAGGCAAAACAATTTTGGTCTTCTATTTATGTTGAAATATTAAAAGTTTTGAAGTGTGATTTGCGGAAAAATCCTGAAATGTTTTTGTTAGGACTCCATATAGAAACTGTAAATATGAAGGATAGAACATTATTATGGTACATGATTATAGCTGCAAGACTGTTGTATACGCAATATTGGAAGCAAGAGAAGATACCAGAAGTTGATGAATGGATACAAAAACTTCTGCACGTGGTGGAAATGGACAAACTAACTAGAAAGCTAAAAGAACAAAGTTTAAATGATTTTTTGATGGACTGGAAAAATTTAAAGATTATTTGGAAAAGAATTGGGATGTAAAGGACCAACTGTGGTCCATGGACAACTTTTGATGAACATTATGTAATTTTGTTGAATTTTATATTGACTGTAACTTTGCCTTAGAAGAGTATGAGAAATAATAGGGAATACTATGTGAACTAAAGGGTATAAGTGCTGTTGGAGGTCAGAAGGGAGGGGAAGGGTGGGTTGGGATGAAGTATGTATTTTGTAGGAGAAAGAGATATTGAAGTGATTGTTTTTCAACCTATCCAATAAATTTTTTTTAAAAAACAAACAAACCCATGACTGAAAATGTTCCAGAGGAAGGAAGAAAACCAGGTGGCTTAACTCCAAGAGAGCCCAGAGAGACCTGGGAGGAAAATTTTGAGGGTGGTTTGAGGTAACCAAAGTGCCTATTTCACCTCTCCTGTAATTCCTTTAGGCCCCTTTAACAGTACATATAGTGAAAGCTGCCAAATGAGGATACTCACAGATATGGTAGCAGTCTCTGAAAACGAGGGGGACTCCCCAGGAATGCAGAAAAACCTGATGATGTCAATTAATCAAAAGAGAAAGTCAAACATCTCCAGGAGCACATGGAATGTTGGGGGCAGCAGAGGACTAGGAGACGTGCTGGAGGTCAGTGGTCTTGGTAGAAGTGAAATAGGGTGTGCTTCTGGGAATAAGATCAGGATCACCTGTTAGGGAAAGAGGGGATCTGGTGGCAGTGCCTGGGGAAGGGAGGGAGTTCAGCAGTGGCTAGAGTGGGAGACTAGGATCTGGGTGTTGTGGAAATTGTCGCTCTGCAACCAGGGATCAGTCCCCTAGTTGCTGTTGGTTCGCTGCTTGGGTTTGCCTCTTACCATAGGCATGTAAAGAGTGCAACCTCACTTGATCTTTCCCTAGTACTAAACTGATGTCTCTGCTGAGAATAATGTGTCAGCAGACTGGAAGTTCTTTATTTGTAAAGACATAATAATAATTAAAGAAAACAGTTGGGCAAGGCACCAGACTTGGGCCCAGCCTACTGACTACTAAAGCACTATAAAGATAGATACAGAATACAAGTTAGCATGCACAATACAACAACATTATAAGATTACAGAAAAGAAAACTTCCCTCCCCCCCATTCCAGAGATCTGGGACCACTCCATTGCACAACCACAAGCTCAAGCTGGCCTTTGCGTGTTGGCAATTGAGGGGTTCCGAGTTCTTGTTTCGTCCCTCTTTTATAGGGAAATATCAAAGACTTGCTTCATTAACGTCTTAATCACATTGTCTTTGTTCTTGAAAGACAGTTCCGTTGAGAGTCTTTCATGTAAACACAAGTCTACACATCTTTTACCTCTGTGATAGACTGCATCTTTGATATGTATTTGACTACATTGTAAATTTCACAGGAATGTTCACGCTTCACTGGCTGAGGATTTTAGATACCTTGTTTTCCCAAAGATAAGCTGTTTGTTGTTTACTCTTTTGGTGATTTATATGTAGAAGGCCAGAGGACCCTTAAAGAGGTCTCAAACAACTAACTTTTATGGCCTTATCTGTTTCCTGTGCAGAGGGTGAGACCTTCCCAGGAAATGCAACTTTATTCTGCAGCGAGGGAGGGAGAGTCTTTGGAAGATTTCTTTTTCCCAAACTATAGCTGGTTCCCTATTTCTAACATGAGCCAAAAAGGCCTGGTTCCGACCCACTAACAAATTCTGACAACACTGGGCAACACAGGTTTGATGCCCTGCTTTGCCACAGAAGCTTGCTGAGTGACCTTAGGTTGCGCGTGTGTCTCAGCCCCAGTGCACCTCACAGGGTTGTTGTGAGGGGGGAAATGAAGGAGAAGAGAACATAAGAACATAAGAGAAGCCATGCTGGATCAGGCCAATGGCCCATTCAGTCCAACACTCTATGTCACACAGTGGCCAAAAAACTAGGTGTCATCAGGAGGTCTGCCAGTGGGGAAGGGGACACTAGAAGCCCTCCCACTGATTGCCCCCCAAACACCAAGAATACAGAGCATCGCTGCCCTAGACAGAGTTCCATTTATACCTTGTGGCTAATAGCCACTGATGGACCTCTCCTCTATATGTTTATCCAATCCTCTCTTGAAGCTGCCACCACCTCTTGTGGCAGTGAATTCCATGTGCTAATCACTCTTTAGGTGAAGAAGGACTTCCTTTTATCCATTCTAACCCAACTGCTCAGCAATTTCATTGAGTGCCCACGAGTTCTTGTATTGTGAGAAAGGGAGAAAAATACTTCTTTCTCTACTTTCTCTATCCCATGCATAATCTTGTAAACCTTTCTCAAAAGCTTTCTGGAAGTCCAGGTAGACAACATCTATTGGTTCCCCCTTGTCCACATGTTTGTTCACTCCCTCAAAGAATTCTAATAGGTTCGTGAGACAAGATCTTCCCTTACAGAACCCATGCTGAGTCCTCCGCAATAGCTTTTGTTCATCAATGCGCCTACTAATTCTTTCTTTAATAACGGTTTCCACCAGCTTACCCAGTATTGACATTAGACTGACTGGTCTGTAATTTCCCGGAACTTCTCTGGAACTCTTTTAAAGATAGGGGTGATATTAGCTACCTTCCAGTCCTCAGGAATGGAGGCAGACGGGTCATTTTGTAGAAAAAGAGCTGGAGGAACTTATTAGCATAATCATCAGCATAACTCATTAGCATATGCCACACTCCTTGACATCACCGGCAATGTGTCATTAGCATAACTGATTTGCATATGCCACACCCCCTTATGTTGGAAATATTGAGTCAGAAGAAAGCTGGCAAGCTGTGTGCAGCCTGAGTAACTTTAAGCACGTCTGAGAGAAATATTGAGTCAGAGAAAGAGGCTAACTGTATGTAAAGCCTTAGAAGAGATCTGTTTGAGTTTAAAGAACCGCGAACTACTTTTATGAAACCGATACACATCTTGAAAAAATAAAAGTTTATTTTGTTTTTGTTATATCCCAGAGTAGCTGTCATTGCTATATCCCATTCCTATCCTCAGGGCCACATAGAACCACGAAGGAGCCTGACACTTAGGCACGTTACTAAAGCGAAAACTTAAATAAAATATCTTGGAATATAATATTCCTGGTGGCAGCAATCTACCCAGAGGGTGTAAGGGAAAGATTAAAGGCAAAATCTACCCTAGAGAAAGTAAGGGTCGTAACAGACGTGGACCTTAATGCCATACAGCCCACCCTCCAAAGCAGCCATTTTTTCCAGGGGAACTGCTCTTTCTGGTCTGGAGGTCAATTGTAATTCTGGGAAATCTCTCGACTCACTTGGAGATTGGCAAACTTGGCAAGAACCATTCTTCTAGACAGCTTCATTTCATCGCCTACCCCATGAAAAAGGACAACAAACAGAACAAACCCAGAATTTAAATTTTTTATTTCGCCTTTAAAAAAACTAGTCAACCTCTCAGCCCACCACCCTACACAAAACAACAAACTCCCTTGTCCCCATGTATTCAATAGTTAATAGTATACAATGTGACCACCTTAAACTACAAAGCATAGTAGATAGAAAGGTCTTGTCTCTCATAAAACAAATTATTATCTATAAAAATTGCATTTTTCTTTAAAGGTTCTGGTGATTTTTCAGCAAAATGTCATTAAAAGATGGGTTCCATCGAGCTGGCAGTAAGCAATTCAGCAACCAAAAGAGCACTTGGTGAATAACATTCTGAGTTCCCTTCTCAACACTGGCCCCATATTAACAGTGAAATCCTAAGCAAAGATACTCCAGTTTCAGCCCATTGAAATCAGTGGGTTTAGACTGGAGTAACTCTGCTTAGGATTTCATTGTAGGTCAATGAAAATGTCATTGAGTAATCTGCCTCTCTTTTTTTTTTGCAAGAGGGCAAAATAAAAGTAATAGGGGACGGGCTTCAAGACGCAGGAATGAACTGAATGAGGTGCATGGTGGTAGAAATCACTCTTTCTGTCTCTTTTTGTCATGGTTTTTCATGTGCTCTCTGAGGTTACCCTTCCAATAAAAGCTTTGTCCACATTCCAAGCATTTGAACGGTGCCTCTCCTGTATGCACAACACTGTGGGCTACAAGCTGGCTGTTCCAGAGGAAGCTTTCGCCACATTCCAAACAACGGTGGGGTTTCTCTCCCGTATGTATATTTTGATGTAGAAGAAGATTCGTTCTTGAAACGAAATGCTTCCCACACTCCAAACATTCATGAGGTTTTTCTCCAGTGTGGACTCTCTCATGAACAACAAGGTTTGCTTGCAGAGAAAAGCTTTTCCCACACTCTAAACATGGATAGGGTTTCTCTCCTGTATGGGATTTTTCATGTCTGATAAGATAGGATTTATATTGAAAGCTTTTCCCACATTCTAAGCATATGTTTGTTTCCTTTTTGCTCTTGGGGGGCTGACTCCTTGGAAGATCAGCTCTTTGCCTGAAGTCTTCCTCACATTCAGTGCCCTCCATTTCTCTCCCCCAAAAGGCTGCTTCTGTTAAAGCTTGGTTGTCCAAGAGAGAAACGCTTCTCATCGGATCCAACTGTGGCCAACTTTCTAGTCTCTGCAAGCTTTCACAGATTTCTTGTATCTCCTGATCCCGGAAAGACATCACTTCTTCACCTCCTGATGCCCCAGTAAGATGGCTTAGCTCAGGTTTCCCAGGCTGCAGAGCTCCAACTTTGCGCATGACTCCAACACCTGTCAGAATAAAGACAGAACTATAATCTGATCCGAGCACATTTTTAATGCCAATCTTCCTTCAAGGAGCAGCCTCCCCCCTTTTATCCTCTCAACAACCCTGTGAGGTAGGCTGGGTCAAGAGAGAAAAGGGTAACTGATCTAAGGTCACCCAGTACACTTCAGGATGGGGCAGGTCTCTTTACTGCACTGTCTGTCCATACAGAGAGGAGCAGGCACTTAAAAAAAATTATCATGCTTATCATTATAGGTATATCATTTTAACTGTTCATAATTGTTCTACTTTGACAGAAGTGCCGGATCAAGTGTGAGATCTGGTTTCCCTTTTGTGACTGTGGCCAACTGGCTTCTGGGAAGCCAATCAGGAGCAAAAGAGCCCCTTGAAGAGGTTTGTCCCAGCCTCTAGTATTCAGAGAGAGATTGATTCTGAACATGTAGGCTTCATTTTATTCTTTTTGCTAGTACTTATTGACTGACCAAAGCACCTTGAATAGCCCTGACTAGCCAAATCTCATCAGAGCTTGCAAGCTAAACAGGGTCAGCTCCCATTAGTACTTGTATGGGAGACCACCAAGCAAGTCCAGGGGAAGGCAATAGCACACCACCAAGCAAGTCCAGAGGAAGGCAATAGCACACCACCTCTGCCCATCTCTTGCCTTGAAAGCCCTGGGGTCACCATGTGTTGGCTGCAACTTGACAGGACTCAATATTGACATACCTGCCTTCCACAAATTTGTCTACTCCTTTTGAAAAACCATCTGAGAGAGTGCCATGCCCTTTAGCTTCAGGCAGCAAATTTCACAAATCTGTGTTTGCGCTGAGAAAGATGAAGCTGCACTATGGATTTAGACCAGGGCCGTTTCCACACTACTCACCTTCATCCGGAATGCTGCGGAATGTCGCGAAAAAAAGCAGAAGATAGCGTTTTCTTGTGCGAGTTTTGCGCAATGTTGCACAAAAGTCACGCGAGAAGACGCTATCTTCTGTGGGTTTTTTGCGACATTCTGCAGTGTTCTGGATGAAGGCAAGTAGTGTGGAAATGGCCCAGGCCTTCCCAAAGTGTGAACCATCCCATATACCAGGAGTCCCTAGTCTTTCTGAGCTTGTGGGCACCTTTGGACATCTGACACAGCATGGTGGATGCAGCCACAAAATGGCTGCTGCAGGAGGTGAAGCCAACCCAACCACACAATAGGTGCTGCAGCTTACCTTCAGTCTCACAGTGAAGATCCTTGTATTGTGGTGGCAGCTTCTGCTAGGGTTGCCAGATTCCCTTACCCTCTCAATGGGAAGAGGGGAGGACGTGGCACTTATCTTTTTGATGTGTTTGTGCATGAGCAAGGTGCATGTGTGCCCCTGGTTTGGCGCAATGACATCACTTCCAGGAGTGATGTCATTGCTCAGGCCCCGGAAGTTCTCCTAGGCTTCATGCTGGGTTGATTTGGGCCACCAAACGGGCCAAAAGTTAAAATGTTTATAATACCCCAGATATTATATTTATTTCAGGTACTTCCAGAAGAGATATCAGGGAAGCAATTAATTATGTGGGACCAAACAATTAAAAAGTGGGTATTTGGTTGTAAGGAAGCTAAACTATCAAGAAAAGCAATTTACTCACCAAAGGAAAATCTAGGGTGGGGCATTCCACAATTGGAAAGATATTATGAAGCTTTCCAATTAAGGATGATATTGGAAATTGATGGTAAAGGTTTGGATCAATGGGTGAGATGGGAAGATAATGTAAAGAAAGGAGTACGTAAGTTTGGAATATTTACAACAAAGGTGAAAAAAGAAATAGAGAATTCATTAGGCCCCCGACAGACAGCATTAAAAATTTGGAATAAGAAAAAAGCTACCTGGTTGCCAGCACCTTCAAAATGGAATCCTATCGAATCCTTAAATGAAGCATTTAAAAATTTTGGAACGGATTTTTGGGCGGAATTAAAGCAGAAGGATTTATACAGAATGAAAGATTTTTATGATTCACAAGGGAATTTGATTCCAATGCAAGAAGTATTGGAGAGAGTGGGAAACCAAACTTGGTTAAAAATTATGGGTCTATATAATTTTATGAAACACAGGAGATATAGCGAAATAGTAAATATGGAGGACAACCCATTTGAAAAATTATATAGTATGAAGGATGTCAATAAGAAGGGTATAGCAAGGAAATTATATAATTTAATGAATAAGGATAGAGAATATATGACCAGGTTGATAAAATCTAAATGGGAGAAAGCTAAAATTAACAGGTCAGAAGATAGATAAATTAATGAAAGTTATAAGGGTAATAAACATGGAAAAATTTAAAGAACTGGAGATGAAAGTAATATTGAAATGGTATAGGACTCCCTCCCAATTATCCTATTTGATCAAGGGAATGAAATCGGATTGTTGGCATTGTAATAGAATAAAAGGCTACTATGCCCACTTATGGTGGGAATACTCTAAAGTAACAGTCTTCTGGCAAATGATATTGGGAAAGGTGAAGGAGCTTTGCGATGTTGAGATAAATTTAAATGGGGAGATGGATCCTATTTATGGGCATCTGGGAGAATAATAAAGTACAGGAAGATAGACAGCGCTTGTTAAAAGCCATGATTATAGCTGCCCATGCTGTAATAGCATAGGGATGGAAAGATGCCGATAAATGGACTTTGGAAAGATGGAATTGGTATTTATATGAATGGATCCAATCAGACATTCTATTGTTACTGAAACAGGATAAGACATGGGAAAATAAGACGTTAACGATAAGGAAGACATGGTCTAGATACATAAGGTAGGTAAGAGGAGGAGAGACCAACCAAATTATATTAACGAAACTCCAAAGAGTGTGCTGATGGTTAAAGATATAAAGTAGATGATTCTTATGGTCGTTCCTCTTGGGGGGGGGAGAAAAGGGGGGAACAAGTCTGTATCGGATGTATGGATAGTTAAATTTATTCTATACATATAGGTACATGAAGTATAGATTGTATGTGGAGGTAACATAACGCATACATCAGTACAATAAAAAAGTGGGGAAAAAACCTCAAATGGGCCAAACCAACCAGCACAAAGCTCCTGGAAGTGACGTCGTCATGCTTTGCTGGGAACGTGCCCCAAGAGATCCATTCCTGTGCCTTTCCCCCTGCTGGCCAGGTGATCAGTGGCAGGAGGAGGAGAAGGCTCCACTCCCACTGTGGAAACGGCAACCTTATCTTCTGCCAATCAAATTTTCAATGACCAATCAGAAACTTTGCTGGGCAAAAGCTCACCTGACCCTGCCCGCTTTCTAAAAACATTTGGGCACCACGGGCACCACGCTGGGGACCCTTGTTGTATACTTTCCCAGCAAGAAGTGGGGCTTGTCAGTCATCTGGTAAATTGCAAATGGCTTCCCTCATGACTGCATGTGTCATGACAAGGGGGTCATCAGGTGTGAGGCCTGGATGCATATAGCAAAGGTCTGGTACTTTTTATTCTAAACCCCTTTCCTAAAGATTCTCAACATGGATGGTGTCTTGTTTTCTGTTCACCAATGTCTTGAATGCACAGCAAGCCAGCCTCTCTACCATCCCTTTGTGTGGCCCCTACCCCAAGGAATCTGGGAGATTCAGGGCTAGTATGAGGAATCCACCAGTACCAGATCCAACATTTCTGGCCCCTGAAAAAAGTGTTCACATATTGAGTCACATCACTGTGCAGGACTAGATAAACAATTTATATTAGACAGTTCTACACAGTCCCACAGCCTAATTCCAGAACAGCCACAAAGGCAAGAAATGCACTTCCTGGTTAATAACGTGGTTGGCACCAACGACCTCCATGAAGGAGAACAGAAGAGCTTCTGCAGCACCCCACAATGACGGTTCCCTCAGCTGAGACTTCATAGTGTATGAATAGATCTGCTATGGGATTTCCTAAGGCAGTTGCAGGTCCTCATCACCCATTTCCCCCAAACAGTTGTGGAGTTGGCCCCACCTGGACATCCCCAGTTGCTCCAACCAGGATAGAAGGAGGCCTCCCCTACCTTCCTCCAGTATGTCCCCTAGCTCAGCTTCTGAGATGGAGCTTCTCTGGGGTCCAGAAGCTTCCCCGCTGAAGTCTGGTATGCTTTTGGTTGTATCCTGTGCGTCAGACCACCAGTTGGCCTCAACAGTCCCCATGGTCTGAAGGGCTTCCGTGCCATCCCATAATAAGGGTGCTGTTAATGGTGGGCTTCTCTGTGGCCAGTGAGGAGACTGCATGGTGTTCAGGTAGTCTTGCCATTGTAATGCCGGGTGCTGTTCTGGTGGCTCGTTTGGTGCCCGTGCCATCTCTGGATTTGGCCCCATCTGCAGGCCCCCGATGGCTCCATCGTGGGAAGGGTGAGGCTCTCTCCCGCCTTCCTCCAATTTCTCCCCTTGTTCAAGCTCTGCCCAGTAGTACATCTCATTTTCAGTTCCTTGGGATGAAAACAAAAATCACAATGCAAACTGGACTACAGTCACCCACAACAATTGTAGACTTATTTCTATCCCTTCTGTAATGCTAGAAAAGTAGCTGCTGCTCTCTTAAATGTAGTTTATGTGGCAGAGTGAATGTTGAACAATGGCTCTCAAGGCTGCTTTATGCAAAATTAGGATATCGTGCAATTGCTACACTATACTTTATAGCAAGACTTGTTCTCATACATGGTTGTTGTGGATTTTCCGGGCTGTATTGCCGTGGTCTTGGCATTGTAGTTCCTGACGTTTCGCTAGCAGCTGTGATTGGCATCTTCAGAGGTGTAGCACCAAAAGGCAGAGATCTCTCAGTGTCTCAGTGCCAAGATCACGGCTATACAGCCCGGAAAATCCACAACAACCATTGTTCTCCGGCCGTGAAAGCCTTCGACAATGTTCTCATATACTTTGATATTTGGCAATGCAGGATTAAATGCAGTTTACTGGGACAAAAAAATTGAAAGTTTTGCCTCATCCTGCAGCAGCTAGTTCCAAATTGCTTGTTATTTTCAGTGCACTCCTAAGCAGAATTACTCCAGTCTAAGGCCATTGATTTCAATGGGCTTAGACTGGAGTAATTCCACTTAGGATTGCAGTATTAGTTTATGTCATCACCCCACTTTTGTCCTCAGTGGGAAACTCCAAGTGGCTTACTACACCCTCCCCTCCTTGATTTTATCCTCACAACAACCACCCTGTGAGGTAGATTAAGCTGAGAGGATGTGACTGATACAAGGTCAGCAAGCTTCCATGGCAGAGCAGGAATTCGAACCCAGGACTCCCAGATCCTAATCTGACACTCAAGTTCTCACTTTTACATTCGCTTTTAAAAATTAAACCAAGAC
The DNA here is from genome assembly GCF_028583425.1 of Eublepharis macularius. Lineage (NCBI taxonomy): Eukaryota > Metazoa > Chordata > Lepidosauria > Squamata > Eublepharidae > Eublepharis > Eublepharis macularius. Next base: position 166,895,935 of record NC_072793.1, on the reverse strand, counting down.
ATTTGTTTCTGCATTATAACTTGAGATACAGTTTAATTTTATACTGAAGATATGAACATGTAAAACTGGGCCAAAGAGCCAGTCTGGTGTAGTGTTTAATCAGATTAACCACAAAGACTCCATGTACAGAGGCAGTATACCTCCCATAGGTTGTGGACAAGCAAACAGTGGAGGGAGCTATCGATACTTGACTCTGTGTGTGTGTGTGTGTGTTATGTGGCATCAGGTCACCTCCGACCTATGGCTACCCTTTGAATGAATGAAAGCCCTCCAATACTTGACTAGAGAGATCCTTTCTCTGAGTGAGCAGGATTCTTTCTCAGAGAGATTTCATCTAGTATTTCTCTCAATGAATACTGGAATGGGAAAAGATCTGACCTTGTCTGAAACGTTTCCAAGGAGATGAATGAATTTGCCTGTTTAATCTGTCACAAATGGGAGTTTGGGGTCACTTTAAGGACTTTGCGGTATTTTATTCTAGCCTAATTAGAGCTCACTTCTTCAGCTGCAGTGAGCAAATCCTCACTATATGGAATTTTAGAGATATTATGAGGGGAAATAAAACAGCTGTGATAAGGAACCATGAATTGCTGAAAATATAAGATAAGATGTTGTTTTGTAAAATTCAAGTGTAACTGAGAAAAGTGCAAAAAACCATTCACATGAGCAGAAATAGGCAATTTCTCTAGCTTTGCTAGCTGCTAAACACCTGTAATGGCTGAGGACACCTGAGTTTTATTAGAAGAGTTAATAGAGACCCATAATAAAGAACTCTTCAGCTCTGGGGAGATTGAGTGATTCTAATTCAACAGTTTCATGCTAGAGCCTTTCTCTGAATTTTTTTTTAGTGGCTCAGAGATTTTCTAAATGTATCTGGCAAAGGGAGCCTCGACTCTCAAAAATTTATACCCTTGAAATCCTGTTGGTCTTTAAGGTGCTATTGGACTTGAATGTTGCCCAAAGATTTCAGCATTTCTTTCTGGAGCTCTCTCTCCTTCCTGCACCCCCACCCTAGCATAGAGATTAGCCCCTGTACCTATTGCTTCACCCGTTCCCTTTATCCACTCTCTCAGAAATTAAGTATGTCTGCTGGGGGACTCCTTGCTTCCACTCACCTGTTCCTGGGAAATTTTGCATTGCCTTTCTCTTAGGAATAAGAGCAGTCTGAAAACTGGTAACAGAAAATTTAATGAGCAAAAAAAAAAAAAAAGGAGCGGGGAGAACAGGAGGGCTGAGAAATCAACTAGGAGGGTTAGAAGGTGTTAAATGCTCTCTGCATTTAACACCTTCTAGCCCCTCCCAAGGAAAGAACAATGACTGTAGGTCTGAGCAGGAGAGGTTGGTTGTCAACTCTTTGGGCAGGCAAGAAGTTCACATTTTCCCTTCAGTATTTCTCTATGGCAGGGAAACCTGTACTGCTTGAACTTCTGCCTCCCATAATGGAAACCAGAGACCCAGCAGAATATCTCTTTGGTACATGTTTATCCCACCCTTTCTGAAAGGTGCCTGAGGTAGCTTGCAAGATCCAACTCTGTGAGGTAAATTAAGCAGAGTGATTATGACTGAACTGAAATCACCCAGTTTATTGCAGGCCAGCATAGGGGTTTGAACCTGGGTGGGTCACTCTATTCACAGCGCTCTGACCACACTGACTAGAGTTCACCATCTATTCAGTAGAGTTTTGGTGGGGGGAAAAAGATACTCAGTCCTGCACAGGAGCTGTACTTATGATTTAAGAGTTTGATTACTGAATGTCCCAGGCGCAAAGGATGTCAGGCAGCAGGCAGTGTGATAACAGGTACATGCTCAGAGGAATTCTTTTCCTGATTGTTCCACAACTTCAGGGGAAATCCCTAGCCATATTCAGCAGCATCCGCTTCAGAAATTAAAGATTGCTACTGGGGGGGGGTTGTGGCCTGATGCCCACCCAGTCTACTTCTGACAGGCAGAAATTCAGCTGGCGCAGCTTTCTCTACCATGCAGGGAAGCAAAGACCTGCTTATACTGTGTCCCTGCCCTGCCACAGAAGAAGGCACATAGCCTCCTAAATTAGCTGAAGATGGCATCTTTTTGCTTTTGTTCAGATGTGGGCATTTTTCCCTTTTCTGCTATTTTCCCTGGAGAGGCTGGGAAGAATTAAACACACAGAACCTTAATTTCTAGAAGCTCATAAATGGGAATTCCCCTCTCATTAAGGTTGCCAGCTCTGGATAGTTAAATTCTTGGCAATTTGGGGGGATGGAGCCTGTGGAGGGCAGAGTTTGGAAAGGTGGTGGTGGGGAAACTTAGCAGGGCGTAATAGCATCTTGAGACCATGCTGCAAAGGACCCATTTTTCTCCAGGGGAATTGATCATTGTCCTTTGGAGATCAGTTGTAATTCCAGGAGATCTCCAAGTCCCTTCCTCTCACTCCAACTTTTCAGGGTCAGAGATCCAGAGGAGTTAGCCATATTCGTCTGTAGTTGCAAAACAGTCGAGTCCAGTAGCACCTTTAAGACTAACCCACTTTATTGCAGCATAAGCTTTCATGAATTACAGCAAAGAGAGCTGTGGTTCTTGAAAGCTTATACTACAATAAAGTGGGTCAGTCTTAAAGGTGCTACTGGACTCTCCTTTTCAGGAAGGTTGTCTTCGCCATCATTTTAGTGGCTGCTCTTTATTTCCAAGAGAAACATAATGCAACAGTTTCTAGAGGCAGAATTCAAGCAACGGGGGAGTGATTCCTGGGTAGGGGTGGGGGTGGTGAAAATTAGGTTCTGGCACCCCCAAGACCTCTTCAGTGCTAGAAGCCAGAACATTTCCTAGAATTCCCCTGTATCCCAAGGCCTTATGCATCCATGTTGTTTTGTAGCAGAAATTTCCCCTCATGGCTACATGTAGTTCAAAGCCTCTCCTGATAACACAGCCTGATTCCTGAGGGAAGGCTGTGACACGCCCTAATCAAGGCTCTTGTCCATGGCTCCATGAGGCCGTCCACACCCAGTCCTGGTTTTGCAGGACAATTGCTTGGCATTCCTCTCCACTCAGGCCTGTCTCTCTGACAAGGCCAGCCTATCCAGAAACCCAATCAAAATGGTTAGTCATGCACTATAACCTCATCACCCCTTGCCTGATAAGCAAGTGTCCCCAGAGTAACTCAAGGTTTCAGGTTTTGTGGCAGTGTCCTGGTGCTGGTAGGAAGAAGGCATGAAAGGGGCTTCCTTAGCCAGGCACCCTGTTGATTTCTTTCCCTGGACCATGGAGATGATGCAGGGCAGGCAAAGTATGATCTAACCCCCTCTTTTCCTTATTCTCCCCTCTCTTGCTGCAGCTCTTTCCCCCCTTGTTTTGCTCTGTGAAACCCGCTCCTGGGTCTGAATTGGAGCTTCCCTCGGTCTCTCCTGGAACCTCTCTCCAGTTCTCCTGCTTTTCCCCCCAGAATGTCCTCCTTGCCTTTTTTAGGGTTGTTAACTCCAGGTTAAGAATTTCCTGGAGATTTAGGTACAGCTCCTGGGCACCGTGGAGTTTGGGAAGGAGGGGACAGCAGGTTGTTAATGCCATAGAATTCACCCTCCATAGTAGTCCTTTTCTCCAGGGGAACTGATCTCTGTAGTTTAGAAATCAGTTGTAATTCCAGGAGATCTCCAACTCCCAGCTGGAAGTTGGCAGCCCTAATCCCCATATAACTTGGCTTGTAATTTCTACTTGCTGGCACATCCTACCAGCCAAAAGCCTTTCATTTCCCTCCCATCCAATCCCCTCTCCTGTCTGTGTTGGAGGTCTGTGCCTGCATATACTCTTCCTCTTTGGGACTGGTTTCTGTTTGGGTGTAGGTGAGACATATCAGGGTATCAGGAGCCTCTCTGCCTGGTGTGTGTCCACATGTGTTACTGTTTGTGTGTATGGAGTCTTCATAAATTTATCTAATCTCTTGTAAAAGCTCCTTTGCTGGTTTAGACTCCATCTATGCCAGCATTTGGTTTTCAAGAGAAGCTAGCAAGATGTTTCTAGGAAGGAGGCTCATGGGCAGTAGATTCAGGAAAGACAAAAGGAACAAGTGATTAAGATGTGGAAGTTGAAGCAATCTCCACTACTACTAATTGCATGGTATCTTGGTGGTGGAGAGTACAGTAAAGTCATAGCTGACTTATGGTGACTGCTAGTAGGATTTTAAGGCAAGAGACTATCAGAGGTGGTTTGCCATTGCCAGCCTCTGCAACCCTGGTCTTTCACTGGAGGTCTCCCATCCAATTGCTAACCATGCTGATCCTGCTTAGCTTCTGAGATCTGACAAGATCAGGCTTGCCTGGGCTATCCAGGTCAGGGTGCATAATATCTTAGTTCTTGCGTAAAGTAGACTACAGAGCCTGTGTTCAGTATCTGTGGCAGCTGCTGTGCTTAAGGAGTAGCCAAAGTCTACCAAATGCTTTTTTTAGGTCAATGCTGTCCAGTGAGCATGATTTTGTGCTGATAGTTGTTTAAAAAAAATTCCATCCCTCTAGCAAATGAGGTGCATGAATCATCAGGACCTGAGCCTAGAGAGAAAAGGGAGGAAGATGGGAGAGCCCCTCACCCAACCCATGTTAGAGCCATCAAGGATCTGTGGACAAGACCACCTGCCCTAATGACAAAGGCTCCAAAGGGGCACCTGCAACAACACTGGGAAGTCCCACTGCAAGCGTATATGAGCACCACATGCTCCTTCCACTGGGGAATGAAGAATCCACAGCTGACAAGGCCTTTGTTATGGGATGATTGTGGAGCTTTTCAGTCCATGGCAGTAGCTAATGACAACCAATGGCCTGGAGGAAAATGGGTGGCCCAAACCATGCCAGGCCTCTGTGAAGACGTGCCTGCGCTCCAGAGATCAGCTGCCTCTGGAAAAGGGAAGGAAGAGATTCCACAAGATTTTCCAATGCTTGAGAAATGGGAGCAGAGGGTAAGGGATTTTTCATCTTCATAATTTCTAGGGCAGCTTCTCATATCTGGGGGATGAATTTGATAGACATGTCACCTTATTAATCTCTTAAGGGACTGATCTTCTAAAATTGTGTGATTGCCTCTTTGCTAGCTTGAGAACTGCTTCATATGGCTCATATTAAGCTAGGAAGTGTTTTATGTTTTTAATGCTGAATGTTTTGAGCTGTTTTTGTTAACGTCAAGATTGTTTTACATTTTTCATAATGGCTTACTCTGCAAGTTGACTCGAGCAGGTTCTCTGGAGAGGTGTCATATAAGTTTTGTTGATAAATAAACATATTGTCCTGTCCGACCCAATATTCTGACTTATCCTTCCAGGTACTAGGGCTGTTGGGGGAGATATCTGTTGAGCCCCTCATACCAGCACTGGACCTGTCAGATTTCCTGAAGATGGAGTCCAAGCAAGGTGCTGGTTTGCTGGGTAAGAATCCCTTTTGCTGAATTACTAGACAGGAGATCATTCTTAGGCTGTCTGGTCTTTGTTATCCTGGGTAGTATAAAAAAACCCTCTTTGTTTAGAATGAATTGACATAAAAGTAATCAAGGATGCGCATCTGATGGCCCTCTAACAAGACCCATGCAGTCATATTTATTTATTCAGGTATTTTTACCCAGCTTTTCTCTCTAATGTGTAACCAAAGTGGCTTAGAGCATTGTTCTACTCTCCTCCATTTTGTCTTCTTAACGACCCCGTGAGGTAAGTTAGGCTGGGAGAGTGTGACTGGGCCAAGGTGTCACAGACAACTCTCACGCCAGTCTGAGGGTGAGAAATGTGGCCAAGGGCAGATTGGGAATAAAGAACTGCTCTGGCAAAGCAGTTTCCAGTGGCCTCAGGTCAAAGGCAGAGCTTAGCAGGCCGCAGGGTATCTAGCCCAGCAGCACAACGGGCACAGAACTGTAGGATGTCCAGTGACAGCAGGAATTGGAGGGAGTTGCCAGCGTGGTGTATTGGTTAGACTGTTGGACTAGGAATTGGGAGACTTAGGTCTGAATCCTCGTCATGGATGCTTCTGGCTGATCTTGGGAAAGCCGCCCAGTCTCCTAACCTACCTCATAGGGTTGTTGTGAGGATAAAATGGAGGAGAATAATGTAAGCCACTTTTGAGTCCCTGTTGTGGGGAGAAAACAGGCTTATAAATGAAGCAAATAAATACATAGAAATAATTTTAATCCCCGCTGAAGATGCATTCCCCTCCTAGCAGTCCTTTCTGACACTGGGAAAGTTCACTCCTGGGGTTGTGGGACCTGTGTGGTCTAACAGCCACATAGATTGGGAGGATGTAGTGGGAAGAGAATGAAATCACACTTCCTGCCTCTTCCATCAGTGCACTCTCTTCCAAAGAGGAGAGGGTGATTTTGCCCCTTTCCCCCTCTCCAGTGCAGCATCTTGACCTCCCTTCGATCATGAGGTCCTACAACTCCGGGAACAAACTTTCCTGGGGTTGGAAAGGACTGTTGTGGGAAAGGGAACGTAAGAAAGATTTGCAGTCCTTCCATCCGCAGATCGTAGGAACCAACCCGATCTCTGGTGTGCTTAACTAAGCGTGTGCAGCTGCTTTGCCTGGAGAGCAGCTAAGTTAAAACATGATGCAGTATGAGTGATGTGCTCCATGGGGGAGTGTTTTTGCCTTGATGGAATCACAGTTAATCTGTTCCCAGATTCCTGAAGATGGGTTTCTTATTCAGGAAATTATCTGTAAGACTGGGAAACAGAGAAGGGGACCTAAGAAATGATTGGGCTGAATTGCTGCTGTAGGTCTGAACATTAACTCGACGAAGTACTGAGAGTACTGTCTTGCTCTAGTCCTCTGTGCCAGAGTGGTTGTTCTGAATTTAACTAGGTATTTTACCTCTCCCCAGAGCTTAGGGCTGGGCAGGACTAACTCCAAAGGGGGTAGCTATGTTAGTCTATTGTATATAACAAAAGAGAAGTCCAATGGCCCCTTAAAACCTAACATCACTTATTTCAGCACTAGAAACAAAGCCCGTTGTGGGGAAAAATACAACGGGCTCTAGAAAGGGGAGAATGGGCAGGCATGAATTCCCTCCTCCTCTGTCACTGATCTTGGCCAGTGAAGGAGGGAGGTTGGCATTGCCACCTGCTCTACACCTGATCTCAGCAACATGAAGGGGTGGTGGTTTTCCTATCTGCTGCACGTCTGATACAGGCCAGGTAAAGGGGGGCAGGCATTGCCACCTGCTCTGCTCCTGATCCCAGCCACGTGAAGGGAAAACAGGCATTGCCTTCTGCTCTGTGCCTGATTATGGCTGGGTGAAGGGGGGCAGGCATTGCTGCCTGCTCCAAGCCTGATACTAGCTGGATGAAGGGGAGTGGGCATTGCCACCTGTTCCCTGCTGCAGGGGCGTAGACTTTCCAATTTCCCGGGGGGGGGGGGGCTGGGGCCGGGCCAGAGGTATTGCTATGCTAGTGACATCATAGGGAGAAGCCAATGACATCACAGGGAGGGGCTTCCATTGCCACCATCTATGGAGGCGGGGCCATGGGAGATTTAGGGAGGGGCTCCGCACAAATTTAGGGGGACCCAGGCACCCGTGGGGACCCCCCTAACAATGCCCCTGAGCTGGGCCAAACCTAGGAAAATGTGGGAGTTGGTCAGTGGTTATAGTGCTATCTCAGCAATCTCTTGCTGTGTCCTGTTTTTGAAATTCACTTTTAGGATAGTCACTTTATGATCTATAATTATACATACCATGTGTATAGGACAAACTAATGGTCACAAATTTGACACTAAGAAAGGCAACACAGAAAAGCCTGTAAGGGAACATTTTTTAAGTTTTCCTGGATGTTCGTTTACAGGAGTCTTGATTCTGCCTTATTCATAAGGGTAGCAACAAAACACAATTTCCCGTGCAATAACAATGTCTCCCTATTTTATTTACATTAGTTGCATAATTTAACAGAAAACTATACCACATGTAACCAGTCCTAGGAAAAATTATTTTACAGGCGTCATATATGCTCCAAGGTCAATACATAAAGTGTCCAGTGCTTCAAGTGCTCTATTAATATTGCAACAGGTATTAAAGTGCAAATGCTTCCTAGCACCATGTACACACTAATTCTTTCATTCAAGCTCAAGCTCGCCTTGTATTCCAACTGGAATTGGGTATAGTCCAAGATTTAGTTCCAATAAACTGTGTAGTTCACAGATTACAAGTAGACCTTTGCGTGTATTCTTTAGGTGTACATTGATAATTCTGTGACATCAGTATTCTATTCTAACGGAAGGTGAAAATTGCAAAACTGATGACTAGTATGGAGTGGTAGCTGCATGAACCTTTGACAACTGTGTTCTTTGAGAAAGAGTTTGGAAACGGATTCAATGGTGATCTGGACCTTCCGTTAGAATAGAATACTGATGTCACAGAATTATCAATGTACACCTAAAGAATACACGCAAAGGTCTACTTGTAATCTGTGAACTACACAGTTTATTGGAACTAAATCTTGGACTATACCCAATTCCAGTTGGAATACAAGGCGAGCTTGAGCTTGAATGAAAGAATTAGTGTGTACATGGTGCTAGGAAGCATTTGCACTTTAATACCTGTTGCAATATTAATAGAGCACTTGAAGCACTGGACACTTTATGTATTGACCTTGGAGCATATATGACGCCTGTAAAATAATTTTTCCTAGGACTGGTTACATGTGGTATAGTTTTCTGTTAAATTATGCAACTAATGTAAATAAAATAGGGAGACATTGTTATTGCACGGGAAATTGTGTTTTGTTGCTGCTATACTTACCGTGTTGCTCTATATTTTGTGCTGACTTATTCATAAGGGTGACTTAGTACTGAAATTTACTAAATTATGGCATTGCAGATGCCTTTGTTTGGTAAATCCATGGTTGAAGTCTGAACCAGGGCAGAATACAAAACCGTTGCCGTGCACTCAATTTCTGAGCAGTGTACAGAGTGCAAAGTAGTAGCAAACTCCCATCTTCTCACTTCAAACTCATATCCTATAAGTGAGTACAAGCACATTTTGAGGCAATTCAGAACAGTGCTAGTCATGACCCCAAAGAAAACTCAGTTATACTTCCTAGGATTTTATAGACCTTGTTTTCTTAGCACACTGCTTAAACTCCACCTTAAAAGACATCATTCACTAAATCACAGCCTGGACACAGGGCAAAAGGAAATTTTTAAAAGGCCTCTGATCTGCACCCCCCTCTTCCAATCTTGTTCATGCAGATAGGGCTTCTCATTGCTTCAGAGAGACAGCACTCATTTTTAGGAATTATCCTTTTCTGCAATAGATACCACCTCTCCATTTAAACATGGAATGGAAATTGAAATTGCCTGGCAGGGCCCTTTAAACTGCCCAAACCCCAGTCCACAGCTGCGGCAGCCATTTGAAGGGCAGGAAGGCCGTTTTCAGCCATTTGAAGGGCAGGAAGACCGCTGGGGTTTGGGCAGTTTAAAGGGCTCTGCCAGGCAGGTCCCTTTAAACTATCAGCTGGCAGGCGGCGGGGGGGGGGATGACCTGCTGCAGCAGGGCCCTTAAAGGGGCAGTTTAAATGGCCATTTAACTGGGAAAATGGCCATTTAAACTGCCCCTGTAAATATGACCCAACGAACAAGCATACAGTTCGTGGAAGTTCCGTGGAAAGGAACTTCCACGAACCCTGGTTCATGAACCCCGAACCAGCCTGGTTCATGGTTTTTTTTGGGTTGTATTTAGGTTCGTGCCCATCTCTACTCCTGAGTAGTAATCTACACTTCAAAGGGCAGTAAAGGAATAAACAGTAAACAGATGCTCTGACCATTTAACTGGGAAAATGGCCATTTAAACTGCCCCTGTAAATATGACCCAACGAACAAGCATACAGTTCGTGGAAGTTCCGTGGAAAGGAACTTCCACGAACCCTGGTTCATGAACCCCGAACCAGCCTGGTTCATGGGTTTTTTTGGGTTGTATTTAGGTTCGTGCCCATCTCTACTCCTGAGTAGTAATCTACACTTCAAAGGGCAGTAAAGGAATAAACAGTAAACAGATGCTCTGACCAGTCTATCTTTCTAACTCTCTGGTTTCTCTCCCTATGAAACCTGAGGAATGGGACAGCATTAGAAGTGGAATCTTCTAACATTCCCTGAATGTAAATTGTAGCCATGCACTTATATTCAACAGAGGTCTTGCAATCTGACTGCTGCTACATTGAAAATGGGTGGAGCCAGCCAGGGTTAAGGACTAAGCTAATTAGTGTGTCATAGACAAAGGTATTTTCAGGTAGTGTATAAATTATTTTTTATATAAAATTTATTTTTATAAATATAAGCAGAACAGAAAAAAGAAAATAAAAACAATAGCATAATTATAATTATGTCAAAAGAAAAGGAGTAAACATAATATAACAAACAATATAAATAACTCATGTTTTTTATATCCAGCACATATCAATCCTTGAATGTGTTTGATGTCTGTCAGAAAAGAAAGTATAGTCTCCAATATTCAGATTTTTGATCCTACAAGCATCTTCCAATTGTAACATTTCTGTATAATTAAACACATTTTGGAAAAGATGGGGGGAAGTGAAGAGAGGGGAGAGACTTCTGAGGTAAATGCTCTCTGGATTTATGGCTGTCAAAATCTCACATGCTCTCTGGTCCTTTTATTTATGTAAACCTCTTCAGTCGCCCACAATGTAAAAGAGACACAAGCTTGGTTGATAGTTTGTAAGCTTTGTGTTCCCTTCGTAGGATTAAAAATCTTTTAGACATTTAACCCACTGAAGCAATCATATACTATTTAAGATATTACTTCAAAAATAGTTTCTTGATAGGAGGGGAGAGAGCACATTTTGGGGAAGTTTGCCTTCTTTGTTTTTGTTTTTCCCACCTATCTTTTTCTTAGATACATTACCCCATTCATGACTCCAAAGATCATTATCTTCTTGAAAATTGAAACTGGATTGGAAAACATTTTCATAAAAACTTTCTCTTGCATTGTTTGGTGCATATATTGTTGCTAGTGTGTAAATCTTGCCTTCCAGGAGCCTGATTTTCAAAATCAAATATCTTCTATCAGAGTCTCTTAATTATTCTGTAACATTTATTTGTAAATTGTTTATACAAACCACAATACCTTTAAAAATGATAAATTCTTAATGAACACACTAATACATACAAGCAAAAAACAGGAACAAAGCCCCAAAGAATCATAGAAATTATAATATGATATAACAGGAAGGAGGGGACAATCCTGTGCTTCATCAGCTATTGTAACTGAGACCCTCATGTGAGATCTGAGGGGGCTTGAGCCCCTTAGCCCCCATGTAGTTCACTGGCTTCCCGGGGGGGCTCAGCCCCCCCTGGCCAAATCCGGGGGGGCTCGAGCCCCTCAGCCCCCCCCCCCGTAGTTTACACCTATGCCCTGCTGGATAAAGGGAGGAGTGGGCATTACTTCCTGCTCCTTGCCTGATCCTGACAGGTGAAGGCAGGCAGTGGGCTTTGCTACATGCAAGGGGGGGCAAGACTGATCCTAGCTGGGTGAAGGGGGTGTGAGCATTGCCACCTTCTCTGCTCCTGATTCCGGCAGGTTGAATGGGGGCAGAGATTGCTGCCTCCTTGGTGCCTGATTCTGACAGGATGAAGATGGGGTGGGCATTGCCGCCTGTTCAGTGCCTTATTCCAGTAGGCAGAAGGGGGCAGGCATTGCCAGCTGTGGCACTTCTTATCCCGGCTGGGTGAAGGGAAAAATGGAATTGCCTCCTGCTCTGTGCGTGATCTCACACAGGTGAAGGCGCTGGGTGGGAAATGGCACTTGCTCCACTCCTGATCCCACCTGGATGAAGGGAGTTGGGCATAGCCACCTGCTCCGCTCCTGATCCCAGCTGGGTGAAGGGGGGTGGACATTGGCTCCTGCTTCGCTTCTAAAACCACCTGGGTTAAGGTGAGGGCTGGGCATTGTCCAGTGCTCTGCTCCTAATACCATCTGAGTTAAGGCAGGGTCGGGCATTGCCACCTGCTCTGCTCCTGATCCCAGTTGGCTTAAGGGGGCGGACATTACCACCTGCTCCACTCGTAATACCAGCTGGGTTAAGGCGCGGCGGGGGGGGGCATTGCCACCTGCTCTGTTCCTGATCCCAGCTGGGTGAAGGGGAAGAGCATTGCTACCTGCTCCGGTCCTAATATCAGCTGGGTTAAGGCGGGGGGCCACCTTCTCTACTCCTAATAACAGCTAGGTTAAGCCAGAGAGTGGGCATTACCAACTGCTCTGCTCCAGATCACAGCTGGCTGAAGGGGAGTGGGTATTGCCACCTGCTCCTGCTCCTAATATCTGCTGGGTTAATGCATGGGGCAGGCATTGCTCCTGCTCCACTACTAAAACCAGCTGGTTTAAGGTGGGGGGGCGGGCATTGCCACCTTCTCCACTTCTAATTCCAGCCGGGTTAAGGTGGCAGTGGGCATTGCCATGAATTCCACTCCTAATACCAGCTGGCTGAAGGGGGGTAGGCATTGCCACCTTCTCCGCTACTAATATCAGCTGGATTAAAGTGGGGGTGGGCATTGCCACCTGCTCTGCGCCTAATACCAGCCGGGTTAAGTCACAGGGAGGGCATTGCCACCCGCTCTGCTCCTGTTCTCAGCCTGGGCTTCCCACCATAGCAGCAAGGAGAGAGTATCAAGTGGTGTCACAAAGGTATAACAGCAAGCAACCACGTGACGTGTCTGACAAGAATGGAACCAGTGTATTTAATACATAAAACACATTACACAGTAAAACACATAATTCTAAAATAGCAATTCATAAAACAAATACTACACTCCACATATACAATACCATTTTAAAAAGTTGCTGAACTACAGGTACCATAAATTGATAAAGTGCTGGTGCTACAGACTGCTACAAAAATTCATTGCGCATGTATATTGTTAAAGTGCAAGTGCATTGTAACAACTCAGCATATTCTTTTTTCACAGGTCCTTGTATGCAACAGTCCGACAACAAGTGCAGAGTTCCAGTAAAATAAAACCAATCTCTTGTTGTATATTGTTTCTTGTTATTATTTCATATTGGCTGTAAAAAATCCAAAGGTAGCCCTCCGACGGGTTATCCAGATCCTAATGTGCCCCGTTTCCTACAATCTTTGTCAAGGAGTACACAATACTGAAAATTCAAAAATAATTATCAATAAATATAACCATCATTAAAATTCAACATGTGAAATACAAACAAGATATTTTACTCATGTTAAAACTCCATCAGTATCACTCATAGGTAACCATTCGTAAAACCACTTCTTAGTGTTGTGTAATCACTGTCAGTAACAAGCTCAATAGATCCAGCTGCTCCACGCCCATGAGTCTGCTCATTTCTTAAAGGGAACTTTAATAACAGTCAAATACTTCTTACTCTACCATTGTTTAGCCCCAAAAACAAGAATAGTCATTGGCAATGTTTAAGCCCACTGGAGTCAAGCTGTTAAGCTTGAAAATCCAGTATGTTTCTTCTAAGTCCCTTTATTGCATTTTCCAAAGTTCTCTGTTCTACTTTATAAGAAATTATAAATTTTATGTCAATTTCCTTATGTGCAAGATCACTGTAATGTTGTACTAGAGGTGCCTCCATAGCCTTATTTTTCATTCTGGACTGATGTTCATAGAGGCGAACCTTTATTGGGCGAGCTGTGCGGCCCACATACAATAAGCCACATGGGCACTTTAAAAGGGAGTTGCAGCTAGCAAAGACTTGTGGTGCTCTGATGTTCAGCTCCTGCAATTCATTCTCATTCATAATTAATTTGCACTGTTTGCACCTGCCACACTTATGTAAGCCCTTAGGAAGGCATGAACTCGGATTCACATATTTCAACTGTGTATCAGAGTGTATAATTATATCTTTAGTGTTTCTTCTAAAAGCTACAAAAGGAGCTTCTTGGCATCCTGGGATCTCATTAATCAATGGCCAATATTTCAAAATAGCCTGCCGTATCTGATTAGCCTTTGTGCTATAATCCAGAACACAAATGGTACGTTTAGGTTTGGTTCATGCAATGCAGCGCCGGTGCTACGCCAGCTGCATTGGTTGCCAGTGGAGTACCGAATCAGGTTCAAGGTTTTGGTGTTAACCTACAAAGCCCTATGCAGGCTGGGACTGACGTATCTGTGGGACCGTCTCTCACCGTATGAGCCCCAGAGGACTCTTCGATCTGGTGGAAAGCATCTTCTAAGTGTCCCTGGCCCTAGGGAGGCCCGCCTGGCGTCGACCAGGGCCAGGGCCTTTTCGGTCCTGGCCCCGGCCTGGTGGAATGCTCTGTCTTACGAGACTAGGGCCCGGCAAGATTTGCTTGCATTTTGCCGGGCCTGTAAGACGGAGTTATTCCGTCAGGCATATGGCTGATGCCGGGCGGTGCCCCCCCCCGTGGAGGGGGGGGTTAAACTATTGCTCTCATGTGAACGTAGATGCTGCTGCCACGCTTATTACTACTGTATGTATTTGCTCCGGTAGTACCGCTGTGTGATATTCTAAACTTATGCTATGTGCTGCTTTTAATTTTTTAATTATTTATATGCAACAGATGATATCGTAGATGATATGATATTGTGTTTTTAAGTGTTTTAATGATATGTGATATTTGTATTCTGTTATCCGCCCTGTGCCTGCAAAAGTGGGGGGGGGGGGCGGAATATAAATACAATAAATTAAATTAAATTAATTTATTCGTTCCCTCCCTAAAAACAATTCATTCCTATTCTTGGCAATAGCCCGTTGTTTAGCATTCTCTAGTACCTTATCAGGATACCCCCACTTCCTAAACTCATTCATCAGGCGACTGCTCTCTATCTCAAAGTCAACTTCATTAGTAGAATTCCTTTTGGCTCTTAGTAATTGCCCATACGGTAAATTGGTTTTAAGGTGACTAGGATGTAAAGACATAACGTAACAGGGAATTCTTATCTCTACTTTTTTTTGTATTGGCTCACCGCCAGTGTGTTATCAGGCGTTCTGTACACCGTGATATCCAAATAATTAATTTGCATACCATTGGATTGCCAAACAAATTTAATATTTTGATGGACACCATTCATCCACCTGCCCATGTCCTCAATGATAACAGTCCTATCTAGCTTTTAGAAGAACATACAACATTAAAGATATAATTATATACTCTGATACACAGTTGAAATATGTGAATCCGAGTTCATGCCTTCCTAAGGGCTTACATAAGTGTGGCAGGTGCAAACAGTGCAAATTAATTATGAATGAGAATGAATTGCAGGAGCTGAACATCAGAGCACCACAAGTCTTTGCTAGCTGCAACTCCCTTTTAAAGTGCCCATGTGGCTTATTGTATGTGGGCCGCACAGCTCGCCCAATAAAGGTTCGCCTCTATGAACATCAGTCCAGAATGAAAAATAAGGCTATGGAGGCACCTCTAGTACAACATTACAGTGATCTTGCACATAAGGAAATTGACATAAAATTTATAATTTCTTATAAAGTAGAACAGAGAACTTCGGAAAATGTGATAAAGGGACTTAGAAGGAAAGAAACATACTGGATTTTCAAGCTTAACAGCTTGACTCCAGTGGGCTTAAACGTTGCCAATGACTATTCTTTGTTTTTTGGGCTAAACAATGGTAGAGTAAGAAGTATTTGACTGTTATTAAAGTTCCCTTTAAGAAATGAGCAGACTCACGGGCATGGAGCAGCTGGATCTATTGAGCTTGTTACTGGCAGTGATTACACAACACTAAGAAGTGGTTTTATGAATGGTTACCTATGAGTGATACTGATGGAGTTTTAACATGAGTAAAATGTCTTGTTTGTATTTCACGTTGAATTTTAATGATGGTTATATTTATTGATAATTATTTTTGAATTTTCAGTATTGTGTACTCCTTGACAAAGATTGTAGGAAACGGGGCACATTAGGATCTGGATAACCCGTCGGAGGGCTACCTTTGGATTTTTTACAGCCAATATGAAATATTAACAAGAAACAATATACAACAAGAGATTGATTTTATTTTACTGGAACTCTCCACTTGTTGTCGGACTGTTGCATAGAAGGACCTGTGAAAAAAGAATATGCTGAGTTGTTACAATGCACTTGCACTTTAACAATATACATGCGCAATGAATTTTTGTAGCAGTCTGTAGCACCAGCACTTTATCAATATATGGTACCTGTAGTTTAGCAACTTTTTTAATGGTATTGTATATGTGGAGTGTAGTATTTGTTTTATGAATTGCTATTTTAGAATTATGTGTTTTACTGTGTAATGTGTTTTATGTATTAAATACGCTGGTTCCATTCTTGTCAGACACGTCACGTGGTTGCTTGCTGTTATACCTTTGTGACACCACTTGATACTCTCTCCTTGCTGCTATGGTGGGAAGCCCAGGCTGAGAACAGGAGCAGAGCGGGTGGCAATGCCCTCCCTGTGACTTAACCCGGCTGGTATTAGGCGCAGAGCAGGTGGCAATGCCCACCCCCACCTTAATCCAGCTGATATTAGTAGCGGAGAAGGTGGCAATGCCTACCCCCCTTCAGCCAGCTGGTATTAGGAGTGGAATTCATTAACCCGGCTGGTATTAGGTGCAGAGCAGGTGGCAATGCCCACCCCCACCTTAACCCACTGCTGACCATAAGAGGCCCAATCCTGGCTGTTTTGGGACCAATCCTGGATGTTTTAGGCCCAATCCTGGCTATTTTAGGCCTAATCCAGGCCAAAATGGACCCCAAATGGCCAAAAATCAGGTGGGCGCAGCCACTTGACATGTGACCTCTTTGGAGAACTACTGGAACTGCGTTCCTGCGCGTCCCTCCTCAAAATGAGCCCTGTGTGCCTGAAATGATAAGTATGATGAAAATAAAAAGAGGTGCCTGTTTCTTAGAACATGAAGTGCCCCTGAATAAAATCACAAGTTTCTTTTTATCCTGGCAGGTGTTGGTTGCATGAGTGAGATTGAAACTCTTTTGCTGGAAGGACCTGAGAAAACCAATGTCCCTGGGGCATCGAGAGATGGAGAAAGAATGATGACTTTCCAGGTGCCTGAGAAACAAGAGTCATGGGAAAGTCCACACAATTGGGCACAATTTGCTCCAGTGAGAAGGGATTGTCTCTTAGAGGAACAAAATTTAAGAAAATCAGCTTCCTGGGGGAGAGAAATGGGGGACGCAGCATGTGGCAAAAGCATCAGGCAGAGTCCTGGCCTTCTCATGAATTTTCCAGCCCAGAGAAAAAAGGAAATGCATGTATGTTCAGTGTGTGGAAAAAGCTATAGATATAAAGGTAATCTTGTTAAACATGAAAGGACCCACACAGGAGAAAAACTATGCACATGTCTGGAGTGTGGGAAGAGCTTCTGTGACAAAAGCTATCTTCTTCTTCACCAAAGAAAACATACATGAGATAAACTCTATGGTTGCTTGAAACATGGCAAAAGCTTCCTTTGGAAGATCCAGTTCATTGAACACACAGGAATCCCTACGAGACAGAAAAACTATATGGACGCTTAGAGTAAAGAAATGCTTTTCTTGGAGAGAGCAGGGGAGACCTTAGCCAGTGGGCAACAGGGACATGCTGGGGAAACACCAGCTGCTCATGTCCCCCCTTATGGAGGGGGGAAAGGAGAAAAATAGCAGGCTTCTGCCACCACCACACTTGCCCACCCTGTCTGAGGCTCAGACATTTGGCTCAGCAGCAGCTGCTTCTGCCCTCTCTATCTGAGGCTAGGTAGCCAGCTTCAAACAATTGTTTCCCAACCCGCCTCAGATGGGGCAAGGGATGCCCCTTGATTGGCCTCAGCAGGGTGTCTGCCTTGATAGTTCATGGTTCCTATGGTTTATCCTGTGTGGATTCTTTGGTGCAAAGTAAGGCTATCTCCCCAACTGAAGCTCTTTCCACACTCCAAGCATTTATATGGCTTCTTCCCTTTATGAATCCTGCTACATGTAATAAGGCTTGTTTTATCAGAAAAACCTCTTGTTACAATCAGAACATGCATATGGCTTCTCCTCTATGTGATTTCTTCGATGTAAAGGGAGTCTGTTATTTGCACTGAAGTTCTTGCTACAAACTGTGCATTTATATGGCTTCTCAGATTTTTTTAATATTAAAGCAAAAAAAATTGGTACAGAAAAGAAGGAAGAAAAGGGATCAAACAGATGTGAAACTCTGTGCTACAAGGATTATTAAAATACAAAATACCAGAGTATTTTATGGATATTAAAATACTTATTATTCTAGTAATAATAAACAATTCTAATAATAATAATTCTAGTAATAATAAAGAGAGAGAAAAACAACTGTTAACACTAACACTGCTTATTACTTAACAGATTATCACGACCTTTGAGAGCCTTAAAACAAAGTACTATTAAGAGTTCTAACCTATTTCTACTCCATATTTTCATTACCTTTTACTTGTACTTTACATAACTGTAACAACTGTAATTGACTTTTTGCCAGTGTTTCAATATTATAAAATCTATTATCTTTATATCACTAATTATGTTACAATCGAGTTATCAAATGTATCACAATACAATCATTTTCAAATCTCCAGAACTAAAGTATCTTATAAATGTTATCTGTTATAGACAAAGTATTTTCCTCATTTCTCTTCAAATTCTTGAATTGGCCTTCTGTTTATGTAATTTGTCAATTTTGCCATCACCGCATATGCTTCTTCTCAGTTTGAATGTGTTGATGTAAAGTAAAGTTTCTCTATTTGAGGACAGCCACTCTTAAATCAGCAATGGGAGTATAAAATATTCCCCCTATGGTTTTTCAGTTGTGCTTTTTCATGTTGGATTTATGTCCATTTCTTCATTCACGTAGGGACTGGCCTGTTTGTTCCATGTAGAGAGCGAAAAGGCATTGCTGGCTCGGTAACGTATATATGATGTTGGGAGATGAGCAAATGAATGAACCTGAGATGGTATGTCGGGTGGTGTTAGGCCCTGTGATTGTGTTTTTAGGGTAAAAATGGGGACAAAGCTGCCCTCTTGGTTTGTTGCAGGCCCTGGTCACAGTGTCTGTGTCCATGTTAGGAAGTACATTATTGGGGACAAGAAGTTGTTTAGGGGGTTGCCTGAAGGTAAGATTTGCCTCCCAGTGCTTGTGCAAGAGGGGTAATATTGTCTAACGTAGGTTGCAGGTAATTAATGATGTATTGAACTGGTTTGAGCTGAGAGCAGTATGCGACCACCAGTCGTGTTCAGTTGTTTTGTTTTGGCCTATCTTGTAGAACCCGTAGAGGTTCTCTCTCTAATTAAATAACCTGGGAGACAGAAAGCAAAGAGAGCCTCCCAGTAAGAAAAACATTCTAACCCGTTTGCTTTGATGCCAGCACTTCCCACACTCTAGGCATTTAACTTCTTTGATGGGAAATGAGCATATATTTCATATTGGGCATTTATTTGGGCTGTCCCGCTGTGTATTCTCCACTGTGAAAGATGGTGACTGTTTTCCATGAAGCCTTTCCCAAGGTGCAGGCCTGACCCGGTTCCTCACATTGCTTTTGCTCTTCCCCACCCGAGTTCCTTGCCTTTCAGGACAGTTTGTGTCAGCTGTGTCCTCACAACCTCTCATTGCCTTTTTCATCCTCAGCATCCCTGTTGAATCTTCACGTACCTATTCGATGAGAAAGTGTAAAGGGGTATCCTTCCTTCAAACCCCTACCCCCAATTATGGGCATTCCCACCCCTCGGTGTGGCTGTGACCACTTCCCAAGACTCCAACTTTATTACTGCAATGATAGTGGCTTTCCCAGCTCCCCCTCCCCACTTCCCTACCTCAACCAAAAAAGTTCACTCCATGCTGTCATCTTGCCTCTCATTATGGGAGCTGCTCTGCTTCAATGGGCTCATTATGGGCTCTGCTTCAACCTGACGGAGGATGAGGAAACTGTGTTTCTGCACATGGGCATAGATGCAGAGGAGTTAGCCGTGTTAGTCTGTAGTAGCAAAATCAAAAAGAGTCCAGTGGCACCTTTAAGACTAACCAACTTTATTGTAGCATAAGCTTTCGAGAATCACAGTTCTCTTCGTCAGGTGCATGGAGGACAAGAAGAAACTGGTCAGATATATAGGTGGAGAGGGGAGGGCAGAGTAGATGCAAACAGTAGCTTCTGATATGGAGATCAGTTTGCTTCTGTTAAGGAAGTCAGTTACTTCTGATAATGAGATAACCGTTCATAGTCTCTATTCAATCCCATCTTGAATGAGTCAAATTTACATATGAATTCCAATTCAGCAGCTTCCTGCTGGATTTTGTTTTTGAAAGGTTTCTGTTGAACTACAGTGACCTTTAAGTCCTTGATGGAATGTCCTGGTAGATTGAAGTGTTCTCCCACTGGTTTCTGGATGTTGCCATTTTTAATGTCAGATTTGTGTCCATTTATTCTTTTGAGCAGATTTTGGCTGGTTTGCCCAATGTACAGAGCAGATGGACATTGTTGGCACATGAGGGCATATATCACATTGGAGGATAAGCAGTTGTAAGAGCCAGAGACAGTGTAGTTGATACCATTGGGTCCTGTAATTGTATTTCCTGGGTAGATATAAGGGCAGAGCTGGCATCTGGGTCTGTTGAAGGGCCTGGTACCTGTGCTGGTGACTCTGTTAGCCGATTCATGATTGTAAGTGAGAAGTCATTTCAGGTTGGGCAGAAATTCTTTTGGTTGGGGGAGGGTGGATTTTAATCCCCCAATCTATTTTTTCCAAGTTTGATTTTTTTACTGCAGCCCCAGGGGTTCCTCTCAAGTTTGCAAAAGATGTCTTTTGTTCCAAAGTTCCCCAGACATGCTGGTTTAAGGATCTGCCTACCGGAGTTACTTGGGAATTAGATATATGATGTGGGGGACCCAAAAAAACGTGCAGGGGGCCTCTCGTTTTCCTTTCCTCCAACATGTCCTCTTTCCCTTCCCTAGCATTTCCCCCCTTCCCTGCTTTCACCTTTCACCCCAGCAGCCTCTTCTTTTGCATGGTAGGGGACCTACAAGGACTTGTGGGCGGCGGCGGGGGACTTCACTTTCCCCTGTCTCCCTTTTCCCTTCCTCCTTCTGGCAGCCTCCATATGCTCACCTTTCCCTACATCCTTCTCTCCTTCAAACCTACTAAACAACTAATCTTTTATCTGCCTCCCCATCTTCATCTATATTTCTTAATTTACTTTCTCCACAGTGGAGATCCAGTGCAGCTTACATCGTATACTGGTTCTGCTAGTACTCTAGGTACATTTGGAAGGCAATCATGTCTACTGACGCCCCCTTCGCAGTCACCTGCATGGAGTGTGCCATGTTTGTTTTCCTCCCAGAGGAGAAGACAGAGTTCACTTGCCAGAAGTGTAAGCTGGTCAGAGTTCAGAGCCTGGAGGAAAGGATCACCACCCTTCAGGAGATCAAGGAGGGAGACAATTTTATTGAGGACAGCCTGGGGGCTCCGCACAGCCAAAAAGAGGAAAGTCAAGGAGGAGGGGAAAGAGCCGATCTCCCTTCTGAGCCTCCTCTCAGATCTACAGTACAAACCCGAAGGCGTCAACGAAGAAGATGCTCTGGTCCACTTGAGCTCAAGAATCGCTTTGAAGTGCTAGGGATGGTGACAGAGGTGACAGTGGGAGGAGAACCGCAAAGATCTGGAAGAGGGAGTGCAGAAGACATGGGGCCTCATGGAAGTGGAAAAAATCGGAAGGTGGTAGTCGTTGGGGACTCCTTGCTCAGGGGTATGGAACGCCATGTCTCTGGGCCAGATCCCCTATTCCGAGAGATGTGTTGCTTGCCGGGAGCCAGAATTCAGGATATTACCGACCGGCTGCCAAAACTCATCAAGCCTGCTGATAAGTACCCATTTGTGCTGATTCATGTGGGAACGAACGACATGGCTTCGAATACTGTTGCAAGAATTAAAGAGGATTACGAAGCCCTTGGAAGGCAGTTGAAGACATTGGGGGCTCAGGTGGTATTCTCTTCTATCCTTCCAGTCACAGGAAGAGGAGCACGCCGGGAGCGGACCATACTTGAGGTGAATCGCTGGCTGAGATGGTGGTGCCGGCAGGAGCGCTTTGGGTTCTGAGACCATGGGATAGGTTTTCTTAGAGAAGGCCTTCTAGCACATGATGAGCTTCACCTCTCAAGGGCAGGGAAGAAAACATTTGGAACGAACCTGGAGAACTTCATTAGGAGAGCTTTAAACTGATGCCGCAAGGGGCAGGGGACGATTGACATGGCGACTTCAATGATGAGGTGAACACAGTGGGGACCCACCTGGGTAGGAAAGGTCAAGCAAAGGTACAAGGCTACAAGTGTTTATATATCAATGCCCAAAGTATGGGCAATAAGAAAGAAGAGCTTGAGCTTCTATTGCAAACAGAGGGCTATGACATAGTAGGAATTACTGAGACTTGGTGGGATGATTCCCATGACTGGAATGTGCTAGTGGATGGGTACGAGTTGTTCAAGAAAAACCGGAAGAGTAGAAGAGGCGGTGGAGTGGCGTTGTATGTGAGGAGAGGGCTTGATTGTCAAGAAGTTATGGAGAATGGGGCAGACAGCCTGGTGGAAAGTATATGGGTAGAAATAAGGGGAGGAAGGACAAAGGGTATTGTTGTTGGAGTCTGCTACAGACCACCCGACCAGCGAGAAGAAATGGATGCTGCCCTCTTTGAACAAATTGGCAGAGTATCCAGACATCAGAACCTTGTAATTATGGGTGACTTCAACTTCCCCGATGTGTGCTGGGAGACCGGCTCAGCAAAGCGTCATGAATCACGCAATTTCCTGACCTGCCTGGCCGATAACTTCCTTTTTCAAAAGGTGGAGGAAGCTACAAGGGATTCGGCCATACTGGACTTGATATTAACCAACAGGGAAGAATTGGTAGATGAGATGAAGGTGGTGGGGACCTTAGGGGGAAGTGACCATGTCCTTCTTGAATTCCAGTTGCTGTGGGGAGCCAAGGAAGTTCGTAGCCAGACTCGTAGGTTAGATTTTCGTAGGGCCAACTTCGATGAACTCAGAGGCTTGATGAGAGTCATTCCATGGGGGAGTGTGCTGGAAGGAAAAGGAGCGAGTGAAGGGTGGGCCATTCTCAAACACGAGCTTTTGCAAGCTCAAGCCCTCACTATCCCAGCAAGACGGAAACATGGTAAGGGCTCCAAGAAACCGATGTGGATGCACAGAGAGCTCCAGAATAAGCTAAGGGAGAAAAAGGAAATGTTCAGGAAATGGAGAGAAGGACAGACCTCTAAAGAGGAGTATATGAGGGTTACTAGGTACTGCAGATCAGCCATCAGAGAGGCCAAAGCTCAGTACGAGCTGGGTCTGGCCAGGAGGGCTCGCTACAACAAGAAAAACTTCTACAGATATGTGAGAAGCAAACGCAAGGTAAAAGAGGCAATTGGACCACTGTTGGGAGTAGATGGAGAAACTCTGATGCAGGACAGAGAAAAAGCAGACAGCTTAATGACTTTTTTGCCTCTGTTTTCTCCCCGAAGAACTCAGGCATATCTAGAGATAGTAGAAAATGTGGCAGGACACCTGACTGGCTAATTGACATTGACAGAGAGGTAGTGGAGAGGCATCTGGCTGCACTGGATGAATACAAATCCCCAGGGCCGGATGGGGTGCACCCAAAAGTGCTGAAAGAACTTGCCAGAGAACTTGCAGAACCCCTGTCCATCATCTTCAAGGCCTCCTGGAGGACTGGGGATGTGCCACAAGATTGGAGAAGAGCGAATGTTATCCCAATCTTTAAGAAAGGGAGGAAGGATGACCCGGGAAACTACAGGCCAGTCAGTCTGACTTCTGTTGCTGGGAAGATATTAGAACAGATTTTAAAGGGATCAATCTGTAAGCATCTGAAGGACCGCTCAGTGATCCGGGGAAGTCAGCATGGTTTTGTTCCTAACAGATCCTGCCAGACCAACCTGGTTTCCTTCTTTGATCGAGTGACCAGCTTACTGGATCGGGGGAACTCGTGACGTGACGTGATTTATCTGGATTTCAGTAAAGCTTTTGCTAAGGTCCCCCATGACATTCTGATGGGCAAACTGGAAGACTGTGGAGTAGACTATTGGACAGTTCGGTGGATAGGGAACTGGTTGGAGGATCGCACTCAAAGAGTGGTGGTCAACGGCGTTTCATCAGATTGGAGGGCGGTGTCCAGTGGGGTGCCGCAGGGCTCGGTTTTGGGCCCGGTACTTTTCAATATTTTTATCAATGATCTGGATGAAGGAGTGGAAGGGCTGCTCATTAAATTTGCTGATGATACCAAATTGGGAGGGGTAGCAAACACCCAAGAAGATAGAATTAAAATTCAACAAGACCTGGATACTCTGGAGAAGTGGGCAGCTGTGAATAGGATGCAATTCAACAAAGACAAGTGCACAGTATTACATCTGGGCCACAAAAATGAGAAGCACAAATACAGGATGGGGGATACACTTCTGGGCAGTAGTGTATGTGAAAGGGATCTTGGGGTAAGAGTGGACTGTAAACTGAATATGAGCAGTCAGTGTGATGCGGTGGCAAAAAAGGCTAATTCAATCCTGGGTTGTATCAAAGGGGCCATAGCATCGAAATCGCAGGAGGTCATAGCCCCTCTCTACACTGCCTTGGTCAGGCCACACCTGAAGTACTGTGTGCAGTTCTGGAGGCCTCACTTCAAAAAGTATGTGGACAAAATCGAGAGGGT
Organism: Eublepharis macularius; assembly: GCF_028583425.1. Classification (NCBI taxonomy): domain Eukaryota; kingdom Metazoa; phylum Chordata; class Lepidosauria; order Squamata; family Eublepharidae; genus Eublepharis; species Eublepharis macularius. Next base: position 166,871,304 of record NC_072793.1, on the reverse strand, counting down.
CCAGAGGAGAGCGACGAGGATGATCAGGGGTCTGGAGACTGAGCCCTACGAGGAAAGGCTGAGGGCCTTGGGAATGTTTAGTTTGGAGAAGAGGAGGTTGAGGGGGGACATGATTGCTCTCTTTAAATATTTGAAAGGCTGTCATTTGGAGGAGGGCAGGGAGCTGTTCCAGTTGGCAGCAGAGGGTAGGACGCGAAGCAATGGGCTAAAACTACATGCACAAAGGTACCGGCTGGATATTAGGAAAAACTTTTTCACCGTCAGAGTAGTTCAAAAGTGGAATCAGCTGCCTAGCGAGGTGGTGAGCTCCCCCTCACTGGCAGTTTTCAAGAAGAGGCTGGATGAATACTTGTCAGAGATGCTTTAGGCTGATCCTGCACTGGGCAGGGGGTTGGACTAGATGGTCTGTATGGCCCCTTCCAGCTCTATGATTCTATGATTCTCCTTGACTCGCTGTCCTAGCCATTTAGATCAAGTCTGAAAGGGGGGGGGGCATGTGTGTCTTTCTGCCCGCCCTCCAGCTGGCCTCTCCTGCAGCGGGCCCTCATAGAAAGCTGCCCCGCACAGCGCCAAGAGAGCCAGGAAACCTTCCCTTCCCAAACGCTTCGGCTCTGCGGCCTTGTTTAGGTTCTCGTTTTTGCAGGAAACTACAATCCCCAGAAGGCCCTGCGAGCACCAGAGAGGCGTCAGTTCCTAGAGAGAAAGAAAGAGAGGAGGGGATTAGGGGAAGATGGAGTTCTACGGGGATTCTCATCTTCCTCGTTTTCTCCGGCCGGAGGAAGGCTTTGGCTGTTGGGCGTCTGCAGGAAAGGTGAGTTTGTGGTTCCGTGAACAGAAGAGGGAAGGGAGAGGAGAGACAGTACGTGTGAACGGGACGGAAGAAAGAGACAAAGAATTGGCTGGAGAGAGCCACTAGGCAGAGCTGCTGGGCGCAGAGAGAGCAGCTCCCTTCCCGGGCGGTACGTGGGTGACTGCTTGAGTTTTCATGCTCTCAAATGCGCCCCTTGCAAGTCGCCCCAGCCTTGATTTATTTTATTCATAGGAGTTACACAGACGTCTGCTCGGATCCAGCGGGGTTCATTGCCTGTTCTCACAGTCATAGATCCAGAGGAGTTAGCCATGTCAGTCTGCAGTAGCAAACTAGCAAAGAGTCCAGTAGCACTTTTAAGACTAACCAACTTTATTGTAGCATAAGCTTTCGAGAGCGACAGCTCTTTTCATCAGATGCATCAACTGACTCTTTGCTATTTTGCCTCTTCTCAGTGGCTCCTTGCACTCACAATGGGTCGCTGTGTGTGTAACTTCTCTTTGTATGGGTTTTATGGGGCAAACTTTCACACAATTTTAAGTTTAAGAAATTTTAAAAAATCTTTTAACAATTAATACCACACAGCAATTCAACCTGTCTTGATTCCACCAAGTGACAGAGTCCTTTTTCAAAATCCTTCTGCTTTGAAGCAACTGGAGCCCAAGCTTCTGTCCTCTTCTTGGGAAATTACAGCCCTGCAAAAATAATATAATTTCAGTAATACCAATCAAACACAATACACAAACACCACTTTTAGTCATATTGTTCACATACAATGTTTCTGATTACCTTATTCAAGGTGATAAGAGCATATTAATTATTACTAGCAACAAAGCCGATTGTGAGAAAGAATATAATGGACTCTAGAAAGGGGAGAGTGGGCAGACAGGCATTCCCTCCTCCTCTATCACTGTTCCTGGCCAGATGAAGGCAGGGGTGGGTGGGCATGGCCACCTCCTCTGCACCTGATCCTGGCTGGGTGACGGGGGAGCAGGCATTGCCACCTGCTCTGCCCCTGATTCCAGCTGGGTGAATGGGGGATGAGCATTGCCTCCTGCTCCACACCTGATCCCAGCTGGGTAAGGGGGGCAGGCATTGCCACCTGCTCCAGATCCTGGCCAGGTGAAGCGGCAGGCCTTGCTGCCTGCTCCAGGCCTGGTCCTGGACAGGCGAAGCGGAGATGGGCATTGCCACCTGCTCTGCTCCTGAACCCAGCTGGGTGAAGAAGGGATTGTCATTGCCTCCTGCTCCATCTGGCTGAAGTTGGGGGGGAGGAATGCCACCTGCTCCATGCCTGATTCTGGCAGGTTGAATGAGGGCAGGCATTGCCTCCTGCTCTGCGCCTGATCCAGGCCAGGTAAAGGGGTGTGTGGGCCTTGCCTCATGCTCCACTCCAGATCCGGCTGGGTGAAGGGGGAGGGTTTGTCACCTTCTCCTCACCTGATACCATCCAGGTGAAGGGCCGGGCATTGCCACCTGCTCCACTCCTGATCACTGCTGGGTAAAGTTGGGGGCATGCATTACCTCCTGCTCTGCACGTGATCTAGGCTGGGTGAAAGGGGATGGGCATTGCCTCATGTTCTGCTCCTGATCCTGGCCGGGTGAAGGGGGGTGGGCATTGCCACCTGCTCTACTTCTGATTCCAGCTAGGTGAAGGGGGGGGGGGCAAGTATTTCCAGCTGATCCTGGTTGGATGAAGGGGGGATGAAGGGGGGGCGGGCATTGCCACCTACCCCACTCCTGACGTCGTCTGGGTAAAGGGGGGAACGGGCATTGCCACCTGCTCTGCTCCTGATCCCAGCTGTGTGAAGGCAGGGGATGGGCATTGCCACTTGCTCCTCTCCTGATACCAGCTATGCGAAGGGCAGGCGGGCATTGCCACCTGTTCTGCTCCTGATACCAGCTAGATGAAGGCGGGGGGGGGCAGGCATTGCGTCCTGCTCCACGCGTGATCCCGGCCTGGGCTTCCCGTCGTAGCATACTCTCTGAAGGTCTGGCTGCCTCATCTGGGCTTCCCTCTACAGCAGCACCCTCTGGTGGTACACCAGGGTAGGAATTGAGTTGTCTTGAATACGTTTAGCCTTTTATAAAGTAGGATTAAGCTCCCCAGCAACCAGCTTCTTCCTCAGCTGCCTGGCTGTAGCTACTGACTCCACCCAACTGGGTTAGCTCTGTCCCCTGCACATCCCATGGGCTAATCCCATAAGAGGTGTTTGGTTGCATTTCACTCCTATAATGGTGTTTTCAGTGCATGTTGTTGCTTCCTCTAGAGTAGCATTCCAGTGAGCATCCTCCTCAAGAGGCTCTTTTAATTTGCAATTTGTCCAAAGGCTTGCTTTGAAGAGCAAGGGATAGACTCTGCCTTTCCTGTCTGTACTGCCTCTACCTTCTTGGTTTCTTGGGAGCAAACTCATCACTTCCATTACAAAGTAGCAAAGGAATGTTCTGAAGTTAATGAAGGCCAGGATTTTTCGATCACCTTCATTTTTGGCTTTGGCTTTGCAAGTCCCATGACCACCCTGAAGTCCATTTTGAGGTCCTTGCTTTCATTTTATTAGTATAGATAAGACACTCCCCCAACAAAACCTGAGTAATATTTCTGCAGTGTATCTTTTCTTAGTCCATTTCTGATGTTTGAAATCAAAAATATGTTGAGATGATGCATTAGTTTTCTTGCAATTGCAACTGCAGTTATTCCACAACACACAAATATCTGGAAAGGCGTCTGAGGGAGCAGGTTTTCCCTGGATGTTCTGTGCCCTGCGTCCCTCTCCTGCCAAGCCCCAAGCCCTTGCATTTGTTAGAAAAAAAGACCTCAAGACCTTAACTAGGCCAGTTTATGTTTATAGAGCTGGATGCAAGCTTTAGAGTAACACAGAACACTTCTGCAGACAATATAGTTTAAAACATAAACCTTCTGTCAAAATACTATTTCCATACTTTTCTGGCGTGAACCGTGCAAGATATTATAGTAGATATCCATACAGTTAATTAAGGTTTTTTACATTAAGTGGAGTTGAGGTTTAAGTGTATCTGAGCAACAGAAGCCCAGTGATGTGTCATTTTCTGAATTTGTGTTTCTTTTATATTTCTGTAAAAAATTAACACAATTTTTCTTGCCATCGGTTAGATGTATTGCATTCTTTTCATTAAAACACTGGGCGATGGGATTCTTCTTTCTTTCTTGAACGCTCAGAGAGAAGAATAGATGATGAACTGGGCAATATGTTCCTCTTTCAGAGATCCCTGGTGTCCTTTGAGGAGGTAGCCGTGTTCTTCACACAGGAGGAATGGGCACTGCTGGATCCAGGCCAAAGAAAACTCTACTGGGAAGTCATGCAGGAAAACTACAAGACTGTGGCCTCTCTGGGTAAGAATCGTTTCCTTTGGCCTCCGCTTTCTTCTTTAGCCTTTACATTTTAACACGCGAGTTGTTCTGGATGACTCTGAGCCAAGCTACAAGAGACAAATTACACGAAGAGGAGCACGTGAAGGGAGTCGCAATGTTAGCTGGGAAGCTGAGTTTTAAAAGAAATCAGAAGGCCTTGTCAATTTCCGCTCTCCACAGAGGCAGGGAGATGGCTGCTCAGAAAGTTTATTTCCATTTCTCTTCTTAGAAGGGGAGGTGAAACTGACAGAGCCTTCTGGAGGCAAAGAGGAAATTAACAAGCCCTCTGAGCAGCCATCTCACTGGCTCTGTAGAGAGGGGAAATTGACAAAGCCTTTCGATCTCTTTTAAAACTCAGCTTCTCAGCTAACACTGAGACTCCCTTCATGTGCTCCTCTTTGTATAATTTGTCTCTTGTAGCTTAGCTCTCGGTTCAGGCTTGATTCAGATATAGGCATGAACTTAAGAAGCTTTGAGTGTCTAGTTAGCTTTTCTGTATCAAATCATTTAACTCCTGGCAAGAGGTACACCACTGATAATGTTTTAGGTTTGTTGCTGGGTGTTGGGCACAAGTAATACAATTATGGAGTCTCTGCTCCTGTGTTAAGCCTTTATTACAAAATGATTATTCAAATCAACAAAAAACCATACCATCCATTATAAATACATAGATCGTTAAAGGAGAGCAATTACACGAGTCCAAAAAAGTATCTTACCCAAAGATACGAAGGTCACAGGCAAGGAACACCTCCAAAGAGGAAGCTTGCCGTACTTATAGGGTTTCAGAACTTTTTATTTTAACAAGATTATCCATATTTGAAACATCTCGAAACATATAACAATAGCTAGTTCATTATCGCGACTTTTTGTATCAACAAAGTCTATGTCGAATTAGTGATTACAAGTGTCTCGTACATCTGAGTTTCTTTTGGCCCTCCCCCAATGTAACTATCCTCGAATCTAGTTATCGGGTCAGGCTAGCCCTGTTTCTATGTGCATAGGTGTCTTGAACAGCACTGTCATATCCAGCAATTGTTCCTCTGTAGTTCTAGCCATATCCATGACAGAGTGGCTCTCCCACAGTCCCTTGGCTTGTGTGACTGAGGCTGAAGAGAGGAGTAGGGGCACTGGTGGTTAGAGAAGGGCAGAGGAGGAGCCCTCGCTCGCTGGCAGAGCGCCCGTTTGGCTCGTCAGAAGTCCCTGGCACAATCCATGGAAGTCAGAAAGGGGTTCCAAGAGGAGACGGTTTGGTTGCAGGGCTGGGAAAGGGCAGAGGAGTGGAATCCGCTGCCCCTGATGGAAATTTCCAGGCAAAGTCTTGGTGGGAGAGCAAAAGGACCGTAGCCTGTGAGCCTTGCCTCTCTGAGATGAGGCGGAAGGAAGGTGGGATTTTATGTATTTATTTACTTCCAATTTCTATTCCGCCCTTCCCAACTAGCAGGCTCAGGGAGGATTACACTCTGCAAAACAACACACTAAAAACTTATATTTTACAATTTTAAAACAGCAATATAAAACAGTGCAATATAAATATTTTCAGTTTAGAAACTTTCTATTTTTTTTTTAACAGGGTACAAGAAAGCAGCGCAGGAGTAGTCAGTTGATCAATCAGTTTGCCACCTACTCCACCATATTAGAATTACTTGTGTGGTTGGTTAAAAAGTTTGATGGTAGATGTTTCTAGTAGAGAGGCTGTTCGCCTCTATTTGGCTGGTGGGAGCCCAGCTCAGCCTCAGCCGTACAGCTGGCAGAACGGCTGTGTCTTACAAGCCCTGCGGAAGGATAACAGATCCTGCCAGGCCCTGGTCTCGTTGGACAGAGCGTTCCACCGGGCAGGGCCGGATCTAGGGTTGCTGGTGCCCGGTGCGCACGCACTCCCGGCGCTGCGTGATGATGTCACTTCTGTGATGTCATCATGCAGGGCGGTGGGAGGCTTGCTGCCCATGTGGCAAGCTGGCCGCCCCAGTGCCTGGTGCGCTGCGGAGCTGGTGGCGGCGGTGCAGGCGGCTGAGCGCAGGGCCAGGAGGCCCTCCACGTGGTTTGCCTGTCCTGCTGCCCCATGCTGCCTGCGCGGCAAGCCGCCCGCCCCAGTGCTCGGTGTGCTGGGAAGCTGGCAGCGTGGCATGCGCTGGGACAGCCGGCTTGCTGCACGGATGGCTGAGCGCAGGGCTGGGGGGTCCTGCACGCGCAGCAAGCCAGTCGCTCCCAACCCTGTGTTTAGCCTCCTGCGTGGCAAGCCGCGGCGTGCTCCCTGCGGTTGGCAGCCATGCCCAGCGCCCCCTCTTTGGCAGCGCCGGGGGCAGGCTGCCCCCCCTGCCCCCCTCGATCCAGCCCTGCCACCAGGTTGGAGCCAGGACCAAAAAGGCCCTAGCTCTGGTCGAAGCTAAGCGGGCCTCTCTGGGGCCAGGGACCGCTAATAGCTGTTTAGTGCCTGATCTGAGCGTCCTCTGGGGCATGTTTAGGGAGAGGCAGTCCTGCAGATGCAGGGGAAGCGGAGCCGGCACAATATCCAACCACACAGTCAATAGCCACACTGCCTAAACAATTCTGAAATAAATTCAGAATTTCTTCTTTACCGCATTCCTGTGGTTTAATTCCAAGATGTGATGAAATGTTGCCAGGTTTTTATAAATTGTTGTTGTGCAAGTTTATCCCGTTCCCAGGATTTTTGATACCCTGAAATGTTGCCTATTATAACAAATTATACCAATTGCAAGTCTCTTTCCAGGATGAATCCAAGATCGTTCTGGCAGCTGTTTCCCAAGTAACAGCCAACTGCTTTGGGTTGCCTGAAACCCCTGGAGGGGTAATTAAAAAAATTCATCCAAAATCTTTTAACCACTGAGCAGAAGAACTAAATGTGAATAAAAGAGTCCCTATGAGCCTTACGTTTCTGCCATATACCAGAGATTAAGGTGTCATTATGAATCCTTTCTATTATTAAATACCATATAAACAGCATCTTAAGAATGTCTCCTTATAGTCACATTTACAAAGTTTTTTGTCCCTTTATGCATCTTAAACGATAGCTTTTCTGATACAGCCATTAGATCAGCCCTTTCTAATCTTTGTTAAAATAGCAGTTCTGTTCTGTGTCTGCTGATATAGAGTAAAATAAACTGTTTAGACACAAAAATTACTTATTTTTTATTTACTGTATACTCCCCAATATGGGCTCAAAGTGGTTTACATAATTCTCCTGTTCTGCACTTTGTCCTCATAAGAGCCCTGTGAGGTAGATTAGGTTGAGAATATGTGATTGTTGAGAATATGTGAACTTCCACGGCACAGTAGGGATTCAAAGCTGGGTCTCCCAGATCCTAATCTGAGACTCTGATCACTCCACCACACTGGGTCTCATGGAGTGGCTTGGCCAGGGTAGGTCATGCAAGCTGCATGGTAGCAAGTTGCCTGTGGGTTGCTGCCAGGCCTGGACCTAATAGAGAAGCCAAGGCTGGAAGGTTGGTAATACTGTGTTGTTGCTTAGCAGCAGCCCAAAAGGGCATTCTGTCCCAGAAAACACATTAACCTCAACTGGCCAGTCTTCCTCTGGATCTCAAGATAAACGTTCTCCAACAGAGGCAAGGAATCTCCTTCCTCCTATTCTGGCAACCTCTTTCTTCCACTCCCAAGATTTCCTGGCTGGTGTTTACATATTGCTGAGGTTCTTCCATGATCTTGTCTTTCCTTGTAGAAAATACCATTAACTGCTGACTGTACCTGCTAAGTAGTATTTGTACCTGTTAATTCTTATTGTATTTCTGTCTTTCTCCAGCTGCAGATGTGTGGGAGATGGCAAGTGAGAAGGAACCAGAAAGGGAGACTGTAGAAAAAGATGAAAATCTGGAGATGGAATCGGGGAATCAAGTGGTACAAAAGAGACAGTGCAGAAGGAAAACAGAAGGACAACAGAATCAGAGGAAGGAATTTGTTGCCTATCAGAGCAGGAATAAGCTTGAGATCCCAGCTCGAAGTGAAATACATAAGAAAAAGAGAAGGCATAAGGATCCCGTGAATGACGTTAGGATCAGCTGCAAATTCATTGTTAAAACTGATCAGAATGTTAAAACAGGATGGAAACCATATGAATGCTTAGAGTGTGGAAAGACTTTCTCTTGGAGTGATGTCCTAACTAAACATCAAAGGATTCATACAGGGGAGAAGCCTTATCAATGCCTGGAGTGTGGAAAGAGGTTCTCTTGGATCAGCAACTTAAATGTACATCAAAGGACTCACACAGGGGAGAAGCCATACAAATGCCTGGAGTGTGGGAAAACCTTCTCTTGGAAAGGTAATCTAACTGTACACCAGAAGATTCACACTGGGGAAAAGCCATATAAATGCTTGGAGTGTGGGAAAAGCTTCTCTCAGAATGGTAATCTAAATACACATCAGAAGATTCACACTGGAGAGAAGCCATATAAATGCTTGGAGTGTGGGAAGATGTTCTCTTGGAAAGGTCCCCTAACTGTACATCAAAGGATTCACACAGGGGAGAAGCCATATAAATGCTTGGAGTGTGGAAAGAGTTTTTCTGAGAATGGCAAACTTATTATGCATGAAAGGATTCACACAGGAGAGAAGCCATACAAATGTTTGCAGTGCGGGAGGAGTTTCTCTCGGAATGACAACCTAACTGCACATCAAAAGGACCACAGAACGGAGAAACCATATAAATGCTTGGAGTGTGGAAACAGCTTCTCTCGGAATGACCGTCTAGCTAAACATCAAAAGGTTCATACAGGGGAGAAGCCATATAAATGCTTGGAGTGTGGGAAGAGCTTCTCTAAGAATGCAAAACTTGTCATACATCAAAGGATTCACACAGGGGAGAAGCCATACAAATGCTTGGAGTGTGGAAAGAGCTATTCTGAGAATGGAAAACTTATCATACATCAAAGGATTCACACAGGGGAGAAGCCATACAAATGCTTGGAGTGTGGAAAGAGCTTCTTTCGGAATGACTACCTAACTAAACATCAAAAGGTTCATACAGGGCAGAAGCCATATAAATGCATGGAGTGTGGGAAGAGCTTCTCTAAGAATGGAAAACTTACTGTACATCAAAGGATTCACACAGGAGAGAAACCATACAAATGCTTGGAATGTGGGAAAAGCTTCTCTAAGAATGGAAAACTTATCATACATCAAAGGATGCACACAGGCGAGAAACCATACAAATGCTTGGAATGTGGGAAGAGCTTCTCTGAGAATGGAAAACTTAACATACATCAAAGGATTCACACAGGAGAGAAGCCATACAAATGCTTGGAGTGTGGAAAGAGCTTCTCTGAGAATGGAAAACTTATCATACATCAAAGGATTCACACAGGAGAGAAGCCATACAAATGCTTGGAATGTGGGAAGAGCTTCTCTGAAAATGCAAAACTTATCATACATCAAAGGAGTCACACAGGGGAGAAGCCATACAAATGCCTGGAGTGTCAAAAGAGCTTCTCTGAGAAAGGAAAACTTATCATACATCAAAGGATTCACACAGGGGAGAAGCCATACAAATGCTTAGAGTGTGAAAAGAGCTTCTCTAGGAATGACCGCCTAACTAAACATAAAAAGGTTCACACAGGGGAGAAACCATACAAATGCTTAGAGTGTGGAAACAGCTTCTATGAGAATGGAAAACTTATTATACATCAAAGGATTCACACAGGGGAGAAGCCATACAAATGCTTGGAGTGTGGAAAGAGTTTCTCTCGGAACGACTGCCTAACTAAACATCAAAAGGTTCACAATGGGGAGAAGCCATATAAAAGCTTAGATTGTGGGGAGAAATTGTCTTGGAATGGCGACCTAACTATACAGCAGAATGTACAGAGGGGAGAAGCTGTATAAATGCTTGGAGGGTGGAAAGATCTCTGAAATTAATCACTTAACTGTACATTGAAAGATTCACATGAGCCGGGGGAGGGGGGGAAGCTGTACAGATGCTCTGAGTGTAGAAACAGCTTCTTGATTTATTCAATAATGGGCTCCGGGTGGAATGACCAGCTATCTGTACATCAAAAGGTACACACACAGGGGGAAAGCTATATAAGTGTCTGATGTGTTAGAAGAGCTTCTCTGGGAATGGCACCCTGACTAAACATCAGAAGGTGCAAACATATAAATGCGTGGAGTATGGAAACAGCTTTTGTCAAAACTGAAACTTTACCTTACACCACAAAGATTTATAAAGCCATCCAACCACATTTAGCCTGTGTGAAACCAATTAACATGGCTTATAAATTCATGAAGTGTTTTATGATAGTTGCCCTTGATGAAGCTCATCTCTTTGCCAATACCCTCGCCTTCTGGCCCATTCCATATCTGTGACTGTCACTGTGGCCTCAGACTGAGACGTGGCCTCCGTAATGTCCTCATGATGCTACCAACAGGAGGTTGCTATCCTATTGCCTCATCCCATTATAGATGAGTGTGTGTGTGTGTGTGTGTGTGTGTGTATGGAGAAAGTGGCTGCTGCTAGGTTTCCCACTGACGTTTCTTCCTTTTGGGGCCAGATGTCTCCCTCCTCCCCTGGGACTAACTTCTCTCAGTAGGTCCCTTGTTTGCTGGCTCCTCCCTGTTCTCCTCCTGAGCAGTTTGTTGCATGCTGCTCTGGTTTGGTGGCTGTTTCTCAAGGCAGGGGCAGGTGAAGGCAGACGCTTCCCCACTATTCGTCTAGGATTACAGGCTCTCTTTACCCTTCTGTTTCATCTGCTGCTGTCCTTGGGGCTGGGGCGGCTGCTGGTGAGTCTCCGCTTGCCCTCTTTGTGTCCACATTCTCGGTGCTCCGTCGCCGCAGCTGCCATCTCAGCCTTCTCCCAGCTGCAACTCACCGACTCATTTTCTACAGTGCTGCTGGAGTGTGGAGTCCAGAGTGTGGAGTGTCGCGTGGTCCCCATGAGGCCGTGCAGCCTGATCTTGACGTCATATCCTCCTTCCTTTTCCTTAACCTCACACCAATCTATGTGGTACCCCCTGGTGAGCAAAACATACACATTTTTCTCTGTAGTCTAGAGCTACTCATGTTAATAGATTCATCAAGGTGATGAGCATGATTAATGCCTCATATTACTTCGTACAAATTACAGAGTGCTTTAATTTTCCAAAGGCAACAACCTTGACTCTAAATTTGTCTGAAAAGATGCTATATTGTGGATTAAATTTATTCAAGGGTTGGCTCCCATGACAAATGAAGTGGGGGGAGGGCTGCAGGGAACATTCAAAAAGCACATCTCCCTAGTAACCGCTGGTTCATCCCCCCTGTTGTTGGATTGGTCCCACCCCCTGAGGCCCTTTGATCGGTAGAAGGCATTTATTACAGCTGCATTAACTTGTTTCTCTAGCAGCAGTGCTGGATCCAGTATAACCCTTTGGTTCCTAACTGAGCCTGCAAGGGTCAACTGAACCCCATTGAAAGGGGGGAGTACAATGCCCTTCAAAATGTCTGCCTTCCCAACCAGCATCACTTCCATCTTGTCTGGGTTCAGTTTCAATTTGTTTGATACCTGATTTGCTAGGTATATAGTATTTCCCTGGGCAGGGGGCTTCAAAACTTTATATAGCATTCAGCCAATTGGTGAAAAACCTGGTTTGCCTTTCCTTCATGTATTTAGCCTAAGTTTGAGAAATGTTAGGAGACCTGATTTTTATTGCATGTGCTGTTTCTGTAATTGTAGGATTAATTAGCATCTGTGTTTACTTATCAAGTTCTTGCCTGATGAAGACTTGTGTTGCTTAAAAAATAAAATCTTTAACTTAATGTGGTTCTGTTTGTTCTGCTGGCAAAAGATCAGATGCCGAGACCCTAATTCTTTATTGGGCTATAAGAGACCAGTCTGTCTCAGAGTGTCCGTCTTCCATAGATTTCATAGGGATTTTGCAGCCGCTGAAACAGAACTTAGCAGTAAAGGCCCTAAATTGGGTCTGAATTAGAAAATTCTTAACAACAGTGTGACAATTTCTCCACCTTCCCACGGAGAAGTTCCCAGTTGTAGCTCCCCTCTCACGGGCACCCCTACCCGCTTCCCCAGGCAGGGGTCCTCATGCCTCAAATGGGCAGGGAATGTAGTTATGCCACCTTTTTCCTTCTGCCCAGCTGCCTCTCCCTGTGATTCCTCCTTGGCCCCCAACTGGAACCTGCTCTTAAAGGATTCCCCTTGCCCCACCTCCTTGGGCTTCCTCACAATTCTCACCCAGCCTCCCTGAGTGGACTCTGCAGCCTCCCTGTCCCACCCACTCCGTCTCAGCCCAGGGCAGGGCACTTGCTCTGTTCACCCTGCTCTATTCACTGGCTTGCCCCTGTTGCTTCTGAAACTTCTTCGGCTTGTGCTGGCTCTGCCCAGGCTGCCAACAACCTCCTGTGGGCCTGGCTGGGGTGGAGCTGCCTGGACTGCTGCAAGAGAAAGGTGAGTTGGCTGCGTGGCTAAGGGTCTGCTGCTGCAGGGCTTGTGGGGTGGGGTGGGGGGGCAGAAAGGAAGGCAGCACTGTGAGTGGCCTTGACATCTCACATTCACACTACTAAGGGCAAGGAGACCCATCCTCTGAGCCCTACGACAGGAAAAAGCACTCCAGCCATCTGCTGTCCACCTCCCCAGTGGCCGACCCCCTTACCCGAGCATACAGGAGGTAAGCATCAAACGAGGGATAGGGCACAATAAAGTGTAATAATATAATCCCTATGAAAATATTTTGTATTTTTTATCAAAAGTGCAAAGGTGCAAGTGCTACTAATGAATATACAATAAATAAATTCATATGTATAATTATAATTTATTATTAATTAAAATTTATTTATTTATTTTGATTTATAACCTGCCCTCCCCACAAATGGGCTCAGGGCGGCTAACAACATTTATTTATTTAATTGTTTATTTATTATGCATGTTAAGTATAATTTATATATAATATAAATAATGTATGATATATATTATATAATAATATAATATATATATTATATAATATATATAATATATTAATATAATATTATATGTTATATAATATATATGTTATATATCAATTATATAGATATAATTTATACATGTGTATAATTATAATTTATGTATTTATAAAAAGGTAAAGGTAGTCCTCTGTGGAAGCACCGAGTCATTACTGACCCCTGGGGAAGGCAATGGCCAACCACCCCGTAAAAAGTCATGATGCGACATCCCCCCATGGGTCAGTAATGACTTGGTGCTTGCACATGGGACTATCTTTACCCATATGTATTTATAATTTATGTATTTATATGTATTTATGTATTTATACATATGGATTTATTCATTGTATATTAGTAGCACTTGCAGTTTTGATATAAAATACAAACTATTTTCATAGGAATTATATTATTGCACTTTATTGTATCCTATCCCTCGTTTGGCGGTTACCTCCTTTATACTTAGCTGACTTCGAGGGTAGCGTCTTCCTTTGTGTACCACCTCCTTACCTGAGCTGCCTTCATGGTGGCTCGTCTCCCTTCAGCACAGAGATCAGATGGCAGAGAAGGAGTCCTGTGTGTCTTTTCATTTTTGCCTGGGACAGTGACAAAGCAAGATGGTGAGGAGCTTTTTTTTTTTTTTTTGCCGCATGCCCCCTCTCAGCCTTTCCTTTAACAGCCCTCACACACACACACCTTCCTTCAGCTGCCTCTTTATAAACTTGAATGCCATCCAACCTCCAAAGTTGTAGAGTTTGGGTCCCGTACAGTGGGGTCAAGAAATTCCCTGTGATGCAGGAGGGAGACTCCCAGAGGGAAGGAGCAGGGTGGGAACTGGGGGAGGGGTTTTGCATTCCCCCTCCTCCCTTTGTGTTTAATCTTGCAACGCAGCCCGCCATAACTCCCTCGCTCCCTGTTCGAAGCCCCTTTGAGCTCAATAGCTCTCTTCCCAGCAATGCAAAGGGGGGTGGGGGTGACGCCTTCAGTGGGGAGGGGGAACGCAAAGAGGAAATTGCTTTCCTGGTCTCTTCTTATACCAGATGCTCGCCTAGGACTGTGAACTCTCTCACTTTAACTCTTGGAAAGCCAGGTTGTAGTCCATTAGCACCTGTCTGGTGCCAGGGCTGGACTCAGGGAACCCCTCAGGGACACCCACCCCAGAAACAAGGCTTGCAGCCCCCCAGCCCATCCCTACCACCCTTAACACTCACCCAGCCAGGAGAGGACAGAAGAAGGAGGCACTAACAAGGGCCAAGAGCACTAAATAAGCCCCAGGTGCAAGAAGCTCAGACAAAGTCTCAACAGCAGAAGGCAGGCTGGATGGCGTCTCCTGGGTCTTAACAACTGCCGTCTGCACCGTCAGGGCTCCAGTGCAGCCTCTTTCCTCAGAAGAACAACAGCCCAGCCAGAGGGAGAAGGGGCAGAGGGCAGAAACAGCCAGCACAAGCAGCAAGCCAAACCACACTACTACCCAGAAGCTGGCAGAAGAGATGCAGCCACACAGCAAACCCACAGGCAGGCTAAAAAGGGCGGGGAGTAGCCTAAGGCAGTGGCTCCCTTGTTGGGGGCGAGGCTAGGAGTTGGACGCTGGAATTGGTGAAAGGATAAAAGGGAAGTCCACCCACAAGTGGGGGTGGAGAGTAAGGAGTTAGAGGAAGAGTATGGAGAGGCAGGGATGGCAATTAAAGGGGCGGTGGCTGGCCCCAACCCCAAGAGGCCCCGTCAACCAAAAGGGGTGTGTCACAGCACCTTAAAGATCAACAGGGCATAAGCGTTCAAGCTCCTTAATCAGATACAAGTAGGAATAGAGACCCGAGTCTTTGTTTCTCCCAGTTAGAAGGTGGGAGGGGTGCTGCAAAGTATGATAGGCTACGGAAGTAAAATGTGAAATTTAATTAGCTTGAGTTCCTTGCATCTCAGGACAGCTTATGTCAGCATGATCGCCACAATCTCTTACAGTCTTTCCCATCCTCAGCATCCCTGTTGAATATGGGGTCTTCATGTATCCATTCAATGAGAAAGGGGTCTCCTTCCTGCAACCCCCTGCCCCCAGTTATGGGCAGTTCTGGGGTTCTTTGATGATACTCTGTTCAAAGGTCCCTCTTCCTCCACCCCACCATTGGCAATCTGCATCCTCCTCCTCTCCCCTGATCCTCCCCCACCATCACCAGCCATCTGCCTTCTCCTGGCTCTTGCAGCACTGGAGACCTCTTGGGAGCTTTCTGCCATGGTTGTGAATGTGTCCCCCTTCTTGACCCCCATTTTCTGCTGCTGCCACCACCACAGCCACCACAACAGTGCTGGCTTCTATATTCAACCCAGGCCCCAGCCTTGGTGTAGCTGCAACCACTTTCCACTAGAGGCGTCCTTCCCCCTGGATCAGGGTTTCAGGGATCCAAATAAATAAACAAACAAACAAATCTGGGGTTCCTGACATCCAGGAAAGATTTTCTGATCCAGTTAAGACACAGCAGAGAATCCCAGATTTAGTTGGCCAATATTTGCTATGGCAAAAACTATCTGGGGGCTATCTGTGGAGCTGGGGGGGGGAACACTCCTATGGGCCCCTCAAGAAGGTCTCCCTGGCCACTCTCCATTGTTTCCTATGGGGAAAACATTTCCAAGCAGGCTCTCAGGCAGAAACACATAGTGGCAAGGCTGCCAGTGGCCAAAGGCACACTCCCAAATACAAGAGAAAGCCTGGCAAAACCAAACTGAAGCAAAGGAACAGATGGAATCCCACCAGAACCTAAGCAAATCAAGGGGACCAGAGAATTTCACCTAAACCAAATTGAAGCCCAGGACACTGTATCCTAGGACTTATTATATTATTTGTCTTCTATATAAGCCAATCTGTATTTGGCAGGCATACCACTTCTGGAAATAAAGATTGGTGCTGCCATTTTGAGACACGTATCAGAAATGGAATCAAAACATCCTGGTCCTTGCATCACCAGAAACCCTCTAACCTCCCCATTGCTTTTTTTGCTTTGGAAGCTATGGTTGTCTCTACCAGGCATAAGTCATCTGAAACTAAAGCTAGGAGTCTCAAAAGTTGCCTGAACTTCAGGATGAAGATGGGAGTTTCTGTGTTCAATGTGAAGGGACCTGGACCACCTTGAATATTGCTGTAGCACAGTGGTTAAGTGGTTTGACTGCAAATCAACAGTCTACTGGTTTGAATCCCACTACTGCCATGAGCTCAGTAGGTGGCCTTGGGTAAGCCCCTCCTCTCAGCCCCAGCTCCCCAGCTGTATTGTAGGGATAATAATAACACTAACTTGTTCACTGCTCTGGGTGAGGCACTAATCTATCTAGAAGAATGGTATATAAGCTCAGTTGTTGTTGTTGTTGTTGTTGTTGTTGTTGTTGTTGTTGTTGTTGTTGTTAAGTACCAAGTTCATAAAAGACAATGCTAAAAAATGGCCAAGGGAAAAGTAATTGCAGTGTGGAGGAATCGATTTGGGGGCGGGGGACGGGGAGGTGTTTGGATTCCAACCAAAAATGTGGGAAGTCTATGATCATGAAAGTAGGAGAGTTCTTCTTGTGGGGAGATACAGGAAGTTCAAGCTGGAGGAGGACAAAATTCACCTCAGCATTGACCCAAATTACCAGAGTGGTGTTCTCTAAAAAATAGAGTGGAGAGAAAGAGTTCTTGGTTATAGTGAAAGCTATCAGGTTCTAGTTGAATTCTAACTAGGAACCCTTCTACTCCATGTCCCTGGAAAAGAAGACAGAACTTGTCACATTTTCATTGGAAATCTGGGAAATCTGTGATTCCACCCTGTAAATTGATCTTTCCCCCACAACTTCTACCATTGCGTATGTTTCCAGCTTGATCCTTATTATGATTTTTTTCATCTTGGGACAAATTTTTTTTGAGTAGACTGAATATAGGAAAATATTTTCCCTTCACAAATGTGGTGGGCACACATTCTTGGAAGGACAAAATACTAGCCCTAATTAGATGGCCTTAACTGGGCAGGAAGATGGGATATAAATACATATTATAAATAAACACTTACCTGTTGTTTCAAGTTTCCTTTGAAGGATTTTGGGTTCCAACCTCATTTCTCACAGCCTGAAAGGAAAATGCTCTTCCTCCAGAGCTCAGAGGAATTTAGAAGGTATGAAGATGTAAGGGGGAGGAAGCAAGATAATAAAGAAGCCAATTTATGGGATTTTTCAGGATTTTTTTCTTTTAGATCTCTATTTTGTCTACTCACAGAAACAATCCATGAAAAGGGTGTTCTGTTTTGATAGCGCTTCTTCTGGTGTGGCCAAATTCTGGAAGAGTAACCATGTCAAGGTGGTGGATATGTCACTTCAAGTCCTTGTACCTTCTGAAGGGCGTCCAGGAAGAATTGCCGGGAAATTCCAAGGAATCAGGCAACTGGCAATGTGCCTGTTGCAGTGATATTAGACTTAGGGCTTTTCCTCATGTTTGACTCACTCCAAATTTTCATAGCAGTGGATCCACAAGGACTGGAATTGGTTTGAGTACAGTTGTTCTGCACGTCTGCCCATACCCTTTGCATTTCTGCAATTGTTGGGTCACTTTATTTTGTTCTGCATGTGTCTTAAATAATCAGGATTTTCAAGCCTGTGTGCTATTGTCATTGGTGGCATCGCAGGGTGCACACTTCTTTTATTTTTTGTTCATGGTTATATCATTGTATCAATGTAATGGCTTAGTTTCTTTTTTAAAAAAAGATTCAACCAAGCTGAGGGGAGAACAATCTCTTGTTTCTCCCTTCTTGCCACTAGCTCACTCCTCCCCCTAAAATTTAGAACTATTTAAATTTAAAGTATTTATTAGCTTCCATCTATCTTTGAAACATAGGGCTGGAAGGTACCCCAAGGGCCATCTAGTCCAGCCACCTGCACAATACAGGAAATTCACAGCTATCTCCCCCCTCCTCCTGCCTTCCCCAGTGATCCCTGCCCTATGCCCAGAGCAAGGCAAAAAACCTCTAGGATACTCGGCCAATCTGGTCTGGAAGAAAATTCCTTCCTGACCATAAAGTGGCAATTGGTATTACCATAAGCATGTAAGAAAGGGCCACAAAAGGCTAGCACCAGCTCATCTTTTCATGCTCTCCCTCTACCAATGCATACATTCATATTGAATTATAGAATCATCACTGCTGACAGGTGGCCATCTAACCTCTTCTTAAATATTTCCAAAGGAAGGAGAGCCCACCACCTCCTGTGGAAGTCTATTCCACTGAGGAACCACTCTAACTGTCACGAAGTTCTTCCTAATGTTTAGCTGAAAATTCTCAGTGCTCAGGTTGTCTTGACTTGGCTGACATGAAGTGTCCCCTCAGCACACACAATTTGTCTCTTCTCTTCATCTCTTAAGATGAAGCAAGTGGTCCAAGGCATCCTTTTTCTAGGAGTGTAAGTGTGGAGGGAAAACAGCTTTCCTCATACGTGATCCATGCAGAGAGGCACACTGGGAGAACTGGAGGCATCATTTCAGACTGGGGGGAGAGGGGGGAAAGGAGAAAATCACTTTTTTGAATGCTCCCTTTTGTAAAAGAATTTCCAACAGGTAGAAAACAAGCTTTGTAGGGAGCAGCCCAGAACTTTTCTCCCCACAATTTTTTTTGTCTTGGGGGAGGTTTTATTTAAATAGGAGAATTCAAAAATTGGATCTCTTTCCACTTGGTGGGATAGAGCCTACTCTGTTGCCCCATTCTGCTGCCTGTTTACATCAGGTTTGAGATGCTCTAACTGGGAGGGAAACAAGCTTCTCACAAAGAGGTGAAAGAGACACCACAGGTTGGATCAGCATGTGTCTGAGATCCTGTTGTTCACGGACCCCGCTATCCCACATGAATATGGACACTAATTGCTGATCTACACATGCAAATAAATCCTGTGTGGAAGATTTATACTTTAAAAAACTGATGATATAAAAAAACTGATGACACAAAGCCTCTCCTCTCCTAGAATCTTCCCCACAAGACTTTTCAGTATGATTTTTCTTTCACCTCTCTCTCTGACCAAGAGGACTGTGACTCACAAAAGCTCATATTGAAATAAATGTTGTTATTCTTTAAAGTGCCACTCTAGGCTTTCGTTTTATTTTGCTAATATGAACTAGTAACATGGCAGCCCCTTTGCTATCTCAAAAATGTCAAATCAAAAAGAGTCTAGTACCTTTAAGACTAACCAATTTTATTGTAGCATAAGCTTTCGAGAATCACATTTTCTTTGTCAGATGCATGGAGGGCTGACGAAGAGAACGTGATTCTCGAAAGCTTATGCTACAATAAAATTGGTTAGTCTTAAAGGTGCTACTGGACTCTTTTTGATTTTGCTACTACAGACTAACACGGCTAACTCCTCTAGATCAAAAATGTCAGACAATCCTAAAAGGTGAGAAGAGATGATAACATGCGCAGATGTTTCTTTTTTTAAAAAAATTGTTAAAACAGACAACCTCCCCCCCAAATTAACAATCAGCTTTTACGCTGCCTCTGGCTTCCCCCCACCCCCCCACCAACAGTTTAATAGATGAAGAGACAAATTGTGTGTGCTGAGGGGACTGCATATACCCAGAAGCATGCTGCACTGACAGCTTGGCAACTGGGTGTGTTCGAGGGATCAGAGGCACAGTCCCAAACTCTCCAGGTTCAGCAGAAATATGAATTTTGAAAGGAGACAGTAGTGACTTCATTGATGATGGAATAGGCGACTCAGCATGCCTTGGCCATTGGGGGGCGCTGCATGTCTCTCTGAGTGTATGTGCAACTCTATTGATAGTAAGCTGCTTATCTCTGAGCAGAACCACAAGTGACAAAAGGCACAGGTTGGACACTTGTCAGCTTCCCTCAAGTTTTTATGGGAAATGTAGGCAGCTTGGCGGAATGTTGGACAAGTGACAGTTGAAAAGTCCATTGGACAGCAGTCGGAGAGCCAAGCTTCAAGACTAGGATGCCTACATTTCCCATCAAAACTTGAGGGAAGCTGACAAGTGTCCAATCTGTGCCTTTTGTCACTTGTGGTTCTGCTCTCAGTCTAAAGTGGGAAAGCCTCCTGACTCCTCCTCTGTCTCTGTGTCTCTTGGGAGATTCTTTTTCTTGCCTCATGGTCTTCCAAGGGGAAAGATGTATTTCTCAGAGCTCCTGCCATGAAGGCCTCATCCACAGACCCACTTGCAGCCTCGATGCCAGACCGCTGGCCATGAGATCCATAGGGAAAGTGATTCTTTAGGACTTTCTTTCTTCCCCAAGATATTACCAAGAAATGGAATCTATTTCAATAAACTCTTAAGTTCTATCTACTCTACAGTTTGATTGCCTGAGAATTAATTACTGCCCATTGGGGGAAAACGCTTCTAAGTAACTCTGCTACCAAACAAAATATAACTATTTCTAATAGAAAGGAGCAGATTTTGGGACATCACTTAGAAGGGACATTGTGATACGACATCATCTGTAGCCTGGAAGTGACGTTATGGGACATGACTTCACAGTGACATTACATCCTTGTTAAGCACCACCCCCAAAACGTCCAGGGGTTTCTTGAGTTGGACTTGGCAACATGACTTTTGTTCTATTTTTTAGTAACAAACTTAAGGCCTATTCAGACCAGACTGTAATCCTTTGGTCAGAGGGACTGAGGTGGAGAAATGCTGTGTAATATTAAGTATAAAGAACTAAAAGGATGGAAAGAATTGTTGTTAGTAATACTAATGAGCCCTGACGTGGATAGCTCAGCCTATCCTAATCTCATCACATCTAACCAGGGTTGGCCCTGGTTAGCAATTGGATGGGAGACCACCTTTGGAAGTCTTTTGCCATGAAAAAGGGTTGGTATATGCATCTTGAGCGCACTTTACACACACACAATAGTAATAAATATAATAGTAAAAAACGCATGCAACCTGCATGGAACACATTTAGGAATATTTAAAGAACAAGCAAACTGGAAATCTCTCATATGCTCTCTCCAACCACCCCCTTCCTTCACTTTTGAATTCATTCATTATTTCAAGCGTATATTTTCTCTTTTCTCATTTTCGCTCAAGATCTCTTTAGGAAGTCTTAAACTCCCTTTTCCTGCACACAGGCAACAGCCAAATTCGGCTTCCAGGCAGAAAAGAGGAGAGCCCCTGTCCTATCCATTTAGACCAAGTGTTAAGAGAGGAGAGGGCTGGGGTCAGGGGGCTTCAGTCCAGGGTCTGAGCTTTCCTGTCCTCCAGCGGGCCCTCATCGGAAGCAACCCCGCACAGCGACAGAATAGCCAGACCCCTCCCAAACGCTTTGGCTCTGCTGCCTCGTTTAGGCTCTCGTTGTCGCAGGAAACTACACTTCCCAGAAGGTCCTGCGAGGACCAGAGAGGCTTCAATTCCTAGAGAGAGGAGGGGATTTGGGAAGATGGAGTTCCATGGGGATTCTCCTGTCTCTCGTTTTCCCCGGCCGGAGGAAGGCTTTGGCTGTTGGGCATCTGCAGGAGAGGTGAGTTTGGGGTTTCACGGACAGACCTTGGGTAAGAAGAGGGGGGAGAGAAAATGTGCATGAACAGGATGAGAGAGAGAGGTGAAGAGCCGGAGAGGCAGGAAAACGCCGGCTGGAGGGAGGGATCCCCTGGGCGCAGAGGAAGCGGCTCCCTTCCCGGGCTGGATCTTTACATGGGCGGGTGCTTTCACTCCCTTGGCTGTGCTGCATGCAACCAGCCTCGCTGGGTTTTATTCTTCGCTGTTACGCAGACCGCTGGTCTGCTCCAGCGCCGTTTAGTGTCTCTTCTTCGTGGCTCCCCAAGCTCCCCCCCCATGTGTGTCTGAGAGCCAAGCTACAAGTAAGGAATGACACTTGCCTGGCAAGTGAACAGACTCACGTGTATTCCTCCCTGTTCACTTGCCATTCACTTGAGGAATACATGTGAGTCTGTTCACTTGCCAGGCAAGTGTCACTCCTCACTTGTAGCTTGGCTCTGTGTCTGTTTTAGGGGCTCCCTGCCCCTCCCACGAGATAACCCCCTAAAGAGGCGTTTGGCCATTTTTGCCCCTATAAGGGCATTTTCAATTCATGTTGTTGCTTCCTCTAGAGTAAGATTCCGGCGAGCATCATCCTCAAGAGGAGCTTTTAATTTGCAACCCTTTCAGTGCTACCTCGACTTTCCTTGCTTCTCGGGAGGAAACCACTTTCATTTCAAAGTAGTTAGGAATGTTTTGAAGCTAATCTAGGTCAGGATCAAGATGGGTAGCCCTGTTTAGTCTGTCTGTAGCAGTAGAAAAGAGCAACATTTCAGTAGCACCTATAAGATGAAGACTAGCATCTGTAAGAAGTGAGCTGTGACTCAGGAAAGCTCAAACCGTGCCACAAATTTTGTTAGATTTATAGGTGCTACTGGACTCTTGTTCTTCTCTACTGGGTGAGGATGTTTCGATTGACTTCATTTTTGGCTTTGTTTTTGCATTTTTTAATTTGCAAATGGTCTGAAATTTTGTTTTGTAGAGGAAGGGATCTACTACCTCTTTCCAATCAGTGCTGCCTCCATGGCTTCTAGGGAGTTAACCCATCCACTTCCGTTACAAAGTAGCAAAGGAATGTTCTGAAGTTCAATTCCCTTCATTTTTGGCTTTTGCTTTGCAATTCCTGTAATCATCTCGATGCCCATTTTGAGGTCCTCACTATCATTTTTAATTTTATTAGTATAGATATTGCAACCCCTCCTCCCTAAAAACCCTTGTCAAAAGTCTTGTTTTGTAAAGGAAGGGATATATTCTGCTATCTCTGTCTGTGCTGCCATCACTTTCCTGGCTTCTACAGACTAAAGCTATTCTATTACAAAGTAGCACAGGAATATTCTGAAGTTAATCTTGGGCAGGGTGTTTCAGTTGTCTTCATTTTTGACTTTGCAACCCCAAAATCATCCTGAAGTCCATTTCGAGGTCCTTGCTTTCAGTTATTTGTATAGGTAACACAACCCCTCCAAATAAAACCTTAGTAATTGTTCTGCAATCTTGTTTCTTTCCTTAGTCCATTACGTTTGAAATCCAAAATACGTTGGGATGATGCAGTAACTTTCTTGTAGTTCCGACTGCAGTTATTCCACAATACACATATACCTGCAAAGGCCTCTCAGGGAGCAGGTTTGCCCTGGGTGTAATGCCGAGCCCCAAGCATTACAGCCTCGGGTGAATAGGCCGTGAGTTCCTTAGAAAAAATTAAACAAGAAAAAAAACCATGGCCTGAATTAGGCCAGTTTATGTTTATAGAGCTGGGTGCAAGCTTTAGAGTAACACAGAATGCCTCTGCTGACAAAATTATTTAAAACAGGAACCTTCTGTTGAAATACAATTTCTGTGCATTTCTGGGTTGAACTGTACAAGATAGCATAGTAGATGCCCGCACCATTAATTAAAGTTTTTTACATTAGTGTGTTTGAGTTTTAAGTAAATTTGAGCACTAGAAGCCCAGTTCTGTGCAATTTTGTGAGTTTGTACTTCTTGGAGACTTTGAGACTATTATACCTGTCAGAGGCTGAAAAAACTTAATGCAATTTTCTTGCTGTCAGTTAGATATAGTGCACTCTTTATTCAAATGACCAGCCAATGGGATTCTTCTTTCTTTGTTGAATGCTCAGGGAAAGGAATGGATGATCAACTGGGCAATATGTTCCTCTTTCAGAGATCCCCGGTGTCCTTTGAGGAGGTGGCGGTTTCCTTCACACAGGAGGAATGGGCACTGCTGGATCCAGGCCAGAGAAAACTCTACTGGGAAGTTATGCAGGAAAACTACGAGACTGTGGCCTCTCTGGGTAAGGATCTTTTCCTGCCAGCTGATCCCTGTGATTTCTTCTTTGGCCTTTCCGTTTTGAGACAGAGTAGTTTTTGCCTAATCCTTGGCTTGTGTGTCTGAGGCTGACGGGGGAGAAGAGAAAGGGTACTGGTGGTTAGAGAAGGGCAGAGGAGGGGCCCTCAGTCAGTGGCAAAGCTCCTGTTTGGCTTGTCAAAAGTCCCTGGTTCAATCCATAGCAGTCAGAAAGGGGTTCAGAGAGGATTCTCTTTGGTTGCAGGGCTAGGGAAGGGCCCTGCCTGAGGCCTTCCAGAGTCCACCACCCCTTGGAGTGGAATCTTCTGGGCCTAACTGAAATTTGCAGGCAAAGTCTTGGGGGGGGGGGGAGAGTTACCGGTGAGCTTTCTTTTGCCTCTCAAAGTTGAGTGGGGAAGGAAGGTGCTTGGAAGAGGAGCCAGGCAGGACATACTGCTGCTAGGTTCCAGGTGATGAACTGGGATTTCTGAGGCAGAACTACTTCCTGTTTTAATGCTCTGCTCACTCAGGGGCCCTCACTCAGTGGCAGAGCCCCTGTTTGGCTTGTCAAAAGTCCCTGGTTCAATCCATGGTCATTGGAAAGGGGTTTAGAGAAGAGGCTGTTGGTTGCAGGGCCCTCCAGAGGCACTAGCCCTTGTAGCGAAATCTTTTGGGCCTGATGGAAGTTGAGATAAAGTGAGATGAGAACAATCAGTGTCAAGGACATTTCCATGAACCATGCCAAAGAGTTATTAAATACAAGTTTACAAAGACATAGCATTATCACGGATCCAATACAGAGTTGAAATGCTGAAACAGAACATAATCAATTCTAGGACTGACTTTAGACAATATGAAGCACAGGAAGTCAGGAGAACATATTTACAGCAACATAGTAAGGCAACATAGTGGTGAAGTCTATGGTCCCTACCTCATTAGCAAATCATCTGAGACCCCCTTCCTACAATGCAGCCCTCTTATTCTGCTGAGTTATGTTTGCCGCAACAGGACCTGTTCCTCCCGTGGCAAACAGCATAGGGAATCACTTCATTTATGCTCCGTGTTCCTCCCAAATGGAGACTCAAAGGAGCTTGCATTGTTCTCTTCTGCACTTTATGCTTACAGCAACTTTATGAGACAGAGGAGTTAGCGGTGTTAGCGTGTAGTTGTAAAATATTAAAAAGTCCAGTAGCACCTTTAAGACCAACTAACTTTATTGAGGCATAAGCTTTTGAGAACCACAGCTCTCTTCTGCATCTTAACGAAGAGAGCTGTGGTTCTTGAAAGCTTATGCCTCAATAAAGTTAGTTAGTCTTAAAGGTGCTACTGGACTTTTTACTATTTTATAACTAGTCTTAAAGGTGATACTGGACGTTTTTCTATGAGACAGGTAGATCTGGCCAACAGAATGTGACTGGACCAAGGTCTTCCCAGTCAAATAATCTGACCCCTATACCACACTGAATATGATAGCTCAGTGAAGCTGCTGAGTCCCCTGTGTTTTGTAAAAGAGGGAATATTTTCCAATGTTCCTGTCTGTGCTGCCTCCTGGCTTCTTGCAAGTCAATCTTTGCTTCCATTGCAAACATTATATTCCGGAGATAATCTGAGCCAGGGTGTTGCGATTCCCAAAAGGCAATGCTAATCCCACAATCATCCAGAACCTGGTGGCCATCTTTCCTGTGCCTAGTCTTGTTTTCTGATGAGACAGACAGGCAGGGGTCATTTCGTAGAAAAAAGAGCTGGAGGAACTCATTAGCATAACACATTAGCATATGCCATGCCCCTTGATATCACCAGAAATGTGTCATTAGCATGACTGATTTGCATATGCCACACCCCCTGGTGTCACCTATCCTGGCTGCTTTGGACCCAATCCTGGCCGTTCAGGGCCGAAAGTGGGCCCCAAATAGCAAAAAAGGGGCTGAAAATGGCAGAAAAGAGGCCCCAAATGGTCAGGATTGGGCTGCTGCTGAACAGGAGAGTGATCCAACACCCCTCAGAGGCCCAATCTGGGCCGTTTCGGCCCCAATCCAGGACGAAACGGGCCCAAAATGGCCGAGAGTCAGGTGGACGGGTGCACCTGACATGTGACCTCTTTGGGGAACTGCTGGAACTGCGTTCCTGCCCATTCCCCCTCGAAATGAGCCCTGCAGACAGGCACATCCTTTTATTCATTTAGGCTACACCCTACCTGCCCACTCTTCTCACTGACTGTAGCTGCGCTTGCAGTACTGTTGTTTAAGTTTTCTCCCCTTGCTTGCTTCACTGCCTAATCACCAATGTGGTGTTTGGCCATTTCTTTCTCCTGTAGTGCTATATATTTTCAATACAATTCCTTCCCCTACATCTTATTTATTTTATATACTTGTTAACCTCCTTTCAACCATGCAGGAACAAGGCAACATATAATACAAATAAAAACAATCACAGAATAATAATAAAGTTTACAAACAAGATAGTATAGGTTGGCTGGTAACATAAAAGCAAAGTTAATTAAAAGTATTTGTAAATAAAAACACCTACAGCTGCCTCCTGAAGACGGATAAGGGGCAAGGTGTACTTCCCTGAGGAGGCGGTTCCATAATCATGGGCCTGCCACTGAAAACGCCCTCTTGTGTACCTACCAGGTAAGCATCCTTAGCTGATGGGACAGTCAGGGGGTCCTCTCCCTGTATTATTCTTTTGCTGCTTCCTCTAGAGTATGATCTTGTATACATTATGTTCATGAAGGCCTCTTAATTGGCATGTTTATCTGGGCCCAGGTTGTCTCCAGGAACCCCCACCCCCTTCCTCTTTCCAGTTGTATATTGGGAGCTCCCCCCTTCCTGCACTCCTTGCTAACTTGCAATTTCAATATTATTTTACTAAAGAAGTAGCTGCTGCCTGCTGGTGATATTTATGATAGTTTGAATACTGAATTAGTTCTACCTAACGTTGCTCCAAGTGGGGCCAGATTTTTCCTGGAATTACAACTGAGAAGTTTGTTCTCCTGGAGAAAACTGCTCCTATGGAGGGTGGACTCTGTGGCATTATACCCCGCTGACTCTGTGGCATTATACCCCTTCTCAAACTCCACCCTCCCTAGAATCCGTACCCAAATCTCCAGGAACTTTTCAGCCCACAGTTGGCACCCCTAGCTCTTCCTCCTGGCAAAAGAGTTGCAGCAATACTGGCTAAAGCAACAGCTTCAGAAATTTTCCTTTCCCGCCAAACTGTAGGCAAAATTAATATCAAATGTCATACCCTGCCTTTTCCCCCCTCTGGGGACCCAAAGTGGCTTATGCCATTCTCTCCTTCATTTTATCCTCACAACAACCTTGCAAGATAGGCTAGGTTGAGAATGTATGACTGGTCCAGGCTCAGCCAGCAATTTTCAGTGGCAAAGTGGGGATTCAAACCTGGACCTAGATCCTAGGGAGACACATTATCTACTAAACTCCAGTGGCTCCAATAGATCAGGGATGTTAAATCCCTTTGTTTTATAAAGGAGGGGATGTTCTCACCCACCCTCTTTGTGGTTCCTTCCTTCCCAGTGGGGAAACAAAGCAGCTTACATTGTTCTCCTCCCCTCCTGCCCTGACAACAGTCCTGTGAGGTAGGTCTGGCTGAGACTGTGTGACTGGTCAAAGGTCAGCTAACCTTTATGATGTTTCAAGGTGTTGCAGGAGGGGCATCTCTTTTTCTCCTCCCTCACCACTTCTTCTTTCCCTTCCTTGAAAGTCTCAGTAACCTGTACCTTTTTCCTTTCTACCCACCTGCCAGCCTCTCTTATCTACCACCTCCCTGTCTTCATCTGTCCCTCCTCCCCACCCCTGCCACAAAGTCAAGTCATATTATATAAACAAGATTCTGAACACCTGGGTAACAAAAAAACCAGCATGCATACTGGAAGGAGGATACACTTCTATGTGTGAACAAGATCTTGGAATACAGGTGGGTGGGAAATATGAGCAGTCAGTGTGATGCAGCGGCAAAGAAGGCAGACACAATCTTGGGGTGTATCAACAAAGGGGTGTACCTATCACAGGATGTCATTGTCCCCACTATATAAGACATTGGTCAGGCCCCACCTGGAATGTTGTGTGTAGTTCTGGAGGCCTCACTTGAAAACATGTGGATGAATTGAAACAGGTGCAGAGGACAGCAACCAAGATGATCAGGGGCCTGGAGGTGAAGTCCTATGAAGAAAGACTGAGGGCCTGTGAATATTGGAAAAGTTAAGGGGAGACATGATTCCTCTCTTTAAGTATTTAAAAGCTGTCACTTAGGGGAGGGAAAAGAGGAATGGACTGCCTGAGGTGGTCAGGAAAGCCCCGACTCTCCTGGCTTTCTGCAAACTATGGAAAACTGAATTATTCAGGAGGGCTTTCTACCCAGATTACAGGACGATGTCAAAAGAAATAGCTCAGAGAGATGCCTCAGTAGGGACGAGGACTCAATGCTTCGCTATTAGGTACTGTCTGCTGATGTATGTACCTACTAGTGTGTTTCCACGCTGCCATGGAAATTAGTTGTTTCAGATGGATTTCAACTCATTGCTCATTTAAAAAATTTTCTGCCACCATTCCTTATTGTATCTGTTTCCCAGAATGTCTTAACTGTTCTTCACTATTATACTTTACTCAATGAATGTCCTACCTATCAATTATATTATATTGTCACTTGCACTGTTGTAATCTGCCTTGCATCTCAGGGAGAAAGGCGGACTAGAGATGAATGAGTGAATGAATGAATGAATGAATGAATGAATGAATGAATGAATGAATGAATGAATGAATGAATGAATGAATGGTTTAAACTACAGGAGGGAAGGTACCGGCTGGATATTAGGAAAAACTTCTTCATCTTATGAGTAATCCAACATTGCATAGGGATGTGGTGGGTTCCCCCTCATAGGCAGTCTTCAAGGTGTGGCTGGACGAATACTTGTCGGGGATGCCTTAGGCTGTTCCTACACTGGGCAGGGGGGTGGACTAGATGGTCTCCAAGCCCCTTCAGACTCTGTGATTCAATGATTCTAAAATAAATTCAGTTTCTTCTTTAACACATTCTTGTGGTTTAACTTTATTCCAATATGTGATAAAAAGTCGCAAGGTTTATATAAATTGTTGCCGCGCAAATGTATTCCCTTCCCAAGATTTCTGATATGTTGAAATGTTGTCCATTAACATATTATACAAGACTATATGTAGCCGTTCTTCCAGTTGCAGTTCTTTCTCCTGCTTCTAAGATGAAGCCAACATTCTCATGGCAGCTGCAACCAAACTAACAGTCAACTGCTTTGGGTTGCCTGAAACCCTTTGAGAAGTAATGTTTAACAGTGGCAACTTAGCATCCAAGCATGCTTGGTCCTGCAGTATTTTCCCAATAGATTAAAAAAGTTTTATCCCAGATCTTTTAACCACTGGGCAGAAGCACCAAATATGAATAAAAGAGCCCCTACAAGCCTTACATTTCCAACATATACCAGGCAATTAAGGGGTCATTTTACAATCCTTTCTGCTGTTAAATACCATCTATATCCCAAATTTCCAAGATGGTTTTGTTCCCTTTAATTATAAGCCACAGATTTTCTGATAGAGTCATTAGAACATCCTTTTCTCATCTTTGTAAATATAACGCTTCTGTTCTGCATCTGCTGGTATGGAATAAATTGTGTGGACACCAAATGTATTTATTATTTATTTACTTTATACTCCACCTTTCTCCCCAATATGGGCTCAAAGGAGTTTACATAATTCTCCTTTCCTACGTTTTATCCTTGTAAGAGCACTGTGGGGTAGGTCAGGTTGAGTGTGTGTGACTGTCCTGAGTTCCTCCAGTGAGCTTCCATGGCACAGTGGGGGTTCAAACCTGGGTCTCCCAGATCCTAATCAGAAACTCTGACTGCTGCACCACATTGGCTTTCGCGGGGTGGCTGCTGATCGAGGGTAGCAAGTGTCTCTCCTTGGAGAAATTACCATTCACTACTGAGTGTATCTGCTAAGTGGTATTTGTACCTATTCATCCTTATTTTATTTCTTTTTTTTCCAGCTACAGATATGTGGGAGATGGCAAGTGAGAAGGCACCAAAAAGAGTGATTGTAGAAGAACCAGAGGTTGATTCAGAATCGAGGGATCAAGTGGTAGAGAAGAGACAGTGCAGAAGGAAAAAAGGAGCAAAACAAAACCAGAGGAAGGAATTGGTTGCCTATCAGAGCAGGAATAAGCTTGAGGTCTCAGCCCACAATAAAATATGGAAGAGAAAGAGAAGGCAGAAAGGTCCTGTGAATGAGAATGGGTTTTACAGCAAATTCCATGTTGAAGCATATCTGAATGTTACAACAAGCCAGAAAGCATGTAAGTGCTTGGAATGTGGAAAGACTTTCTCTAGGAATGCTGTTCTAACTAAACACCAAAGGATTCATACAGGGGAGAAGCCTTATAAATGCCTAGAGTGTGGGAAGAGCTTCTCTTGGAATGGTGACCTAACTGTTCATCAAAGGATTCACACAGGGGAGAAGCCATATGAATGCCTGGACTGTGGGAAGAGCTTCTCTCAGAATGGCACACTAACTAGGCATAAATATGTTCACGCAGGGGGGAAGCCATATAAATGCCTGGAATGTGGAAAGAGCTTCTCTCAGAAAGACACTCTAACTATACATAAAAAGGTGCACATAGAGGAGAAGACATGTAAATGCTTGGAGTGTGGAAAGAGCTTCTCTAGGAAAGATAATCTAATTATACATCAAAGAATTCATACAGGGGAGAAGCCATACAAATGCTTGGAGTGTGGGAAGAGCTTCTCTGTGAACGGTAACCTAAGTATACATCAAAGAATTCACACAGGAGAGAAGCCATACAAATGCTGGGAATGTGGAAAGAGTTTCTCTCAGAATAGTACCCTAAATGTGCATCAAAAGATTCACACTGGGGAAAAGCCATATAAATGCTTGGAGTGTGGAAAAAGCTTCTCTCAGAATTACCACCTAATTACACATGAAAAGGTTCACAAAGGGGAGAAGCCATACAAATGCTTGGAGTGTGGAAAAAGCTTCTCTCAGAATGGCAGCCTAATTGTTCATCAAAGGATTCATACAGGGGAGAAGCCATACAAATGCTTGGAGTGTGGGAAAAGCTTCTCACGAAATGGCAGCCTAAATGTTCATCAAAGGATTCACACAGGGGAGAAGCCATATGAATGCCTGAAGTGTGGGAAGAGGTTCTCTCAGAATGGCACACTAGCTCAGCATAACAATAGTCATACAGGAGAGAAGCCATATAAATGCTTTGAGTGTGGGAGGAGCTTCTCTCAAAATAGCAACCTAACTGCACACCAAAAGGTTCACACAGGGGAGAAGCCGTATAAATGCTTTGAGTGTGGGAAGAGTTTCTCTCAAAATAGCAACCTAACTACACATCAAAAGGTTCACACAGAGAAGCCATATAAATGCTCTGAGCGTGGAAACAGCTTCTCTCAGAATTACAACCTAACAAAATACCAATCAATCAATCAATAGTTTATTGTTATGATCCGAGATCAGAAGTCAAAATCAAAGTCATCGAGACATATATGTTAACTTCAGGTCATAGATATAAAAGTATACTGTACATAAAATATGATTCTTCATTAAAATTGCTAGGATAAAACCATATTCTTCTGCCTAATCAAGCGTGCCAGCACACAAAATATAGGTACTTTAAAAGATATTTTATTATAACAGTCACCAAGCAAGAGTGAAATATAAAATTGATTTGACCTAGCAGGGTAATTGTGCAGAAGTAGGGTAATATATACATTCCAAATGTTCTGGTAAAACTGACAGTATAAGAGGACATGCTCAATAGTTTCTACCATACCAGTATGGCATGGACAGAGACTTTTTCATATGGAATGTTAGCATATCTCTCATCCAGAAGGGCAGATGGGAGAACATTAAGTCAAACAAGGGTAAAAGCTTTACAATGTTTGGGGAATTCCAACATATAGAGATAAGAGGGCAGAACAAAGTTTTGGTTGTAGTTCCCCACTGCTGGGACAAGGTGAGCTCAAGGTCTATCCAATTGGAGGGAAATATCCCATAGCCTCTGTTTGTTTATTGTTTTGTCTCCTTGATAGAACAGATGTAGGAGTGCTGTACTAGACAAACCTAAAAATTAGAGTTTGTCCTCTATTGCTCCCATCCACTTTGATCGAAAGCTATCTGCAAAGAGTAAGGAAGTTAATCTAAAGGGGGGGGGGATTTAACTTCAACCAGAAACATATAGCTTGCAACCAAATCTGTGATTCTAGTATTACCAACCCTGCCTCTAGTCAGAGCAGAGCATTGGGCACACACCGAGGTACTCCAACAAAGGATCGTAGAAATTTTGATTGAAGAGCTTCCAGCGTAGAATAATCATTATATAAGCAGACCTATGATCCATACCTGAGCTGAGGCACCACCTTACCCTGAAAAACTTTCAGTGCATATGGAATATAGGATCCCCCTTTCGTATGGAAAAATCTTGTTGCTAAGGCTGATCCTCAGGCAGATTCCGTGATCTGAGAAAGTTGGGCAGCCCATGAACCAGATGATTGAAAGGCAACCCCCTAGATAGTTGAATACTTTGACTTGGTCGATCTTGTGACCATCTGTCTGCCATCTGTGCTTTACAAACCTGGTAAATTCGAGTATTTTTCTTTTGGATAAATTGTTAAGTGCTATTCCTTGCAGTACAGCATGAGTGCCCGGAGGGCTCTTCTCAACCCTACTTCAGTATACAACAAGATGGCAGTGTCGTCTGCATATAAGACTGTAGCAATTGGCCTATTTGCCATGTTTGGTGGGTGAAAGTCAGGCTTTGATAGAGTCTGCACTGTCGAATTGATAAAGAAGTTATACAATAAGGAGGCAAGAAGACACCCTTGCTGACCTCCTTTCCTAACCGGAACCTTATGGGACAGTTGTCCTTGTGGGTTACATCTGACTGTAATGTTTGTATAAGAGCAAGGAGCCTACGATCTATCGTAGAGTCTTCGAGTTTTAGCTAGAGTCTATTATGTGAGATACTGTCAAAAAGCATCCTGTAATCTACAAAGGCTACGAACAAGGCCCCATGTGGTCTAGTTTCTCCACCATATGGTGGAGGATCAAGCATTGGCTTCAAATGGAGGAATCAGGAATCAAACCTGGTTCTCCAGATTAGAGTCCTGCCGTTCTTCTTAACCACTACACCAAACTGGCTCACTACAGATAGACCAGGAGAGGTTGCGTATGGGTAGAGTGGCTGCTGCCTAGGCTTCCCACCAATGTTTCTTAATTTCTTGGCCAGGTGCTTCCTCCTCCCTCTGGAGACTAATTTATCTCTTTATGACCCTTGCTTGCTGGTTCCTCCCTGCTCTCATCCTGAGCAGCCAATT
This sequence comes from Eublepharis macularius, assembly GCF_028583425.1. Lineage (NCBI taxonomy): Eukaryota > Metazoa > Chordata > Lepidosauria > Squamata > Eublepharidae > Eublepharis > Eublepharis macularius. The sequence goes on along the minus strand of NC_072793.1, from coordinate 166,838,019 downwards.
GTACATTGTTCTGTGTTTGCGGCTGTACTAGATGGAAAGAGCAGGAGCAGGCATATGGTTTCTCATTCTCTGTCCAGGTTCTCCTCGTCCTTCTTCAGACACTGCTGTCCTTGGGATTGGGGCTGGTGAGCAAATCTCCACTTGTCTACCAGGCTTCCACATTTTTACTGCTCCATCGCATCAGCTACCATCTCCACCTGCTCTCAACTGCCTTTTATCTCTGTGGCCAGCTGAGTGCGCCCTGTCTTCTTGCTGGCATCCCTGCAACCCACCCAGCTGAACCATATTTATTTCGAGGTGTGCTGTCCACATCATGGAGATGCCACCTGGACCCTATGAGGCTGCCCAGACCAGTCACAGTGTCACACTCTTTTCACACAAAGTATGTGGCACCACTTGGTGAGCAAAACACTTGTATCTCCTTCTGAAGACTCTAAAAGCCACTCACATTAATGGATCATTCCCCAAGGTGATAAGAGTGATTATGCTGCCTCATATTATCTCTTACACTTTGAATAGTGCTGTAATTTTCCAAGGGGAAGAGCCGTGATTCTAAATGTATCTGAAAAGATGACATATTGTGGGTGATATTTGTACAAGGGTGGGTTCCACAACAAACATGGGGGGGGGGAGGATTGCAGGGAACATTAAAAAAACACTTTCCCCCAGCAACCTGTTCACCCTGCCCCCAGTATCGGCTTGCCCCCTCCTGAGTTGGTAGAAGGGTTTTTTTGCACCTGCATTAACTTGTTTCTCTAGCAGCAGTGGTGGATCTAATATAACTTCTAGGCTCCTAACTGAGTCTGCAGGAGTCAACTGAACCCCATTGAAAGTGGGGAGGAACAATGTCCCTCAAGATCTCTTGAGTTCCCAGCCAGCATCATTTCCATCTTGTCTGGGTTCAATTTAAATTTGTTCAATATAAATGTAAGGAGACCTAATTTTTTAATATTTTATTTAAAAAGAAAGACATTGGACAGAATCATAGGGTTGAAAGGGACCTCCAGGGTCATCTAGTCCAACCCCCTGCACAATTCAGGAAATTCACAACTGCCTCCTCTTCCCCACACACCCTGTGACCCCTGTTCCATGCCCAGAAGATAGCAAAACACTGTCAGAATCCCTAGCCGAACTGGCCTGGGGAAAATTGCTACCTGACCCCAAGATGGCGATCGGCATTACCCTGGGCATGTAAGAAGGGGCCACAAGAACTAAGCACTGATGTAACCTTTCCTGCCCTCCCTGGTCTGCCTAGAGTCACAGAATCAGCATTGCTGTCAGATGGCCAGATTAGTAAGAAAAACGGAAAGTCAGTTCATTCTTCAAGCCAGTAGGTGGCGATTATGTTGGAACAATCCAGCAGTTCCATTTACTCTCAGCCAACAGATGGCAATACAGTTTGTTCCAGAGTGATTTTATTTTGAGGTTTTGGCCATTTTTTTTCTTCATTAAAAAGGCTGAAGACAATAAGGAAAAGAATATTTCTAACAGCAATCCAGCAAATATAAATTCCCAATATATTATAATTCAAAGAGTTAAAAAAGAAAATAATATATTAGTTGTATAATCCAAAAATGGAACCAGCACGGAAGCACACAGATCTCTGTGTTCTCAGACATCCGCCATCTTGAATTGGAGAGACTTGATTTTTGTTGCATGTGTTTTTTGTTAATTGAAGGATTAATTGGCATCTGTGTTTACTTATCAAGTTCATGCCTAATAAGGAGAGTTAGGCTTTGCTTTAAATAAAATCATTAGCTGTTTGTTCAGATGCTAAGACCCTAATCCTTCATTGTGCTATAAGAGAAGTCTTTCCAGTGGGTAGCCTTGATATCACGCATTCGCACAACTGAGAGCAAGAAGACCGAGCCTCTGAGCCCTACAACAGAGAAAGAAGCACTCCTGCCATCTGCTGTCCATCTCCCCAGTGACCTGCCCCCTTACTTCAGCTGGCCTCATGGCGGGTCTTTTCACTTCACCCCATGGGGAACATGGCAGAGAAGGCATAATGTGTGTCTTTTTGTTACCTGTTAGAGTGACTGAAAGATGGAGGGAAATCTTGTTTTTTCTAGATTTTCTTTCAGCTTTTCCTTCAGCAGCTCTTCGCACCACCAGCACCCCTGCTCTCCTTCCTCCAGCTGCCTCTCCTTTCTAAATTTGTATGTGAAGAAGGTTCATGAGAGAGAGCAATCCTAATTACTAGTACGAAACGTCAGGAACTACAATGCCAAGACCATGGCAATACAGCCCGGAAAACCCACAACAACCTAATTACTAGTACTTTGGGAGAGGGATAAAAGTTCCTTCTCTTCATATTATGGATAATTTTATAAGATCCTGTCATACACAGTCCCCTGAGCTTGTTTTAATCTTTTTTTTAAAAACCCTCAGGTGCTTAACCGCTCTTCCTCAGGAATATGCTCCAACTCGTATTCCATTTCTTTGATTTTGAGGAGAGACAATGTGAACTAATGTCATTTCGATTTTCTTCCATCTTCCCCCCACACTATGCTTAATTCAGATGTACACAAAACTCACACTCGAGAGTATCACGGGAAACTCATCCCTACTGCCAACGGCTGGTTTGAAATGAGGTTTAGATCCCAAAATATAAAGAAATTTAATTCTTTCAAGATTGCATGCAATGGCACCTTAGAGAAAAATGAGATTTTCAGGGTATAAGCTTTCAAGAGTCAAAATTCCCGTCTGTAATGAGATGCTAATTTCTGGTTTAATCAAGCTGCATTGACTTAATTTTTTTTCAAATAAAATATTAAAATTTTAAATTTTAAAAAATACTCAGGATGCATTGTCCCTTTACATCCTGATTTCCTTCTTTGCTTCACCCCTCCCACCTCCTTCCTATATCTGAAGAAGGGACTTTTGATTCTCGAAAGTTTATGCACTAAAAATCATGTTTTTACTAAGGTGCCACTGGACTAAAATCCTGCTATTGTAGCGCAGACCAGTATGACTCCCTACCTGAAATTAATCTGTCCAAGGATGTTTGAGCGCTCAGGAATTTTGTGATGTGAAGATTTTTTCCATATTCTATCTAATTAAAAGGGCCTTCTCCCAAGATACAGCAAAACTAAGTACGAAGCTCCTCAAAGCCACAATGTTAAAAAGGTGGCCAGGGAAAAAGAAATTGCAAAGAGAGTCGATTTTTCAGAAATTTCAATAGAAAATGTGGGAAGTTCCCACCCTGCAATTTTAGCTTTCCCCCATGATAGTTGTGAATTTCCTGCATTGTGCCAGGGGTTGGACTAGATGACCCTGGAGATCCCTTCCAACCCTATGATTTTATGATTCTGTGATTCTTGGTTTTTTTGGTGGTCCATGGTATCCAAAGACTCTTCTCCAACACATTTCAAATGAATGAATTTTCCTCCTCTCTATTTTCTTCACCATCCAACTTTCACATCCATACATAGTAATGACCTGGGAATAAATACTATACTATGAAGTATCTAGATCTTGGTCCCAAGCGATACATACTTATCTTTAATGAACTTTTCTAATACCTTCAAGGCTGCCCTTCCAAGTCTCCATCTCCTTCTGATTTCTTGATTGCAGTCTCCCTTTTGGTTGATGATTGAGATAAAGAATAGAAAATCTTGAACAATTTCAGTGTCTTCATTGCCAGGCTTAAAGCTGTAATTCCTTTGTAGTCATTCCTTTTGTCTTCTTGATGTTCAGCTGGAATCCTGCTTTGGTACTTTCCTCCTCAACCTTCATCAGTAGTTGTTTAAAGGCTTCACTATTTTCTGCCAGTAATGTGATTTCATCTGCATTTCTCAAATTCTTAATATTCCTCCCACTGATTTTCACTCCACCTTTATCTACATTTAATTCAGTTTTCCTTATGCTCTCTTGTGCATGATTGTGATACTTTGCTCCAGCCCCACCATGTGGAATTGGAGATCCTGACAGATACAAATAATTTCTAAAATGTATCATAAAGAAATAAGCAGAACATATTTTAGAAATGATTCGTATCTGTCAGGATCTCCAATTCCACATGGTGGGGCTGGAGCAAAGTATCACAATCATGCACAAAAGATTTTCCTTCCTCCATTGATCAGTGGCAGCAGAACAACAGCTGGGCACCCAAGCAATTGTCGGGAGTGGGATTAAGTGGTCACAGAGCAAAAAAAAAAAAAACCTTTCACTTCCCCCTCCTCCTTTTCTCTTTCCCACTCTGTTCCTGTTTATCTCCCCCACTTCCTACTTCCCCTGTGGCTCATTTACCCTCTTCATCTCTTGCCCAGCAATATTTGCACCACAGTGTCTCATCACTGACCACAGTGGAGATTCCTGCCTCAGGAGTAATGGTTACTAGAGCCCCCTTCCACTGCTGCCCCAGCCCTGCTACAGACAATGGTCAGGTTGCAGAATGGAAGCCCTTCAGTTTGATCTGTTGGGTCTAATGGCTCTGAGCAGGTTGCTGCTGCCTTTGGCCATTTCCATGCTACCTTTAAAAAGCGTCAGGCTCCTGGAACGCTGGCGGCTTCTTCGCGCAATGTTTTCTCTAAAACGGATGTGGGGCGGTTTTTCAGCTCATATCGCATGAAGAAGCTGCCAGCTTTCCAGGAGCCTGCCGCTATTTTAAGGCAGTGTGGAAACAGCCTTTGAATCGCTCTTCAGATGGACAAGGGCCTGCTTGCAGCACTCTATCCTGATGGCTCCCTGAAACTGCCAAATGGAAGTCCCTGTGATCTCCTCAAGAGAGGGAAAGGCTTAGGGCCTTCATGACTCAGCAACATGGAAGTGTTCTGGCCTTCTCGACTATGCTGGCATGAAGTGTCCTCTCTTACCTTCCTATAATAAATTATTGGGGTGGGGGGGGAGCCCAGAGGCAGCCAATGGAAGGGATGTTTCCCTTCAGCTACACATCTGCTGGGCAGAAGTGAGGCCTGGTGCTTCTGCTTTGACCTCTTCCCATAGAGATTTCCGGGCTGCGCACCCACACACCCCTCTTGCTCCCTGTCTCTCAGGATTTTTGCCCCCTTGGAGAGTGAAAGGAGAAACCAGCATTTTCCTTCCTGTTTGGGAAGTCTGCCAGGTATACCAAAGTCCCTTTGTTTGCAAACTGAAAACCAATAAAACAATGAACAGCATCCCTTGGACTTCCTGGCCTGGCCCATTTTTGCTTCCAGGGATGGTCAGGGGGCTGCCTGCTTTGCTGTTAAGAGGAAAAAAGGTGTGTGGAGGGGGGGCTGCTAGGGGACACAGGAACTGGCGAGGGGGAATGACCAGGGAATTTCCTCCCAGTCCGAATCTCCCCTTCTGGGCACAAAGGAATGGACTTTCCTGGCTCTGCCTTCTCTGTTTCCTCTGCAGCGGGGTCTCATAGGACCAGCGACAGGAAAGCCAAGAAATCTTCCCTTCTCAAACGCTTTGCCTCTGCTGCCAGTTTGCGGCTGCTTGTCGCAGGAAACTACAATTCCCAGAAGGCCCTGCGAGCACCATAGACGCTACCAGCCCTTGCCCATTCTAGGCTTCCGGGGCGCTTCTTCCGGGAGAGAGAGGAAGAGAGAGGCGGTGATTTGGAGAGCATGGAGGTCCAGGGGGCCGCTCCTCTCCGTGGCTTTCCCCGGCCGGAGGGAGGCTTTGGCTTCTGCACGTCTGCAGGAGAGGTGAGTTTGTGGCTTCAGGAACAGACCTTGGTCAAGAAGAGGGGGAGAGAAAATGTGGAGGGATCCCCTGGGCGCAGAGAGAGCGGCGCTTCCCTTCCTGGCCTGGATCTTTGCACGGGCGGGCGCTTGTGCTTTCACGCCCTCCTCGGCTGTGCTCCGTGCAACCAGCCTGGCTTGATTTTCTTCTTGATCCAGAGCGTGGCCTGGGATTAATAGACCTTGAGTTTGTTAGGAAAAAGTAGAACAAAAGACATCATGATGTTAACGAGGCCAGTTTATGTTTGTAGATCTGGAGGCCAGCTGCAGAGTAACACAGAACATCTTTGCAGGAAAAATCGTTTAAAACAGGCACCTTCTGCTGAAATACAATTTCCCATGCGTTTCTGGGGTGAACTGTGCAAGATAGCACAGTTGATACCTGTACAGTTAACTGAGTTTTTTTTTCACATTAAGTGGACTTGAGTTGTAAGGGAATTTGAGGAACAGAAGGTCAGTTTTGTGCAATTTTATGAATTTGTATTAGAGACTTTCTGTATATTATACCTTTTAGGTGCTGAAAACATGCAATGCAAATTTTCTTGCTGCCAGTTAAATGTACTTTTAATCAAATGACCAGCCAATGGGATTCTTCTTTCTTTCTTGGATGCTCAGGGAGAGGAATAGATGATCAACTGGGCAATATGTTCCTCTTTCAGAGATCCCTGGTGTCCTTTGAGGAGGTAGCCGTGTTCTTCACACAGGAGGAATGGGCTCTTCTGGATCCAGGCCAAAGAAAACTCTACTGGGAAGTCATGCAGGAAAATTACGAGACTGTGGCCTCTCTGGGTAAGGATCTTTTCCTGCCAGCTGATCCCTGGGGCCTCTGCTGTATTCTTTGGCCTTTCTGTTTTGACACAGAGTAGCTTTTGCATAATCCTTGGCTTGTATGTCTGAGGTTGATGGGGGAGAAGAGAAAAGGCTCTGGTGATTAGAGAAGGGGCCCTTGCTCAGTGGCAGAGGCTTCTCAAAAGTCCCTGTCCAATCCATGGCAATTGGAAAGGGGTTTCGAGAGGAGGCTCTTTGTTTGCAGGGCCCTCCAGAGGCACTAGTCCTTGTAGTGAAATCTTGCTCAGAAATTTCTGAGCAAAGTCTTGGTGGAAAGGAGAATGGGAGTCCCTTGTGAGCCTTCGGTGATGTTACAAAGCTGAGGAAGAGGGAAGGTGGGCTGTGGAGGAGGAGAAGCCAGGCAACAGACTCCACAGCAAGATTCCCTGTGATGAGGCAGAACTGCTTCTCATTGTAATGTTCTGCTGTTCCTTGGCCAGCTCAGAGTCGTGGGACTTCCACTCAAAAGTCTCTCTCACGTACCCACCAGGTGCCCCCCACCCCCTTCCTATTTCCAGTTGTTGCATATGGGAGCCCACCCCTTCCTGTACCCCTTGCCAACTTGATAGAGCATTCGGATTGCAATATTATTTTACTAAAGGAGTAGCTGCTGGTGATATTTATGCTAGTCTGAATACTGAATTAGCAGTTCTACCTAACATTGCTCCAAGTGAGGCCAGAATTTTCCCGGAATTACAACTGATCTCCAGACAACAGACGTTTGTTCTCCTGAAGAAAATAGCTCCTATGGAGAGTGGTCTCTCTGGTATTATAACCTGCTGACGTCCCTCTCCTCCTCAAACTCCACCCTCCCTGGGATCCATACGTAAATTTCCAGGAACCTTTCAACCTACAGTTGGCACGCCTAGCTCTTCCTCCTGACAAAAGAGTTGCAGCAATACTGGATGAAGCAACAGCCTCAGAAATTTTTCTTTCTTGCCAAACTGTAGGCAAAATTCGATTAATAACAAATGTCATACCCTGCCTTTTTTCCCCTCTGAGGACCCAAAGTGGGTTATGCCATTCTCTCCTTCATGTTATCCTTACAACAACCTTGTGAGGTAGGCTAGGTTGAGAATGGGTGCCTGGCCCAAGCTCAGCCAGCAATTTTCAGTGGCAAAGTGGGGATTCAAACCTGGTCCTCCCAGATCCTAGGGAGACGCTCTACCCACTAAAACACAGTGGCTGTAATAGATCAGGGACATTGTTAAACCCCTTTGATTTATAAAGGAGGCAATGTCCCCACCCATCCTCTCTCTGCTGCCTTCCTCCCCAGTAGGGAAACAAAGCTGCTTACATTGGCTGATTCCACACACGTTGGATAATGCACTTCCAATCCTCTTTATAGATCCAGAGGAGTTAGCCGTGTTAGTCTGTAGTAGCAAAATCAAAAAGAGTCCAGTAGCACCTTTAAGACTAACCAATTTTATTGTAGCATACACTTTCGAGAATCAAGTTCTCTTCGTCAGATGCCTGATACAGATGCATGGTACAGAAACCAGTCTCTGTATCAGGCATCTGACGAAGAGAACTTGATTCTCGAAAGCTTATGCTACAATAAAATTGGTTAGTCTTAAAGGTGCTACTGGACTCGTTTGAATCCTCTTTATAGATCATTTGGAACGCATTTTTTTGTGTGCGGAACAAAAAATCCACCTTAAACGATTGATAAAGTGTATTGAAAGTGCATTATCCAACGTGTGCGGAATCAGCCATTGTTGTCCTCCCACTGTTGTCCTGAGAACAGTCCTGTGAGGTAGGTGTGGCTGAGACTGTGAGACTCGTCCAATGTCAGCCAGCAAACCTCCTTGGCAGAGTAGAGATTCAAACCCAGATCTCCATCATCCTGGCCTGATATTCTAACCACTAACCCATCCCTTTAAGATGTTTACAAGTAGGAAACTTGTAATTGAGTGGCAGCTCAATTTCTCCTCCCATACCACTTCTTTCCTTTTCTTGAACATCTCAGTAGCCTCTACCTTTTTCCTTTCCACCCACGTGCCAGCCTTTTATCTGCCAGCTCCCTGTCTTCAGATTTCCCTCCTCCCCTCCCTTCCCCCTGGCCCAAAGCCTATAGCCACACAACATAAACAAGATTCTAAACACCTGGGTATCAAAAATACAAAGTATGCATACTGGAAGGGGGAATACAGTTCTGTGTAACAGTGCATGTGAACAAGATCTTGGGGTATGGGTGGATGGAAAGCCAAATATGAGCAGTCAGTGTGATGCAGCAGCAAAAAAGGTGAATGCAATCTTGGGGTGTATCAACAAAGGCATAACATCCTAATCATAGGATGCCATTGTCCCCACTATATACTACGTTGGTCAGGCCCTGCCTGGAGTATTGTGTGCAGTTTTGGAGACCTCATATCAAAAAGGCTATGGATAAACAGGAACGGGTGCAGAGGAGAGCAACCAGGATGATCAGGGGCCTGGAGATCAAGTCCTACAAGAAAAGACTGAAGGATCTGGGCATGTTCAGTTTGGAGAAGAGGAGGTTGAGGGGAGACATGATTGCTCTCTTTAAGTATGTAAAATCTGTCACTTAGGAGAGAGAAAGGAGGAGTAGGCTGACGGGGGTAGTCTGGAAAGCCCCGACTCTCCTGGCTTTCTACAAACTATGCAAAACTGAATTATTCAGGAGGGCTTTCTACCTAGATTAGAGGACCATGTCATAAGAAATAACTGAGAGATGCCTTGGTAGGGATGAGGACTGAGTGCTTTGCTGTTGGGTACTATCTGCTGATGTAGATATGCGCCTACTAGTGTGTTTCCACACTGCTAAACAGGCCACAGAAATTAGTTATCCTTTGTTTCAGGTAGATTTCAGCTCGGTGCTCGGCTTTATGCTTGTTTTTAAAAAATCCTGACCTTTCTCTGTTGTATCTGTTTCCCTGACTGTCCTAACTGTTCTTCACTATTATACTTTACTCAATGGATGTCCTACCTGTCAATTATATTGTATTATCATTTGCACTGTTGTAATTGATCTTGGATCTCAGTGAGAAAGGTGGACTTTAAATAAGTAAATAAATAAGTTTATGACTAGTAGGTCAAACCTAGTCCTCCCAGATCCTAGGGAGACGCTCTACTCACTAAAATACAGTGGCTCTAATAGATCAGGGACATTGTTAAACCCCTTTGATTTATAAAGGAGGCGATGTTCCCACCCATAGGAGGGATATTAGGAAAAACTTCTTCATGTAAAGAGTAATTCAACAGTGCCTAGGGGAGTAATGGGTCCCCCTCCTTGGCAGTCATCAGTGTGTGGCTGGATGAATAATTGTCGGGGATGCCTTAGGCTGTTCCTACACTGGGCAGGGGGTTGGACTAGATGGTCTCCAAGCCCCTTCCGACTCTGTGATTCAGTGATTCTAAAATAAATTCAGAGTTTCTTCTTTTAACACATTCCTGTCATTTAACTTTATTCCAATATGATAAAAGGTTACAAGGTTTATATAAATTGTTGCTGTGTGAATGTATCTCCTTCCTAAGATTTCTTATATGCTGAAATGTTGCCCATTAACATATTACACCAAACTTTACAAAGGCATTCTTCCAGTTGCATTTTTTTCCTGCTTCCAGGATGACCTAAAGTGCCATTCTATCTTTACTGCACATTGATGTAACACACCCTTATACATTGGAAACCAAGCCTCAGGTTGGTTTGTGATTGGGTTTTGAGAACCTGGGGGGATAATTAAGAGTTTGTTATGAAATAATTATCAAATTTAGTACATTTTTTCTATAGAGTACAACAGTAAATGAAGAACATTGTGTGAATGCAGTCCTGGGTCTACTGCAGTATTTGTATTTTATCACACAATACTAGAGGTAAACTTTGATTTAGTATTTTACCTAAAATAATTCTAGTACATAATAATAGACTATATTATATTTTTAAAAAAATTCTCCTCCCCCTTTCTTCTTTTGTTACAGCTCTAGATAAAACACCAGGAGCATTTCATGATTGGTTTCTATATGTGTGGGTGTGTTTGATCGTAAATTGTTTACAATTGACCACTGAGGAAGGCCTTAGGGCCGAAACGCATCTGGTTTTTTACTGTACCTTGGTCTATTTGTGTTGGTCATTGCACTGTACCATCATCTGTGCTTTGAGATGCTTTAGCAAGGTTTAGCATATACATGTAGCCTGCCATTCAGGCCTTATGTTGTTTTTAATCTATACTTGTGCACATCTATAATACATACTTTCTAATATATATTTTTAGGTTGTTACTTGACCCCTCTGTTCTGTTCCCCTGCTTGTTTGGGTTGAGTTTGTGGGGACCTTCCCCCACACCCCCTTTTTTCTTCTTTGTTGCTAATGTTTAGCAATGCCAATTTAGGATCCAAGAGTGCCTGAACCTGTTTATTTTTCTAGTCGATTAAAAAATTTTTATCCCAGATCTTTTAACTACTGGGCAGAAGCACCGAATTGGAATAAAAGAGCCCTTACAAGCCTTACATTTCCAACATATACCAGACAATTAAGGTGTCATTTTACAATCCTTTCTGCTGTTAAATACCATCTAAATAGCATGTAAGAATATTCATCCTTATAGTCCAAATTTCTGAGATGTTTTTGTTCCCTTTAATTATCATAAGCCACAGATGTTCTTATAGAGTCATTAGAACATCCTTTTCTCATATTTGTTTGTAAATATAACACTTCTGTTCTGAATCTGTTGATATAGAATAAATTAAATTGAGTGGACACACAATATATTTATTATTTACTTTATACTCCACCTTTCTCCCTAATATGTGTTCCGAGGAGTTTACATAATTCTTTTCTCCATTTTCCCTCATAAGAGCGCTGTGAGGTCAGTTAAATTGAGAGTATGTGACTGTCCCGAATTCCCCCAGTGGCACAGTGGGGATTCAGACCTGGGTCTCCCAGATCCTAATCTGAAACTCTAGTGCTGCACCACATGGGCTTTTTATGAGGTGGCTGCTGATTGAGGTAGCAAGTGGCTCTCCTCAGAGAAAATACCATTTACTACTGAGTGTAAGTGGTATTTGTACTTATTCATCTTTATTTTTTTTCCAGCTACAGAAATGTGGGAGTTGGCAAGTGAAAAAGCACCAGAAAGGGTGATTACAGAAAAAGATGAAGATCCAGAGGGGGATTCAGAATCAAGGGATCAAGTTATAGAGCAGAGATGGTGCAAAACAAAAAGAGGAGTAAAACAAAACCAGAGGAAGGAATCGGTTGCCTGTCAAAGCAGGAATAAGCCTGAGATCCCAGCCCAAAATGAAATACAGAAGAGAAAAAGAAGTCATGAGGATCCTGTGAATGAGAATGGGTTTTGCAGTAAATTCAGTGTTAAAACATATCAGAATGTTACCACAGTCCAGAAAGCAAATAAATGCTTGGAGTGCGGAAAAACCTTTTCTTGGAATGATGTCCTAACTAACCACCAAAGGATTCATACAGAGGAGAAGCCTTATAAATGCCTAGAGTGTGGGAAGATGTTCTCTTGGAATGGTAACTTGACTGTGCATCAAACGATTGACACTGGGGAGAAGTTATACAAATGCCTGGACTATGGAAAGAGCTTTTTTCAGAATGGCACATTAACTAAGGATAAATATGTTTACACTTGGGGGAAACCATATAAATGCTTGGAGTGTGGGAAGAGCTTCTCTGAAAAAGGGAAACTTGATGTACATCAAAGGATTCACACACGGGAGAAACCATACAAATGCTTGGAGTGTGGAAAATGCTTCTTTCGGAGTGTTGACCTAACTGTACATCAAAGGATTCACACAGGGGAGAAGCCACATGAATGCATGGACTGTGGGAAGAGTTTCTCTCAAAATAGTAGCCTAAATGTGCATCAAAGGATTCACACTGGGGAAAAGCAATATAGATGCTTGGGGTGTGGAAAATGCTTCTTTCGGAGATTTGACCTAACTGTTCATCAAAGGAGTCACACAGGGGAGAAGCCATACAAATGCTTGGAGTGTGGAAAATGCTACTTTCGGAGAGTTGACCTAACTGTACATCAAAGGATTCACACAGGGGAGAAGCCACATGAATGCCTGGAGTGTGGGAAGAGTTTCTCTCAAAATAGTAGCCTAACTGTTCATCAAAAGATTCACACCGGGGAAAAGCGATATAAATGCTTGGAGTGTGGAAAATGCTTCTTTCGGAGATTTGACCTATCTGTTCATCAAAGGATTCACACAGGGGAGAAGCCATACAAATGCTTGGAGTGTGGAAAATGCTACTTTCGGAGTGTTGACTTAACTGTACATCAAAGGATTCACACAGGTGAGAAACCGTATGAATGCCTGGAGTGTGGGAAGAGTTTCTCTCAAAATAGTAGCCTAACTGTTCATCATAAGATTCACACCGGGGAAACACGATATAAATGCTTGGAGTGTGGAAAATGCTTCTTTCGGAGATTTGACCTAACTGTTCATCAAAGGAGTCACACAGGGGAGAAGCCATACAAATGCTTAGAGTGTGGAAAATGCTACTTTCGGAGAATTGACCTAACTGTACATCAAAGGATTCATACAGGTGAGAAGCCATATGAATGCCTGGAGTGTGGGAAGAGTTTCTCTCAAAATAGTAGCCTAACTGTTCATCAAAGGATTCACACCGGGGAAAAGCCGTATAAATGCTTGGAGTGTGGAAAATGCTTCTTTCGGAGAGTTGACCTAACTGTTCATCAAAGGATTCACACAGGGGAGAAGCCATATGAATGCCTGGAATGTGGGAAGAGCTTCTCTCAGACTGGCACACTAACTAAACATAAAAATAGTCACACGGGGGAGAAGCCATATAAATGTTTGGAGTGTGGGAAGAGCTTCTCTCAGAATGGTACACTAGCTAAGCATAAAAGCAGTCACACAGGGGAGAAGCCATATAAATGCTTCGAGTGTGGGAAGAGCTTCTCTCAAAATAGCCACCTAACTGTACATCAAAAGGTTCACTCAGGGGAGAAGCCGTATAAATGCTTGGAGTGTGGGAAGAGCTTTTCTCAAAATAGCAACCTAAGTAAACATCAAAAGGTTCATGCAAGGGAGAAGCCATATAAATACTTTGAGTGCGGGAAGAGCTTCTCTCAGAATGACTAGCTAATTGATCATCAAAAGGTTCACACACAAGATGTCATGAAAATGCCTGGTGGGTGGAAATAGCTTCAGTCAAAGTCTTTCCTTCTACCATAAAATTCACACAGGGTAATAGTTATCCAGTCACAGCCTATGTGAGACCAACTGAGGTAGCTGACCTTGCTTGTTCATGTCCATGAAATGTCCTGTGACTGTCATCCCTGGCCTCAGACTGACTCCCAGCCTGCGTGCAGTACTCTAGACTCCTGTTGGCTCCTCCTTGGCCTCACCTGCTCCCCATATGCGCTCTCCTGGGGTGCCTCAGTGCTGTCCTTATGATTCTCTCTACAGGGAGTTGCTATCCTGCCTCTTCCTCTCACTACAGATACACCAGGAGAGGTTATGGGTAGAGTGACTACTGCCTAGGCTTCCCACCAATATTTCTTAATTTCTTGGTCAGGCGCTTCCTCCTCCCCCTTGTGACTAATTTCTCTCTTTATGACCCTTGTTTGGTGGTTCCTCCCTGCTCTTGTCCTGAGCAGCCGATTGCACATTGTTCTATGTTTGTGGTTGTAGTAGTTGGAAGGGGCGGGGGCAGACATACGGTTTCTCACTGTCCAGGCTCTCCTTGTCCTTCTCCTTCCATCTCTGCTTTCCTTTGGGCTGGGGCTGCTGCTGGTGAGCGAGTCTCCACTTGCCTTCCTGGCGTCCACGTTTTTACCATTCGATAGTTTCAGCCACCATCCGTCTTCTCCCAACCACCTTTTAACTCTGCAGCCAGCTGAGTTGTGCCCTGCACCCTTGCCGGCATCCCCACAACATTCTCAGCTGATCTGTACTTATTTCCAGCTATGCTGCCCAGAGCATGGAGATGCTGGCTGGACCCTGTGAGGCTGCCCGAACAATCACGGTGTCACACTCTCCTTTTTACCCCTCAACCTCACCCTCTTTGTGGCACCACTTGGGGAGCAAAACTTTCACATTTCCTTTTGAAGTCTCTAAAAGACACATTAATGGATCATTCTCCAAGATGATGAGCGTGATTGTAATGCCTCATATTACCTCTTACAGATTGAGGAATGGTGTAATTTTCCAAGGGGAAGAGCCTTGATTCTGAATGTATGTGAAAAGATGACATATTGTGAGTGATATTTATACAAGGGTGGATCTCCACAACAGTCATGGGGGTGGAGGAAGACTGCAGAGAACATTCAAAAATGCTTTCTCCCAGTAACCTCCTATTCACCCTGCCTGCAGCATCGGCTCCCCCCCCCCCCCCCCGAGCCTCTTGAGTTGGTAGAAGGCACTTTTTGCAGCTGCATTAACTTGTTTCTCTCGCAGCGGCGGTGGATTTAATATAACCCCTAGGCTCCTAACTGAGTCTGCAGGGGTCAACTGAACCCCATCGAAAGTGGGGAGCACAATGTCCCTCAAGATCTCTCAGTTCCCAACTGGTATCACTTCTGTCTTATCTGGGTTCAATTTCCATTTGTTTAATATCTGATTTGTTAGATATATATTATTTCAGTAGGGGTGGTGGAGGGGCTTCAGAACTTTACATACCATTTTGCCAATCAGCTTAAAACTTGATTTGCGTTTCCTTCATGGATTTAGCCTAAATTTGAGAAATGTTAGGAAACTTGATTTTTATTGCATGTGTTTTTTCCTTTATTGTAGGATAAATTAGCATCTGTGTTTACTTATAAAGTTCATGCTTAATAAAGAGAGTTAGGCTTTGCTTCAAATAAAATCATTCGCTGTTTGTTCTGCTGGCTAAAAATCAGATGCAAAGACCCTAATCCTTCATTGTGCTATAAGAGAGAAGTCTTTCCAGTGGGTAGCCTTGATATCACACATTCACACAACTGAAGGCGAGGAGACCGATCCTCTGAGCCCGGCAACAGAGAAAGAAGCGCTCCTGCCATCTGCGGCCCGTCCCCCAGTGGCCTGCCCCCTTACTTGAGCTGGCTTCGTGGTGGCTCTTTTCACTTCCCCACATGGAGGATATGAAAGAGAAGACATGTGAATGGAAACTACCTCAATATACTGCAAGTTCTATTTTATCTACTATTTAATTGCCATAAGATTAATTTCTCATGTTGGGGGAAACACTTCTGATTAGCTAACTCTGCTACTAAATGAAATATAACTAATTTTAGTCTCTCTCTATATAAAGACAAGTGTCCTGACTGACTCATCAACGCCCAGCCCAAACCCCCGGAACTAGAAACATGAAATTTGGGGAGAATATTC
This sequence comes from Eublepharis macularius, assembly GCF_028583425.1. Lineage (NCBI taxonomy): Eukaryota > Metazoa > Chordata > Lepidosauria > Squamata > Eublepharidae > Eublepharis > Eublepharis macularius. The sequence continues at coordinate 166,822,192 of NC_072793.1, read as the reverse complement.
CTTTCATGATGTGAATACCCACTAAGAAGGAATTTGAAGAAATCCACCCCCTAAGGGGGTAAAAAGTGTTTTCCCAAAGGGATACAGCTTCCTTGTGTGGCTGGCAGGCTGCTGCCAGCTTGGCCACTCTTCCCTGATTGGGCCAGCCTTTCATGGTATTTGCATATGCAGGCTGATTGGGGCTCACAACATTCCACACCTCATGCCCCCCCAAGACAGTTGGAACACTGGTCATTTGCATATGTGGCCTGATTGGTCCTCACCCTCCACATTCGAAACAGTATGCAGTTATTGGGAGTCATTGAATGTATCCTAAGGTAAAATGCACCTCCCAGTCTTCCCCTAAAAGTTCACTAGGGTTGCCAATTTCCCTGTGGGGCCTGGCTTTCCTGTGTGACTAGCAGGCTCCTGCCTGCTTGCACCACCCTCTCTCTGACTGGTCACCTGTGGAACTCTGTGTTCTGAGGTACAATCAGGTAAAGGAAACCGCAGACAGTTGAAAGGTGGTACAAGGCTCCTGAATAGGGATTTTATGTAAAAGTCAGTATGGTAACAGAATTTTTAAATGTTCATGGAGACATGGTGCATGACCTTTCTAGGGGCCATTTCGATGCAAACCTCTCACATGAACCTGCCAGTGCCCACTACACCACCCCTCCCTCAGTCCAACTCCACCCCACACCTCTCGCAGCCATCATGTCTTGCTGCCCCGAAGAAGCCTCCTGGCAGACGTCATGCAAGATACACCAATGCTAAAAGGAGGAAGTAACGTAGAGTTGCGGCTAAGAAATAAGCACATCATGCTCCTGCAGTGCACTGAGCAGCAGTGGCCAAGTACCAGCAAGATCACCCGGAGGTGCAAAGTGGCAGAGTCTCTCTATGAGCAAAGCAATCCTGGAAGACGAGTAGACAGGCGTTCACTTCCATGGAAGGTCAAGGCTTACTCAAGCATGGCATATGATCCTGATGCAGCTTATGAGGCAGCCAGCGCTGTACCTCTGGGCACCATGACCCACAAATGCAAGCACTGCAGTGCCCTCAAGTGGAAGGAGGAGGCCCGCTGCCCTCAGCATGTGTTGCTGCAACAGCAAAGTGCAGCTCCCACCCTTCAAACCTCTGCCCCAGCCTCTCTGCACAAATCAAAAAAATATTATATACCTAAAGTATTATAACTGGATTTAAAGTAGTTAAATACAGTAGCAAAGCATGAGTATCAAGCTAGTACATATATAAGCCCACTGAGACCTGGGAGGCCGGATCCCAGCCCAGGTATACAGTAGGTAGCTCCTCGTTGGACACTAAGAACCCAGCCTCCCGAAGACTTCACTCTGCAGGGCAACACTTCATTCATGCAACCCAACTAGTTGCTATTTGTCTGTATTTCATTTGGAAGGTCATTTCATTGATCTGTTCTCTTTGCTTTACCTAGTAAGAAGGGCCAGGCATTTTATTCATACCATCGATATTCTTAAAAGTTAGGTGTCATCCACTGGGAGTGATAAAACCACACCTTGGGTGGAAGCTGGCCGTCGCATCATTGTTTGTTCCCCTGCTCTGATCTAGCCCCTTCTAGTTAACAGCCATTCTCAGAGGACTGCCTCATACACCAACAGGAGGACCTGAGTGGGGATCAGATATGGGAGACAAATTTATAGACTCATAGGGTTGGAAGGGGCCTCCAGGGTCAACTAGTCCAACCCCCTGCACAGTGCAGGAAATCCAGTGACCCCTACTTCATGTCCAGAAGATGGTGAAACATTGTCAGGATCCCCAGTCAAACTAGTCTGGGGAAAATTGCTTCCTGACCCCAAAGTGGCAATCGGCATAACCCTGGGCATGTAAGAAAGGGCCACAAGAAATAAGCACTGATGTAACCCGGCCCTTCCCTCTCATGACCTGCCCAGGTTCACAGAATCAGGATTGCTGTCAGATGGCCATCTAGCATCTGCTTAAAAACCTCCAAAGGATGAGAGCCCACCACCTCCCGAGGAAGCCTGTTCCACTAAGGGCCTGCTCTGTCAGAAAGTTCTTCCCAATGTTTAGCCAAAAACTCTTTGATTTAATTTTAACCCATTGGTTTTGATCCAACTGAGGCAACAGAAAACAACTCTGCACCATCCTCTATATGACAGCCCTTCAAGTACTTGAAGATGGTTATCATATCACCTTTCAGTCATCTCCTCTCCAGGCTAAGCATATTGAGCTCCTTCAACCTTTCCTCAACCTTTCCAGACCCTCACCATCTTCATTGCCTTTCTCTGGACACGTTCCAGCTTGTCTATATCCTTTTTCAATTTTTCCTCTTTCATGCTATAAAGTTAAAGCTTTAAGGAGCAGAAGAGGTGAAGTGCACTTCCAGTTTGAATTGTGGAAAGATGTTGCCTTAGTGCCGGATACGTAGCCTCTAAATAAGACGTTTTCCTTTTGGGCTCAGGATAATCTGTACTATTGCTGAATATGAGTTACTATGCAAAAGAAACATGGATTCGTGACGAAAAGTAGACATAAAAGGACAGTATGTAAACAAAATTTCAGAAATAGGTACACCCATCACATAGAAGCTTGCTACAAGAAAAACATAAGAACAGTGATAAAAGCAGCAGGGTTATAGAGAGAATTTTGACCAAAGGAGCGTCCCTGATTTTATACTGTGATAAACTGGAGGAGGAAAAACAAAGGACACCCCCCCCCATTTGCAATTCAGTAACCCTAGAGAGTTTTTGATACTAGTATTATTGTATGTGTGTATTTATGCGCTGTCGCTTGACTTATGTCAAGCCTTCCTTTTTTCCCTACTGTCTTATGTTTTTCCTAGCATCATTGTCTTTTCCAGTGAGTCTTGTCTTGTGATGTGACCAAAGGACAATAGCTTTAATTTAGTCATTTTAGCTTCTATGGAATATTCGGGCTTGATTCAATGTAGAACCTCCCTTCCTGTCTTTTTGGTGATTCATGGTATCCATAAAACTCCAACACATTTTAAATGAATGAATTTTCTTCCTGTCAGCTTCTTCGTCGTCCAACTTTCACATCCATACATAGTAATGACCAGGGAATAGTATGAAGTATCTTGATCTTGGTTTTGAGTGACACGTCCTTATCCAACCTTAAAACTGTAATTCCTCAATAGTCATTCCTTTTGTCTTCTTGATGTTCAGCAGTAATCCTGTGTTGGTACTCCCACCCACCCCCAACCTACATCAGTAGTTGTTTCAAGGCTTCACTATTTTCTGCCAGTAATGTGGTGTCATCTTAATGTTCCTCCCACTGATTCCTGTTCCTTAATGTTCCTCCCACTGTTCCTCCCACCTTCATCTACATCTAATCCACCTTTCCTTATGATGTGTTCTGCTTATTTCCTTATGATACATTTTGGAAATGATTTGCACCTGTAAGGATCTCCTGTTCCAAATGGCAGAGCTGGATCAAAGCATCACAATCACTCACAGAAAGTTTTCCTTCCTCAATTGATTAGTGGCAGCAGAATAACTGGTTGGTAAGTGGTTGGAGATAAAAAATAATGTCCACTTCTCCCTCCCTCTTTTTCTCCTTCCCACTCTGTTCCCGTTTACCCTCCCCACCTTCTTATCTTTTCCTTGGCTCTGCCCCGTTCCTTTCCTGCCCCCCAACATTTGAACCACAGGGGAAAAAGTGTTGAATCCTTGACAGCAGTGGAGATTCCTGCCTCAGGAGTACTGGTAACTGGAGCCCCCCTCCACTGCTCCGCTGCCCCAGCTCTGCTACAGACAATGGCCGGGGGCAGATTGGAAACCCTTCAGTTTGATCTATTTATTGGGTCTAATATCTCTAAGCAGGTTGCTGCTGCCATTGAATCGCTCTCCAGATGGATAAGGACCTGATCTTGTGGAATAATACAAGGCTGATATTCTTTCCCCTTTCCCTCATCTTCAGAGAGCTGGACATCATGATATGACATCACTTCACCGATGGCCTGGAAGTGACATCATGAGACTTGACATCACAATGTGACACCACATCCTAGCTAAGCACCACCCTTAAAAAGTCCAAGGATTTCCTGAGTTGGATCTGGCAACACAACTTCTGTTCTATTTTTTCCAACAAACCTCAGGCTTATTCAGACCAGACTGTAATCCTTTGGTGGTGAGTGGGATGGACTGAAGTCAAGAGAGACTGTGTGATATTAAGTTTAGAGTATTAAGGGGAGGGGAAGAATTATTGTTAATAATAGTAATAATCCCTGACTTGGACAGCCCAGGCTTACATGATCTTGTCATAGAGACATAGGGTTGGAAGGTGCCTCCAGAGTCATCTAGTCCAACCCCCAGATCTAAGTAGGTTCATCCCTGGTAAGTACTTGGATGGGAGACCACGAAGGAAGTCCAGGGTTATTATGCAGAGGCAAGCAATGTTAATCTACCTGTGAATGGCTTTTCCCTTAAAAATTCTTCAGGGTTGGCATAAATCCACTGCGGCTTTATAACACATTATACACACACAACAGTAATAAACCCAGGCGAGCTGCGTGGAATTCATTCAAGCATAAGGAAGCTGGAAGTCTCTCTCTCTCTCTCTCTCTCTCTCTCTCTCTCTCTCTCTCTCTCTCTCTCTCTCTCTCTCTCTCTCTCTCTCTTTCAAGCCACCACCTGTGGTTACCAGCTCCAGGTTGGGAAATACCTGGAGATTTGGGGAGTGGAACCTGGAGAGGGCACGTTTTGGGGAGGCAAAGGACCTCAGCAGGGTGTAATGCCATACACTACAGTCCATATTCCAAAGCAGCTATTTTCTCCAGGGGACCTGATCAGTAGTCATTTCAGGAGATCTCCAGCCACCACCTGGAGGCTGGCCACCCTAACACCCTCTTCCTTTTCAAATCCATTCATGATTTCAAGCCTATTTTTCCTCTTCTCTCATCCCTCTGATCATTCTTGACCCAAATCTGTTCATGAAACTGTTGTCCCCAAGATATGTGTGTCAGGTTATCTTAGCCAATTAACAGAAATGAACACACACACACACACACACAGAATGAAGTCTAATAAAGGAGATAATATATTGTTTGTACAAGCAATAGAAGAAGAATCAGGAAAGGCTAACAGGTACCCAGAAACCCGCTCTTCTTGCCTTCGGAAGCAAATACATGAAATTTTATACCTTTGGGTTCATTAGCAATTTTCTCAATGAAAGATACATAATTGGTTGAAAAGTTTAAACACATCGATAGGCTAGCAGAATTCAATTGGTCAATTAAACCTTGGGGCTGTCCATTCACACATTAGTAATCATTTACAGTTTCAAAGAACGTTCCTGTCCTCACAGGCACCTCTGATATCTATTCTTTGGGACACTGTCAGCTTCTCAAGGGCAGGGGATAACGTTTCTCAAAACAATTAAATTTGCTTACCCACCATAGACCTGCTTGTGTAAAAAGGGGGTCTTCTCCCATGGCCAAAACTTGATTTTGAATGGCTGAGGATGTTTTGGTTTAACAAGTGTTTTCCTAATCTATTGCTGGCTTTGCTAATATGAAGTTACAGCTTGCTCCTTCTAGCTTCCCTTTATCAGTTAACTATAGCTAGAATCCAAACCACAAAACTCCTTTGACTTTCTACAGTCCTAAAGGAATGCTGGGAAGGGTCTCTGACAACGACCCCTTTGTATGAGTGAGGGGTAGAGAGAGAGCCATAAGAATGTGCATGCTTAAAGCTAGAATCAGATGCTTATACACTTCGGCTCTACTTGATATAGGTGCGCATATGTGCTTATTGTAACAGTCAGGACACCTGCGATTAATATGCAAGCGTGAATAATATGCCAATATGCTAAGTGAAGTTAGCTAAAGTTACTGAAATGCTTATTGGAACATTCTGCGTCAGCAATGTATCCCATAAGTCCCCACTATTATTAGGTGGCCATAATGGAGACAGATATATGTAAGAAAATCCTCATTCCACAAAACCATAAACGTCCCTTTCCCGCAGCCGCGCAGAAGCCAAATCCCCCCTCCAGTCTGTGAAGAGTAGAGTCCCTGCCCTATCCTTTGCCATCAGCTATGAAAAGAGAGAGACAGAACGGCCTCTCCTGCAGCGGGCCCTCATTGGAAGCTGCCCCGCCCAGCGACAGGATAGCCGAGCAACCTTCCCTTCTTAAAGACTTTGGCTCTGTCGTCTCGTTTGGCGTCTGGTTGTGCAGGGAACTACAATTCCTAGAAGGCCCTGCGAGCGCCATAGGCGCTGCCAACTCTTGCCTATTCTAGGCTTCAAGGGGGCGTTTTTTCCGGGGAAGAGAGGCAGGGATTTGGGGAGCATGGAGCTCCAGGGGGTCTCTCCTCTCCGTGGCTTTCCCCGGCCGGAGGGAGACTTTGGCTTTTGCGCGTCCGCAGGAGAGGTGAGTTTGTGGCAGGGGAGAGAAAAGGATCGGTGGGAGCTTCTGGGCGCAGAGAGCGCGGCTCCCTTTCCGGGCTGGATTTTTGCACGGGCAGATCGCCGATGCAGATCGCTGGTCTGATCTAGCGTGGTTCATTGTCTCTTCTTCGTGGCTCCCCGAGCTCCTTGCCCTCCCTATGTGTGTCTGGGTCTGTTTTAGGGGTTTCGGGGGCTAACCCCCGAAGAGGCGCTTGGCCATTTTTGCTCCTATAACGACGTTTCCAATGCAGGTTGTTGCTTCCTCTAGAGTAAGATTCCACTGAGCATCATCCTCTTAATTTGCAAAATGTCCAAAGGCTTGTTTTGTAGAGGAAGGGATCTACTCCGCCCTCCCTTTCTGTGCTGTGTCGACTTTCCTTGCTTCTCGGGAGTACTTTCTTTTCAAAGTAGTAAGGAACGTTCTGAAGTTAATCTAGGTCAGGATCAAGATGGGTAGCTGATTGTCTGTAGCCGTAAAAATGAACAACAGTAGCACCTATAAGAAGTGAGACTCGCGAAAGCTCATACGGCCCAGCACAAATTTTGTTAGTCTTTCAAGTGCTGCGGGTCTCTGGCTCGTTTCTACAAGGTCAAGATGTTTCGATTGTCTTCAGCTTTGGCTTTGCAATTCCCACAGTCATCACAAAGCCCATTTTGAGATCCTCACTTTCATTTTATTAGTATAGATAACACCCCTCCGCCCAAAAACCTTAGTAATTTTTCTGCAGTATGTTTATTTTTCTCTTAGGTCGTTTGTTTGAAATCCAAAATCTTTTGCGATGATGCAGTAGCTTTCTCGTAGTTTCAGCTGCAGTTATTCCACAATTCAGGTATCTAGATATCGGCAGGTTTGTGCTAAGCATTCTGTGCCCAGCATCTCTCACTTGTGAAGCCCCAAAGATCATGGCCTGGGATTAATGGAGCTTGAGTTTGTTAGGAAAAAATGGAACAAAAGACATCGTGATGTTAACGAGGCCAGTTTATGTTTGTAGACCTGGATGCAAGCTTTAGAGTAACACAGAACGTCTTTGCAGACAAAATCATTTAAATCAGGAACCTTTTGTTGAAATACAATTTGTTGAAATACAATTTCCATGCATTTCTGGGGTGAGCTGTGCAAGATAGTATACCTGTACAGTTAATACCTTTACAGTTAATTCAGGTTTTTTTGCATTAAGTGGCCTAGAGTTGTAAGGGAATTTGAGGAACAGAAGGTCAGTTCTAGCAGTTCTATGAGTTTGCATTTCTCTGAGACTTTCAGTATATTATACCTTTTAGATGTTGAAAACATGTAATGCAATTTTTCTTGCTGTCAGTTAAATGTATTGCTTTCTTTTAATCAAATAACCAGCCAATGGGATTCTTCTTTTTTCTTGGATGCTCAGGGAGAGGAACAGATGACCAACTGGGCAATATGTTCCTCTTTCAGAGATCCCCGGTGTCCTTTGAGGAGGTGGCGGTTTTCTTCACACAGGAGGAATGGGCACTGCTGGATCCAGGCCAAAGAAAACTCTACTGGGAAGTCATGCAGGAAAACTACGAGTCTGTGGCCTCTCTGGGTAAGGATCTTTTCCTGCCAGCTGATCCCTGTGGCCTCTGCTTTCTTCTTTGGCCTTTCTGTTTCGACACAGAGTGAGTCTCCAACAGTCATTGATTCGGGTTAACTGAGGAGAGGCGAAACATTACTGGTGAAAGACAAGGGCAGAGGAGGGGCCCTCGCCCAGTGGCAGAGCTCCTGTTTGGCTTTTCAGAAGTCCCTGGTTCAGTCCATGGTAATCCATGGAAAGGCATTTGGAGAGGAAGCTCTTTGGTTGCAAGGTGCTCCAGAGGCACTAGCCCTTGTAGTGAAATTTTCTGGGTGGTGGAGGGGAGTTTTCTGTTATACCATAAAGCTGAGGAAGAGGGAAGCTGGGAGGTGAATGAAGAGGAGCCAGGCAACAGACTCTGCAGCAAGATTCCCGGTGATGAATGAGGATCTTTGCGGCAGAATTGCTTCCCGTTGTAATGTTCTGCTGTTCCTTGGCCAGCTCAGAGCAGGTCCCAGTGGGGACTCCAGCCAGGAATGGACAAGGCCCACATTAGCTTTAGTCTACAGCGTAAGCTATGAAGATAGGAGGAGAGCTTTGACTCCCTTCTTTTCTCTCTGTTCTGCAGTTGTGGGAATATCTTTCTGGTAGTTGGGGAGAAGGTGAGGTGACCTTTGGCCTCCTTCCCTCCACTCCACCTGCCACGGACTTACCTCCCTTCCACTGAAAAAAACAAATGGGGCTTCCCCTTATACAGCTGAAAAATTGACTGCCACCGCCTGCTGTCTCTCTCTTTTCATAAGAAGAGTCATGCTGGACCAGTTCAGGGGCCGGTCTGATCCTGCATCCTGCCTCACTCAGCAGCCAACTAGGAGCCCTGGAGAGCCAAACAAACAGGAGAGAGAGGCTGAGGCCTTCCCCTGCGGCTGCCTCCTTGCACTGGTACTCAGGGGTTTACCTTCTGGAGGTTCCCTCCAGTCAGGTCGGACCTGCTTACTCCACTTTCCAGCCCCATGTTTTGATGTTCTGATATATTTTCTGCTGAGGTATTCGTGCTGCAAACGGCAACCGTTGCTTCCCTTGCAAACAGCAGTGGGAATCACTTAATTTTACTCTACATCGTTCCCTTCGCCTCCCTTTTATGCTTATAGCAACCCTGTGAGAAAAGTTGATCTGGCTGATAGGACATGACTGGACCAAGGTCACTTGAGTCAGATGCTCTTAACTGCTACACCAGCACTGGTTCTCATGGTGCAGGGAAGTTGCTGAATCCCCTTTGTTTTGTAACCTGGTGGGCCATTTCCCAGTGCCTAGCCTTGTTTTCTCTGAGACAGACAGACACATCCACCTGCCCACTCTGCTCGCCAGTCCCGTAGCTGGCTGCTCTCGTAGTATTGTTGTTTACGTGTTCTGCCCTTGAATGCTTGCAGGCTAAATGCCACGGTGGTCTTTGGCCACATTTGCTATATATTTTCAATATGCTTCCTTTGCCTGGATCTGATTGATTGGTTGGTTTAAAAAAATGTTAGCTGCTTTCAACTATGCAGGAACAAGGCAACATACAATATAAGTAAAAACAATCACAGGATAAAAATAAAGTTAAAAACAAGACAGTTTAGGATTTCTGGTCACAGAAAATATCTACAGCTGCATCCTGGGGATGGATAGTGAAGGGACAAGGTGCACTTCCCTGGGGAGGCTGTTCCATAGTTGTGGGCCTGCCACTGGAAAGGCCTCCTGGTGCATCCACCCGGTGGGTTTCCGTAGCTGATGGGACAGTCAGGAGGGCTGTAATCTTCCTTTGCTGCTTCCTCTAGAGTATGATTCTGTGTACATTATGCTCAAGAAAACATCTTCATTGGCACGTTTATCCTGGCCCAGGTTGTTGCCAGGAACCCCCCCACACTTCCTCTTCCAGTTGTTGCATATGGGAGCCCACCCCTTCCTGTATCCTATGCCAACTTGATAGCACATTGCCATTGCTATATTATTTTACTAAAGGAGTGACTTCTGGTGATATTTATGGTAGTTTGAATGGTGAATTAGTATTTATGCCTAAGGTTGGTATCCTCCAAGTGGGGCCTAGATTTTCCCTGGAATTACAACTGATTTCCAGATGTCAGAGATCCTTTCTTCCAGAGGAATTCACTCCTATGGAGGGTGGACTCTAGGGCATTATAACCTGCTGACATCCCTCCCCTCCTCAAACTCCACCCTCCCTAGGCTCCATACCAAAATCTCCAGGAAACTTTCAACCCAGCCTTAGTCCTAACGAAACAGTTGCAGCAATACTGGATGAAGCAACAGCCTTAGAAATATATTGTCGAAGGTTTTCACGGCCGGAGAACGATGGTTGTTGTGGATTTTCCGGGCTGTATAGCTGTGGTCTTGGCATTGTAGTTCCTGACGTTTCGCCAGCAGCTGTGGCTGGCATCTTCAGAGGTGTAGCACCAAAAGACAGAGATCTCTCAGTGTCACAGTGTGGAAAAGATGTTGGCAGGTCATTTATATCTACTCAAGAGGGTTGGGGTTGGGCTGAGTCATCCTGTAAGAGTTTCCCAGGGTGTGAAATGCTAATGGAGGGAGGCTTCACTGTATCCTGAGGAGGTTCTTTTGCGTATGGATTGGTGCTTGATGTGCTAATCTTCTCTGCAGGGCTATTGTCGGGTATAGAGTGTTTTGTTAGCCTGGTGTTTTTCAGGACTGGAAACCATGCTCTATTCATTCTTAAGCACAATTTTAACAGGAAAGAAGAGACTTTAAGAATGAATAGAGCATGGTCTGTGCTGCCTGCAGGGGTCTGGAGATAATCTGAGCCAGGATGTTCAGGTTCCCTTCTTGTTTGGCATTCCAGTTCCCAGGATCATCCTCAGGTCAGTGGCCAATCCTCAGGTCAGTGGCCAATTCTCCTCCCTCCTATTCAGGTAACCTCTTTCTTCCTCTCCAAGATATTCTGGGTTGTGGTTAGATATTGCTGAAGTTTTACCATGCCCCTGCTCTTCTTGGAATAAAAACCATTCACTACTGAGTGTACCTACTAAGTACTTACTCATTCTTATTTTATTTCTGTCTTTCTTGTACAGCTGGCGATGTGTGGGAGATAGCAAGTGAGAAGGCACCAGAAAGGGTGATTGTTGAAAAAGATGAAGATCTGGAAGTGGAATTAGAATTGGAGGGTATAGAGGTTCAGAAGAAACGGTGCAGAAGGAAAAGAGAAGCAAAACAGAATCAGAGCAGGAAGAAGCTGGAGGTTCCAGCCCTAAGTGAAACACAGAGAAGAAAGAGAAAGCAGAAGGATCCTATGAATGAGAATGGGTTCTGTTGCAAATTCAGTGTTAAAATATATCAGAAAGCTACAACATGCTGGAAAACTTATAAACACTTGGATTGTGGAAAGAGCTTATCTTGGAATGGCAACCCAAGTAAACATCAAAAGATTCACAGAGGAGAGAAGCCATATAAATGCCTGGAGTGTGGGAGAAGCTTCTCTCAGAATGATACTGTAAATGCATCTTCAAAGATTCATACCAGGCAGAAGCTATATAAATGCCTGGCATGTACAAAGAGGTTCTCTCAGAATGGAACATTAATTAAGTATAAAAATGTTCACACAAAGGAGAAGACAAATAAATGCTTGGAGTGTGGGAAGAGCTTCTTTTGGAAAGGCGACCTAACTGTACATCAAAGGATTCACACAGGGGAGAAGCCATATAAATGCTTGGAGTGTGGGAAGAGCTTCTCTCGGAAAGGTGACCTAACTGTACATCAAAGGATTCACACAGGGGAGAAACCATATAAATGCTTGGAGTGTGGGATGAGCTTCTCTCAGAATAGTACCCTAAATGTGCATCAAAAGATTCATACTGGGGATAAGCCATATAAATGCTTGGAGTGTGGGAAGGAGTTCTCTCGGAAAGGAGGCCTAACTGTACATCAAAGGATTCACACAGGGGAGAAACCATATAAATGCTTGGAGTGTGGGATGAGCTTCTCTGAGAATAGCAAACTTATTATTCATCAAAGAATTCACACAGGGGAGAAGCCATATAAATGTCTTGAGTGTGGGAAGAGCTTCTCTCGGAATGACCGCCTAAGAGAACATCAAAAGATTCACACGAAGAGAAGTCATGCTTAGAATGTGGAAAGAACTTCTTTCAGAACGACAACCTAACTGAGCATCAGAAGATTCACATGGGGGAAACCATACAAAGCTTGGGTTCCGGAAACAGCATTTGTGAGAATGGCACTTTGTGGGGTGACAGGGGTCATTTTGTTCACAGGCCTATAAAATTGGACTCTAGGGTCCAGTCTTGACGAAACTTGGGTGGTCTCTAGAGGACAGTCAGGAGTAGGTTTCCTGCAAGTTTGGTGGGAAAATGCTACCTCCAGTTCCCCAGATAGCCCTCAGATAATTTTCCTCATAAGGAATAAAGGAGAATTGCTATGTGGACCTTCTTTTGGGGCCCATAGAATTGGATGCAATCTTCATGAAACTTGGGGGGGGGGGCTGGCTTTAGAGGACTGACAGAAATAAGTTCCTTGCAAATTTGGTGGAGTTTCATTGAAAAATTACCCCCCTCCAGCCCTCCGTATAGCTCCCAGAAAGTTTTCTCTGTATGGTCTAATGGCTGAATTAACCTGGATCTCTGATATGTCTGAACTGGATCAGAGAATCTTTCTCAGATTTTGGGAATCCTGGATTTTTTTTTGGGAATCCTGGATCTGGATTTCCCATTTGTTTTTGGGGGGTGCGTGCACACCCCTATTCATATATTTAGTTAATTTTGAGAAATGTTAAGAGACCCGATTTTCATTGTATGTGCACTTGTAGAATTACGTAGCATTTGTGTTTACTTAACATATTTGCCTAAAATAAGTTATGCTTTCTTGAAATAAAATCATTAGCTTAAAGATGTTCTCTGTTCTGCTGGCAGAAGATCAGCTGCCGAGACCCTAATCCTTTATTGTGCTATAAAAGATCATTCTATCTCAGAGAGTTTATTTTCCATAGATCCCACAGGGGTTTTGTAGCTGTTGAAATCTTTCACAAAACTGAGCGGTGCAGGCCCTAAATTGGATGCAAATTAAAAAATTCACCAGGACAGGGTGTGACCATTTCCCCACCTTCCCACAGAGAAGTTCTCAGTGGGTAGCCTTGACATGTCACATTCCCACAACCAAGGGCCAACCAATCTCAATCCTTTGAGCCCTACAGCAGAGGAAAAAAGCACTCCTGCCATCTGCTGTCCAGTGGCCTGCCCCCTTACCTGAGCTAATTTCATGGTGGCTCTTCGCTTTACCACATAGAGGAGATGGCAGAGATGGCATCATGTGTATCTTTTTGTTGTTGCCTGTTAGAGTGACAAAGAAAGATGGTGGGGAGCTTTTTTTGTTTCTCCCAAATTTCTCTTTCTCTCAGCCTTTCCTTTAGTGGCCCTCTGCACCACCCCCACCCCTGCTCTCCTTTCTCCTTCGTCTGTCTCTCCTTTATAAACTTGAATGCCGTCCACCGTCCAAAGGTGCAGTGTTTGGATCACAAACAAAGAGTCAAGAGGTTCTCTTGGGTGTGGGATGGGGACCCTCAGAGGGGGGCGCAGTAGAAAATGGGGGAGGGTGCTTTCATTCTCCCCCCTCTGCTTTTACACTTGCTTTGCAGCTCCCCCTATCTCCTCCTCCTCTTCTTCAAAAGCCCTGTTGAGCTCCCCATGCCAGCAATTCAAGCATTGGGGGGGGGGGGCAGGAAACACAGGTAACTCTAGCAAGGGGGAAGGAGAATGCAACCAGGAAATTTCTTCCCTGGGTCTCTTCTTTCCTTAGCCATGTGCCTGCCTTGGGTTGTGAAGTCTCTCACTTTAAACTTTAGAGAGCCAGGTTCAAGTTCAGTAGCACCTTTACAATCAACAAATTGTTTTCAGGGTATATGCTTTTCAGATATTAGTAGGAATGGAGATTTGAGGGGGTTTTTTTCTCCATCTGAAGATGGGAGGGGTGTTGCAAAAAAGTAAGGCAGGATGTGGAGAGACAATGTGAAATGTACTTAGCTTGATTAGAGCAGGGGAGGGAATGCAGAAAATTCACATTTGGAGAGAGGACAATCCCATGTCCCTATTTCGCACTGGGGCAGGGAGTGTGTTTTTTTCTCAATTTGCAATGGAATGGGCTGGAAGATTAAAATGTTCTCCCACTGGTTTTTGAGTGTTGTGATTTTTAATGTCAGATTTATATCCATTTCTTCTTTTGCATACGGAGTGACTTGTTTGTCCGATACAGAGAACAGAAGGGCAGTATTGGCAGTTCGGCATAACGTTGTAAGATGAACAAGTGAATGAACCTAAGTTGGTATGGCTGGTGTTGTTAGGCCCATTGATTGAGCTGTTAGTGTGTATGTGGGAACAAAGTTGGCCTCTTGGTTTGTTGCAGGCCCTTGTCTAAGAGTCTGTGTCCATGTTAGGAAGTGCATTATTGTGAGTGAGAAGTTGTTTAAGAGAAGGGGTTTCTTTGAGGGCAAGAAAAGGTTTTCCTCCCAGTGCTTGTGAGAGAGGGATACCGTTGTCCAGCACGGGTCGCAAGTCACTAATGATGAAATTGGTTTGAGCTGAGACCTGTATGTGATCCCCAGTGGTTTCCTGTTATTTCAGCCTATTTTGTAGCAGTTTGTCATAATCCTTAGAGGTTATCTCTCCAGTTAAATAACCTGGGAGACAGGAAGAGAGAGACTCAACAAGAAAAAACATTCTAACCCGTTTGCTTTGATGCCAGCTTTTTCCACTCCCCAGGGATTAATATCTCCCCCCCCCCCCCCGCCGCATGGTACTTTATTAATTGGAAATCAGCGTATATTTTATGGGGTGAAACAGTTCCCCACACACTGGGCATTTATTTGGGCTATCCTGTGTGTTAACTCCTTACTGTGAAGGAAGCTGATTCTTTTCCATGAAGCTTTTCCCAAGCTGCAGGCCTGAGCTGGTTCCTCACATTGCTTCTGCTCTTCCCCACCCGAGTTCCTTGCCTCTCAGGACAGCTTGTGTCAGCAGGATCCTCACAGTCTCTCATTGCCTTTTTCATCCTCAACAACCCTGTTGAATCTGGGAGTTTTCATGTACCTATTCAATAAGAATGTTTGTAAAGGGCTCCTTCCTTCCTCCTCCTCCACCCCTGCTTCCAATTATGGGCAGTTCTATGGTTTGTTTATGATGTTCCTGGGTTCATTTATGATTTCCGTTCTCCCTGACATCTGTGGCCTCCTCTGTCCCAGATCCTTATTGCTGTAGCAAAGTGGTTAAGTGGTTGGGTGCAAATCAGCACTTTGCTGGTTCAAATCCCACTACTGCCATGAGCTTGGCATGGCCTTGGGTAAGTCGCTTCTCTCAGGCCAGCTTCCCAATGTTATTGAGGGGATAATAATAACATTGACTTTGTTCACCACTCTGAGTGGGGCACTAATCTGTCTAGAAGAGTAGTATATAAGCAGAGTTATGATTATTATATAAGCGCAATTGTTACTATTTCCCCCCCCCCATCATCAGCAATGGGACATAACATCACAAAGTGACATCACATCCTAGATAAGCACGACCCCCAAAAGATCCACAGATTTCCTGAGCTGCACCTGGCAATATGACTTTTGTTCTATTTTTTCCTAACAAACCTAAGGCCTGCTCAGATTAGACCTTAATCCTTTGGTGTGGGGTGAGAGGGATTGAAGTAGAGGGATGCTGTGATATTATTATTAATAATAATAACATTCGATTTGCATACCGCCCTTCAAGACAACTTAATGCCCACTCAGAGCAGTTTACAAAGTATGTTATTATTATCCCCACAACAAAACACCCTGTGAGGTGGGTGGGGCTGAGAGAGCTCTGGAAGAGCTGTGACTGACTTCAAGCGGAGGAGCGGGGAATCAAACCCGGTTCTCCAGGTTAGAGTCCCGCTGCCCTTAACCATTACACCAAACTACAGTGTTGGCACAAGGTTTCTGCCAGCTGAGGACACTTTCTACACACACAACAGTAGTAAATAATAGCACTGTATGGAACTCATTCAGACTTATTTGAAGAGCAAGCAACCTGGAAATAGATCCAGAGGCGTTAGCTGTGGTAGTCTGTAGTAGCAAAATCAAAAAGAGTCCAGCTGTGATTCTCGAAAGCTTATGCTACAGACTACAGTAAAGTTGGTTAGTCTTAAAGGTGCTACTGGACTCTTCGATTTTGCAACCTGGAAATGCCTTCCTCTCTGCAGCCACCCTCTTCCTCCTCTTTCAAATTCATTTCCTTATTTCAAGCCTATTTTCTCTCCTCTCTCCGACCTTTCTTGCCCAAGAGCTGTTTATGAAACCATAGACGCCCCTTCCCCGCAGCCACGCAAAATCCAAATTTCCCCCCCAACCCGTGGTGAGGGGAGCCCCAGTCCTGTCCTCTTACGTCAGCTATGAAGGGTGTTCCTGCCCTCCCTCCAGCGGGCCCTCATGGGAGGCTGCCCCGCACAGCGACCGGAGAGCCAGGAAACCTTCCCTTCCCAAACGCTTCGGCTCTGCAGCTCGATTAGGCTCTCGTTGTCGCGGGGAACTGCAATTCCCAGCGGGCCCTACGAGCACCGCGGACGCTGCTCTAGGAAGGGGGTTTGGGGCCCATGGAGTGCCGGGCGGGCTCGCTTCTCCTTCCCTTTCCCCGAGCGGAGACAGACTTTGGCTTCTGCGCGCCTGCAGGAAAGGTGAGTTTGTGGTTTCCTAAACGAAGCGGGGAGAGACAGTACGTGTGAACGGGATGGAAGAAGGAGGCGAAGAGGCGGAAGGGCTGGCTGGAGGGAGCTGCTGCCTTCCGGCTGGATCTCTGCACGGACGGGCACGTGCGCTTTCATGCCCTTGAATGTGCTCGGTGCAAGCTGCCTGGCTTGATTTTCTTCTTCACGGTTACTAGGGTTGCCAGCTCCAAGTTGGGAAATTCCTGGAGATCTGGGGGCTGAAACCTGGAGAAAATGGGGTTTGGGGAGGGAAAGGACCTTGGCATGGCATAATTCCATAGAGTTCAACCCCCAAAGTAGCCATTTTCTCTATGTGAACTGATCTCTGTGGCCTGGAGACCAGTTGTAATTCCAGGAGATCTCCAGCCACTACCTGGAGGCTGGCAACCCTAACGGTTACACAGACATCTGGTCACACGCAGCGGGGTTCATTGGCTGTTCTTAGAGGCTGTTGTAGCTCCCTGCACTCACAATAGATGCTCTCTGCCCCTGCACACCTCACAGGCTAAGCCCCGAAGAGGCGTCGAGCCATATTTTGCCCCCACAACAGTGACTGATTTCCATGCATGTTGTTACTTCCTCTAGATTAAGATTCCAGTGAGCATCATCCATCCTTAATAGGATCTTTTAATTTGGAAATCTTTCAATTTGTCTGCAGTTTTGTAGAGGAAGGAATATACTCCGTCCTCACTGTTTATGCCGCCTCCATCTTCTTGAATATTCTGGAGTAAACCCATCCCTTCCATTACAAAGTAACAAAGGAATGCTCTGGAGTTAATCAGGAAGGTGATGTTTTGGGTTCGTTCATTTTTGCAACTCCCACAATCATGTCCTGAAGCTCATTTTGAGCCTCCTAGCTTTTATCTTACTACTATTATTACATAACACAATCATTTAAAAATTAGGTATTTTTCTGCAATATGTTTATCTTTTCCTTAGACTGCTTATGTTTGAAATCCAAAATCTGCTGAGATGTAGCAGTAGCTTTCTTATAGTCCCAGCTGCAGTCATTCCACAATATACAAATATGTGGAAAGGTCCCCCCCCCCGCCCCACTGTGGCACAGACTAGTAAACTGCAGTACTGCAGCCAAGCTCTGCTCATGACCTGAGTTCGATCCTGTTGGAAGCCGGGTTTAAATAGCTGGCTCAACGTTGACTCAGCCTTCCATCCTTCCAAGGTGGGTAAAATGAGTACCCAGGTTCCTGGGGGTAAAGTGCAGATGACTGGGGAAGGCAATGGCAAACCACCCCGTAAAAAGTCTGCCGAGAAAACATTGTGATGGGACGTCCCACATGAGTCAGGAATGACTCGGTGCTTGCACACCTTTACTTTTTACTGGAGCGTGGGCGGCAGGTTTGCTCTGGGCATTCTGTGCTGTGCATTTCTCACCCACCAAGACTCACACCCTGGGGTGAATACGCCTTGAGTTAGTTAAAAAATGAACCAAAAGACATCAGCTAGGTTATTTAATGTTTATAGATCTAGATGCAAGCTTTAGAGTAACACAGAACACCTCTGCAGAAACAGTCAATTAAAACAGACATTCTGTTGAAATAAAATTTCCATGCGTTTCTGGGATGAACTGTGTAAGATAGCATAGTAGACACCCGTACAATTAGAGTATTTTTCCATCGTGGGCTTGAGGTTCAAGAGAATTTGAGCAACAGAAGCCCAGTTCTATTCAATTTTCTGAGTCTGTATTTCTTGAGCCTTTCAATACATTATACCTCTCAGGCTCAAAAAACGTAATGCAATTTTGTTACAATTGGTGAGATGTATTGCATTCTTTTAATCAAATGACTGGCCAATGGAATTCTTCCTTTCTGGAAGGCTCAGGGACAGGAATAGATGCTCAACTGGGCAACATGTTCCTCTTTCAGAGATCTCCAGTGTCCTTTGAGGAGGTAGCCGTGTTCTTCACACAGGAGGAATGGGATCTTCTGGATCCAGGCCAGAGAAAACTCTACCGGGAAGTCATGCAGGAAAACTACGAGACTGTGGCCTCTCTGGGTAAGGATCTTTTCCTGCTAGCAAATCCCTGTGGCCCCTGTTTTCTTCTTTGGCTTTTCTATTTTGACGCAAAGTAGCTGTCCCCCTGTGTGTGACTGATGATGATGGGAGTTCATTGGTGATTAGACAAGGGCAGAGGAGGGGCCGTTGCTCAGTGGCAGAGCTCCTGTTTGTAGGTTCCCTCCAGTCGCCATGGCGAATAGCCATTTATTCATTTACTTCAGGCCTGACCTGCTTACTCCACTTTCCAGCCCTAAGTTTTAATGCGCTGATATATTTTCTGCTGAGTTATGTTTGCCTCGACAGCAACTGTCGCTTCCTTTGCAAATAGCAGAGGGAATCACTTCATTTATACTCTGTGTTCCCCCCAAATGGGGACCCAAAGGAGCTTGCATCATCTTCTCCTTCGTCTCCTGCTTCTAATAGCCCTATGAGACTAGTAGATCTGGCGGACGCGAAATTCCTGGTCAGATACTCTAACCACTATACCACAGTGAATAGGATAGCTCATTAAAGTTGCTGAACCCCCTTTGATTTGGAAAGGAGGGGATAGTTTCTACCCTCTCTGTTTGTTCCATCTTCTGGCTTCTTGCACGTCAGCCTTTGCTTCAGTTGCAACCAGCACAGGGGTGTTGCTGAGACAATCTGAGCCAGGATGTAGTGATTCCCAAAAGGCAGTGCTAATCCCACAGTCATCCAGAACCTGGTGGCCAGCTTTCCAGTGCCCTGCCTTGTTTCCTGATAGACAGACACATCCTTTAATCATAGAGACTAGACCCCATCTACCCATTCCATTCACCAGGCCTGTAGCTCACTGCTCTCACAGTATTGTTGTTTAATTTCATGTCTTTCTCTCCTTCATTTTATTCTCACAACAACCCTGTGAGGTGGGTAAGGTTGAGAATGTGTGTCTGGTCTAAGCTCAGGCAGCAATTTTCAATGGCAAAGTGGGGATTTGAGCCTAGACCTCTTAGATCCTAGGGAGACGCTCTACCCACTAAACCCCAGAGGCTCCAATAGATGAGGGACCTTGTTAAACCCCTTTGTTTTTTAAAGGAGGGGATGTTCTCACCCCCACCCTCTCTGTGCTGACTTCCTCCCCAATGAGTAAAGAAATCAGCTTACATTGTTCTCCTCCCCTCTGCTGAAGGGACATCGGAGCCTGCAGGTGGCTCCTTCCAGAGTGACCTTCTCATCCAGGCTGGCTGCCAGGTACACTTCAGAAATGGGGAGGAGGCGGGTTTACCGCACGTTTGCATCCTCTCTCCCTCTGAGTAGCCTGCTGCCCAGGAGGTTACCTTGCTCTTCTTCCCCGGGGACCCTGGACGCCCCGCCTTTTATAAGGCCATCCTGGGGGGATTCTGCTACTCCCCCAGGCTCCATCCTACCCAGGGCTTGGCCCGTCCTCCCTGGGGCAAACTGACAGGGCCGAAGGGCCATTCCAGGGCTTCCAGGGATCCTTCACACCCCTGCTCCTTCCTGACCCTCTAGCTCTCAGGGCTCATCCATCATGGGGTGGCTGCTGATCAAGAGTAGCAAGTGGCTCTCCTTGCACAAAATACCATTCACTACTGAGTGTACCTGCTAAGTGGATTTTGTACCTTTTCATCCTTATTTTATTTGTCTTTCTTTTCCAGCTACAGACATGGGGGAGCTGGCAAGTGAGAAGGCACCAGAAAGGGTGATTGTAGAAAAAGATGAAGATCCAGAGGTTGATTTGGAATCGAGGGATCAAGTGGTAGAGAAGAGATGGTACAGAAGGAAAAGAGGGGCAAAACAAAACCAGAAGAAGGAATTGGCTGCCTGTCAGAGCAGGAATAAGCCTGAGGTTCTAGCCCACAATGAAAAATGGAAGAGAAAGAGAAGGCAGAAGGGTCATGTGAATGAGAATGGGTTCCATTGCAAATTCAGTGTTAAAAACTACCAGAATATTACAACAGTCAAGAAACCATATGAATGCTTGGTGTGTGGAAAGCTCTTCTCTCAGAATGACCATCTAACTGTACATCAAAGGGTTCACACAGGAGAGAAGCCATATAAATGCCTAGAGTGTGGGAAGCTCTTCTCTCGGAGTGACCATCTAACTTTACATCAAAAGGTTCACACAGGGGAGAAGCCATACAAGTGCTTGGAGTGTGGGAAAAGCTTCTCACGGAATGGTAGCCTAATTGCACATCAAAGAGTTCACACAGGAGAGAAACCATACAAATGCTTGGAGTGTGGGAAAAGCTTTTCTTGGAATAATGTCCTAACCATACATCAAAGGATTCATACAGGGGAGAAGCCATATAAATGCTTGGAGTGTGGTAAAAGCTTCTCGCGGAATGGCAACCTAATTACACTTCAAAAGGTTCACAGAGGGGAGAAGCCATACAAATGCTTAGAGTGTGGGAAAAGCTTCTCGCAGAATCGCAGCCTAATTGCACATCAAAAGGTTCACACAGGGGAGAAGCCATACAAATGCTTGGAGTGTGGGAAAAGGTTCTCGCAGAACGGCAACCTAATTACCCATCAAAAGGTTCACAGTGGGGAGAAGCCATATAAATGCTTGGAGTGTGGGAAGAGCTTCTCTTGGAAAGGTGTCCTAACTGTACATCAAAGGATTCATACAGGGGAGAAGCCATATAAATGCTTGGAGTGTGGAAAGAGTTTCAGTCAAAGCCAAAGGCTTACTGTACACCACAAGATTCACACAGTGGAATAGCCATCCAATCACAGTTAACCTGCGTGAAACCAATTAAGGTGGCTGACCTTTCTGGTTTTTGCCATGAAGTGTTGTATGACAGCTGCCATTGATGAGATTCATCTCTTTGCCCAGTTCTCTCCTGTCTGTTTCTCTCTCTGACTGTCACCCATATCCTCAGACAGAGTCCTGGCCTCCACTCCGTATTCTGGGCTCCTGGGGGATTGTCCTCTGCGTCACCATGCTCCCTTTGTGCCCACCTGCACCTTCCTGGGGTGCCCCTGTACGTTCTTTGTGATGCCACGTATAAGAGGTTGCCATCCCACTTTGTGATGCCACGTATAGGGGGTTGCCATCCCACTCTAGAGGAATGAGGACAGGAGTCTGGGGGAGAAAGCAACTGCTTCTAGGTTTCCCGCCAGCATTTCTTCCTTTTGGTGCCAGGTGCCATCCTTCTCCTCTGGGACTAATGTCTCTGGCTGGATGCCTTGTTTGCTAGGTGCTCCCTGCTCCGCTCCTGAGCAATGTGTGGCATGCTGATCTGCTTCCGTGGCTGATCCTCAGCATGGGCAGCTGCAGGGGGACACTTCTCCATTTTCTGCCCGGGTGTTTGGGCTCTCCCCACCCCTCTCCTTCAGCTGTTGCTGTGCTGGGGGCTGCTGCTGGTGAACAAGTCTCTGATCTCCCACCCAGTGTCCACATTCTTGCTTCTCCATCCTGGCATTTGCCATCTCAGACTTCTTCCAGCTTTCTTTCACATCCATTGCATGTGTTTTTTTCTGTATTTGTAGGTTTCATTAGCATCTGTTTACTTATCAAGTTCTTGCCTAATAAAAAGAGGCATGCTTTAGTTTAAATAAAATCATTAACTTAAAGAAGTTCTCTGTTTTGCTGGCAAGACCCTAATCTTCATTTTGGTATAAAAATTCATTTATTTGGGTTTGTGGGTTCTACTTATTGAAGGTTCTTAATTATGCTGCTTCGTTTCAGCAACCTTCTGTAGACACTGAAGACCTCTATTTCCTTGATATATTGGAATTTGAAGAGTGTATTTGGGTATTTCTCAATGCCATATAAATTGATCTTAAAGAGTTTGCCAGTTTGCTAGTTTTTGGGGGGAAGAGTGTATATAGGTGTTGGAAGCATCTGAAATAGAAAAAGAAGGGCAAGGAAAAATTCTCTATAGTTATGCTGATTTGATAGATTTAATGCAACAATCACTACAATATTTGGCTGATTTGTAAACCGTTGTTAACCTTGATAAAATGATCAAGACTATCCAGTTTAAAGGTAATGTATACTCTTAGATGTCTCCAAGATCCAGAAATTGCATCAAGTCCCCAGATGGGGTGGGGGGAGCAAGGTATAAAAGTCTTAAATAAGTAAATATAAATGAGGTTTTGATTGTGTGTGACTTCTTTTACTCTCAGTGATATTTATAAGAATTAATTTAAAGTAATTGCCTTGAAAACCAGATGTGGCATTATATGCTCCAGTCTTTGGTTTACAGCAGCCATGTCATTACCTTCAAACTGGACAACTGTAATACAAAATACATGGGGTTGCCATTGAAGATGACTCAGAAGCCACAGTTAGTACTAAATGCGGTGGCAAGACTCTGGAACCCAGGGGTTGCCCACCCATTACGTAGCCCTAGGCAACTGCCTAGGGAAACAGTGTATGTACGTGTGTGGGGGTGTATGTGTGCCGGGGACACTAAAAATGGCAGCCACGTGACTAGTGTTGCCAATACCATGGGAGCAGTGGGGGATCTCTTACCTCCTGTTTCTATCTATCACTGAGTGGTGGTAGGAGAAAAGTAAAAAATGGCTGATGGGCTAATACTGTGATATCACTTCCTTGGAAAACCTGGAAGGTGATGCCAGTTCTCTCTAGAAATTGCCAAAATCTCTATTGTTTTACCATAGAATTTCCAGCGATTCCTAAAGGACTGACATTACTTCCAGGTTTTCCCTGGATATGAGGTCCCACTGATGCCAATTGCTTTCCCCTTGTCCATTCCCCCAGTCTCCCACTAGTTGCAATTCCAGGCTATACAACCCTGCCTATGACACCCATCCCCTCAGTTCTGCCATCCAGGTTGCTGGGTTGGGCTGGCCAGCATGCTGTAGCTCCAAATCATGGCTCCTCCCCATCACTGTCCTTTTTGCATGGAACATGAAACTCTGTGATATCATAGTCTAAAATCCATAGGACAGCTCTGGTTTATATCACTGGTCTATCATGGGGTATAATACTGTGTGGCAGGCATAGGCACCGGCTTACGAACATCAGGAACTTCTGCTGCTGCTTCTGCGTGTTCTTCCACCTCAGGCTCTTCACACGTGTCCTCATTGGCACCTTCCTTTGCATGGCTAGTTGGCTGCAGGCCTGATGCAGGATTAGAATGCTATCACAATCACACAAACTCACAAACACATTTAAAGAAGTGCATGTGAGGAAATAACATTGCTCTCGTTCTTGACAAAGAGTAAAAACTCAGTCAATCAATATACCTGTTTAATATATTTTATTTACACCCCACTTTTCTCTCCAATGGAGACCTCAACATTGCCAACAGCATTCCCCCCACTCCCTCTCCAGTTTTTCCCAACAGCAAACCTGTGAGTTAGGTTAGGGGAGGTGAAATTGACAGACCCTTCAAGGAGACTAGGAGCGGAACTACAAGTGACAAAAGGCACAGGTTGGACACTTGTCAGCTTCCCTCAAGTTTTGATGGGAAATGTTGGCATCCTGGTCTTGCAGCTTGGCTCTCTGTCTGCTGTCCAATGGACTTTTCAGCTGTCACTTGTCCAACATTCCGCCAAGCTGCCTACATTTCCCATCAAAACTTGAGGGAAGCTGACAACTGTCCAACCTGTGTCATTCGTCACTTGTAGTTCCGCTCTAAGATGAAATTTAAAAACCCTTTGAGGAGCCATATCCACAGGCTGTTTTTTAAAACTACCCTGGTGTAGAGAGGTGAAATTGACAGAGCTTTTGGCTCTGTCTTTTAAAACTACACTTCCCAGACATCATTGCTTCTCCCTACACTTGAGTGTGCCTGTGTAGCATGTATTATGTAGAGAAACTCACAGACTCTCTCAGGTTCCACACATTTTCCCCTGCCTTAACTCGAGTGAACTGCAGTTTTTAGTCACAGTGCTGAGAGAGTGTTCACTCTGTCCCCTGCGGTACTGTTACTGGCCAATCAGTGCAGACTCCATTCACCCATCCAGTACCCTTCCTTCTTTCCTCAGAGGCAGGCATTTAAACTCATACGACTCATAGCAACACTTTAAAAAAAGACATTAGCAAGGAATAAAATCCAGATACATAACACTGCAGGTGGGAACAGGCAAGAGAAGAGATTCCTAAATGTTCCTAATCCGTGGAGAAAATTGGGGGGTAATAAGGAGACCCATGGTTGGGAAGGAGGGACAGAGTCATAAAGAGAAAGTGCTAGTTCTGTTCTAATAATTTTCCCCAAAGATGTTTTCCTTTCCAGCTGTTCAGTATTGATCAAGAGCAGGGCATGGAAACACTAAACAAAAACTAGCTTGGAAGGAGTCCCTCCTTAATCAGAAGGAGGTTCTATCCATTCAAACATTCTGTTTCTAAAAGTGGCTGGCCAGAACCTTTCCATGAATGTAAGAATCCACTCCTGTTGCTAGCCTTGGTTCGTGAGTGGTGTGCTTCCTCTGTATATGGAGGTTTCACTCTTTCTTGGTTAATTGCTACTGAACGGGCAGTCGTTGCATGACTTTATGTTATTGCTTATAAGACCTGCCTTGCTGGATCATAATGGGAGAGTCCACCTAGTCTCTGGGCACGTGCAAGACCTCCACTCCCTGTGGAATCCTCAGTCTCCAAGATACATATGGGGGCGGGGGGGGGGCTCAGTTAAGCTGTGCTGCTAGAGGCCTTCAGCCCAGTCTGATGCCCGCCTGGCCAATCTCTGTGCTTTGCATCATGGCAGGTGGAAATTTACCCATAGAAATGCAGCGAATGAAAAGGCTGCATGTGCTGAACTCCTGCCTGTCATCTGCAAGGTAGGTGGGGGGGGGGGTCATGGCAGGAACCCAACTCTCCTGCTCAGAGGTGCTCCTCCTCCTCCTCCTTCCCTTTTTCTGGGTCAGGCTGGAAAGGGTTAAACGCACTGAGCCTGAGGTTCCAGCAGCCCATTAAAGGGAGTGGCCTTCTCAGTCCACCTGTTTTTTTCTTCTCTGGGAGATGATGGTTGTTGCCTTATTTTGCAGGCCTGGGCTGGTTTTCAGGAACAGGTGAGTGCCTCAGGGGTGGGGATTCCTGTAGAGAAAGGAGGGGGCAGGTATGGGGGTTCATAAGGAGATCTGTGCATGGGAGGAACTATGAAAGATGCAAAGGGAAATCCTAAAAGCACAAGTTTGTCTCTCTTCGTTTCCACTGTGGTTGGATCCTTCCGGTTACATGTTCTAATAGATGGACCAATCTGAGCACATGGAAATTCTTCTGTGTAATCTGCCTGTGTATCTTCCTGGCTGGTTTACCACGAATACTGTCCTGGCAATGAGCCCCAGTATACCTGAGTAAGATTCTGAACTGAATAGAGTTGCACTCACAGGGTCCAGTTGTCTCCAGCAATCCCCCATGACTACAATTGGCCCTTCCATGTTGTTTTACTCCAACATCCGGCATGCAGAGGTACATTGCCCCTGAAAACGGAAGTACTAGGACATTACTCAGATTATTAACAGTGCTAAGAATAAATGTATAAACGTAATTTCAGGTGGGTAGCCATGTTGGTCTGCCGTAGAAGAGCAAGATTCGAATCCAGTAGCACCTTAAAAACTAACGAGATTTCCGTGGCATAAGCTTTAGAGAGTCAAAGTAATATTTTTATCTGGGCTTTCTAAAGCTGTTGGTTGCACGTTTGGACTGGAGAAATATTTGAAATTATGCTCTCATTTAGGCCAATGTCAGAATCCAAGTTGTCAATGGAGAGTTTGAATTTTCCTTGGAAAAAGATGCTTAATAGGAAATGTGTGCTTAGGTGATATTATTTCAGGGTGGGGAGATGAGCTTGGAAAAGGTGATTCTGTTACCTGGGAGATTCGTACCTGCTGGCGAGCAGACGGGTAGATCCTCATGGCCATGCATGTGATTCCTGGAGAAAAACTCATTGTGAGGCAAATTCATGTGATCTTGAAGGGATAGTTCCTCTTGTGCAGCAAACACCCTGAATATGGAAGACAAGCAAGAAAGCAATGGAGAAACCAGGCGGCTGGGTAAAGATTCATGCACATCAGAGACCCCAAGTGTGGATATGAAGCAAGAGACCAACAGAGAAACTAGCTGGCTGGACAAAGACTCTTGTGCAGAAGACACCCCAAATGTGGAAGTCAAGCAAGAAACCGATGAAGGAACGGGCTGGTTGAGTAAGTATCCATGTGTTTTAGCTGATGTACAGTGAATGGGGAAGAAAGGAAAGATAATGCAGAATCATTAGAGAGGGGATTGACAATATCAGAAAGACACTATTGTAATATTATTACGCCAAGGCTACATATTCATTCATTCATTCATTCATTCATTCATTCATTCATTCATTCATTACATTTGTATCCTGCCTTCCCATCATGGAGGCTCAGGGCGGCTGATTAACCACCTGCCAAGATGTATGAAGTCCTAAGAAATTCAGATTGCAAATTGACAAGACTGAGGAATACTCCATGGGGGTGTCTGGTTCCCTCCATACGAAACACAGATGATTCAAATTGTTATTCTTTTTTCTCCCCAAGGAGATGTTGGACAAGCAAGTGAGGGTGAGAAGGAGATTGTTCTATGGGGTCAATCTGAGCAAAGTGATCTCACTGGACCATCCGTCAGTCGAAAATGGATTAATTTCCTGGAAGCTGAGACACAAAAAGCAAGTCAGCAGGGACTCGAAAGTCGTGCACAACTCAGAAGAGAAGTTGACCGAAGTTTAAATGATGTAGCCTCCTCTTTGGGAGAAATACAGGACAGAGAATATGATGAAAACTTGAGGCAGAGTTCTGACTTTCTCAAGAACATGCCAATCCAGAAAAAGAAGAAAATTTACACATGCTCAGACTGTGGGAGAAATGTTAGTTATCCCCTTTCAATTCATAAACGATTGCACACAGGAGAGAGGCCATATAAATGCTCCCAATGTGGGAAATGTTTTGTTACTAGTTCCAAGCTTTTAACACATTTGCAATCCCACACAGGAGAGAAGCCATATCAATGCTCAGATTGTGGGAAATGTTTTGGTACCAGTTCCAGCCTTTCAATGCATAAGCGATCCCACACAGGAGAGAAAACATATAAATGCTCAGATTGTGGGAAATGTTTTGGTACCAGTTCCAGCCTTTCAATGCATAAGCGATCCCACACAAGAGAGAAGCCATATACATGTTCAGATTGCGGGACATGTTTTAGTACCAGTTCCAGCCTTCTAAAACATGAACTAATTCACACAGGAGAGAAGCTGTATAAATGCTCAGATTGTGGGAAATGTTTTAGTACCAGTTACAATCTTTCAGTGCATAAGCGATCCCACACAGGAGAGAAGCCATATATATGCTCAAATTGTGGGAAATGTTTTAGTACCAGTTCCAACCTTCTAAAACATGAACAAATTCACACAGGAGAGAAGCCATATATATGCTCAGATTGTGGGAAACGTTTTAGTACCAGTTCCAGCCTTTCAAAACATCAACTAATCCACACAGGAGAGAAGCCATATCAATGCTCAGAGTGCAGGAGAAGCTTTAGACAGAGTTCACATCTTAAGTATCATATGAATATCCATTCCAAAGAGTAAATATAAGAGAACTTCTTTATGGGAATTTGCCATATGTATGCTATTTGGGTAGATTGCTTGGATCCATCGTCTTGATTATCTGAGTTGTAGCAAGTCAGGATTCTCCCGTGTGTCTCCCCAGTTCCTCTCTTCATCCTGTAGTCTATCGCCTGTTGACACAACCTTGAATCTTGCTCTGATACAAAAATTGTGATGCCAGTAGTTGACTGAAAGCTGAAAAGAACTAGAGCATATCTGACTCCTCAGTGGGAAATCCATACAAGGAAGTTTGCTGGTGTTTTTGGACTTGACATCTCAGAAAATATGAAACAGAGATACGTGGATGCAATTACTGATTTGGCTTCTGTTGAGTCAACAGCACATTTTTTTTGAACTATGATGTTGGTGTGCTACCTGAATGTTCCAGGAAAATGTTTTTAACTTCTTAATAAGAATTTGCTGTATGAAATATGGGTTCTCTTCATCGTGTGTTGCAATTCTGGGTTGTCACATTGTATGATTTTTACGGTGGAACACAAGTGAGGTGGGTACCAGTTGAGAGTTGGACACTGAGAGGGAAATGTTCTTAAAATTCAATAAAGGCCCGTTGTTTTTAAAGCTAAATAAATGCTTTTAAATCTGAGGCTATCCTTTTTTTTCCTTCTTAGGGTGGTGAGGCGAAAGCATTAATGTATGAGAGTGGTTCTTTCCTTAGCTAAAGATCCCTTTGCACTGCTTGCTATTGATGTGTGGGACAATTTGAGCCTGAAGTAGGGTTGCCAAGTCTCCAAGTGGGGCCTGGAGTTCTCTCAGAATTTCAAGTGAACTCTAGATTACAGAGGATTGTCCCCTTGGAGAAAATGGCTGCTTTGCAGGGTGCCCTTTATGACATTATACCTCTCAGTGGTCCCTCCCCAAACCCCAACCTCCACAGGCTCCACCCCAAATTTCCAGAAATCTTCCAATGTGGAGCCCTAGCTAGGGCTTAGGTTTCTAACTTTAGGAATTAAAAATTACAGCGGGGCAGTAGTATAAGCCTGATGAGAACGCTGATCGCTTTGAGGTAAAAGAAGTGTTACCTCATAATTTCTTTACATTCAGCAACAGCAACTGCCACACAAAACAAAAAGTCTTCATCCACTCGTGGGGAAAAATGACAGAAGGAGACAGGCCAATCTTGTTGGGGAGGAAGTTAAAGAGTATTGGTACCATGACCAATAAGGCCCTTTCCTGGTCTGCTGGCTGTCCAACCTCAGTTGGAAGGGCTGTCCAAGCAGAACTGGGATCCAGTATAGATGGGAAAAGACTGACATGATATAGTCTCTATGACCCATTCCAGTCAGCACTCTGGCTGCAGCACTCTGTATTAATTTTAGGACCTTTGGCACCTCTCTATAGTAATTCAGCACTGCAGTTGGAAGGTGGCAGCCCAGTCTAATGCTCTGCACCACGGCAAGTGGAAATTCAACTGGTGCAGCTTCCCTCAGCAGAGAGAGGCTGTGAAGAAAGAAGCAGCACATGTCGAATATTAGGGATTTTTTTAAGTATATACTGTTAATCAATAGTTTTTACAGCTTCAGAAAAAGGGTACTGTGTAATTGGGTTTTGGCTGTCTGCTCACTGTGTGCTTTTACCTACTTTCATTTCACTCTTCCTTTTAGAAATTGCAGCGTAGGAGAAGATACAAAGGCAGAAGGGTGTTTTGAAGTTATAATAGGTCACAACACAAAAAAAGTTGGATGCCTGCCTTGGTTTTTCTTAACAGCTCCCTTTATCCCCTCTCGACTATACCCCTCTAGTTTTCTAAGAGATAACCTGAGGTGCCAGAGAAGCATTAAATCTCTCTCTTTATGGTCTATATGACCTGCCAATCTTTCAGAATTACTGCCAACTCTTTAGAATGTAGTGGTGTAAGCTTTCTTGCCTTTTTGTAAACTATTCTGTTAATGTAAACATTATATTCAAAGAAACTGTAAGAAGGTATAAAAGTGACTGCTTACTCTACAAGGTGCCCTGACCTGGATAGCCCATGTGAGCCTGATCTTGTCAGATCTCAGAAGCTAAGCAGGGTTGGCCTTGGTTAATGATTGGATGGGAGACCTCCAATGAAGACAAGGATTGCAGAGGCAGGTAATGGCAAACCACCTCCGTTAGAGCCAAGCTACAAGTGACGTCTGACACAGTTTGGACACTTGTCATCTTACCTCAAGTTTAGATGGGAAATGTAGGTGTCCTGGTCTTACAGCTTGGCTCTCTATTTAATTGAAATTTACAGAAACCCCACCCACACACCCAGTGGAGGGGAAGGGGGGCACCTGGCGAGAGCCTGACACCTGTACTCCCGTCCCAACCGCATGTTCTCTCTCCCATAGACTGCCGCTCTGTAAACTTCTTGCCATGAAAAACTATCAGGGGTTGCCATAAGTCAGCTATGATTTGAGGGCACTCTCCACAACTACTACTCTGCTAGGTATGCATTTTGGCTGACTTGTTCAAAGTGCATCAGTTTATCTAGTGTTTCTCTAATGAACTTTGTTTCTATATTGCCAACATTTTTCTGCCTTGGTTTAATTTAACACCAGAGTCCTGGATGGGGTCTCCCCACATTGGGCCCTTGGTGAGAATCCCCTCACACTGAACTTCTGCATGTCATATGGCAAGGAAAAGCAATGAGTCTCCAGGGTGGGAAGGAGGTAACCCAATTCTTTCCCTCAGAAGTGATCATTGTTCTTCTTCTTCACCTTCCTGGGAAAGGCTGGAAAGGGTTAAATGCCCAGAGCCCTCCTCTCTAGGAGCCCATAAATGGGAGTGGCCTTCTCAGCCCACCTGTTTCCTCCTCCTCTGAGAGATTGTCTTTGCCATTTTTGTGGGCTGGCCTTACTTTAGCCCCAGGTGAAATGCAGGGTAAGAGTTTCCAGGAACAGGTGAGTGCAAAGAAGGAAGGAGAGTCCTGCATGCAGGGAAGGGATGCAGAAGACAGGTATAGGGGCTGATAAAGAGACCCGTGGTTGGGAGGGAAGGAGGGAAAGACAGAGGTAGGAAGCCCTGTTTCATCTGTGCTCTGTATCAGAGCCAGTTCCCTTCCACCTATTCAATACTTATTAAGAGCAAGACAGGAATATACAGTGTGCCTCAGAAGGAGTCAATTCTATCTAACAAGTCTTGTGTTTCTAAGAATGGCAAGCCAGATGTTTCCATGAAAGCAACAGTCCCTTCCCCTGTTATCTGTTTGCTCTTGAGTGGTACCTGGAGGCTCTATTCTTAACCTTTGTGGCCAATAGTTATTAATAGGTAGGTGCCCCCATCTTGTGGTAGGGAATTCTTTTGTTAATTGCATTTTGTGTCAGGTAGTTGTGAATTCCCTGCATTGTGCAGGGGTTGGACTAGATGACCCTAGAGGTCCCTTCCAACCCTATGATTCTATGGCCGTCATCACACGGCCATAAATTTAGCGCCAAACTAGCGCCATCTCCCACTGAATGCTCACCTTATTCCGTCTCTCTTGCAATTTCGCCATTCTCCCCAATTCACGCTTTGTGACTCTTTATGTCGTCTTTATCCACTTCCATGTGAATGCCCTGGTTTGACTATGAATGCTTTGCAACACCAAAACGCTCACTCTCCCCAATCATCTGTCTTGCCTAACACTGATTCTCCTGCCCTACATTCCCACAAGCCCCAGTGCAACCCGCAATTAAACCTCAAAGTAATTTTTTTTTTTAAAAGTCAGCCCTATAGCGCTATAGCACTATTCTGCCATGGGCGGGAAACCTCTGCTACCTATCACGGTTGGCTTTTGGGTTGGCCAAGCACAACATTGGTATAGTAGAAGAGTGATATAGTGCAAATATGTGAATTTTTTTTTTTAAAGGGTGGGATTTTTAGGGCCCCGTTTACAGAGGCACTTTGACAGACCATCGAACTGTGCTTTTCCCTTTTAATGTAACTGACTGGAAGCACAAGCAGTCATCAAAAGATGGGAGATATATATTTTGTATATTGATTTTAGTATTGTTGTTTTCTTGTTTTTATCGATTTTAAACAGTTCACTGCCCAGAGCCCCTGAGATGGGTGGTATACAAATTGAAATATAAATGAAATAAATAAATCAATAACAGAAGAAACAACTTCTAGTGCAAAACTGATGAATTAAGGGCCCGTGTGATGACGGCCTGTGATTTGATTTTGGGCACCCTTCCAAGCGTCCTGAAAGAACAGTTAATATTAATGCCCTCTTACTGGGTCTGGATACAGAGATGAGTTTGAGGTTATGAGAGAAGGTGAGACCGATTTGAACCCCATTACGTTCTTTGTTCACCTGTCTTCATTCTGCAGAATGAGTGCCAAACTTCCAAATGGTAGTTGCATCCTACCTGAGCTTTTGCACAATGCAGAATAAACAGCCGTGGCTGCTCTGTTTATTTGTCTAAGAGCACCTCTGCATTAAAGTGATAATGATTACAGTGCTTCTGTGAGATCAGGAGTACCCTTAAGTCTCCTGAGCTTAGACTAGTGGATTACTATTACCCAGTGTACATGATTTTGCACTTACCAATGCTGGGGTTGTATTTGCAGCCCAAAGAATAAAAATGGAGGCGCCTGACTCAGCAGAACCTGAGCCGGGGGTGATGTCCCAGGAAGGTTGGACAGACACTCTTCAAACCCAGGTTTGATCTTTTGAGCATCTGCAGACGAGGACAACTGATACAAGGTCCAAATGAGGAAGTGCAACCACTCTGGGAGATCCCATTGCAGGAGTAGCTGACCACAGTAGAGTTTTCCCAAACTGGGCAGAATAACTCACAACTGGCAGAACCTTTATTATGGGATTCTATAGGAGATTTGCAGATGATGCTAACCAATAACCAGAGGAGAAGCTCTTGGGAACCAAACAAGTTGTACCTCTGGGATGGAGAACATTGCACAGCATTTCCCCTTCCTTTTTCAAGAGACTGAACCAACAGTAGGGATTTTTCATATTTGACTGAGGGCTAGCAGGTCAGAGATGGGGTGAGAGAGTTATGGTCCCCAAAGCACGGGAAACAAGGACTGGTGCCTGTCTGGAGAATTATGGATGTTTTAATTAATTAATTTGATATTTATACCCTGGTTTTCTCCCAAATTGGGACCCAGAGCAGCTTAAAACATCATTTCCCCCTTATCCCTTTTCCACTCAGTCCTGGATGGGGAGTTCCACTGAGATGCTGTGACTTGCCCACAATCATCCAGCAAACATCGATGGTAGATCTATGGGACTGGATCTCGGAAATCCAGTCCAACACTCTAATTATTGCACTGTGTCGTCTCTGTGTTCTGCTGGGTTAGACCAGACCAGTTGCTCTGGAATCAACTTCCTTTCCTGCCCTTTCAGCTGCAGAGGGGCAACTTATTGGAATGAGGCTGCGGAGATTGGTGTATTGCTTTCTGTAGTAGCAAACTTCACTGGGCCCTCATCTGGATGGACCAGGCTAGCCCCGATCTGATCAGATCTTGGAGGCTCAGCAGGGTTGGCCCCGATAGTACTTGAGGCAGGCTATGGCAAGTCCCTTTTGTTTACCCCTTACCTTGAAAACCCTGCAGGGTAACCCCAAGTCATCTGTGACTTGATGGCACTGTCCCCCACCAGTCTTCATCACTGGGAATATGGAATCTGTGGCTTTTTGCAGCTTGGCAAGATCGCCTGAGTTAACGTGTTTCTCTTTTAGGTACCAGGGCTGACGCAAGAGAAATCTCTTGATTCTCTTGTCCCAGATATGATTCCTTCAAGTTCTTTGAAGACCATAGCCAAGGAAAAGGGAGATGGAGAGGCCAGCTTGAAAGGTAAAGATTCATGTCCTGCAAGGATGGGATGATAGGTACTACTTGGGAGTAAAGGGGAAACTTTGCAGTTTCTCCTTCTGGGGGGCAAAAGAGTAGAATGCTTGAAAGTTGGAGGTCTCTAGAGATGGCAAATATCCTGATGTCTCTATTGCATGGTTTCTGATTGGTCATTGAAGTACTGATTGGCTGTGCAGATTTTTTAAAATGTTGCTTCCACAGCACAAAGATCTTCACTGTGTGACTGAAGGTAGCTGTAGCAGACATTTTATGGCTAGCTCCATCTCCTGCAGCAGTTAATCTGTGGCAACCATTTTGCACCCACTACACTGTGTCAAATCCAAATGTGACATGTTGCCAAGTAGGCCCCCTCTCCTGCTTTAAGGCCTGCCATGGACTGTGGTTGAATTTCCTGTGTTGCTGTTCCACTGCTACATCAAAGACTGTCCTGCACGTGTGTACTCTAAATACACGTGCCAGTTTCCTGCCTGCTTGTTAGTTACCTTACTGCCGCCATAGACTGTGTTAGTTCCTGCCTCCATGTCTGGATAACTGCACAAAAGGACTCTCTTTCTGGGCAGCCCTGCATAGACCTGTATCTGTACCTCCCAGTGCGTGTTTGGACTTTACTACACGTGTGCCCTGTGCCTGCCTTGCCATCTGCCACAGACCGTGCCTGTTCCCTGCTATGGACTGTGTTTACAGGCTGTTCCTCCTGCCTCCATGGAAGCCTGCCTCCTCCGGGCCCAAGCCGCTGTTAGCAGCCGGGCACCAGCCGGGGAAACCTCCAGTGAGCCTGGCCAGGCGCTCCCTGGCTAGTTCCCGCCTGGAGCCTCCCACGGGCTGGTCACCGAGCTTGCCCTCGCTACCGGGCAGCCTGCTATCCAGCCCCAGCTATGCCCAGTCGGCATCCATGTTCTCTGGCAGCCAGAAGACCTAGGGAAGAAGCCTGCTTTGAGAAGCCATTTCAGAGAAGCGAGCACACCACGTCCGCAGCGAGAGAACCTCGCCCCGCTCTGCATATCTTAGGAGCCGCCCCGGAGAAGGAACTAAGTGCTGACCATCCCAAGCACTTAAGAGAATGCATCTCAAAGGAACCTCCACATTTCAGAGCTGATGACATCAGGACAAGCCCTGTCTGCTGGAACATCCTTTAGCACACTTGGATTTCCCCCTCCCTCTTTTGTCCCCCCTTCCTGAGGTGTCATTATAACATGATCAGATTCCTAAAGTGGCCCATCTAAACTATTCAGTAATCCATTAAAGTCTTTGTTTTAATCTGTGGGAACCACCAAATACTGCACCGGCCCCAGGGTACATTCTAGGGTATTTAAGCTGGTCCCTCAGACCACACGGTGCGCGTGCCATCCCTATCCAGACCCCATTGCCGTCTCTCCGTGGATCCACTGCTGGCATTGGACCACCTCGCTGTCGTGTCTCTGCTTCACTTCAGGATTGTGAGTATTCCCCTTACCATCGTTGGGAACCTGCTAATGCGAACGTCTCTATATTTCTTACTCTGTACTTCCTAGTCCTTGTGTGCTTTCTTGTGTGTATGTGCAAGTTCAGGCTTACGCCACACTATTAGTAAAACACACGTGTTTGAACCTATTTGTAGTCTGCCTCTTTGTCACGTGAGTGTCTGGGATCGGGACCTCCGTAAACGCTGGTTAGATCCGCGCTAATTTTAGTTCCAGACTGCTGAGCTAACTTCCCCATTTAAAAAGAGCAGTTCTGGTAACAGACAGCAGGCTCAAAAAGTTAGGGACCTGTGCTCTAACCAGACAGAAATTGCAGGGAACTCATTTCCCCAAGTGCCATAGGTCCACATTCAGAGTGGAACCATAGCATGGGGGAGGAGCTTCATCCAAAACTGGACAATTTTAAGCAAAATACTCCTGCACGGGAGCCTTCCTTTTCTCGTTGTGCCTAGAATGACATCATTCCCGGCACCACAAGGAATCCTCTGGGGTGTGCGGGAGCTCTCACCTGATGAGAGATGGAGATGTTGTTGTGCAGAGTGGGAAGAGAGACCCCAGTCCTATGAAGCTGTGTGTTAATCAGGAAAAGTAACCCCCAGATCTTAAAGAACGGCTGCATAACAACCCAAGACAAGGAAGCCATAGAAACAAAATGGCTTCTTTTAAAAAGTAGGTTTCCCTAAATGGGGTAAGCAGAAAGGAACATAGGTTCCAGCAAAACCAATCATCATACTGATGATCTAAAAGTAACGGTCTAACCAACTGGAGAGCAATGGTGTCCTGAGAAGAGTAAAGAATGTCAATTCCCCCCCCCAATAAAACTGGTGAGCCAATAATCAATCCTAGATCTGTTCATTAAGCGTGCAACTCCCCTTTTACGCTGGCAAAAAGAACAACTAGACTGGATTGTTGTTGTTGTTACAGTGCTTTAGGTCACAATTCTCTTTTTTTGTCCAAAGCAGGTGGTGGGCCAGTGAGTGAAGAGGGCGAGTGGGACAATCTTCACTTGAGAAGGCTGGAGCAAAATAGTCAAACAGGGGCATCACTACATGGAGAAGGAGAGATGACTTCCCACGCAGCTGAGACAGAACCATGTACATTCCAGGAGGATCTTAAAAGCTGTGCACAACTCGATCCAGTGAGAAGAGATTCTCTCCTAGGTGACCAAAAGTTAACTGTAGCAACCTCCTGTGGGAGAGAAATGGGGGATAGAGAATGTGTTGCAAGACTTGGGCAGAGTTCGGATCTACTCAAGAGTAGGGAAAAAAAGAAAATGTACTTATGCTCAGAGTGTGGGAGATGTTTTACAACCAGTTCCAACCTTTCAAAACACCAACGAGTCCACAAAGGAGAGAAACCTTATAAATGCTCAGAGTGCGGGAAAAGTTTTAATGTCAACTGCAACCTTTTAAGACACAAACGACTGCATAACAGGGAGAAACCATATAAATGCTCAGTGTGTGGGGAAATTTTTAGTACCAATTCCAATCTTTCAGCTCATAAACAAATCCACACAGGAGAGAAATTGTATAAATGTTCAGTGTGTGGGAAAGCTTTTGCTACCCATTCCAGTCTTTCAGCTCATAAACGAAACCACACAGGAGACAAACTGTATATGTGCTCAGAGTGCGGGGAAAGTTTTACTTTTAGTTCCTGGCTTTCAAGACATAAACAATCGCACACAGGAGAGAAACCATATAAATGCTCAGAATGTGGGAAAAGTTTTAGTACCAATTCCAATCTTTCAGTTCATAAACAAATCCACACAGGAGAGAAGCCATACAAATGTGCAGAGTGTGGGAAAAGTTTTGTTTCCAATTCCAACCTTTTAAATCATAAACGAATCCATACCGGAGAGAAACCATATAAATGTTCAGTGTGTGGGAAAAGTTTTAGTACGAATTCCAACCTTTTAATTCATAAAAGAATCCACACAGGAGAGAAACCATATGCATGCTCAGAGTGTGGGGAAAAATTTACTTACCGTTACTGTCTTTCCAGACACAAACGATCACACACAGGAGAGAGAAATGCTCAGAGCATGGGGAAACCATGAGAGATTGTTATGTATGGCAATCTGCAAGATAATTGGAATTTGAGTAGGATTGTCCAGTTCCAGCTTCTAGATTTCATCTGCTAGTCATGCGTGAGGCCTTTGTAGCAAGTTGTCTACAACTTTGCCTCTCACCCAGTCCCCTCCTTGCTTCTGTTTTTGCCAGCTTGAGCTTGTCTCTAGTGAAAAACTAAGCAATAGGAATAACGTCACTCACACCTTACTTTTCTTTGGAGAAATCCATACAAGAGAAACTACTGGTGTCTTTATTGGGATGGAACACTCAGAATGTTGGTCATTGAGGAATCTGGTCATGATAGATGAATTAGGTTCTATCTGAATCCATCTTTTATTGATGCTTTTTAAAAAGGGGCCTGCACTTCCAGAGCATTTTGAAGAAAACTGTTAATTTTTATGTCACTAATGGATGATGAGTCTTCACTAACATTTTGTGGTTCTGGTTTGTTGCACTGGATGCTGTTTGGAATGGAACACGAGTTGGGGGTCAGGGGGGGTGGACTGAGGGTAGATGCTGACCATCTTTTTAAAAAGTTAAATAAATATTTTAAAAGTTGAGTGTATGTTTGGTTTTTGCTGCTGTTTTTCCTGAGACATACTGTCTCTAATTAAAGGTTCCTTCTTTCCTAATAATCATTACCATGTAATAAAATGTTTTTTTCTGCTGCCTCATACTGAGTGGATGTTTTCCCCTACAACTCTAAGATATTTCCCCCTTTCGGTCTCTGTCAGATTGGACTCCCATCATTATATTCAAATCTGAACCATGATCTCAGAGTATAGATCAAAAAATCTAAGCAGTGGGGTCTGGGTACTGATGAGGGTATTTGTCTACAAGCCTAGAGGAAACCAAGGTCTGCAGAAATATAAAAAATGTAAAAGCAAAGAACCATATAGTGTTAAAATGGGGTGTGCATAACAGAAAAAACTAGCCTTTCTGTCTTGCTTTCTGTCTCTCCATTGGTAGTTAAATGAATGTTCACCTTTTTAGAACAATGGTTTCATTATATAATGGGAAAATGCCAAATCAAACTGCAAACTGCATATACAAATATTCTCCAAAGTTCCCACACATTTTTACTTCGCCCTGGCCCATGGCTGACACTTTTCTATGCTGATATGAACCATCACTTGCAGTCCTCAGCAATGATGCTGGAATAGTCAGTACGTCGCATTATTTATACTCTGCCTTTCTCATTAATAAGCAAGGCAAATTACACACTGTAAGACAAATATCATCAACAGTTGGGACTTTCAATAAACAATGCAATCTTGAAAATAAAAACAAGCAGAAATTGGATAGAGCGCTGAAACAACGCTAGCCAATGGCGAGATAGAAAGCAAGACAGAAAGGAAAATGAAATAGCAAATGTTTATTCATTTATTTAAAACTTTTTATCTGCTGTCTTTCCACCCAAAAGAGGGTCCCCAAGGCAGAAAACATCAAAGCATTAGAACCTTTTAAAATATCAAAAGTGTATCAAATTCAGCTTAAGGTAGCACTTTTGGCCAGGGCCCCTTGGCCTGTGCATCCTTGTTGCCTGGGGTGATTTGAGACGAGGTGAAGGTTGCCAAGTTTCCAACTAGCCCCTGCTCCTGTGACTCCTATGCAAATACATTAGTGTCTGAGAATTCCAGAGGGGCAGCCATGGGAACGAGAAGAGGGATGTCTCTGGCATAAAGAGCTGCACCTCCTCATTTCTTTACATCACGCTGTAGCAAATGGAACAGAGCAAGTGATGCTGTATTCATCCCCAGTCAGTTGGCAACAACCCCAGACTCATTTCACTATCATAACTCACCTCAGGAGAGAAGGAAAAACGAGGGCAAGAGAGTTCTCTGGGCAAGTGCAAGACCTCCACTCCCCGTGGAATCCTCAGTCTCCAAAAGGCATATGGGTGTGCAGGGGAGGGCGGTGGGGGGGGGCC
The DNA here is from genome assembly GCF_028583425.1 of Eublepharis macularius. Taxonomy (NCBI): domain Eukaryota; kingdom Metazoa; phylum Chordata; class Lepidosauria; order Squamata; family Eublepharidae; genus Eublepharis; species Eublepharis macularius. The sequence continues at coordinate 166,782,743 of NC_072793.1, read as the reverse complement.
TCAAGCTGTGCTGCATGAGGCCTTCAGCACAATCTGATGCCCACCTGGCCAAACTCTGTGCTTTGCATCATGGCAGGTGGATATTTAGCTAGAGAAATGCAGCGAATGAAAAGGCTGCATGTGCTGAACTCCTGCCTGTCATCTGCAAGGTAGGGGGGGTGATGGCAGGAACCCAACTCTCCTGCTCAGAGGAGCTCCTCCTCCTTCTTCCCTTTTTCTGGGTCAGGCTGGAAAGGGTTAAACGCACTGAGCCTGAGGTTCCAGCAGCCCATTAAAGGGAGTGGCCTTCTCAGTCCACCTGTTTCTTCTTCTCTGGGAGATGATGGTTGTTGCCTTATTTTGCAGGCCTGGGCTGGTTTTCAGGAACAGGTGAGTGCCTCAGGGGGTGGGGATTCCTGTAGAGAAAGGAGGGGGCAGGTATGGGGGTTCATAAGGAGATCTGTGCATGGGAGGAATTATTTAAGATGCAAAGGGAAATCCTAAAATCACAAGTTTGTCTCTCTTCATTTCCACTGTGGTTGGATCCTTCCAGTTACATGTTCTGATAGATGGACCAATCTGAGCACATGGAAATTCTTCTGTGTAATCAGCCTGTGTATCTTCCTGGCTGGTTTACCACGAATACTGTCCTGGCAATGAGCCCCAGATTCTGAACTTAATAGAGTTGCACTCACAGGGTCCAGTTGTCTCCAGCAATCCCCCATGACTACAATTGGCCCTTCCATGTTGTTTTACTCCAACATCCGGCATGCAGAGGTACACTGCCCCTGAAAATTGAAGTACTAGGACATTACTGAGGTTATTAACAGTGCTAAGAATAAATGTACAAATGTTGTTTCGGGTGGGTAGCCATGTTGGTCTGTAATAGAAGGGCAAGATTCGAGACCAGTAGGACCTTAAAGACCAATGAGATTTCCAGGGCATAAGTTTTAGAGAGTTAAAGCTAGAAGTGGAAATATGTAGGGTTTTTATCCAGCCAGAAGATGGGAAGGGTAGTTAAAGGAAAGTTGTACGGTAAAATGATACTGTAATGAGCTGTGAAAAGCAGAAAATGAGCATCTGGAGTGAGAGAAGAATCCAATATCCCTATTAAGCTGGGGGGTGGGGTGGGGAGGTGTTCCATTATTCCAGATTTGCAAATGAACTCAATTTCAGCAACCTCGTGTTGTATTTTCCTCTGACTTTTCTCTGCATGATAATGCTGCTCTTAGGTCAGCAATGGAATATCCTGGAAGATTGAAATGTCCTCACGTTGGTTTTTTAAATATCCAATTTAAGTCCATTTATTTTTTTGTGGAGGCACTGACCTGTTTCTGTAATACAGAAAGTCGAAGGGCATTGCTGACACATGACGGCATATAACATTGGAAGTTGAGCAAGTGAATTAATCTAAGACACTATAACTAGTATTCTTAGGTACAGCAGTGATTATATTATTTGAGTGAATATCAGGATAGAGGTGGCATCTTGGTTTATTGCAGGCCCTGTGTAAATGTAAAATTACAGAAGCATTTTATGCAGTAAGCCACCAACAAACAAATCAAACATTATTCCTTGAGGAAACAGTTTCTGTTAAGGTAGATGTGTTACCCTGCATCTGATTCCGGAAGCTGCCTCTTGCTTGCTTGCTGTGAGTGTACAGTTTGCCGTGGGCAGTGGAGGGGAGGGGGGTGAGGAGGCAGAAATTTGGAGGAGAAATGGGATGAAGGTTATGTCAGAGTAGAACTTGGAAAGGGAAAGGAGCTGGGGAAGAGAGGGAGCAGACTAAAGAAGCAAGGCAGAAAGTTGCAATTCGTTGCCTGATCCTGTATTGCAAAGGGCCAAAGCAGCTCATTCCATTCATCCTTGTCTCACCTGAAGTGGAGGAATGGTCTGACCAGGTCAGGATGCCAGTGTGGTGCAGTGGGTATGGTGATGGACTAGGATCTGGGTGATGCAGGTTCGATTCCCCTCTCTGCTATGGAAGCTTGCTGGGAGATCTTTGTCCAGTCACAAACGCTCATCTTAACCTATTTTACAGGGTAGGAATGAAGGAATGACGTAAGCTGCTTTGGGTCCCCATTGAGAAGATAGGCAGGGTATAACTGAATTTTAAAAATTAAAAAATCTTGGTAATATTTTTATCTTGTCTTTTGGTCCAACTTCTAAGAGTTTGGGTTTTTCTGGCTGGAGAAGTATTTGAAACTATACTCTCATTTAGGCCAATGTCAGGATCCAAGTTGTCAATGGAGAGTTTGAAGGCAAATTCATGTGATCTTGAAAGGATAGTTCCTCTTGTGCAGCAAACACCCTGAATATGGAAGACAAGCAAGAAAGCAATGGAGAAACCAGGCGGCTGGGTAAAGATTCATGCACATCAGAGACCCCAAGTGTGGATATGAAGCAAGAGACCAACAGAGAAACTAGCTGACTGGGCAAAGACTCTTGTGAAGAAGACACCCCAAATGTGGAAGTCAAGCAAGAAACCGATGAAGAAACGGGCTAGCTCAGTCAAGATTCATGTGCAGCTGTCACCCTGAGAGTGGAGGTCAAGCAAGAGATCAATGGAGAGGACATCTGGCTGGATCAACTTTCATGTTCAGCAGACACCATGAATGTTCAAATCAAGCAAGAAACCGATGGAGAAACGGGCTGGCTCAGTCAAGATTCATGTGCAGCAGATACCCTGAGAGTGGAGGTCAAGCAAGAGAGCAATGGAGAGGACATCTGGCTGGATCAACTTTCATGTTCAGAAGACACCATGAATGTTCAAGTCAAGCAAGAAACCAATGATGAAACCGGCTGGCCCAGTCAACATTCATGTGCAGCTGACACTCTGAGAGTGGAGGTCAAGCAAGAGAGTGATGAAGAAGCCAGCTGGTTGAGTAAGTATCCATGTGGTTTAGCTGATATACAGTGAATGGGGAAGAAAGGAAAGATAATGCAGAATAATTAGAGAGGAGATTGACAATATCAAAAAGACATTATTGTAATATTGTTACACCAAGGCTACACATTCATTCATTCATTCATTCATTCATTCATCCATCCATTCATTCATTCATTCATTCATTCATTCATTCATTCATTCATTCATTCATTCATTCATTCGGTACATTTGTATCCTGCCTTGCCATCATGGAGGCTCAGAGAGGCTGATTAACCACCTGCCAAGATGTATGAAATCCTTAGAAATTCAGATTGCAAATTGACAAATTGACTGAGGAATACTCCATGGGGGTGTCTGGTTCCCTCCATATGAAACACAGATGATTCAAATTGCTGTTCTTTTTTCTCCCCAAGGAGATGTTGCACAAGCAAATGAGGGCGAGAAGGAGATTGTTCTACGGGGTCAATCTGAGCCAGGTGATCACACTGAAGCATCTATCAGTGGAAAATGGATGAATTTCCGGGAAGCTGAGACACAAAAAGCAAGTCAGCTGGGACTCAAAAGTTGTGCACAACTCAGAAGAGCAGTTGACCGAAGTTTAAGCAAAGCAACCTCCTCTTTGGGAGAAATACAGGACAGAGAATATGGTGAGAACTTGAGGCAGAGTTCTGACTTTCTCAAGAGCATGCCAATCCAGAGAAAGAAGAAAATTTACACATGCTTAGACTGTGGGAGAAATTTTACTTCTTCTTTTACAAGGCACAAACGATTGCACACAGGAGAGAAGCCATATAAATGCTCACAATGTGGGAAATGTTTTGTTACTAGTTACAAGCTTTTAACGCATTTGCAATCCCATACAGGAGAGAAGCCATATAAATGCTCAGATTGTGGGAAATGTTTTGGTGTCAGTTCCAGCCTTTCAAAACATCGACGAAACCACACAGGAGAGAAACCATATAAATGCTCAGATTGTGGGACATGTTTTAGTACCAGTTCCAGCCTTCTAAAACATGAACGAATTCACACAGGAGAGAAGCCGTATAAATGCTCAGATTGTGGGAAATGTTTTAGAACCAGTTACAATCTTTCAGAGCATAGGCGATCCCACACAGGAGAGAAGCCATATATATGCTCAGATTGTGGGAAACGTTTTAGTATCAGTTCCAGCCATTCAAAACATGTACAAACCCACACAGGAGAGAAGCCATATCAGTGCTCAGATTGTGGGAAATGTTTTAGTTTCAGTTACAGTCTTTCAATGCATAAGCGATCCCACACAGGAGAGAAGCCGTATAAATGCTCAGATTGTGGGAAATGTTTTAGTTTCAGTTACAGTCTTTCAATGCATAAGCGATCCCACACAGGGGAGAAGCCTCATAAATGTTCAGATTGTGGGAAATGTTTCAGCACCAGTTTCGGCCTTTCAAAACATCAACGAATCCACACAGGAGAGAAGCCATATAAATGCTCAGATTGTGGGGAAAGCTTTAGACAGAGTTCGCATCTTAAGTCTCATATGAAAATCCATTCCAAAGAGTAATTTGGAGAGAGCCAGTTTGGTGTAGTGGTTAAGAGCACGGGACTCTAATCTGGAGAGCCGTGTTTGATTCCCCACTCCTCCACAAAGCCAGCTGGGTGACCTTGGGTGAGTCACAGTTCTCTTGAGCTCTCTTAGCCCCACCCACCTCACAGGGTGATTGTTGTGGGGTAATAATAACACTTTGTAAACCGCTCTGAGTGGGCATTAAGTTGTCCTGAAGGGCGGTATATAAATCGAATGTTATTATTATTATTATTAATTATAAGAGAACTTGTTTATGGGAATTTGCCATATGTATGCTATTTGGGTAGATTGTTTGGATCCATTGTTTTGATTATCTGAGTTGTAACAAGTCATGATTCTGCCCTGTGCGTCTCCCACAGTTCCTTTTTTCATCCTGTAATCTATTACCTGTTGACACAACCTTGAATCTTGCTCTGATACAAAAATTGTGATGCCAGTAGTTGACTGAAAGCTGAAAAGAACTAGAGCATATCTGACTCCTCAGTGGGAAATTCTTACAAGAAAGTTTGCTGGTGTTTTTGGACTTGATCCCTCAAGATATTTGAGACAGAGATACGTGGATGCAGTTACTGATTTAGCTTCTGTTGAGTCATCAGAGTGTGTTTTTGAACTATTCTGTTGGCGCGTTACCTGAATCTTCAGGAAAAATGTTATTTTATCTTCTTAATAAGAATTTGCTGTATGAAATATGGGTCCTCTTCATCATATTTTGCATTTCTGGGTTGTCACATTGCATGGTTTTTACTGTGGAACACAAGTGAGGTGGGTACCAGTTGAGGGTTGGACACTGAGAGGGAAATGTTCTTAAAATTGAATAAAGGCCCATTGTTTTTAAAGCTAAATAAAAGATTTTATTTCTGAAGCCATGTTTTTGTCCTTCTTAGGGTGGTCAGGTGAAAGCATTAATGTATGAGAGTGGTTCTTTCCTTAGCTAGAGATCCCTTTGCACTGCCTACCATTGATGTGTGGGACAATTTGAGCCAGAAGTAGTGTAGCCAAGTCTCCAAGTGGGGCCTGGAGTTCTCCCGGAATTACAAGTGAGCTCTAGATTACAGAGGACTGTCCCCTTGGAGAAAATGGCTGCTTTTGTGGGTGGCCTTTATGGCATTATACCTCTCAGTGGTCCCTCCCCAAGCTCCACCCCAAATTTCCAGAAATCTCCCAATGTGGAGCCCTAGCTAGGGCTTAGGTTTCTAACTTGAGGAATTAAAAATTACAGCGGGGCAGTAGTATAAACCTGATGAGAACGTTGATAGCTTTGAGGTAAAAAAGTGTTACCTCATAATTTCTTTACATTCAGCGACAGCAACTGCAAAAGAGCAAGTAAGGCTGGGATTTTTCCACAGTCACTTGGCAACCCCTGGTCACAGTGGAACCACAAACCTGATTTAAGTGTCATTATTTATTATTATTTAAAACATTTTATTATGCCGATTTTCCATTCAAATAGGGTTCCGAAGCTGGGGAACAACCCAAGTTGGAGGTCCCTTCCAACCCTATGATTCTATGATTTATAACATTAAAATAACATTTCAAATGAATTTATAAATAAAATAACAAAGTATAGTTACACAAACACACATGTTCCCCAAACTACTGTGGCCAGCACACCAATAAAAGTTGAGGTTATGCCACACACAAAAAAAAGTCTTCAACCACTCGTGGAAAAAAAATGACAGAAGGAGACAGGCCAATCTTGTTGGGGAGGAAGTTAAAAAGTTTGGGTACCATGACCAAGAAGGCCCTTTCCTGGTCTGCTGGCTGTCCAACCTCAGTTGGAGGGGCTGTCCAAGCAGAACTGGTAGCCAGTATAGATGGGAAAAGGCTGACATGTTCTCCCTCCCATAGACTGCTGCTCTGTAAACTTCTTGCCATAAAAAACTACCAGGGGTTGCCATAAGACAGCTATGACTTGAGGGCACTCTCCACAACTACTACTCTGCTAGGTATGCATTTTGGCTGACTTGTTCAAAGTGCATCAGTTTATCTAGTGTTTCTCTAATGAATTTTGTTTCTATATTGCCAACAGTTTTCTGCCTTGGTTTAATTTAACACCAGAGTCCTGGATGGGGTCTCCTCACATTGAGACCTTGGTAAGAATCCCCTCACACTGAACTTCTGCATGTCATATGGCAAGGAAAAGCAATGAGTCTCCAGGGTGAGAAGGAGGTAACCGAATTCTTTTCCTCAGAAGTGATCATTCTTCTTCTTCTTCACCTTCCTGGGAAAGGCTGGAAAGGGTTAAATGCCCAGAGCCCTCCTCTCTAGGAGCCCATAAATGGGAGTGGCCTTCTCAGCCCACCTGTTTCCTCCTCCTCTGAGAGATTGTCTTTGCCATTTTTGTGGGCTGGCCTTGCTTTAGCCCCAGGTGAAATGCAGGGTAAGAGTTTCCAGGAACAGGTGAGTGCAAAGAAGGAAGGAGAGTCCTGCATGCAGGGAAGGGATGCAGAAGACAGGTATAGGGGCTGATAAAGAGACCCGTGGTTGGGAGGGAAGGAGGGAAAGCCAGAGGCAGGAAGCCCTGTTTCATCTGTGCTCTGTATCAGAGCCAGTTCCCTTCCACCTATTGAATACTGATTAAGAGCAAGACAGGAGTATACAGTGTGCCTCAGAAGGAGTCAATTCTATCTAACAAGTCTTGTGTTTCTAAGAATGGCAAGCCAGATGTTTACATGAAGGCAACAGTCCCTTCCTCTGTTATCTGTCTATAGTGTTTGCTCTTGAGTAGTAGCTGGAGGCTCTATTCTTAACCTTTGTGGCCAATAGTTATTGATAGGTAGGTGCCCCCATCTTGTAGTAGGGAATTCTTTTGTTAATTGCATTTTGTGTCAGGTAGTTGTGAATTCACTGCATTGTGCAGGGGTTGGACTAGATGACCCTAGAGGTACCTTCCAACCCTATGATTCTTTGATTTGATTTTGGGCACCCTTCCAAGCATCCTGGAAGAACAGTTAATTTTAATGCCCTCTTACTGGATCTGGATACAGAGATGAGTTATGAAAGAAGGTGAGACCGATTTGAGCCTCATTGGCTTCATTCTGCAGAGTGAGTGCCAAACTTCTGAAGTGTAAAAAATTGGCTTTTGTTTTCAAGTGCTAAATGGTAGTTGCATCCTACCTGAGCTTTTGCACAATGCAGAATAAACAGCTGTGGCTGCTTCGTTTATTTTTATAAGAGCCTGTCTGCATTAAAGTAATAATTATCACAGTGCTTCTGTGAGATCAGGAGTACCCTTAAGTCTCCTGGGCTTAGACTAGTAGATTACTATTACCCAGTGTACATGATTTTGCACTTACCAATGCTGGGGTTGTATTTGCAGCCCAAAGAATAAAAATGGAGGCGCCTGACTCAGCAGAACCTGAGCCAGGGGTGATGTCCCAGGAAGGTTGGACAGACACTCTTCAAACCCAGGTTTGATCTTTTGAGCATCTGCAGAGGAGGACAACTGATACAAGGTCCAAATGAGGAAGTGCAACCACTCTGGGAGATCCCATTGCAAGAGTATCTGACCACAGTAGAGTTTTCCCAAACCGGGCAGAATAAATCACAACTGTTAGAGCCTTTATTATGGGATTCTATAGGAGATTTGCAGGCCTCCTTCACAGTAATAATAATAATAATAACATTCGATTTATATACCGCCCTTCAGGACAACTTAATGCCCACTCAGAGCGGTTTACAAAGTGTTATTATTACCCCACAACAATCACCCTGTGAGGTGGGTGGGGCTAAGAGAGCTCAAGAGAACTGTGACTCGCCCAAGGTCACCCAGCTGGCTTTGTGGAGGAGTGAGGAATCAAACCCGGCTCTCCAGATTAGAGTCCCGTGCTCTTAACCACTACACCAAACTGGCTCTCAGATAGCAGATCTGAGAGCAGGTAGCAGATGATGCTAACCAACAACCAGAGGAGAAGCTCCTGAGACCCCAACAAGTTGTATCTCCGGGATGGAGAACATTGCACAGCATTTCCCCTTCCTTTTTCAAGAGACTGAACCAACAGTAGGGATTTTTCATATTTGACCGAGGGCTAGCAGGTCAGAGATGGGGTGAGAGAGTTATGGTCCCCAGAGTACAGGAAACAATGACTGGTGCCTGTCTGGAGAATTATGGATGTTTTAATTAATTAATTTGATATTTATACCCTGGTTTTCTCCCAAATTAGGACCCAGAGCAGCTTAAAACTTCATTTCCCCCTTATCCCTTTTCCACTCAGTCCTGGATGGGGAGTTCCACTGAGATGCTGTGACTTGCCCACAATCATCCAGCAAACATCGATGGTAGATCTATGGGACTGGATCTCGGAAATCCAGTGCAACACTCTAATTATTGCACTGTTGTCATCTCTGTGTTCTGCTGGGTTAGACCAGACCAGTTGCTCTGGAATCAACTTCCTTTCCTGCCCTTTCAGTTGCAGAGGGGCAACTTATTGGAATGAGGCTGCGGAGATTGGTGTATTGCTTTCTGTAGTAGCAAACTTCACTGGGCCCTCATCTGGATGGACCAGGCTAGCCCTGATCTGATCAGATCTCTGAAGCTCAGCAGGGTTGGCCCCGATAGTACTTGAGGCAGGCTATGGCAAGTCCCTTTTGTTTACCCCTTACCTTGAAAACCCTGCAGGGTAACCCCAAGTCATCTGTGACTTGATGGCACTGTCCCCCACCAGTCTTCATCACTGGGAATATGGAATCTGTGGCTTTTTGCAGCTCGGCAAGATCGCCTGAGTTAACGTGTTTCTCTTTTAGGTACCAGGGATGACGCAAGAGAAATCTCTTGATTCTCTTGTCCCAGATATGATTCCTTCAGGTTCTTTGAAGACCATAGCCAAGGAAAAGGGAGATGGAGAGGCCAGCTTGAAAGGTAAAGATTCATGTCCTGCAAGGATGGGATGATAGGTACTACCTGGGAGTAAAGGGGAAACTTTGCAGTTTCTCCTTCTGGGGGGCAAAAGAGTAGAATGCTTGAAAGTTGGAGGTCTCTAGAGATGGCAAATATCCTGATGTCTCTATTGCATGGTTTCTGATTGGCCATTGAAGTACTGATTGGCTGTGCAGATTTTTTAAAATGTTGCTTCCACAGCACAAAGATCTTCACTGTGTGACTGAAGATAAGCTGTAGCAGCCATTTTGTGACTAGCTCCATCTCCTGCAGCAGTTAATTTGTGGCAGCCATTTTGTTGCTGCTCCCACTACACTGTCAGAATTCCAAATGTGACAGCAGGCTAAAAAAGTTAGGGACCTGTGCTCTAACCAGACAGAAATTGCAGGGAACTTATTTCCCCAAGTGCCATGGGTCCACATTCAGATTGGAACCATAGCACGTGGGAGGAGCTTCATCCAAAACCGGACAATTTTAAGCAAAATACTCCTGCACGGGAGCCTTCCTTTTCTCGTTGTGCCTAGAATGACATCATTCCCGGCACCACAAGGAATCCTCTGGGGTGTGCAGGAGCTCTCGCCTGATGAGAGATGGAGATGTTGTTGTGCAGAGTGGGAAGAGAGACCCCAGTCCTATGAAGCTGCGTGTCAATCAGGAAAAGTAACCCCCAGATCTTAAAGAACGGCTGCATAACAACCCAAGACAAGGAAGCCATAGAAACAAAATGGCTTCTTTTAAAAAGTAGGTTTCCCTAAATGGGGTAAGCAGAAAGGAACATAGGTTCCAGCAAAACCAATGTGAGTTGAATTTGAGTTATAAAGAGACTTGGAGGAGGGGCTGCCAAACATATTCAAACGAACAATAAGCCTTTTCCAAATAACTGTGTACACTACAAATTATGTAATCCGCCTTGAGTCTCAATAAGAAAGGTAGACTATAAATATACAAACAAACCAGTAGCAGGAAACTGGTTTTGGAGGCTGTCAGGCCTTTGAATGACATGGGACTATAAGTAGAAAAGAGCAAGAGTCCAGTAGCACCTATAAGACTAACAAAACAAAATTTGGGGTAGGGTATGATGAGCTTTCATCAGTCATATCTCACCATGTGAAGAAGTGAGCTGTGACTGATGAAAGCTCATACCCTACCATTTGTTTTGTTAGTCTTATAGGTGCTATTGGCCTCTTGCTCTTTTCTACTGCTCAGACTGTCTAACATGGCTACTCATCTTGAAGGGACTATAAGGACTGCTTAAGGAAGATTGGGGGATGGTAGTGTGTTGGATAAATATTGTTGCAGAGTAGAAATTACTTGCACAGCAGATAAAGAATCAGAGACACATGTATTCAGCTTTTAGAATAAATGTTTACTACATATAGGGAAAAACAGGGTACAATGGAGGTAAAATAAAGAACAGCTAACTTAGTTCCTACATCCTTACATACTGATGATCTAAAAATAATGGTCTAACCAACTGGAGAGCAAAGGTGTCCCGAGAAGAGGAAAGAATGTCAATTGCCCCCCCCCCCAATAAAACTGGTGAGCCAATAATCAATCCTAGATCTGTTCATTAAGCATGCAACTCCCCTTTTACCCTGGCGAAAAGAACAGCTAGACTGGATTGTTGTTGTTGTTACAGTGCTTTAGGTCACTGTTCTCTTTTTTTGCCCGAAGCAGGTGGTGGGCCAGTGAGTGAAGAGGGCGAGTGGGACAATCTTCACTTGAGAAGGCCTGAGCAAAACAGTCAAACTGGGGCATCACTACATGGAGAAGGAGAGATGACTTCCCACACAGCTGAGATAGAACCATGTAGATTCCAGGAGGATCTTAAAAGCTGTGCACAACTCGATCCAGTGAGAAGAGATTCTCTCCTAGCTGACCAAAAATTAACTGTAGCAACCTCCTGTGGGAGAGAAATGGGGGATAGAGAATGTGTTGAAAGACTTGGGCAGAGTTCAGACCTACTCAAGAGTCAGCTATCCCAGCAAAAAAAGAAAATGTACTTATGCTCAGAGTGTGGGAGATGTTTTACAACCAGTTCCAACCTTTCAAGACACCAACGAGACCACAAAGGACAGAAACCTTATAAATGCTCAGAGTGCGGGAAAAGTTTTAATACCAACTCCAACCTTTTAAGACACAAACAATTGCATAATGGGGAGAAACCATATAAATGCTCAGTGTGTGGGAAAAATTTTAGTACCAATTCCAATCTTTCAGCTCATAAGCAAATCCACACAGGAGAGAAACTGTATAAATGTTCAGTGTGTGGGAAAGCTTTTGCTACCCATTCCAGTCTTTCAGCTCATAAAAGAAACCACACAGGAGACAAACTGTATATGTGCTCAGAGTGCGGGGCAAGTTTTACTTATAGTTCCTGGCTTTCAAGACATAAACAATCGCACACAGGAGAGAAACCATATAAATGCTCAGAGTGTGGAAAAAGTTTTATTAACAATTCCAGTCTTTCAGTTCATAAACAAATCCACACAGGAGAGAAGCCATACAAATGTGCAGTGTGTGGGAAAAGTTTTACCTATAGTTGCTATCTTTCAAGACATAAGCGATCACACATAGGAGAGAAACCATATAAATGCTCAGAGTGTGGGAAACGATTCACTTATACTTGCTGTCTTTCTAGACACAAACGATTGCACACAGGCAAGAATCCATAAAAATGCTAAGTGGGGGGAAAGTTTTAGTGCTGATTCCAACCTTTTAACTCATAAAAGAATCCACACAGGAGAGAAACCATATGCATGCTTAGTGTGCAGGAAAATATGTACTTACTCTTACTGTCTTTCCTGACACAAATAATCACACACTGGACAGAGATAAATGCTCAGAACGCGGGGAAACCATGAGAGATTGTTATGTATGGGAATCTGCAAGATAACTGCAATTTGAGTAGGATTGTCCAGTTCCAGCTTCCAGACTGCATCTGATAGTCTTGTATGATGCATTTGTAGCAAGTCATCTACAACTGTGCCTCTCACCCAGTCCCCTCCTTCTGTTTTTGCCAGCTTGAGCTTGTCTCTAATGAACAAACTAAGCAATAGGAATAACATCACTCACACCTTACTTTTCATTGGAGAAATCCATACAAGAGAAATTACTGTTGTCTTTACTGGGATGGAGCACTCAGAATGTTGGTCATTGAAGAATCCAGTTGTCATAGATGAATTAGGTTCTATCTGACTCCACAGAATCCATCTTTTATTGATGCTTTTTAAAAAGGGGCCTGCACTTCCAGAGCATTTTGAAGAAAACTGTTAATTTTTATGTCACTAATGGATGATGAGTCTTCACTAACATTTTGTGGTTCTGGTTTGTTGCACTGGATGCTGTTTGGAATGGAACACGAGTTGGGGGTCAGGGGGGGTGGACTGAGGGTAGATGCTGACCATCTTTTTAAAAAGTTAAATAAATATTTTAAAAGTTGAGTGTATGTTTGGTTTTTGCTGCTGTTTTTCCTGAGACATACTGTCTCTAATTAAGGTTCCTTCTTTCCTAATAGTCATTACCATGTAATAAAATGTTTTTTCTGCTGCCTCATACATGTTTTCCGCTACAACTCTAAAATATTTCCCCCTTTCGGTCTCTGTCAGATTGGACTTGCATCATTATATTCAATTCTGAACCATGATCTCAGAGTATAGATCAAAAAAATCTAAACAGTTGGGTCTGGGTACTGATGAGGGCATTTGTCTACAAGCCTAGGGGAAGTCAAGGTCTGCAGAAATATAAAAAATGTAAAAGCAAAGAACCATATAGTGTTAAATAGGGGTGTGCATAACAGAAAAAACTAGCTGATATTACATTCAGAAATAGTTGTTTTGGCTCATTAAAGCAGCTTCTGGAAGGCTGAACCAAATCCGGGAAACTAAATTGTAATGATCCCTCCTGTCATAAAGTCTGTGTGTTTTGTTTTGGTCCATACCTTGCAACAGCAGGTAGGCAGTGGCATTGGACTCCCCTTGTATGGCAGCATCTTGTTTTCCCTGACAATTTGGTCCTTGCAAGGGGAGTCCCCTCTTCTCCCTGCCTGTCAACTTTGAAAACATTTGGAAGAGAGACTTCAACCATAGGCTACAATTTGAAAGACAATTCCTTGGGGGTAAGCACTATTGAATAACAGGGGACTTATATCTGAGTAGACCTGCTGGGGTGGCTACCCAGGCACTGGTCTTCTGTCTCTCCCCCTTGGGATAACTATGAGGAGAAGTGCAGGGGAGGCGGGTGGTCTGTTGAATCAATCAAACTTGATTAAAGCCCTGGAAGATTTCCATTATATGCTACAATTCAAAAGACACTTCCTTGGAGAGGGAGACAAACCATTTAACTACCAATGGAGAGATAGAAAGCAAGACAGAAAGGAAAATGAAATAGCAGTTGGCAATCAAAATGTGTATTCATTTATTGGGACTTCCGGAATGGCAGCAGTGAGAGTCAGTTGTGTCTGGGGAGAATTCCTCAAGACATAATCTGATCCTAATCATCTGGGGGGGCGGGGTCCAGAGGCTTTTGCATTCCCACAGGGGACTTTGGAGAAGACCCTAAGCCTGGGATGCTATTTGGAGAGGAATTCTTGGATGCAGCCAAGAATAATCGCTCCAAAACAAAATCCTTTAGCTCTAGACGACACACAGCCATTTTGGTAATCAGCTTCTAGCCTCCAGTCTAAGCCTTTCTACTGCAAACTGCAACAACTTTCTGTTTACAAACGCTTGAGATAACCTCCTCTGTGTAAGTGTGAATTTCTCCAATTAGTCCTGAATTGTTTTGGAAACTGACTCTATGGCTTAAGCAGTAGACACTCTTGAAAATTGCTGGTAGATATTATGATTTAAGACATTGTGGCTCTTCTTGTTGGTGTGTACCTATCTATTTCTGCTGCGCCAGTGGTGCTACGTATTGAATATGCAAATGTTGATGCAGGAGAGGGAGTGAAAATAACATCTTAGACTTATTGGAGAGATGAGCTTCAAATATAGTCTTAAACGTTACTGGAAGGGGGAACAAAAGAAAAGAGAGGAAAAATCCTTGCTGCCCATTTGTTTTGGAAAGAATCCAGATTCCTGCCTCCCCCATATATTGAAAAATTGTGTGCGTCATTGACTCTTGCAGGAAAGAAACCTTTGGGATTTGTGCCAGTTTTATGGTGAACTGTGTCTTTTGGTTATTTACTGCCACCTGTTGGAGAAGGATTGACAACGGAAAGGGGAAAGTCCCTAAAGTGGATTATATGTTCAGCTATGAGACAGATAAACAGCACGGGAGAAAAACTTAAACCAAATTATTAACTTGAAAATGGAAATGGTGGAGACGAAAGATATAATGAACAATAAGCAACTGCAATTCAGGGAAATTCAAGAGGCAGTAGATGTGAAACTGGAAACTGATATACAAAGACATTAAATGAAAACCCCTCAGCAAAAATTTATATGGAACAAAGGACCTGGAAAGCAAAAAAGAAGAGAGATAAAGAAGAGGACAAAGGAACTCTGGGATGACGTGAAGAAAGGCAAATGGCAAGATACCCAACTAGACCCCACATCTCAACTTCAAGTTACTTCAAGCTGCATCAACCAATACTGGCTCAAGGATTCGAATAACTTAACTGCAAATTTCACCTACCAAAGAAAAAAACTGAAAATTAATCGGAAAGCATATTGGGAAAAAAAGAAGAAGAAAATGCAAGTAAGGCACCCATTTTGGTAAACAACAAGCTAGCTGAAACGATGATGATGGATGGTTGTTGTGGGATGATGATGGATATTTGAAGATCAAGATTTAAGAACAATTAGATACACAAATACAGCTATGGCACCCATTTCTGTAAACAATAAATTAACTGAAATGATGACGACGGATATTTGAAGATTAAGACTTAGAAATTATCAGATATATACCTGTGAAATAGTATAAAATGGGAAGTTTAAAGACTTAGGAAATTAATTACAAGAACTTTACCCTCTGGGTATAGAAAATATTGTTAAGGCGCCCAGCTTTGTAAACAACAAACATAGCTGGAATGATAATAATGGATAATTGAAGATCGGGGAAGCTATAAAAAATTTAGAAAATTAATTGTAAAAATTGTATACTTTTAGCATAGAAAAATGATACTATTAATATATGTTGGAACAATGCAAGAACATAATAATCTGTGTGATATGGTTGAGATGAAATGATAAAAAGAAAGAAATTAAAAGAAAATAGATTAGACAGATACTATTATGTGTTCAAATAATTGAGGTAAAAGGTGAAAGACTACTTTAAGTAAACGTTAGGGAAAAATAAAATCTAGGCAGTAAAAAGAGCAATCATACTAAGCTCCAGACAATTCTTTAAAGGTTTATACAGAGAATAGATGATGATAGTTGATATATATATATCATTCTATATTACATAGACACCTATATTTCTTAAGATAGACCCATTGGTTATTGATGTGCCCCCCCAAACGAAGATTATAAAAATCAAGAGAGATAGAGGAAATAGCTAAATGGTAGAAATTACTTTATAACTCGAAAGATAACAAATGTGAACAACAATGATGAATTTTGTTACTGTATAAGAGGTCTAAGGAACTATAAGTTTTATTATAAGTATTATAATGTACTTATCAAGAAGACTGAAGGATATATTAGATGCTATCGTAAACAGAGCAATATATAGAACTCCCCCCCCCTGTGTTTTTCCATGTAATCTTGTTACTTTGATCTACTGTACTTTCCCCACCCCCTCTATAACGTGTGAAATTCTTTTCTAGGGGTGTGCAAAGACACCCAGGTTAGGGTTTCCCGAATCTGGCATACCCGAATCGAAAAGCCGATTCGGGTATAGCCGAAACCCGAATCGCCAAGCCGATTTGGGAATGGCGATTCGGGAATGGTGATTCGGGTTGATTCGGGTTGATTCGGGAAAGCTTTTCAATGGGAAAAAGCCTCCCCAGGCTTCTCTGAAGCCTGGGGGAGGCATTTTCCCACTGAATCATCCCAAAATTGGTGGGGGCCTTCCTCTAACTCCCCTCTAACAACCCCCCAAGTTTCAGACTGATTGGACTTTGTAACCAGGTCTCCCTATCCTCGCCTAAAAAAAGGGCATAGCTTTAGGTTGCTGCTGCTGATCTTCAGGCAGGCTTCCTTTGCCAGGGGTGGCATTTTGCATGCAGGGGCCGTTCTCCCACCTTTCCTCCCACCCCCCACCAAGGCTCAGCCTGCTCCCACTTGGGGGGGCCATTTCATGGCCTCCCCAAGTAGGTGCTCTCAGCCCCCAAAGTCCACCCCCTACTGCCCCCATACAAACCCAATTCCCCCCAGCTGCCACACACAGACCCAAATCCCAACATTAGCCCCTCACAGACCCAAATCTTCCCCCAGCAGCCCCACACCCACCATAACCCCAGGAACAGGCTGGCCAGCCCTCCCCCTTTGGGAACTTCTAAACTCTTTTTCCCAGGGCAAATCCGCACAGCCCAGGGGTGCCACAATGGGAACACTCCTGAGTGCCAACTTGTCCCTGGGAAAGAGCACCTGACCTGACACACAGACAACCACCCCCTGACACCCCCCCACCTACAGAGAAGGCTGGCCAGCCTGCCCCATTGTTCCCAATGCTGGGAACCAACCTCACATCAAAGAAGGGAACACACACACAATGATTCAAGTTTGAAAAAACTTTATCACTTTCAAAGTACAATAGGGCAACAAATCACAACAACAGATCACACTAATTGTCCCCCACACAAAAGGACTACACAATTCACTACACATCAGAGAATCTTAAAAAAATTTTTTTTAACAAACTCTAAAATTTTTGAACTGAATTGGGTTATACAGTAGGAGTGCACAACAGGGCATGAAAACAGAAGTCCCCTAGACAAAATTAACACAACCAACTTCAAATCAGAGATTCAACAAAACCATAACAAGAGCTTTCAAAAACACTTCATTCCATGAACTGCTTAAATTTACACAGCAGCAGGGCACAAAGGGGCATGAAAACAGCATGCTTGCAGTGAGTCACACCACACAAACATAACACACAACCAACTCAATTAATATTAGACAATCAGTAAAACTTGAAACCAGCATTACAAGATGTGGGTTACACGGGGGGGGGGGGCAAAATGGGTCAAAAACACTTTCTGTCTTGGACAGATGTAGGCAACATGGCAGCAGGGCACACCCACAGGCAGGACAGCATTGTCTTAGACTCTTAGTCGGAAAATAACACAACTATCATGAAATAAAATACTAATTTGCTCATCCCCTCGACACCTCCTCCATAACAACAAAACACAACACAAAAAGACTTCTTCTCTTTCACAATTTCTTTATTTCTAGGTGCATGAGCCCATCTGTCAACCACCCCTCCATCACCAAACTTAATTGGGGGGAAACCACTGCAACAAGTCCCAGCAGAACCAATGTCATTTCCTTGGGCTATGCTTTTAGTTCAGCAACACAAAGCAGGAGCTGGCACTGCCAAGGCACAGACCAGAAGAGGTCCACAAATGGTCAGCAACCTGTTTGTGAAGCATGCTTGTGAGTGCCAGGCCAGCCAGCAAACAGGCGGCACCAAAGCCAGAGCAACAGGCCTGTGTGTAGGCCAGAGGCTGGCACACTTGTTTGAGAGCCGGGTGGGAAGCATTGGAATTGGATGAAGGGGGCCAGAAACAGCAAAGCAAGACACACCAATACAGTTTTGTGAAGCAAACAGGCACCAAAGCCACCCAGCAGAGCTTCTAGCCTGTGTAGGCCCAGAGCTGGCACACTCATTTCTTAGGCCTGGGAAACAGTAGATCAAGACCACCCCACACTCAAGCATAACAAAGGAAACATTAAAGAAAGAAAGCACAGCAACCAATGCTGAACCCCCCCCCAAACATTCTCCTCTTCTGCCCAACCTGAAAATATCCCCCCCAGGCCATGCCAAGACAGACTAAACTGAAGAATCATTTTGCATAGGCATGCCACAGCAGCACATTTCCCAGCCAGCATCCAAAAATTTATAAAATTTTTAAAAAAGGCCTACCAGGTCTCCTCTCAGGATGTCCAGACAAGCACAGTTGATCCTCCAGGCAGATGTCTTCCAGGCGCAGCCTCTCTCCTCTCTCTCAGTCAGCATGCAGCAACAGAACTGTTCAGACCACTCTGTCTTGCCCCAAATTTAAATCCCCTTCACCTGCTGCAGCCTCAGCCAAAGATTTGAATCTATTGGCTGGCAGAAGGATGAAGCAGTGGGATTGGTGACTCCTAAGTCCCCCCTTCCTTGCCTTACCCCCCCACAGTCCAACAGTCACCCTCCTCCTGCTCCCCCTCCCCTACCTGTTAATTTGGGTGGGAATCTCAGAATGCTGGCATTGCTTTGCAAATGCAAAGTGCAGTGCACCTTGCATTTGCAAAACTAAGCTAAGGATTCCCTTCCCTCCTTTGCAAGAGGGGTGGGGGTGACAGAAGGAGTGAGTGACTCACTCCTCCCCCCCCTCTTCTAAGAGCCTGCAGGAAGCTAAGCTTCCTGCAGGCTTTTGCTAGACGCTTGCCAAAGCAAGCGCCTAGCAAAATGGCGCTGAGAATCACCCCAAATCACCCCGAATCATCCCGAATCGATTCGGAATATGGCGATTCGGGTTTCCCTAATCGATTTGGGTTTCCCCGAATCGATTTGGGTTTCCCCGAATCAACCTGAATCAGGGTGATTCAGTTTTTTTTCGGGTTTCGGAAACCCGAACTGCACACCCCTATTCTTTTCTTTACTATTTGAAATGTATACTTTAAAAATCAATAAATATTATGTAAAAAAGTTTATTCATTTATTTAAAACTTTTTATCTGCTGCCTTTCCACCCAAAATAGGGTACCGCAAGGCAGAAAACATCAAGGCATTAGAACCTTTTAAAATATCAAAAGTGTATCAAATTCAGCTTAAGGTAGCACTTTTGTCCAGGTCCCCTTGGCCTGTGCATCATTGTTGCCTGGGGTGATTTGAGACAAGGTGAAGGTTGCCAAGTTTCCAACTAGCCCCTGGTCCTGTGACTCCTATGTAAATACATTAGTGTCTGAGAATTCCAGAGGGGCAGCCATGGGAACGAGAAGAGGGATGTCTCTGACATAAAGAGCTGCACCTCCTCATTTCTTTACATCAAGTTGTAGCAAGTGATGCTGTATTCATCCCCAGTCAGTTGGCAACTTCGTTCCTAGCCCAACCTGCCAGACTCATTTCACTATCATAACTCACCTCAGGAGAGAAGGAAAAATGAGGGCAAGAGAGTTCTCTGGGCACGTGCAAGACCTCCACTCCCCGTGGAATCCTCAGTCTCCAAGATGCGTGGGTGTGGGTGGGAGATGGGGAGGATGGTGGGGGCCTCAGTTATGCTGTGCTGCATGAGGCATTCAGCCCAGTCTGATGCCCACCTGGCCAATCTCTGTGCTTTGCATGATGGGTGGAAATTTAGATAGAGAAATGCAGCAAATGAAACGGCTGCATGTGCTGAACTCCTGCCTGTCATCTGCAAGGTAGGTGGGGGGGGGTCATGGCAGGAACCCAACTCTCCTGCTCAGAGGTGCTCCTCCTCCTCCTTCTTCCCTTTTTCTGGGTCAGGCTGGAAAGGGTTAAATGCACTGAGCCTGAGGTTCCAGCAGCCCATTAAAGGGAGTGGCCTTCTCAGTCCACCTGTTTTTTTCTTCTCTGGGAGATGATGGTTGTTGCCTTATTTTGCAGGCCTGGGCTGGTTTTCAGGAACAGGTGAGTGCCTCAGGGGTGGGGATTCCTGTAGAGAAAGGAGGGGGCAGGTATGGGGGTTCATAAGGAGATCTGTGCATGGGAGGAACTATGAAAGATGCAAAGGGAAATCCTAAAAGCACAAGTTTGTCTCTCTTCGTTTCCACTGTGGTTGGATCCTTCCGGTTACGTGTTCTGATAGATGGACCAAACTGAGCACATGGAAATTCTGTGTAATCTGCCTGTGTATCTTCCTGGCTGGTTTACCACGAATACTGTCCTGGCAATGAGCCCCAGTATACCTGAGTAAGATTCTGAACTGAATAGAGTTGCACTCACAGGGTCCAGTTGTCTCCAGCAATCCCCCATCACTACAATTGGCCCTTCCATGTTGTTTTACTCCAACATCCGGCATGCAGAGGTACACTGCCTCTGAAAACGGAAGTACTAGGACATTACTGAGGTTATTAACAGTGCTAAGAATAAATGTACAAATGTTGTTTCGGGTGGGTAGCCTTGTTGGTCTGTAATAGAAGAGCAAGATTCGAGACCAGTAGGACCTTAAAGACCAATGAGATTTCCAGGGCATAGGTTTTAGAGAGTTAAAGCCACCAACAAACAAATCAAACATTATTCCTTGAGGAAACAGTTTCTGTTAAGGTAGATGTGTTACCCTGCATCTGATTCCGGAAGCTTCCTCTTGCTTGCTTGCTGTGAGTGTACAGTTGCCTGTGGGCAGTGGAGGGGAGGGGGGTGAGGAGGCAGAAATTTGGAGGAGAAATGGGATGAAGGTTATGTCAGAGTAGAACTTGGAAAGGGAAAGGAGCTGGGGAAGAGAGGGAGCAGACTAAAGAAGCAAGGCAGAAAGTTGCAATTCATTGCCTGATCCTGTATTGCAAAGGGCCAACGCAGCTCATTCCATTCATCCTTGTCTCACCTGAAGTGGAGGAATGGTCTGACCAGGTCAGGATGCCAGTGTGGTGCAGTGGGTATGGTGATGGACTAGGATCTGGATGATGCAGGTTCGATTCCCCTCTCTGCTATGGAAGCTTGCTGGGAGATCTTTGTCCAGTCACAAACGCTCAGCTTAACCTATTTTACAGGGTAGGAATGAAGGAATGACGTAAGCTGCTTTGGGTCCCCATTGAGAAGATAGGCAGGGTATAACTGAAGTTTAAAAATTAAAAATATCTTGGTAATATTTTTATCTTGGCTTTTGGTCCAACTTCTAAGAGTTTGGGGTTTTCTGGCTGGAGAAGTATTTGAAACTATACTCTCATTTAGGCCAATGTCAGGATCCAAGTTGTCAATGGAGAGTTTGAAGGCAAATTCATGTGATCTTGAAAGGATAGTTCCTCTTGTGCAGCAAATACCCTGAATATGGAAGACAAGCAAGAAAGCAATGGAGAAACCAGGCGGCTGGGTAAAGATTCATGCACATCAGAGACCCCAAGTGTGGATATGAAGCAAGAGACCAACAGAGAAACTAGCTGACTGGGCAAAGACTCTTGTGCAGAAGACACCCCAAATGTGGAAGTCAAGCAAGAAACCGATGAAGAAACGGGCTAGCTCAGTCAAGATTCATGTGCAGCTGTCACCCTGAGAGTGGAGGTCAAGCAAGAGATCAATGGAGAGGACATCTGGCTGGATCAACTTTCATGTTCAGCAGACACCATGAATGTTCAAATCAAGCAAGAAACCGATGGAGAAACGGGCTGGCTCAGTCAAGATTCATGTGCAGCAGATACCCTGAGAGTGGAGGTCAAGCAAGAGAGCAATGGAGAGGACATCTGGCTGGATCAACTTTCATGTTCAGAAGACACCATGAATGTTCAAGTCAAGCAAGAAACCAATGATGAAACCGGCTGGCCCAGTCAACATTCATGTGCAGCTGACACTCTGAGAGTGGAGGTCAAGCAAGAGAGTGATGAAGAAGCCAGCTGGTTGAGTAAGTATCCATGTGGTTTAGCTGATATACAGTGAATGGGGAAGAAAGGAAAGATAATGCAGAATAATTAGAGAGGAGATTGACAATATCAAAAAGACATTATTGTAATATTGTTACACCAAGGCTACACATTCATTCATTCATTCATTCATTCATTCATTCATTCATTCATTCATTCATTCATTCATTCGGTACATTTGTATCCTGCCTTGCCATCATGGAGGCTCAGAGAGGCTGATTAACCACCTGCCAAGATGTATGAAATCCTTAGAAATTCAGATTGCAAATTGACAAATTGACTGAGGAATACTCCATGGGGGTGTCTGGTTCCCTCCATATGAAACACAGATGATTCAAATTGCTGTTCTTTTTTCTCCCCAAGGAGATGTTGCACAAGCAAATGAGGGCGAGAAGGAGATTGTTCTACGGGGTCAATCTGAGCCAGGTGATCACACTGAAGCATCTATCAGTGGAAAATGGATGAATTTCCAGGAAGCTGAGACACAAAAAGCAAGTTAGCTGGGACTCAAAAGTCGTGCACAACTCAGAAGAGCAGTTGACCGAAGTTTAAGCAAAGCAACCTCCTCTTTGGGAGAAATACAGGACAGAGAATATGGTGAGAACTTGAGGCAGAGTTCTGACTTTCTCAAGAGCATGCCAATCCAGAGAAAGAAGAAAATTTACACATGCTTAGACTGTGGGAGAAATTTTACTTCTTCTTTTACAAGGCACAAACGATTGCACACAGGAGAGAAGCCATATAAATGCTCACAATGTGGGAAATGTTTTGTTACTAGTTACAAGCTTTTAACGCATTTGCAATCCCATACAGGAGAGAAGCCATATAAATGCTCAGATTGTGGGAAATGTTTTGGTGTCAGTTCCAGCCTTTCAAAACATCGACGAAACCACACAGGAGAGAAGCCGTATAAATGCTCAGATTGTGGGAAATGTTTTAGAACCAGTTACAATCTTTCAGAGCATAAGCGATCCCACACAGGAGAGAAGCCATATATATGCTCAGATTGTGGGAAACGTTTTAGTATCAGTTCCAGCCATTCAAAACATGTACAAACCCACACAGGAGAGAAGCCATATCAGTGCTCAGATTGTGGGAAATGTTTTAGTTTCAGTTACAGTCTTTCAATGCATAAGCGATCCCACACAGGAGAGAAGCCGTATAAATGCTCAGATTGTGGGAAATGTTTTAGTTTCAGTTACAGTCTTTCAATGCATAAGCGATCCCACACAGGGGAGAAGCCTCATAAATGTTCAGATTGTGGGAAATGTTTCAGCACCAGTTCCGGCCTTTCAAAACATCAACGAATCCACACAGGAGAGAAGCCATATAAATGCCAAGATTGTGGGGAAAGCTTTAGACAGAGTTCGCATCTTAAGTCTCATATGAAAATCCATTCCAAAGAGTAATTATAAGAGAACTTGTTTATGGGAATTTGCCATATGTATGCTATTTGGGTAGATTGTTTGGATCCATTGTTTTGATTATCTGAGTTGTAACAAGTCATGATTCTGCCCTGTGCGTCTCCCACAGTTCCTTTTTTCATCCTGTAATCTATTACCTGTTGACACAACCTTGAATCTTGCTCTGATACAAAAATTGTGATGCCAGTAGTTGACTGAAAGCTGAAAAGAACTAGAGCACATCTGACTCCTCAGTGGGAAATTCTTACAAGAAAGTTTGCTGGTGTTTTTGGACTTGATCCCTCAAGATATTTGAGACAGAGATACGTGGATGCAGTTACTGATTTAGCTTCTGTTGAGTCATCAGAGTGTGTTTTTGAACTATTCTGTTGGCGCGTTACCTGAATCTTCAGGAAAAATGTTATTTTATCTTCTTAATAAGAATTTGCTGTATGAAATATGGGTCCTCTTCATCATAGTTTGCATTTCTGGGTTGTCACATTGCATGGTTTTTACTGTGGAACACAAGTGAGGTGGGTACCAGTTGAGGGTTGGACACTGAGAGGGAAATGTTCTTAAAATTGAATAAAGGCCCATTGTTTTTAAAGCTAAATAAAAGATTTTATTTCTGAAGCCATGTTTTTGTCCTTCTTAGGGTGGTCAGGTGAAAGCATTAATGTATGAGAGTGGTTCTTTCCTTAGCTAGAGATCCCTTTGCACTGCCTACCATTGATGTGTGGGACAATTTGAGCCAGAAGTAGTGTAGCCAAGTCTCCAAGTGGGGCCTGGAGTTCTCCCGGAATTACAAGTGAGCTCTAGATTACAGAGCACTGTCCCCTTGGAGAAAATGGCTGCTTTTGAGGGTGGCCTTTATGGCATTATACCTCTCAGTGGTCCCTCCCCAGGCTCCACCCCAAATTTCCAGAAATCTCCCAATGTGGAGCCCTAGCTAGGGCTTAGGTTTCTAACTTGAGGAATTAAAAATTACAGCGGGGCAGTAGTATAAACCTGATGAGAACGTTGATAGCTTTGAGGTAAAAAAGTGTTACCTCATAATTTCTTTACATTCAGCGACAGCAACTGCAAAAGAGCAAGTAAGGCTGGGATTTTTCCACAGTCACTTGGCAACCCCTGGTCACAGTGGAACCACAAACCTGATTTAAGTGTCATTATTTATTATTATTTAAAACATTTTATTATGCCGATTTTCCATTCAAATAGGGTTCCGAAGCTGGGGAACAACCCAAGTTGGAGGTCCCTTCCAACCCTATGATTCTATGATTTATAACATTAAAATAACATTTCAAATGAATTTATAAATAAAATAACAAAGTATAGTTACACAAACACACATGTTCCCCAAACTACTGTGGCCAGCACACCAATAAAAGTTGAGGTTATGCCACACACACAAAAAAGTCTTCAACCACTCGTGGAAAAAAAATGACAGAAGGAGACAGGCCAATCTTGTTGGGGAAGAAGTTAAAAAGTTTGGGTACCATGACCAAGAAGGCCCTTTCCTGGTCTGCTGGCTGTCCAACCTCAGTTGGAGGGGCTGTCCAAGCAGAACTGGGAGCCAGTATAGATGGGAAAAGGCTGACATGTTCTCCCTCCCATAGACTGCTGCTCTGTAAACTTCTTGCCATAAAAAACTACCAGGGGTTGCCATAAGACAGCTATGACTTGAGGGCACTCTCCACAACTACTACTCTGCTAGGTATGCATTTTGGCTGACTTGTTCAAAGTGCATCAGTTTATCTAGTGTTTCTCTAATGAATTTTGTTTCTATATTGCCAACAGTTTTCTGCCTTGGTTTAATTTAACACCAGAGTCCTGGATGGGGTCTCCTCACATTGAGACCTTGGTAAGAATCCCCTCACACTGAACTTCTGCACGTCATATGGCAAGGAAAAGCAATGAGTCTCCAGGGTGAGAAGGAGGTAACCAAATTCTTTTCCTCAGAAGTGATCATTGTTCTTCTTCTTCACCTTCCTGGGAAAGGCTGGAAAGGGTTAAATGCCCAGAGCCCTCCTCTCTAGGAGCCCATAAATGGGAGTGGCCTTCTCAGCCCACCTGTTTCCTCCTCCTCTGAGAGATTGTCTTTGCCATTTTTGTGGGCTGGCCTTGCTTTAGCCCCAGGTGAAATGCAGGGTAAGAGTTTCCAGGAACAGGTGAGTGCAAAGAAGGAAGGAGAGTCCTGCATGCAGGGAAGGGATGCAGAAGACAGGTATAGGGGCTGATAAAGAGACCCGTGGTTGGGAGGGAAGGAGGGAAAGCCAGAGGCAGGAAGCCCTGTTTCATCTGTGCTCTGTATCAGAGCCAGTTCCCTTCCACCTATTGAATACTGATTAAGAGCAAGACAGGAGTATACAGTGTGCCTCAGAAGGAGTCAATTCTATCTAACAAGTCTTGTGTTTCTAAGAATGGCAAGCCAGATGTTTACATGAAGGCAACAGTCCCTTCCTCTGTTATCTGTCTATAGTGTTTGCTCTTGAGTAGTAGCTGGAGGCTCTATTCTTAACCTTTGTGGCCAATAGTTATTGATAGGTAGGTGCCCCCATCTTGTAGTAGGGAATTCTTTTGTTAATTGCATTTTGTGTCAGGTAGTTGTGAATTTCCTGCATTGTGCAGGGGTTGGACTAGATGACCCTAGAGGTCCCTTCCAACCCTATGCTTTGATTTGATTTTGGGCACCCTTCCAAGCATCCTGGAAGAACAGTTAATTTTAATGCCCTCTTACTGGATCTGGATACAGAGATGAGTTTGAGGTTATGAGAGAAGGTGAGACCGATTTGAGCCTCATTGGCTTCATTCTGCAGAGTGAGTGCCAAACTTCTGAAGTGTAAAAAATTGGCTTTTGTTTTCAAGTGCTAAATGGTAGTTGCATCCTACCTGAGCTTTTGCACAATGCAGAATAAACAGCTGTGGCTGCTTCGTTTATTTTTATAAGAGCCTGTCTGCATTAAAGTGATAATTATTACAGTGCTTCTGTGAGGAGTACCCTTAAGTCTCCTGGGCTTAGACTAGTAGATTACTATTACCCAGTGTACATGATTTTGCACTTACCAATGCTGGGGTTGTATTTGCAGCCCAAAGAATAAAAATGGAGGCACCTGACTCAGCAGAACCTGAGCCAGGGGTGATGTCCCAGGAAGGTTGGACAGACACTCTTCAAACCCAGGTTTGATCTTTTGAGCATCTGCAGAGGAGGACAACTGATACAAGGTCCAAATGAGGAAGTGCAACCACTCTGGGAGATCCCATTGCAAGAGTATCTGACCACAGTCGAGTTTTCCCAAACCGGGCAGAATAAATCACAACTGTTAGAGCCTTTATTATGGGATTCTATAGGAGATTTGCAGGCCTCCTTCACAGTAGCAGATGATGCTAACCAACAACCAGAGGAGAAGCTCCTGAGACCCCAACAAGTTGTACCTGCGGGATGGAGAACATTGCACAGCATTTCCCCTTCCTTTTTCAAGAGACTGAACCAACAGTAGGGATTTTTCATATTTGACTGAGGGCTAGCAGGTCAGAGATGGGGTGAGAGAGTTATGGTCCCCAGAGTACAGGAAACAAGGACTGGTGCCTGTCTGGAGAATTATGGATGTTTTAATTAATTAATTTGATATTTATACCCTGGTTTTCTCCCAAATTGGGACCCAGAGCAGCTTAAAACTTCATTTCCCCCTTATCCCTTTTCCACTCAGTCCTGGATGGGGAGTTCCACTGAGATGCTGTGACTTGCCCACAATCATCCAGCAAACATCGATGGTAGATCTATGGGACTGGATCTCGGAAATCCAGTGCAACACTCTAATTATTGCACTGTTGTCATCTCTGTGTTCTGCTGGGTTAGACCAGACCAGTTGCTCTGGAATCAACTTCCTTTCCTGCCCTTTCAGCTGTAGAGGGGCAACTTATTGGAATGAGGCTGCGGAGATTGGTGTATTGCTTTCTGTAGTAGCAAACTTCACTGGGCCCTCATCTGGATGGACCAGGCTAGCCCTGATCTGATCAGATCTCTGAAGCTCAGCAGGGTTGGCCCCGATAGTACTTGAGGCAGGCTATGGCAAGTCCCTTTTGTTTACCCCTTACCTTGAAAACCCTGCAGGGTAACCCCAAGTCATCTGTGACTTGATGGCACTGTCCCCCACCAGTCTTCATCACTGGGAATATGGAATCTGTGGCTTTTTGCAGCTCGGCAAGATCGCCTGAGTTAACGTGTTTCTCTTTTAGGTACCAGGGATGACGCAAGAGAAATCTCTTGATTCTCTTGTCCCAGATATGATTCCTTCAGGTTCTTTGAAGACCATAGCCAAGGAAAAGGGAGATGGAGAGGCCAGCTTGAAAGGTAAAGATTCATGTCCTGCAAGGATGGGATGATAGGTACTACCTGGGAGTAAAGGGGAAACTTTGCAGTTTCTCCTTCTGGGGGGCAAAAGAGTAGAATGCTTGAAAGTTGGACGTCTCTAGAGATGGCAGATATCCTTATGTGTCTATTGCATGGTTTCTGATTGGCCATTGAAGTACTGATTGGCTGTGCAGATTTTTTAAAATGTTGCTTCCACAGCACAAAGATCTTCACTGTGTGACTGAAGATAAGCTGTAGCAGCCATTTTGTGACTAGCTCCATCTCCTGCAGCAGTTAATTTGTGGCAGCCATTTTGTTGCTGCTCCCACTACACTGTCAGAATTCCAAATGTGACAGCAGGCTCAAAAAGTTAGGGACCTGTGCTCTAACCAGACAGAAATTGCAGGGACCTTATTTCCCCAAGTGCCATGGGTCCACATTCAGATTGGAACCATAGCACGTGGGAGGAGCTTCATCCAAAACCGGACAATTTTAAGCAAAATACTCCTGCACGGGAGCCTTCCTTTTCTCGTTGTGCCTAGAATGACATCATTCCCGGCACCACAAGGAATCCTCTGGGGTGTGCAGGAGCTCTCGCCTGATGAGAGATGGAGATGTTGTTGTGCAGAGTGGGAAGAGAGACCCCAGTCCTATGAAGCTGCGTGTTAATCAGGAAAAGTAACCCCCAGATCTTAAAGAACGGCTGCATAACAACCCAAGACAAGGAAGCCATAGAAACAAAATGGCTTCTTTTAAAAAGTAGGTTTCCCTAAATGGGGAAAGCAGAAAGGAACATAGGTTCCAGCAAAACCAATGTGAGTTGAATTTGAGTTATAAAGACTCTTGGAGGAGGGGCTGCCAAACATATTCAAACGAACAATAAGCCTTTTCCAAATAACTGTGTACACTACAAATTATGTAATCCGCCTTGAGTCTCAATGAGAAAGGTAGACTATAAATATACAAACAAACCAGTAGCAGGAAACTGGTTTTGGAGGCTGTCAGGCCTTTGAATGACATGGGACTATAAGTAGAAAAGAGCAAGAGTCCAGTAGCACCTATAAGACTAACAAAACAGAATTTGGGGTAGGGTATGATGAGCTTTCATCAGTCATATCTCACCATGTGAAGAAGTGAGCTGTGACTGATGAAAGCTCATACCCTACCCTAAATTTTGTTAGTCTTATAGGTGCTACTGGCCTCTTGCTCTTTTCTACTGCTCAGACTGTCTAACATGGCTACTCATCTTGGAGGGACTATAAGGACTGCTTAAGGAAGATTGGGGGATGGTAGTGTGTTGGATAAATATTGTTGCAGAGTAGAAATTGTTTGCACAGCAGATAAAGAATCAGAGACACGTGTTCAGCTTTTAGAATAAATGTTTACTACATATAGGGAAAAACTACATATAGGGAAAATACTCTCAGTCTCTCTCCCCAAAGGCTAGCAAGTGGCAAGCAAGAGCTCTGTCCCACTCCACTGCTCGCTGAAAGTGAAACCCAGCCTGGGAGCCCACAGCACAGGTCCCATTGAGCAATGCAGGAGGTCTGTGTTTGGCCGTCAGAGCTGCCTGTCAGGGTTTAAAGGGATGAGACTGGAGTGCCCATGGCTACAGGACACTCCCTTCACCCCCCCCCCGGGTGTCTTCTCCCAACAACTAGACTGGATTGTTGTTGTTGTTACAGTGCTTTAGGTCACAGTTTTTTTTTTTTGCCCGAAGCAGGTGGTGGGCCAGTGAGTGAAGAGGGCGAGTGGGACAATCTTCACTTGAGAAGGCCTGAGCAAAACAGTCAAATTGGGGCATCACTACATGGAGAAGGAGAGATGACTTTTCACGCAGCTGAGATAGAACCATGTACAATCCAGGAGGATCTTAAAAGCTGTGCACAACTCGATCCAGTGAGAAGAGATTCTCTCCTAGGTGACCAAAAGTTAACTGTAGCAACCTCCTGTGGGAGAGAAATGGGGGATAGAGAATGTGTTGAAAGACTTGGGCAGAGTTCGGACCTCCTCAAGAATCAGCTATCCCAGCAAAAAAAGAAAATGTACTTATGCTCAGAGTGTGGGAGATGTTTTACAACCAGTTCCAACCTTTCAAAACACCAACGAGTCCACAAAGGACAGAAGCCATATAAATGCTCAGAGTGTGGGAAAAGTTTTAGTACCAATTCCAGTCTTTCAGTTCATAGACAAATCCACACAGGAGAGAAGCCATACAAATGTGCAGTGTGTGGGAAAAGTTTTGTTTCCAATTCCAACCTTTTAAATCATAAACGAATCCACACCGGAGAGAAACCATATAAATGTTCAGTGTGTGGGAAAAGTTTTACCTATAGCTACTGTCTTTCAAGACATAAGCGATCACACACAGGAGAGAAACTGTGTAAATGTTCAGTGTGTGGGAAAGCTTTTGCTACCCATTCCCATCTTTCAGCTCATAATAAACAAAACCACGCAGGAGACAAACCGTATATGTGCTCAGAGTGCGGGGAAAGTTTTACTTTTAGTTCCTGGCTTTCAAGACACAAACGTTCGCACACAGGAGAGAAACCATATAAATGCTCAGAGTGTGGGAAAAGTTTTAGTACCAATTCCAATCTTTCAGTTCATAAACAAATCCACACAGGAGAGAAGCCATACAAATGTGCAGAGTGTGGGAAAAGTTTTGTTTCCAATTCCAACCTTTTAAATCATAAACGAATCCACACCGGAGAGAAACCATATAAATGTTCAGTGTGTGGGAAAAGTTTTATCTATAGCTACTATCTTTCAAGACATAAGCGATCACACACAGGAGAGAAACTGTATAAATGTTCAGTGTGTGGGAAAGCTTTTGCTACCCATTCCCATCTTTCAGCTCATAATAAACAAAACCACACAGGAGACAAACCGTATATGTGCTCAGAGTGCGGGGAAAGTTTTACTTTTAGTTCCTTGCTTTCAAGACACAAACGTTCGCACACAGGAGAGAAACCATATAAATGCTCAGAGTGTGGGAAAAGTTTTAGTACCAATTCCAATCTTTCAGTTCATAAACAAATCCACACAGGAGAGAAGCCATATAAATGCTCAGAGTGTGGGAAAAGTTTTAGTACCAATTCCAATCTTTCAGTTCATAAACGAATCCACACTGGAGAGAAACCATATAAATGTTCAGTGTGTGGGAAAAGTTTTACCTATAGCTACTATCTTTCAAGACATAAGCGATCGCACACAGGAGAGAAACTGTATAAATGCTCAGAGTGTGGGAAAAGTTTTAGTACGAATTCCAACCTTTTAATTCATAAAAGAATCCACACAGGAGAGAAACCATATGCATGCTCAGAGTGTGGGAAAAAATTTACTTACCGTTACTGTCTTTCCAGACACAAACGATCACACACAGGAGAGAGAAATGCTCAGAGCGTGGGGAAACCATGAGAGATTGTTATGTATGGCAATCTGAAAGATAATTGGAATTTGAGTAGGATTGTCCAGTTCCAGCTTCTAGATTTCATCTGCTAGTCATGCGTGAGGCCTTTGTAGCAAGTTGTCTACAACTGTGCCTCTCACCCAGTCCCCCCCTTGCTTCTGTTTTTGCCAGCTTGAGCTTGTCTCTAGTGAAAAACTAAGCAATAGGAATAACGTCACTCACACCTTACTTTTCTTTGGAGAAATCCATACAAGAGAAACTACTGGTGTCTTTATTGGGATGGAACACTCAGAATGTTGGTCATTGAGGAATCTGGTCATGATAGATGAATTAGGTTCTATCTGAATCCATCTTTTATTGATGCTTTTTAAAAAGGGGCCTGCACTTCCAGAGCATTTTGAAGAAAACTGTTAATTTTTATGTCACTAATGGATGATGAGTCTTCACTAACATTATGTGGTTCTGGTTTGTTGCACTGGATGCTGTTTGGAATGGAGCACAAATTGGGGGCCAGGGGGGTGGACTGAGGGTAGATGCTGACCATCTTTTTAAAAAGTTAAATATTTTAAAAGTTGAGTGTATGTTTGGTTTTTGCTGCTGTTTTTCCTGAGACATACTGTCTATAAATAAAGGTTCCTTCTTTCCTAATAATCATTACCATGTAATAAAATGTTTTTTTCTGCTGCCTCATACTGAGTGGATGTTTTCCGCTACAACTCTAAAATATTTCCCCCTTTCGGTCTCTGTCAGATTGGACTCCATTATATTCAATTCTGAACCATGATCTCAGAGTATGGATCAAAAAATCTAAGCAGTGGGGTCTGGGTACTGATGAGGGTATTTGTCTACAAGCCTAGAGGAAACCAAGGTCTGCAGAAATATAAAAAATGTAAAAGCAAAGAACCATATAGTGTTAAAATGGGGTGTGCATAACAGAAAAAACTAGCCTTTCTGTCTTGCTTTCTGTCTCTCCATTGGAAGTTAAATGAATGTTCACCTTTTTAGAACAATGGTTTTGTTATATAATGGGAAAATGCCAAATCAAACTGCAAACTGCATATACAAATATTCTCCAAAGTTCCCACACATTTTTACTTCGCCCTGGCCCATGGCTGACACTTTTCTATGCTGATATGAACCATCACTTGCAGTCCTCAGCAATGATGCTGGAATAGTCAGTACGTCGCATTATTTATACTCTGCCTTTCTCATTAATAATCAAGGCAGATTGCACACTGTAAGACAAATATCATCAACAGTTGGGACTTTCAATAAACAATGCAATCATGCAAATGAAAACAAGCAGAAATTGGATAGAGCGCTGAAACAATGCTAGCCAATGGAGAGACAGAAAGCAAGATAGAAAGGAAAATGAAATAGCAAATGTTTATTCAAAACTTTTTATCTTCCACCCAAAAGAGGGTCCCCAAGGCAGAAAACATCAAAGCATTAGAACCTTTTAAAATATCAAAAGTGTATCAAATTCAGCTTAAGGTAGCACTTTTGGCCAGGGCCCCTTGGCCTGTGCATCATTGTTGCCTGGGGTGATTTGAGACGAGGTGAAGGTTGCCAAGTTTCCAACTAGCCCCTGCTCCTGTGACTCCTATGCAACTACATTAGTGTCTGAGAATTCCAGAGGGGCAGCCATGGGAACGAGAAGAGGGATGTCTCTGGCATAAAGAGCTGCACCTCCTCATTTCTTTACATCACGCTGTAGCAAATGGAGCAGAGCAAGTGATGCTGTATTCATCCCCAGTCAGTTGGCAACCCCGTTCCTAGCCCAACCTGCCAGACTCATTTCACTATCATAACTCACCTCAGGAGAGAAGGAAAAATGAGGGCAAGAGAGTTCTCTGGGGACATGCAAGACCTCCACTCCCTGTGGAATCCTCAGTCTCCAAGAAGCATATGGGGGTGCGGTGGGGGGCCTCAGTTAAGCTGTGCTGCATGAGGCCTTCAGCCCAGTCTGATGCCCACCTGGCCAATCTCTGTGCTTTGCATCATGGCAGGTGGAAATTTAGCTAGAGAAATGCAGCGAATGAAAAGGCTGCATGTGCTGAACTCCTGCCTGTCACTTGCAAGATAGGGGGGGGGGGTCATGGCAGGAACCCAACTCTCCTGCTCAGAGGAGCTCCTCCTCCTTCTTCCCTTTTTCTGGGTCAGGCTGGAAAGGGTTAAACGCACTGAGCCTGAGGTTCCAGCAGCCCATTAAAGGGAGTGGCCTTCTCAGTCCACCTGTTTCTTCTTCTCTGGGAGATGATGGTTGTTGCCTTATTTTGCAGGCCTGGGCTGGTTTTCAGGAACAGGTGAGTGCCTCAGGGGTGGGGATTCCTGTAGAGAAAGGAGGGGGCAGGTATAGGGGTTCATAAGAAGATCTGTGCATGGGAGGAACTATTTAAGATGCAAAGGGAAATCCTAAAAGCACAAGTTTGTCTCTCTCCATTTCCACTGTGGTTGGATCCTTCCGGTTACATGTTCTGATAGAAGGACCAATCTAAGCACATGGAAATTCTTCTGTGTAATCTGCCTGTGTATCCTCTTGGCTGGTTTACCATGAATACTTTCCTGGCAATGAGCCCCAATAGATCTGAGTAAGATCCTTAGTAGAACTGTATAGAATTGCACTCATAGCAAACATTGTTCCTAGCAATCCCCAATGACTACAATTGGCCCTTCCATGTTGTTTTACTCCAACGTCTGGCATGCACAGATAACTGCCTCTGAAAGTGGAAGTACTAGGACATTACTGAGGTTATTAACAGTGCTAAGAATAAATGTATAAACGTAGTTTCAGGTGGGTAGCCTTGTTGGTCTGTAATAGAAGAGCAAGATTCAAGACCAGTAGGACCTTAAAGACCAACAAGATTTCCAGGGCATAAGCTTTTCAGGGTCAACCTCCCTTTTTCAGATTCATTTAGAAACGGACCTATTTAGGGTTTATATCCATCCAGATATTTAAAGTATGAAAGGTATAATAATACTGTAACAATCTGTGAAAAGGAGGAAATCAGCATCTGTAGTGAGAGAGGACTCCGATGTCCCTATTAAGCAAGGGAGGGGGGTCCATAAGCTGGGGGGGGCATTGTTCCAAATTTGCAAATGAACTCAAGTTTCAACAAACTTGTCTTGTAATTTTCCTCTGATGTTTCTCTGCTTGAGAACTGCAACTTTTAGGTCAGCAATGGAAATATCCTGGAAGATTAAAATGTTCTCCCACTGGTTTTTGAACCTTGTTGTTTTTCTGATATCCAATTCTTTCATGAAGACAATGACCTGTTTCTCCAGCATAGAGAGTGGAAGGGCATTGCTGATACATGGTGGCACATCTAACACTGGAAGATGAGTATGTGAATGAACCGGAGAGGGTATAACTAGTATTCTTAGGCACAGCAGTGAATATATTGTTCAAGTGACTATAAGGACAGAGTTGGCACCTTGGTTCATTGCAGGCCTTGCATAAAAGTAAACTCACAACAATATTTTATGGAGTAAGCCACCAACAAGCAAATCATCAAACAATTCTTTTTAAGTTAGATGTGTCACCTTACATCTGATCCCTGAAGCTGCCTCTTGCTTGCTTGCTTGCTGTGAGTGTACAGTTTGCCTGGGGCAGGGGGATGAGGAGGCATATATTTGGAGGAGACATGGGATGAAGGTTATGTCTGAGTAGGACTTGGAAAGGGAAAGGAGCTGGAGCAGAGGGCAGAAAAGCTGGAGCAGAGAGGGCGCAGACTAAAGAAGCAAGGCAGAGAGTTGCGGTTCGTTGCCTGATCCTGCGTTGCAGATGTCCAAAGCGGCAAGGGAAGGATCCAAACTGGAGAGGGGGGGGGCGTACCATTCATTCTTGTCTGACCTTAAGCGATAGAGGAATTGTCTGGTGATTCCAGGATGCCTAGACTGATGGGCTAGGATCTAGGCCACCCAAGTTTGATTCCCCACTCTGCCATGGAAACTGGTTGGGTAAACTTGGGCCAGTCACACTCTGTCAGCCTAACCTACCTTTCAGGGTTGGTTGTAAGGAAAAACGGAGGAGAGGAGAATGTTGTAAGCTGCTTTGTGTCCCCACTGGGGAGAAAGGCAGGGTATAAATGAAATAATTTTTTAAAAAACTTTATACTACTTTAAACTGCATTTTTGATCCATTTTGTCATCAAGCCACCTTTTAGGAATTTGGGATTCTGTGACTGGAGAAATAGTTGAAACTATGCTCTCATTGGGGCCAATGTTTTAAACTCTCATTGGGGCCAATGTTTTGAACTCTCATCGGGGGCAATCTAAGTTGTCGTTGGAGAGTTTGAATTTTTCTTGGAGGAAGATGCTTAATAGGAGCTCCTATGAGAACTGGGCTACTCCCTTGTGCATTGACCTTAATTTAATATCAGAGATGGACTCCCTCCTACAGCCCAGAAACAGTGAGGCTGAGAAGTCACTGAGTGCCTGGAGACAAACTAACTGAGTAGGATTATACCATATGGTATAGCTGTGTCTGTTTTACTAAACTCTTCTTGTAAGATGTTCTGAGTTAAGACATGTACTTCTGTTTTAAATGTCAGGATGGTCGGAGAAGGTGCCTCTTAACATTCCCTGCATCAAAAGTGAATGCATCGTCGGACACCCTGAAGATGGAGGCTCAGGAAGGGACCTCTGGAGAAGCAAGATCTCAGGGTAAACAGTTATGCACAGAAACCATTCTGAATGTGGAAGTCAAGGAAGAGACAGTTCGAGAACCTGGTGGGCTGAATGAACATTTATACACAGCAAACACCCTGACAATGCAAGTCAAGCAAGGGTCTGATGGAGACATTGGATGGTTGGGGAAAGATTCATGTGCAGCACACACTCAGAATTTGCAAGCCAAGCAAGATAGTGACGGAGAAGCAAGCTGGCTGGGTAAAGTTTCATGCACAGCAGACACCCTGAATTTGAAAGCGAAGCAAGATAGCGATGGAGAAGCAAGCTGGCTAGGTATAGATTCATGCACAGCAGACATGGTGAATTTGCAAGTCGGGCAAGACGAGAGCAATGGAGAAGCTGGCTGGCTGGGTATAGATTTGTGCACAAGAGACACCCCGAATGTGGAAGTCAGGCAAGAGACCAATAGAGAAACTGGCTGGTTGGGTGAAGATTCTTGTCGATCAGAAAACTTAAGTGTGGAAGTCAAGCAAGAGACTGATGGAGAAATTGACTGGCTGGGTAAATATTCATATACAGAAGATACCCAGAATGTGGAAATCAGGCAGGAGAGTGATGGAGAAGCCATCTGGCTAGGTCAGCATTCATGTGCAGAAGACACACTGAATGTGTGTGTCTGGGAAGAGACTGATGGAAAAACCAACTGGATGGGTAAAGATTTCTGCACCACAGACGCCCTGAGTGTGGAAATCGAGCAAGTGACTGATGAAGAAACTGGCTGGCTGAGTAAAGATATGTGCACAAAAGAAACCCTGAATGTGGAAATCAGGCAGGAGACCAGTGCAGAAACTGGCTGGTTGGGTAAAGATTCTTGTAGAGCAGATAACTTGAGTGGGGAGATCAAGCAAGGGACTGATGAAGGAGCTAGTTGGCTGGGTAAGTATCCATGTGCCTTAGCTGATGGGCAGTATCTGGAATTAAATAACAGTCTTTGTTGTTCCGTGACTGGAGAACAAAAGATTCCTTTAAAGTTGAAGATAATTAGGGAATTGATTAACAATATCAGAAGGACCATATTGTAATATTGTTATATAGAAGATAAGACTACATATCTGATGACCCACATGCTAGGATATATATGAAGCCCTGAGGAATGCAGATTGCAAATGGACAAGTGACTGAGGAACACTCCATGGTGCAAACTGGAGATCTATGGAGCCCCTGGTGGGTTATACTTCATGTATGGCTGAGATAAATCCATAGTATAGCTATATTTGGGGAGAAGTTCGTCACAAGGCAGCAGTTGAAGTTTTGCAATTGAAATTATACGTGGTAAAGTACAGGTGGTGTCTGGTTCCCGCCATACGAGAAATTGATGATAAATTACTATTCTTTTTTCTCCCCAGGAGATGTTGGACAAGCAAGTGAGGGTGAGAAGGAGATTGTTCTGTGGGGTCAATCTGAACAAAGGGATCTCACTGGACCCTCCATCGGTGGAAAATGGATTAATTTCCTGGAACCTGAGACACAAAAAGCAAGTCACCAGGAAAGTAGTGCACAACTCAGTCCAGTGAGAAGAGAAGCTGACCAAGGTTTAAGTGAAGCAGCCTCCTCTTTGAGAGAAACACAGGACCGAGAATATGGCGAGGACGTGAGGCAGAGTTCTGACTTGCTTAAGGGCGTGCCTGACCAGAGAAAGAAGAAAATTTACACATGCTCAGACTGTGGAAGAAAATTTAGTTCCTCTCTTTCAAGGCACGAACAATTGCACACAGGAGACAGGCCATATAAATGGTCACAATGTGGGAAATGTTCTGTTACTAGTTCCAAGCTTTCAACACATATGCGATCCGACACAGGAAAGAAACCATATAAATGCTCGGATTGTGGGAAATATTTTAGTGCCAGTTACAGCCTTTCAGTGCATAAGCGATCCCACACAGGAGAGAAGCCGTATAAATGCTCAGATTGTGGGAAATGTTTTAGTGCCAGTCACAATCTTTCAGTGCATAAGCGATCCCACACAGGCAAGAAGCCATATAAATGTGCAGAATGTGGGAAATGTTTTATTAGTAGTTCCATCCTTTCAAAACATCGACGAACCCATACAGGAGAGAAGCCATATCAATGCTCAGATTGTGGGAAATGTTTTAGTACCAGTTCCAACCTTTCAATTCATAAGCGATCCCACACAGGAGAGAAGCCACATACATGCTCAGATTGTGGGAAATGTTTTAGTACCAGTTCTAGCCTTTCAAGACATCAACACACCCACACAGGAGTAAAGCCACATGAATGTTCCGATTGTGGGAAATGTTTCATCACCAGGTCCGGTCTTTCAAGACATCAAGGAATCCACACAGGAGAGAAGCCATATCAATGCTCAGATTGTGGGAAATGTTTTAGTGCCAGTTACAACCTTTCAGTGCATAAACGATTCCACACAGGACAGAAGCCATATAAATGCTCAGATTGTGGGAAATGTTTTAGTACCAGTTCCAGCCTTTCAGTGCATAAACGATCCCACACAGGAGAGAAGCCGTATAAATGCTCAGATTGTGGGAAATGTTTTATTTCCAGTTCCTTTCTTTCAATGCATAAACGATCCCACACAGGAGA
Source organism: Eublepharis macularius (assembly GCF_028583425.1). Classification (NCBI taxonomy): domain Eukaryota; kingdom Metazoa; phylum Chordata; class Lepidosauria; order Squamata; family Eublepharidae; genus Eublepharis; species Eublepharis macularius. The sequence goes on along the minus strand of NC_072793.1, from coordinate 166,744,317 downwards.
GAAGCCGTATAAATGCTCAGATTGTGGGAAACGTTTTAGTATCCGTTCCAACCTTTCAATACATAAGCGAACCCATACAGGAGAGAAGCCATATATATGCTCAGATTGTGGGAAATGTTTTAGTACCAGTTCCAGCCTTTCAATACATAAACGATCCCACACAGGAGAGAAGCCATATAAATGCTCAAATTGTGGGAAATGTTTTAGTTCCAGTTCTGGCCTTTCAAAACATCAGCAAACCCACACAGGAGAGAAGCCACATGAATGCTCAGATTGTGGGAAATGTTTCAGTGCCAGGTCCAGCCTTTTAAGACATCAAGGAATCCACACAGGAGAGAAGCCATATATATGCTCAGAGTGCAGGAGAAGCTTTAGCCAGAGTTCACACCTTAAGTCTCATATGAAAATCCATACCAAAGAGTAACTATGAGGGAACTCATTTATGGGAACTTGCCATATATATACTATATGGGTAGATTGCTTGGTTCCCTTTTCTTGATTATGTGAGTTGTAGCAAGTCAGGAGTAGACTCTCCCCTGTACTTCTCCTTCAGTTCCTCTCTTCGTCCTGTACTCTATTGCCTGTTGACACAACCTTGAATCTCGCTCTGATACAAAAATTGTGATGCTAGTAGTTGACTGAAAGCTGAAAAGAACTAGAGCACATCTGACTCCTCAGTGGGAAATCCGTACAAGGAAGTTTGCTGGTGTTTTTGGACTTGATCTCTCAGAATATTTGAGACAGAGATATCTGGATACAGTTGCTGATTTGGCTTCTGTTGAGTCAACAGAGCGTGTTTTTGAACTATGCTGTTGGTTATTTTATCTTCTTAATAAGAATTTGCTGTATGAAATATGGGTCCTCTTCATCACATCTTGCGGTTCTGTGTTATCACATTGCATGTATTTTATTTTTTTTTTACTGTGGAACACATATGAGGTGGGTACCTGTTCATGGCTAGTCACTGAGAGAGGATATGTTCTTAAAATTCAATAATGACCCATTGTTTTTAAAGCGAAATAAATGTTTTTGATTCTGAGACCATCCTTTTTCATTCTGAGGGTTGTGAGAGGAAAGCATTAATAGAGGAGAGTGGCTCTTTTCTTTCTCTGCCAAGAAGGGGAGCCAAACATAGTACCATGCTGTGAGGCACAAAAGGGAGTTGCTTACCCAGTTTAGAGAGATCTTCTAGAAACTCTTCTTGGTTTTCACCATCCAGAACTACTTGATATCATCCATAAACCTCACAGGACACTGCTCAGCCCCAAACACAGATAATTTATGGACAAATTAAATAGCACCGGTCCCAATACAGATTCTTGGGTGGACCCCACAGTTCACTTGCCTCTATTGTGGGAAGTGTCCCTTTCTTCTTTTGTTCAACCAATTTTTGGCTAAGCCTCCCTTCATAGAATCAATGCTGATTTCCCTCGGAAGGCTTTGTTCCTCTATGTGCTTAATAATTCTATCCTGAATATCACTTGTTTCTATTCATTTAGCCAGAAGAGATGATGGCCTAACTGGCCTTTAATTCTTTGAATCTCATCTGGGATATGTAAAAAAAAGCTTTTTTTGGCCCAGGGATGGATGAATGGCAGCTTTTGCAGCAATGGAGTAGGGAAACCTGCCATCTGGAAGCCTGATTGCTCCTACACTTAATCTGCAGCTGCACTGCCAAAAAGGAGACCACAAAATCCCATCACTCTGTGGAAGATACCCATGGGTAGGGATGTGCAATACGGGTTTGGTATTCCTTTTAAAATACTAAATTTTACCTGATTTGGTAAAATTAAGTATTAGTGAAATCAAAAGGGAATACCAAATCAGATTAGGTATTCCTGAACTCAAATTTACTGGCTCAATTCGGATTAATTCGGTAAACTTTGCTAACAGCAAAGAAACACTGTTTCCTATCTTTTTTACCAGATGGGAAGGGGGAGAAGGAAGGGGGAAAGAGGAAGGGGGTGAGTGGCTAATCCTTGCAGGAGCTCTCCTTCTCTGGCCAATGGGATTCTCTAGAAGGAGAGTGTCTTTTTTAAACTGCTCTGCAAGGAGTTAAATAGGCAGGCTTGCTTCAGAGCAGCCTCCTTTTGTGTGCTCTGGCTGCCTGGAGAGATCTGAGACCCTGCCTGCTGCTGGCTGTGGACTTTCTTTCTGGAATTTGGCCTGGGCCTGGCCTGCTTTGGAATCAATGTGGACTGCGTCTGGATCCTGCTGCCCAGTGGATCCTTCCTGCTACTGCCTGCTGAGACTTGCACCTGGAGAACTTCAGCTGCTGCTACTCCTGGAAGATTTCTGCTGCTGCCTGGTTTGAGAGTCGTAGACTCACTGGGTTTTTTTCTCTCTTTGGGGGGAGGTGGTTGGCCTGGTGTCGTGGATGGATAAGCTTGGAGGAGGAGGGAAAAGGTTTTTTTACTTTGTATTCTAAAAACTGTTTTGTTGCTGTGTGTTTGTAGGCGATTTGGTTGGGCTTCTGTGGGGGGGGGGGTGCAGTAGTTTGTCTTTTACTTATTATAGTTAGTGTTTATTTTGCTGTTCTTCTGTGGAAGGTTCTTCTCGTTTATCTTGTTCCTGTGCTTTGTTTGAAGCTTTATAGTTCTTTCTTATCAGATTCACTTGTTCTCATGGGGACGGGGTTTCCTGTGTTTTCCCCTGTTGTGGGTGTTTTGTTGTTATACATTTTTTGGCGTTTTTTGCTGGATTCTGTTTTCTGTTGCTATAAGTTTGGTTTGGTGTTCAATTGTTGTTGGTTCAGGGTTCGGGGGGAGAGTTTGCTAGGGTGCTTGGTTCAGTTTAGCTTAAATTATTTAGTGGTGTTTGGATGTGCTTTTTGGGTATCCTGAGAGGGTTGCGAACTGTGAACTTTCAAAAAGTGTTTTTAAGATAGGCTAGATGCATATCTGGTAAAGCAAAACGTAATTGGTAGCTTTTAGGGACCGAAGAGAATCCCCCCCCCCTTTAATAGTCTTCTGTAAGAATTAAGAAGAGCTCAGGTTCTACTCAAATTCTGTAGATAAATAGGCCACCTATTAATGACATTTAACTAGGTTTTCCCTGCCCACCTCTGGCCCCTTGGAGCCAGGCCAGGCACATTAGAAGTAGGTTTTTTGTCGTAGGCTTACCTGTAGATTGGGGGTAGATTGGGCATCAGGCCAGGGGTAGCTTGAGTCCTGAAGAGGAATTAAACTGCTTGCTAGTGTAGTGTCACCAAATATCTAAATAGGGCCTTCTAAGAAGAGATTTATGTGTCCATCTCCAGGATTAGAACCACAAAAAACAAGCTTTTAGAGTAGATAGGTAGGTTTTAAAAGAAACTCTCACTTTTGGCTAGGTATTTTGGTAATTTGACTGTTTAATAAATGTAGTAAATAAACTAGTAAATTTTAATAAATTTAGTAAATGTAGGTTCCAGGGAGGAGAAAAATGAATGGCAGAAGACCAGAGAGGGGCCTTAGGGGAAAGAAAAGGAATAAGACTAGAGTGGTAGAGGGGAGGGCTGTGGCTCTCCCCCCACCAGCGTGGAGGAGGCCTGCCCCCAGGGTCGGTGCCAGGGTTTCTGGCACCTGAGGCAAGATACCTACTCCTACCCCCCACTAACCAATTTTAAAAAGAAGAAATGTAGGAAAAATGAAAAGCACAACATTGGAAACTTTATACATTTTTAATTTAAATTTTATTTCTTAATTTAAATTTTAAATTTTAATTTTTTAAATAAGTGTGAGGATAACAACAGTCTTTGTTTTTCTTATTGTGAGCCAAAAATCTATTTTGTGAGCAGAAACAGCAACTTGTATTGAAGTTTTGAGCACACCTCCTTTTGTGTGTGTAAAAAAGTTTCTCTCTCTTTTTCTTCCCACCTCTCTCTGAACCCAGAGACTCTTGGCAGTAGAAGGAGGGCTTCTCTTACAGGACCTGATTGGAGGAGAGAGATGTTTGGAAGGGGGACTGAGCTGAAGCCTTCTCTTTCTCTCCAACCCTCAAACTATTGATCACCTTTGTCAGTGATCCCTTTCAGGAACTACCCTCCATGCTCATCCTTCTCCCCCACCCTTGGTTTTGAAGTGAGCAGCAGCTGACAGCTAAGCATGTGGTGTATAAATATTGGAATAAACTATTGGGGGAGAGGGGGAAGGCGGGGGTGATATATGTAAACTAGGGAATGAGAGAAGGAAGGTGATAAAGAGAGGGGCGCAGTGCGGGGCGTTGCTCTGCTGGAGTGAAGGGGGAGCAGCATTGAGATCGAAGAATACCAATGGGGGGGGAGAACAAAAGGTGTTATTGGACTCTTGTTTTTTCTACTACTGCAGACAAACGTGGCTAACCCATCTTGATCTATCAACACAGGCCCCAGAGTGGAATGACATTCCCTGGGAGAAGAATCAGTGGTCTGGGACTGGAATGGCAGTGGGTATGGAATGACAGGGGGTGTCATTCCAGTCCCAGAGCCCTGACTCTATTCCCAGGAGCAGTCATTCCACTCTTCGACCTGTCATTCCAGTCCCTGAGCACAAGTTCTATTTCTAGGGGCTGTCATTCCAGTCCAAGAACAATTGTGCTACTCCAGAAGTACCCCGGCTCCACTGGCGTTTGCAGGCATGCCGCTTTCCTCCTCTTCCTGCTGGGTGGAGCTGGGGCAACGGGGAAGGAGGACAAAGTGCCCACTGCCCTATGAGACTCGCCGGAGTTGGGCCACGTCGCTTCCGTCGCCCCGGCTCCATGGAGAGCAGTGCAGCCCGGCTCTGGTGGGGCTGATGGGGCAGCAGGCACTTCGCCCTTGCACTACCGCCCCAGCTCTGCCGAAAGTGGCACGGCTTGGCTCCGGCAGGTGTCAGATGGCAGCGGCCGCTTTGCCCCCGCCACGGCTCCACCAGGGCTTGCAGGCACACTGCCCTTCCTGCGCTGCTGCCCTCCTCCTCCTCCTCCAACTGGACTACGAAGCCCTGCGGCAGCGGTCCAGGGAGATTCGTCCAGCCCTCCGCCACCAGCAGCGCCCTCCGGAGTTGGTGTTCCACAGCGCCCTTTTTGTCCTGGTGCACACGCGCAGGCGCACCAGGATAAATGTGCGTCATCAGAAAGACACTAAGAGAATTATGTTATAGGATATTTGATGAATTTTCTAGGCTCAAGCTTAATAATAACTGCCTGGATGAAAAAAAATGATTTGAAATGGGTCAATTTGCTGGCTTCCCGTTGCAGTTATTACCAAGAATTATTGTTACCACCAAATATTATCTTCATTTGAATATGTACGTTGAATTTTTCTCTTGCAATTTTTTGCACCGTTATTAATAGGTCTTTTTGAATGTATGTAGTCCTGTAACTTTTGGCTATCTATCAAATAACATTCATTGTTAATAATAGGCACTGGCACTTTACCTTGCACTTGACGCTTTGACTGTCTTTGCTAAAGTGATATTGTTTTCCTGTAAGATGCTTCGCCTTTATATGTAATTAAGCCTATATACATGTACTACTTGCTATAAGTTGTTCTCATACAAGTGTTGCTTAATTATGTTAACTGGTTGACTTTATATAAATATTTTCCAGTTAGGTTATCACGGTTTTTTTCGTTCACCCTGGCCATTCACTAGTCTGGCTTCTGGTGACAGTAAGGGGGTTTGTAAGGCAGGTCTCTCCTGAGGTAGCTGCAGGAGCACCACTCCCACCACAGGTGCTTGAGGCAAGAACTGGCACTAGGCTGCGGCCTGCTGCCAAGCCTCCCCTCCTCCAGCTACTGAGACCCAGCAGTGGGAGGAGCGGCAGCATGAAGAATCTTTTGGGGTGGGCTTGGGGGACATGAGTTTTCCGTCCCTCATGCTCACCCCAGGGACCTGGAGGATGTCAAAGCCTTCCCTAGTTTCCTCTGTGGCCAGCAGCAGGCCTTTCAGGGCAAGGCAGGAGGAGAAGATGGTGGAGGAAGAGGAAGAGGCTGTGGAAGAGGTGACTCCCACAACTCTACCCCCTCACCCTCAGCCATCTTCTTCTGCCCAGCCTAAACATAGTTTGTCTGGCCTGAATGCCTCACAGGAGGCATCTCTTGGGGTGCCCACAGCTGCAGGGCAGGCTGGGCCTCCCTTGTCCTCCAATGTCTGGGAACATTTCCAGAAGACAAAGGAACCCCCGGCATGCACAGTACCAGCACTGTAGGTGCCGGATCAGTCGAGGGAAGGATGCGAATCATCTCTCAGCAACCAGCCTAAGACCTCAGCAGGGTCCAATGCCATACAGAGCAGTGACTGATTTATGTTGAACATTAGGAATTGGTTGATGTGATCTTTACATGTTTTACGTATCCAGGCCAGGCAGGGATCTAATGCACAGGTGTCAGAATCTATCGTAGTAAGATCAAAGTGATCCATAAAGGGATCAAGTGTTGTGATGGACACACACACAGTCCATCACAGTGTGTTGTAATGGAGACACACACACACACACACAAATTAGGTGAACAGCTACATATGGAGCGCCATAGGTAATGGAATGTTGACAGAGTGGTAGCACAGCAAATAGCCCCAAAACTGATTAAAGAATAAAGCTTTACTTACTTGTTAGTAAAGAGAACAGATGAATGATGACAGAATCCTAGCTACCTTGCTATTTGAGATGGAGTTCAATTCTGCTCCTGAGGAGGGCGGTATTGCCCTAAGAGTAGCAATCTGCTTTTAGGTTGGGGGTACAGCTTCCCCAGTATCTGAATGAGCCCCCCCCCCCCCCCGATTTGGACCAGTCAGCACAAAGAACTGGTCTTTGGAGCAGGCAAGCACAGGTCCACCTAGAGGGCCAAGTCCCCCGAATGATATGATGTGTGGTGGTCCGATGCATATTTGGCGGGGGGGGGGGGCGAAACTCTTAAAGTATCTTCAGAATTTGCGTTGGAATAAGGAACTGGGAACCAACTTCAGCTTGCTGCGACCAGAGTAACTGCATGAGTATCTGAGACGAGTTTGGAAGGGTGTGCGTCTTTCTTTGTAAGCTCTGCGTCCTGGCAGGCAGAACTCCACCTGGGGCAGCTTCTCCCTGCGCCTCTCTTGCTGAATTTTGCCTCGTCTCGTTTCCTTCTCCCCGCTGCTTTCTCAGGCGGGGCTGGAAGGGGTTAAGCGCACCGAGCTCTGTTTTCTAGAGAGGCCCCGAAGCGGGAGCTTCCTTCCCAGCCCTCCCCTCGTCCGCTCGCTTTTGCCAGCCTCTCTTTGCAGGGAATTGGACAAGCCGCGCACGTTCTCAAGGCGCTGCAATGCAAAGGCTGTTAGGAGCGGGTAAGTGTAAGCCAGGACGGCGGTTCCTCTAGGCGGGGCTGGAGAGAGAAAAGAACCGCAGGGGCTAAAAAGAGGGTGGGTGGTGGGGAAGAGCGACCAATGGAGAAGCCACAGTCCCAGGCACAGGTCGGAGGGTCTGCGTACTTCATTTCCACTAAGGTCGAATCCTTCCCATCCAGTTCCATGTAGATCAGGAAAAGGGCAAGGGAACGCCGCAAGATACGTACTTAAAAGGAGTCCTGCAGGATCAGGCCAAGGGGCTGTCTAGACCAGCACTGAGCTTCCCATAGAGGGGGGGGGGGCTTCAGATCATGAAGCTGCCCTGCAGCGAGTCAGACTCTTGCTGCATTGTCTGCTCTGACCGGCAGCAGCTCTCCACCCTCGAGGTCTTCGCAGCGCCTGCTACCTGATCCTTGTAATTGGAGATGCTGTGTGTTGCCCCTGGGACCTTCTGTGTGCAAAGCACATCTGCCATGGAGCCATTGAAGACAGACCGCCTTTGAACATGGAGGTTTTTGCTTCGCGATATGGGCATTAAGTTTGCAGATGTTGTTACACTTCCCAGAGTGTGGCCCCTGATCCTGTCTCAGATTCCCAAAAAGAGACGACTCTGGTTTGTAGTATGCAGTATTTAATGTTGATGGATTCCATTTTTACTATGAATGCCAATTCACTTAGTAGGCAAAAAAAGTTCCCTGTTTGTTATCAATAAAGAAATCCTCCATGAATTTGACTAAGGCATCCAAAGTTAGCGGAATATGGAATATACCAAATGCCTCACATACGTTGTTTTGGATCTTTACAATAAACCTGTAGTATTATCATTCTCATGCCCTGTACTGCAGATTTGGGGTGCATGGCTGAAAGAGGGGGGTGTATCTAGTTGCTTTGAGTGTTGTTTTGGAGGGGGTCCCAGTTTGGATTGAGGCTGTAGTGTGGGATGTGGTGAGTAGAAATGGCCCTGCAAAGTTGCTGTTTGTCACACTGGTGCAAACATGTAGTATTTTACGCCATTTCAGGTCAGGAAATTGCTCAAGGGAAAGCCCTTCTTCAGCCCAGTCTGAATGGAGGCCCTGTGCACCTGTTCTTAAGATTGGAGAAAGCCCTTGAAATTCCCAGCATTTTGCCCGGTTTATTTCTGAAGAGTTATTGTTGTCTAATGAGTTTGAACTTGTATGAGTTTGACCGTCTCAACACTGATTTTCATTTGCAATACAAGAAATAAAAATGGAGGCATTTGCAACTCAGTGCATTTAAAATGTTCTTGTTATCCCAGCAGATGACGTACAGCTGACTGACGGTGAGAAGATGAATCTTCCGTTGGGAGAATCAGAGCAGAGCGAACTCAATGGGGCATTAGCAAGTAAAATTAAAGGTTCACCAGAGATACAGGAAGCCCATGGAAGTCAGCATGGACTAGAAAATTGTGGGGACCTTGATCCGGTGAGAAAAGATTCTCTTTTGGGTGGCCAAAGTTCTGAAACAGCCTTCTGTGGAAGAGGAGCGAGTGGCACTGACTCTCTGGAGAGCTGGCCATCCCAGAGAAGAAAGAAGCAGTTTGTGTGCTCGGAATGTGGGAGAACTTTTAGTCGGAGTTCAACCCTGGCAAACCACAGGACCACGCATACAGGCGAGAAGCCACATCAGTGTCTAGTTTGTGGGAAATGCTTTGGATATAAAGCGCTTCTTCTTCGACATGGAAAATCTCACTCAAAAGAAAAGCCATACAAACGCTTAGATTGTGGGAAAACCTTCAGCTACAATACTGTTCTTTCAATCCATGAACGAAACCACACAGGAGAGAAGCTGTACACTTGCTCAGAGTGCGGGAGAAGCTTTGATCAGAAAACACGTTTTGTAAAACATTGGCGGACCCACAACCCAGAGAAAATGTTTCCCTGCTTGGAGTGTGACAAAAGCTTTGCAAGTCGATCTACGCTTTCTGCCCACCAGAGAAGTCATACTGGAGAGAAACCATATGAATGCTCTGAATGTGGGAAAACTTTTAGTCAGAAATCTCACCTGACCATCCATAACCGAACTCACACTGGAGAGAAACCACATTCCTGTTTGCGTTGCGGGCATAGCTTCAGTAGAAAATTCGATCTTCTCTTACACGAGAGGACACATACGGGTGAGAAACCCTACCGGTGCTCAGAATGTGGGAAGAGCTTCTGTCAGAGCTCCCAGCTTTTTGTCCACAGAAGAATCCATACGGGAGAGAAACCGTTCAAGTGCTTAGAATGTGGGAAAAGCTTCCGTTGGGAAAGCAGCCTCAAGATGCATGCAAAAATCCATGCAGGAGACAGGCCGTATGCCTGCTCAGATTGTGGCAAAAGCTACACTAGGTCGTATGACTTCATTAGGCACACAGAAACCCACACAGGAATGAAACCACACAAGTGCTCAGATTGCGGGAAAAGGTTTAGTAATAGGTCGATACTTGTTGAACATAAGAGGATACACACTGGAGAGAAACCGTTTAAATGTTCAGTGTGTGGGAAAAGCTTCAGTCAGAAGTCGAACCGCAATACGCACATGAGAATTCATATCAGAGGAGATCCGGGCCAGAACTCTGAAAAATTAAGCAATGGGAATGTTGCACCAGTACCATTTAAGGAAGATTGTTAGGTAGATTCCCAGATATTAGCGTTTCCTGTTTAATGATGCATTTGTAGTAGGAGACGTTGATATCGCTGTATCTGTCATTCTCTTCTTTCCTCAGTCCTGCTGCCTGTGCATTTGATTCCATTGATAGTAATATCCTTGACAGCTGGAAGAGAGTAGTGGAGAGCGGAGACCACTTGCCGAGATCCCTGGTCTCTGTGCTATGGGGACCTACCGTGTTCGATCTTGTTCCTGTGATACTCAAGAGCTACATGAAACTGCTGGAAGGCCTTGTCCAAAATTCTTTGCAGCTGAGTCAAATTGCCCATGGACATTTTTAACCAATACTTGGCGGGGGCCATGGCCTGATGTGAGGGTCAACAAACTGGAGCTCAATCTAAATAGGAGTGAGCTGTTGCTGTTTGATAATACTGCTAATCTGGGGGTGAAAGATTTGGCTTGTTGTGGACAGGGTTGCACCTGTCCTAAAAGAGGAGGTTCTCTGCTTTGGGGGTACTGATAGATCCATGAATACAACTGATGGCGCAGGTCTGCTCCTTGACAAACAACACCGTTCGCTCATTGGCAGACTGACTGCAGCCTTTCCTTGACAAGCGTGATCTGACCGCAGTTCTCTACGCTCTGATAACATGCACAGTGGACTACTATAATGTTGCTGTTTTGGGGGCTGCCTTTGAAGGCTGGAGAAGCTTTAGTTAGTGCCAGGAACGGCACGTGGATGGTCAGCCAGCATGAAGAAAACATTTTACCTGTATTGAAAGTCCTGCATTGGTTACCTGTTTGTTTCCAGGCACAATTCAAATCATTAGTTATTGTCTGATGATGTTTTATAATTGCCTGTTTGCTCACCACAATATAATATTATAATCTCTGGGGTCCTCCATGATTTCCCAATGAAGAGAGTGGTGTAGTTATTAGTGTGTTGGATTAGGATCTAGGATTAGACATTTTTAGTGTAGGAAGTAACCTTCCTTTTGGTTCCGCCCATTAGAGAACCAGTGTGGTGTAGTGGTTAGAGTGTTGGATTAGGATTTGGGAGAGCCAGGTTAGATTCCTCCATCTGCCATAGAAGCCTACTGGGTGACCTTGGGCCAGTCGCACCCACTCGGCCTAAAATGCCTCACAGGGTGGTTGTGAGGATAAATTTGAGAAGAGAACAATGTAGGCTACTTTGGTCCCCAATGAGGCAAAAGGTGGGGTATAAATGAAGTAAATAAATAAATAAGAGGCATAGTTAGTTTCCACTAGGGAGATGTCTTCATGGGGCACCCCATTGACGCAACTCTCGGTACTTACCTGGTGCTTCCCTCTAGTTTTATTGGTAATGTGAAAAGTTTTTCTTCAGGCCTTTGATTGACATTTTGTTTGACTTGCATTGCTTTTATTTGATTGGGGTGTGTGATTTTATTAGGCAATGTAATTTTTTATTATGATTTTAATCACATTTATCGTTTTAATGACTATTAGGGGCTACTGGCTATGTTGCCTTGTAGCTTCAGTTGAGTGTGTTTGCCCGAGTGAATTTCTAATGAAGCAAGGTTTCTATTTTGGTGTAACGCAGAAGGAGGGAAGCAGGTGAGAGCGACGGGACCTCAGAAGGAATTGGGTCCTACTTTACTCCTCACTGGAAAATCCAGACTCTGAGATGTTGCTGGGAAGGCAAATCTGGAGAGAATATTAGTCAGCACGGAATCTGATGGTGCTTGCTGAGATGGATTTGTTTGACGCTGTGGATGCCGTCTTTCATTACAAAAATGGTGACCTGTTAATAGAACGCTTAAGAAAAAGAAAACTTTCCAAATTTTGTTTTTAAGCCTATAAATATTTAACAGACTAGTTCTCTACATTCTGTATTTCAAGATAAGTTTTATAGGGGGGGTCGTAGTTGGACACTGGGGATGCTTTCAGGGTTGTGGGTTGAGAAGGGAGATGTTGGCATATGGAGAAATAAATTATTATAATACTGAATTTTGTTGTTGTTGTTGAAATATCACTTGTCTTTTGAGGTTGGTATTAGAGGCGTGTTCATCTAGCAGAATAGTTCTCACAAAGGAAGCAAAGTATTACGGATTCAGTTCAGCTCTTCTTGCCATCCTGTATTATGTTCTAAACAAAACAGAGGGGACACTCTTGGACAGAGGAACCCAGAAGTTATTTTTATTTAGAGAATACGTATGCCACCTGTCCAGAGTCTTGCTCAAGGTGGTTCACAAAATAAAAATAATACTATAAATTAAAAAAAAACAACACCATTTGAGTTAAAACAACATTCAGCAACCTAAAACAAAACAGTGCTCAGACTAGAAGCGCAGACCTTAAAAACAACTTTAAAGAGTGGAACTTCACCATTAAAAGCCCAGATAAAAAGAAATATTTGGGCATCAGGTAAGCCTCAAGAGGAAAGGCATACCAAAGTTGAGGTGCCTCTACTGAAGGAGGCCTGTCTGTGGTCTACCCACCCACACCTCTATAGGCAGGGGCACTAAGAGAAGCCCTTGGGAAGATAATCTTGTGGGCTAGACAGTACGAGAGTAAGCAATCTTTCTGTTGTCTCTACGACAGCCTTAAGAGTAGAAACGACCTATCTGAGCAAGATGGAGGATTGCCTTTCAGAAGCGGAACTCTTTGGGCATGTTTTCCTTCAAGTAATTTGTCAGAAACCTTACAGAAAATATTTTTTACAAAAAGATATTACAAACAATGGCCCTCCTGTATATGTTATACTATACGGCTATAGTTATGTATAATTCTATAACAAAAAAACGAGTCTGTACTTTTAAAATTTTATTCTTAGTTTAGGTGTGATTATTGGGCGACTCCTGAGGAAGATCTGACGAAACAAGGTATTAGCTGGCTCCTTGCTGAATCGGGGGGATCCTTGTGCCCCTACAACAGCACCTGTGCTGCCAGGGCCTGAGTTGTTCAGGTGGAGATTCAGCCCTAAATGTGAAGCAAAAATGTCTCACGTGCTGTCTGTGCTGAGTGTACTTGCCCCTTAGGGTAGGGTCAACAGAGAGGGAACAATAGGTCTCAAATCAGCACATTTGAACAGCTATTTCAACCCATGCTTCCTTCCTGCTAATGTGTGTAAAGTGCTGTCAAGTCATAGCTGACTTGTGGCTTCCTCTCATGGGGTTTTCAAGGCAAGATACGAATAGAGGTTTGCCATTGCCTGCATCTGTGTAGCGGCCCTGGACTTCCTTGGTGGTCTTCCACTCAAGTACTAACCAGGGCTGACCCTGCTTAGCTTCCAAGATCGAATGAGAGCCAGTTTGGTGTAGTGGTTAAGAGCGGCAGGACTCTAACCTGGAGAACTGGATTTGATTCCCCACTCCTCTGTTTGAAGCCAGCTGGGTGACCTGGGGTCAGTCACAGCTCTTCCAGAGCTCTCTCAGCCCCACCCACCTCACAGGGTGTTTTGTTGTGGGGATAATAATGGCATACTTTGTAAACCCCTCTGAGTGGGTGTTAAGTTGTCCTGAAGGGCGGTATATAAATCAAATGTTATTATTACAAGATGACACTACTCCCTAACCACTTTTGCTACTATTATATGACTCCGGGTGGGGAATTTCTGGAGATTCGGGGATAGATCCTGGGCAGGGTGGGGTTTGGGGAGGGACCTCAGTGGGGTATAAAGCCATACTCTACTCTCCAAAGCAGCCATTTTCTCTGGGGGAGCTGGCCTCTGCTGTTTGGAGAAAAGTCATAATTCTGGGAGATCTCCTGGCCCCACTTGGGGGCTGACCATCCTGTTGTTATTATTTCTTATCAAAGCTCCCTCAGACTTCTAATTCACAGTATGGACTGAAGACTTCTATTCCTTTCAGCAATTAGTTATACCTTCATCTGTTCCCAGGGTTGCCCATCAAGGCCCAAGGAGCCTCATTTAGCCTAACCTACCTCACAGCGTCGTCGTGATGATAAAATGAGGGGAGAATGGTGCACAACACCCTGAGTTCCTGGGAGGATGGGTGGGATAAAAATGTTTACTAAAATGAATATAGTGGCTAAGCTATGTGTCTCCTATATTTGGTCCTTCAGTAACAGAGTCAGTGCTATGGAAGAATTCAGCAGTTTTACAATTCATGGTTATGGGTAAGATTGCCAAGACTGGATTGGAGATTTGGGGGCAGAGTCTGGGGAGAGAATGCTAAGCAGGGATTTGATGCCATAGATTCAACTTCAACCCTCAGAAGCTCCCTTTGCTTCCAGAGGAACTTTCCTTTTTGTCTGGAGATCAGTTGTAATTCCAGGAGAAATCCAGGCCCCATCTGGAAGTTGGCAACCCTAGCAAAGTTGCCCCTGGTGTGGGGAGGGAAGGCCACAAATTATTACTCAGACACTGTGAAAAGCATGTTAGTCTGTCTTTTAAAATGTCCCCCCCCCCCCCACACACACACACTCACTTCTGAGCAGGTCTAGTTTATTACGGCATTTTCAATAAGCCAGCTGGGCACTGGCTCGATTTCCAGCTAAATTCAGCCTTGCTCTTTCCTCTATACCTGCCTTTCTACAGCCGATCACTAAAGCCCAAAGCATAAACAATTGTGCAGAGATGAAGGCATCTCTATGGAGCATTCAGAAGAAAACAAATTGCCAAGGGGTTAAATGAAGCGAGGCTTCCTGGCTAGAGAGGCCCAGAAATGAAAGATGGAAGGGGATCACTCAGCTTTACTGTCCTGCCTCTTTCTTCTCAGTGCAAAACTTTCTTTTCCAATCTGCAGCCTAGAGCAATTGCTAGGGAGGGGGAAATTTAGAAAATGGACAGCCTACAGGAAAAGGGTAGCCCTGACCTGGATAGCCTAGGTGATGAGTCTATCAGAAGCTAAGCAGGGTTGGCCTTGGTTAGTAATTGGATGGGAGACCTCCAACGAAGACCAGAGTTGCAGAGGCTGGCAATGGCAAACCACCTCTGATATTTTCTTGCCATGAAAACCCCACCAGGGATTGCCATACGTCAGCTATGACTTGAGGGCACAATACACACAGAGGAAAAGGGTAGGTTAAAGGAAGAGAGAGGGGACGCCACGGTTAGAGAAACAAGCAAACAGGGAGACCGGATGGAAAGGGGTGCCTGTCCCTTTAACAGCTCTGCGAAAAGAGTGAATTTCAGCTTCTCTCTTACCCCCCCCCCCCCCCCGCGTCATGTTGAACCTGGTCAGAATTCCCCCTTCTTTGCCTCTGGTGAACTTAACGAGAAGCCAGCCCAGTAAAGCGCCTTCCGGTGGTCCGAGGTGCTGATCCCAGCAGGATTCCTCTGCTCCAATTGTGCTAATATTCCGAGACATGCATGGAAATTAGAAGACAGCGCGATGGAGCACCATTGGTCTAGAACCGAAAGCCACAATATATTCAGACCAATTCCAGTAACACAACATAATATTGTGTAATGTTTAAGTTTTCTTTGTGGCGATAGAAGTTAAAAGCAGAAGGGGGAAGAGGGGAGGAATGCTTCAGGCTTGATAAAAGCCATTCTATGGCTTTTCTTTCTCGATTTTGCTGTGGACTAGCACATCCTACCTGACCCTCTACTGTTGATTTACAGTTCAGTCAAGAGTAGGGATTTCTCTCCTGATAGTACATTAAAACTAGGAAAATCCCATTTTTATTGTGGATGGTTGCTAGGCTTATCTTGTGTACATTTGGAGCATGCAGTTACCTTAAAACAGGTTGGACCATCTAGCTTAATATAGCCTAGTCTGATTGAGAGCAAGTGTTGTTTAGTGGTTGGTGTGCTGGACTAGGATCCAGGAGACCCGGGTTCAATTCCCCGCTCTGCCATGGAAGTTTGCTGGGTGACCTTGGGCCAGTCAGCCAAACTTCCTCACGTGCGAGGATAAAATATAGAGAAGAACCATATAAGCTGCTTTGGATATCCGTTGAGGAGAAAGGCAGAATCAGTTCACACAGGGCCCCCAATGGGGTAAATAGCATTCTTGAGAGAAAATGGTGTGGGGCAGCTAAATCCCCACTCTCCTTGTGTACTGCAATTCTCCCCTGAATGGGGCCTGCTCGTGCTGGCATTAAGTTCCTCGCACAGAACTTGTTATATGTGCTTGATATTGCAAACCTGAGGGAAAATGTAATGTGTAGTTAGGTCCTTAAGTGTGTGTACACTGTGGTGTTGCAAGCTGGGAGTCCCAAGTTCAATGCTTGGCAATAACAGCTGTCTGGAATTATCGTTCTCTGTCTGGTACCTTGGAGAGCTACTAAGCAAGATGAACCAGTGGTCTGAATAGTTTCTTGTGTTAGTAGAAGGACAGGGCAACTCCATTAAAACTGTAACCAACAATCCCATTTTTAATTCATGTTCAATATAATTTGCTATGTTCAAAATTTAAGGATAATTTTTCAAAATGTCAAACTCTGGCAATAGGTTTTTTAAAATGGCATCTTACATGTGAGGAAACCCATCACAAATGTGACCTCCTGGACATAATTTCTTTGATGATTTCTAATTTCGTAACTTACTTTTACCCTCCACAGATAAATATTTACAAATGAATGTCTGCTGCGCAAGCAGCTTCTGGCCAGGCAACGTCAGAGATGCCACAGAGCTCAGCAGACTCCAGAGCAGCAGCTGCAATGGAGACGCGTAGAAGCTGAAAGGAATGCATGGCACAGAGCAGCCAAAACCCCCGAGCAAGCAGCCATTCGAAGACAGGAGGATGCCCAGAGGAAGTTACAAGAAAGGAAGCACCCCCCTGAAGCCTGACCACTCACAATACTTCACATGGACTATTCTGAGATCTCATCTGAGGCACAACCTTCTGTGCTTGCCTGCAGCAAAACAAGGATGGTGACTAACAGTAGTTTTTGTTCAGTCGATCGTTCCAGCTTTTAATGCTATGCTAGAAAAAAATACAAATGAACTGGACTCCATAAAATCCCAGGCACCAGGGTTGCCTCGGCTCCTAAAAATATTTTTCCATTCTTGACAATGAATATTTGCAGTTAGTTATAGGAAATTTGTATGGGGGTGAGTTGGGATTTGTTTGTTTCTTATGTTTAAATGGGTTTACACACACACACACACACACACACACACACACACTAAAATATTAATATACATAAAATACATAATAAAATTAATATATGTACATAATAAAAATGTTAATTTTATTTATTGTTTCAAAATCTTGTTATGTTGTTCTTGGTACAGCTAGTGCAATGGGGATGACCATCGTCGTCATTTATAGCACTTCCAAATGCTCAAAGTACTTCACCTGCGTTTATCTCAGTTATCCTTATAGCAGCCCCGTAAGACAGGCCAATGATATTATTTCTCCATACTACAGAATGGCGGGAGCCTAGAGATGCAGGGCTTGATCCTACCATTCTGCTCAGGTAATTGCAGTGCCTTCCACCGTCACAAAAGTCTTCCTCTAACAGGGTCGTCCTCTGGCAGAAGATTCCTGGTTTTGGAGGAAGGCTTCATACTAAGCTAAACAGAGGGAAGGGGTTGGATCCAGTGGAAGATTTCCAGATTAAAAAGGAAGAGATTTTTGCTTCTTCCACATTTCTATGGCAGACTTCTGGAAACCCTTCTGGAAACCCCTCCTGGGGGGTCCCCTTTTCCCCAGCAGCAGCATTTTGGGCTGCAGCAGGAAGTGAGAAAGTTGCAATCTGCCGGTGGGAATCCCTTCCATGAGGAGAAATGACGGCTGGATTTAAAGCACCGGATCCACCCCACTAGCTCTTTCAGGCAACCTTGTGGGAAAGACAAGATTCAAACTGGTTTACAACTTTGGCTCTACGTTCTGGTCTCCGCCTGTAGCAGAATGGAGGACATAGGATGGACCATAGCACTTAACACAGGGAATCCTCTTTGTGAATTCCTTCCTTCCGTCAAAATTGCATGCAGTGTTTCTTTTGGGTTGCAAGGGAAATGGAGGAGCTAGAACCATGGTCAGTGATGTGCTTGTTTCTCACTTTGCAGGGATGTTTTTTTAACATGGAGGAACATTTAGAATCAGTATTCCCCTACCTGTTCTCTGAAGTGCACATTCCATTCTATCCAGCTGTTTTATATACTCGGACCATTGGGCCATCCTTTCTCGGCACTGCCTCCTCTGATTGGTAGAGGTGCGCAAAAATCTCCGGAAGAGAATGGTCATTGCCAACACATGCTCCTGGAGACCCTTCAAGTAGAGATGCCAGGCTTTTAACCAGGAATCTTCTGCATGCACAGCAAATGCTCAACCATTTTTCCCATGTCACTCCTTATAAAAGCTCCTTCCCTTTACAGGGACGTTATTCCCCCTGCAGGCTAGACACCCGTATTGGGAAGGAGCAAGCAAATACACCATCAATCAGATGGACCATTTCTAGCCAGGCTGCTGGAAAGATTTTGTCACAAAGATTTATGAGAAACAGATATGAGGGGTTTCTAACAGGACAGAGGCATGACGGAAATGCCACCATTTGGGGCTGCAGAATACAGACAGGAAACAATCACATGGCCAATGAACAGTGACTTGTGGCAAAATGGCTTTGTGTAATTCAGGCCTAAAGTAGAGACCTGTTTACAAACTTGCTACTGTTTAAAGAATCTTACTTTGAAAACCTGGTAAGGCCAAATGTGGTATCTGTGATCATAAAACATGAAATGATTTAGTATGCTGCTCTGAGTTCGTTTGAAGAAAGTCAGGATAAAAATATAAAAAAATAAACACCCAGAGGCATCGTACAATCCTTGAGAGAGGACCAATGAAAATACGTTTTTTTCAAAGGAGCAAAATAAACCAAACACCATTGTAATAAGCCAGTATTTCTGTCTCCAGCTCTGTAAGGTGCGAACAAGAACTGCCCCTTGAAAACAGACAGTATAACATCTTGAAAAGCTAAACTTTACAGTGACTGGAGTAACTCTGCTTAGGATTTCACTGCTAGAGCGGGAACTAAACCGTTTCATGTTAGACCTATAGTTCAATTCATGTGTGTGAGCTAAGTTGCATAAATCAATGCATTTACGTTTCTGACTGATCTCGCCAGCTTTTGTAGTTGGAAACAAAAGATACAAATATTGATCAAAAACAGCTTTAAACATGCTACACCCTTTAATTATCCTACTCCAGTGCACTGATCATGCAGATCACAAACACACACTGTAATTGCACACATCAATTTAAAAAGTTAGAAAAATAAATTTGTAATGAAGTGTTAGAATCATTTTTTAAAGACAGCGCCACAGTTTTAGACACTGGCTTTTCAGGAGAGCAAGACATTCAGGATTCCACCCACTGTTACATTTCCAGATGTTTGTACTCAGGTTTCCTGGCTACAAGGTGAAGAGGATGAAAGAAATGAAGATGCTTTCCAGAGACAAATTAGATATAACCCTGAATTTACTGAAAACAGCAACTGGTACGTCCGGTAATATATGAGCATATAAACAGCTCTGCAGAATTGGACGAATGGTCTGTCTAATCCAATGTGCGGTCAGTCTAAGCACAAAAGCAGGACTTAACCTTGAGTCATAACAGCACCATACCACAGATTTCCCTATCGGCAGATGGGAATATAGAGCTGCTTGCAGGAAAAATGCAGAACAGAGGGGTAGGGGGAGCAGATACACAAGTTCTGTTTTCAGAACTCCCACACTTTTTGTGCAAAATCTAACTTGGCCCTTGCCAACTCCACCAAGTCCTCAGATGACTCATCTCCTCCTAGAAGCTACCTTGGAACATTCAGTCCCCAAACTATTTGAGTGTCCACCTATGGTGTGAATTTCCCCAAACACAAAAATATTCAGTTTGAATAATCTGAGCTCCAAGAGAACATGGTTGAGTCTCTGAAAAGCTCATTTTTAACCTTCTCTAGAATACGTTCCTTGTGCTCTTAGTTCTCTGTGGATTTTCTCTTGTTTAGAAAGACAGGCAAGAGGACAGAACTTTGTCTCATACCCCTAAATGATCATGTTTCACTTCTACTGTGCTGCTCTATGGAAATGCTCAGCTATACCCGAAGTTTTGCCTGCTATCTGAGCATTCGTAACCTTGTTCGCCCATATGTGTCCTCTTGTGTTTAATAAGGGACTTTTTGTCAATGAATCTTTTGTCACAATCAGGGCACTGATATGGCTTCTCCCCCGTGTGAATTCTCATGTGGGAAATAAGGTTGCCTTTCTGGCGGAAGCTCTTCCCGCAGCCAGAACATGTATAGGGCTTCTCTCCTGTATGAACTCTTTTGTGATTGACAAGCAAAGAACTGGTATTGAAGCTTTTCCCACACTCAGGGCATTCGTAAGGTTTCTCTCCTGTGTGGATTCTCACATGTTTTGTGAGGGATGACTTAACGCGGAAGCCTTTCCCGCAGACGCCGCATTTGTAGGGTTTCTCCCCCGTGTGGGTTCTCTTGTGTGTAATGAGATTTGATTTCGAATTGAAGCTCTGCCCACACTCCGCGCATGTGTATGGCTTCTCCCCTGTGTGCAGCCTTTTATGTTCTATAAACTGAAAACTGGTGCTAAAGCTTTTCCCACAATCATTGCATTCGTAGGGTTTTTCTCCCGTGTGGGTTTTCACGTGGGAGACAAGGTTTCCTTTGTTAACGAAGCTTTTCTCGCAGATCGAACACTTGTACGGCTTTTCTCCAGTGTGGGTCCTTACATGCATCATCAGCGAAGTGCAATGAGAGAAAGATTTACCACACTGAGAACACTGATACGGTTTCTCCCCCGTGTGAATCCTCATGTGCGAAACCAGGTTTCCTTTCTGACTAAAACTTTTCCCACAATCCGAGCACTGATACGGCTTTTCTCCAGTGTGGGTCCTCTCGTGTGTCACAAGATGCGATTTCTTGCCAAAACTTTGCCCGCATTCGGAGCATTCGTAGGGATTCTCAGCCACGTGGGTCCTCTTATGCGCGGTAAGGTTGGATTTCAGATGGAAGCTCTGGCCACACTCTCTGCAGGTATACGATTTCTCCTCTGTATGTGTTCGTATATGATCTACAAACGCACAGCTAATGCTAAAGGTTTCCCCACAATCTGTACATTCATATGGTTTCTCTCCAGTGTGAATTCTCTCGTGCATGACCAAGTGGGCTCTCTCATGAAATGTTTCCCAACAATCTGAGCATTTATGTGGCTTTCCCCCCGTTAACACACCCTGATTCTCAAAAGACTCAGAGCTCTGACAGAGGCTTTCCTCTAAGCCAGTCTTTTGTCCCTTATTCCTGCCAACACCATCTTGGAAGGTACTTTCACTTAAGCCAATGTCACTTTCTTCACAAGGTTCTTCTTGTGTCATTTTCTTGGTATGTCTTCCTTGTTGGCCTTGTCCCACCTGGCTTCCAGGCATTTCTTCCTCCTCAGGACTCCTCAGAGCAAGTTTCCTTTTGTTTCTTTGAGCCAATAATCCACAAAAGCTCACATCTTCCTAATGGAAGGTTTTCTTCCTTGTTATCCTGCCCGAGATCATCACCTTTTAGAGCAAATACAAAATTCAGTATATGAAGCTGCTTTATACTACAGTCAGATCATTACAGCATTTAACCCAGGTTGTCCCCACGATAGCAGCCTGAATAGTCCAGTCTAGCCTCGGCGGGCCAGGATTTGGAAGATAAGCAGAGTTGGCCATGGTTAGTACTTGGATGGGAAACCGGAAGGAAGTCCAGGGCTGCTACTCAGAGGAACACAATGGCAAATCATTTCTGCTTCTCTCTTGCCTGGAATACCCTATAGATGGGCTGCCATGAATTGGTTGTGACTCAACAGCATGTTCTTCTTTCCCATGATTCAAGACGAGTAGCTGTGCTAGTCTGTTGTGGAAAAATAAACAGAAGAAAGGTGGGCTATATATAACATAAACAAACAAACATTGCAATAGCATCTTAAAGACCAACAATACTGGATTTCAGCATAAGCTCTCTTTTCATCTCTCTTACATAAAATGTCTGCTTAGTGAGGTTCCATTCATTGCCTCTAAAGAACAGCACTGCAGGCCATGGACAATTATACTGGAGTGAAACTTGTGCTGTTCTTTAAGGGGACACAAGACTCAAGGTTCAAGCCCCAGCATCTCCAAGTTCTTCTTCCTAGCCCTGCTACCGAAGGTAACAAGAGATGCCAGAGAATGAATTTGGGATCTCTGACAGGTAAATTATGTGCTCAACTGCTGAGCTACACACTCTCTACTTTTACAAAATAATAATAATAATAATTTGCAGTTATGTAGCACTTTAGAATCTCCCTTTTCCATTGCAACCAACCATTCCCCCCTTCCCTTTGGCTCAGCACTTTGAAGGCAAAGAGTTGGATCCTTCCAAGTATGGATCCTTCCTCCACATAAACATCTTCTTCCTCTGGAAGAAGGTTTTTTGCCCTTGGTGAAGGCTCTGGTAAGATCTAACCTGACTGGAAATGTTGAGGGAAGATATTCATTTTCATCTGGTCTCCAGTATAGATGTTATTGATAACAAGACCATTTCATCTTTATATAGCACTTTAAAAGGGCAAGACATTCTGCCA
This sequence comes from Eublepharis macularius, assembly GCF_028583425.1. Taxonomy (NCBI): domain Eukaryota; kingdom Metazoa; phylum Chordata; class Lepidosauria; order Squamata; family Eublepharidae; genus Eublepharis; species Eublepharis macularius. Next base: position 166,721,961 of record NC_072793.1, on the reverse strand, counting down.
CCAGATAGAAAACCAAGGGCCGCTGAGGAGTTGCAGTCCCTCCCTCTCATATATACCATCTGCAGGGGAAAATGGGCCTAACCAAGCTATCACTCAGAGAAGAAGGGTTTGCTTTTCTGCTCAACTGCCAGTTGCCCAGGATAACAGCAGAGGAACTCTCTGCTGCAGGCCACAGGCCCAAGGACCACTGGTAGGTTGCACCCCTTGTGTCACCCCACCTTGATTTCCCCCCCCCCACCCCGTTACCTCTCATAAAGTTGTCAGCCTCCAGGAGGACTTGGAGATCTCCCAAAATTAGAACTGATCTCAGGACTACAGAGATCCATTCCCCTGGAGAAAATGGTTGCTTCGGAAGGTGGACTGAAGGATTCTGCTTTAGAAAGATCACTGAAAGGGGAGAGGAGGAGCAGAAAAATATATTTTTATACCTGAAGATCAGTAAACACTGATGTTAAAAGAGAGAATGCAGGAACCTCAACAGGGTATAATACCATAGAGGCCACCTTCCAAAGCAACCATTTTCTCCAAGGGGATGGATCTCTGTAGAATTCACACTTGTTTTTTAAATAACGAAGAGCCTTTTGACACCCTAAAGACTAAGACATTTATGTTGGCGTAAGCCGGAGTGCACTCTGTTAGATGCAATCTTATACTATAATAAACTTGTTGTTCTTAGTTTTGTACATTTCGTCTCACTTTGTACAAAGTATCACAAAACTCTTCGTTGTTTTGGCTGCAGTAGATAGGACTACTCCTTGGAACTGACCTTTTTTATGAAACTGCAGGAAAACTGCATTAAATCTTGCTAGAAACCCTGTTCACACATGACAGTGAACACACATACAACCTAAATGTAACTGTAAGAGCGAGCCAGCATGTATTCCCTTTACAAATGAATCCAGGGAGCAGTACTAGCAATAAAGCTGGGGTTTAAATCACACATTTAGCTGTACATGCATTGACTATAACATGAGAATGACTCAATGCATGTGTAAAGAAAAATCAATATGCACTGAACATAGATGGTACGTTCATTTGCTGCCAATTATGAACAGGGCTAGTGATGCTCCTTCTGCATGGTGAATCCATGTACTCATCTCTCCAAATTTTCTCCTGCTATTCTGCCTGTTTTCCACACCAAAGATCCCAGGTCTACCCTTGGCACCTCAAGTTAAAGAGTCGTAGGTGGCAGGCTGAGAAAGATTTGGTTTTTCTATCGGAGACCCAGGTTTGTGAGTTCTGGGCTAGGCAATTCCTGAAGATTTGGGGGAGTGGACCCTGGGGAAGCAAGGTAGTGTCCTCAGTCATTTTCTCTAGGGGAACTGATCTCTGTGGCCTGGAGATCAAGATTGCCGGACAACACCTGGAGGTTGGCAACCCTACAATACCTTGGAGGGTGCCTGCTAGTCACATGAAGCAATACTGGGGCAGTTGAATAAATGTTCTGAAAGCAGTAACTTCATACGTTTTGGGGTCATGATCTGAAAGTATGTTGGTTCAAAGCTCATCTGAGAGACAGGCTCGCTTGGCGGTCTTAGGTGCGCTATTCTCTCCCAGCCACACAGCCCACACCTCTGCAATAGGGAGACAATACTGGCCAACCCTACAAAGCTGTTGGGGGGATTCTGATGAGGAACGACACGAAGCACTTTGAATCCTGAAAGAGCTATAGAAAACAGCCAAGGATTATCACTCCCCTCCCGTGTCCTGCATCCGACGCAAGAGGCTGTTGCCCGCAAAGGCTTTCATGCCCCCACCCATTTGATAGTAGACTCTTTGTCTACTTTTACTGCTACAGGCTAATTGGCTCCCTGCCTCCGAATCCGCTCTCCTCTTCTTGCTCGTTCCTCACCTGCACAAAGCTTTCGCGCTGCATCCCACGCCCGGGAGATCCGCAACGAAGGCACCAGTCCCAGGACCTCCAAAAGGGCCATTTCCCACCCCTGGGAGCGGGGCGGGGGGAGGAACAGGAAAGTGGCAGGCACTATTTACTTTTTGTTCTGCCTGTCTAGGACCTGGAGCTCGGTCGACTTAACCCTTAGCGAGACCTCAGACAAAGGCAGCGAGGGGAAGGGAAGGACAACAGGAGGAAGGGCGGCCCGCCAAGCCTACGGGACGCTTCCATGGCCCCCCTCATTGGCGCGCTCGGCCAATCTTCCTAAAGCGGATATTCTGAATTACACTTTTATTTATTTAACAGCTACATTTATAGGCTCCGCCTTTCTCACTGAAACTCAGAGCGGATTACATAGTGTGAGATTAGTACAATTAGTGGCAAGGACAAGGGCGGGCATTTCCATACAGTGTCAAGAACACTTCCATAAACAATGTCATGGGGTAAATGAATACAGTTTCAAGAACATTTCCATAAACAATGTCATGGGGTAAAAGAATATAAGTTTACAAAGATACAGTATTAGCAAGGGGTTGAGGAATTGCTGAAACGGAACATAATCAATTCTAGGACTTACACTGAACAACATAAAGCACAGGTAGTACATAGGAGTAGATATTTAAAGCAACCGATAATATGTAAGGCAACATAATGGTGAAATCTATGGTTCCTAACTCATTAGCAAAACATCTGTGACCTCTTTCCTACAATCCCACCCTCTTAGCTGAGAAAAAAAAGGCCTTTTGGAATCATTGTTTTGCATTGTTTGCGGAAAGCCAGGAGGGTGGGGGCTGTCTTGACCTCCTTAGGCAGGCCGTTCCATAGGGTAGGTGCCACCATAGAGAAAGCCCATGTACAGGCTGCTGTTGATTTTGCCCATGTACTGGCTGGCACCTGCAAGAGACCCTGTTTAGATGAGCAAAGCTGCCGTGGAGGGACATAGGGAGGGAGGCGGTCCCCTAGGCATGCTGGACCAAGGCCGTGAAGGGCTTTGTATGTAATAACCATTACCTTGAACTGAGCATGGTAACTGATAGGCAGCCAATGGAGTGACTGTAGGATGGATGTTTAAGCTCCTGCTCACTCCTGATAATAGTTGAACCGTAGCATTTTGCAGGAAATGGAGCCTCCTAGTTAACTTAGATGGGAGACCAATGTATAAAGATGGTTGTTGTGGATTTTCCGGGCTGTATAGCCGTGGTCTTGGCATTGTAGTTCCTGACGTTTCGCCAGCAGCTGTGGCTGGCATCTTCAGAGGTGTAGTACCAAAAGACAGAGATCTCTCAGTGTCACAGTGTGGTAAAGAAGAAGTTGGCAGCAGCGGCGGCGGGCCTATTGAGGCCAGGTAGGCGGTGGCCGCAGGGGTGGGGTGCCGGAGGGAGCGCTGGAGGAGGTGTGGTGCGCGGGAGCGCCCCCGGCCAGGCGCAGCCACCGCGGGCAGGCATCTGCAGCGGCGCAGGCAACCGAGCAGGAGAGCTCGGAGGCCGGCCGCCGCAGCAATCGGGCCAGCAGTGGCGCGTGCGCTCCTGTGATGATGTCACGCGTGACGTCATCACGCAGGCTGGTGCGCGTGCGCAGGGGCGCCTGGCCAGCCAGCTGGCAGCGAGCGTGGTAAACCCTTGCACCGCCCCTGGTTGGCAGGTTATTTATATCTACTCAGGAAGGTAGGGTCGGGCTGAGTCATCCTGTAAGAGTTTCCCAGGGTGTGGAATACTAATGGAGGGAGGCTTCACTGTATCCTGAGGAGGTTCTTTTGCATATGGATTGGTGCTTGATATGCTAATCTTCTCTGCAGGGCTATTGTCGGGTATAGAGTGTTTTGTTAGCCTGGTGTTTTTCAGGACTGGAAACCATGCTCTATTCATTCTTAAAGTCTCTTCTTTCCTGTTGAAATTGTGCTTATGCTTGTGAATTTCAATGGCTTCCCTGTGCAGTCTGACAAAGTAGCTGGAAGTCTTTAGTGTCCTGGAATAGGATACTGTGTCCTGTTTGAGTTAGGCTATGTTCATTGAAATTCACAAGCCATTGAAATTCACAAGCATAAGCACAATTTCAAAAAGTAGAACAGTTCATACACTGACTTCTAAATCAAAATTAAGTAATTATTCTTATGGTGACAACCTTGGAGAAATCCTGTTTGATTTTCGTCAAGATGAAGTATTAACTGAATCACACCATTTAGCAAAAACAGCAGCCACAGTTGTATTGTCATATTAAGCAACACAAAGCTGTCGGGTAGGTTCATACTTGCAGCCACAGGCAGCGCATAGCAGTAGAATATAGACAGTACCCAGTAGTACACTTATCCCTTTTCAAATGTATCTTTCTGAAAAATTTCCCTGCCAACAGCCCTATTATCTGTATAAAAAGGCCCTGCTGAATAATTCAATGAAGGAAGGGGTGTGAGGAATGATTTTATTCACACCCAGTCTAGTGATCTATACTCAGAGAGTTAAAGCCTCATTAACTGAGCAGAGCTGTAATTCCCATATTGCAGTCTGCTATATAATCTCTCTGAGAGAGAATTTCTTTAGCTAGTAGGACAGAGAACTTCTCTGAGTTAATGGTTTTATTGATTGATTGATTTTGTTTATGGCCAATGACCATTAGAATCATCAACAAGTGGTTACAATATTCCCCAAAATGGGAAACACATTAAAATTCCACTATATGAAATATAGAATATAGAAAATACATCCTAAGGTTTAAATTACACATTAAAACATTTATGTCATACTAGAAAGGGGGGGAATCGATCTCTATGTATAAAAAGGACAATGAAAGAGGATATGTTTTACTCATAGTGCAAGGGCAAAATCTCTCTGCATATGGGATCTTTTTATACCTCCCGGTACCATTGACGGGAAAGCTGCACATCTAACCAAGGCTATAGGACGGTGCATCAAGCTGGGCGAGATATTGAGCCATGGTCAAACAGAAATTCAATTCCAAACCTACAATGGAAAGGAAGAAAAACATCAAGTGCAGGAATCATTTGAGACATCATGGAATCCTCAGAGGGGAGAAAAGTTATAAACATCAGGAATGGGGAAAGAATTCCCATGGGAGTCCACATCTTACTTCTTATTAAACAATCCATTTAGGAGAGAAACTGTATCAATGCCGAGTGTGGAAATAGCTTCACTCAAAGTGCTAGGCTTAGTGAACACCAAAGAATGCACACAGAGGAGCGTCTGCATAACTGTTCACTTTGTGGCAAGACATTCTCTCGGAAATCCACTTGAATCAGCATCTAAAAATTCACACAGGAGTGAAATGGTATAATTGCTTAGAATGTGGAAAGAGCTTCAGTTGGAGAGATACCATCATTTCCCATCAAAGAATCCATAGAGGGGAGAAACCGTATCAATGTTCAGAGTGTGGAAAGAGCTTCATTCAGTGCACTAAGCACACATGGGAAGGTCTACATAACTGCTCAGTCTGTGGCAAGACTTTTTCTCAGAAATCAACCCTTTATCAACATCTGAACATTCACACAGGACAGAAATCATATAAATGCTCAGAGGGCGGGAAGAGCTTCGGTGAAAGAAATAGGCTTCAACATCAAAGCATCCACATGGGAGAGAATGAATGCTGAATATGAATGCTGAGACTGCATAAAGTGTTTTAGTCGTGGCAATAACCTCATTCAGTGTTCAGGAATTCAAAGAGGAGTGTAACCTTACAAATGCTGAGAATGAGAGAAGTGCTTCAGTCAGAACCCCCATCTTACTTGCCATCAAAGAATTCATGCCATGGTTGAGAGCACATCAGACTGTACAGGCTGATGCACATGAACGCTCTTCCATCGATGTATCCAATTCTGAAGCACTCGCCCTGTGCAGAAAGGAAAAGCCAGCACTGGGATCAGGTGGATGGAAGAAAAAGGCTTCCGTATATTAGGGGCCAATTCCCGAAATCAGATTTTTCTGCCTATTTCAGATTATGCTTCTCAGTTCAAAGAAAGTTTGGATTTTTCTGCATATGTGGGTGTTCCCATCAAATCCACTGCAGTACCAAGACTTCAGAATCAGATTTGTCTTAAAAATGTATAGTCTTGTCGTTTTCCCAACAAGGTGGGAGCCAAGATGGATAAAGGGAAATATAGATAGAGGCTCAGATCATAAATCTTGCTCCCGTTTGTCCCCCTCTTTCTCCATCTGGAGGCAAGGCTTTCCTCTGACACTACGTGTTTCTCAGCTCATAGAGGGACGCCTGAGCAGAACCTCTTTGTGCCGGAGGAACAGGTTCTGCATCAGAGAAGAGACCTTGCAATTGGGGTGGTCTTTGTGATTGTCAGGACATGAGCAAAAGTCCAGGATAGGGTCCAGATTCACTACCATCCCACTGGTACCCCCCCCACACACACACACTGGGGCCAAGCAAGGGGCAACCCTCATGCATGCCAGAGCCATGGCTGCCACCAGAAGCCAACTGTCCAAATCCCAGATGGGACATGTGCAGGTGGCAGCGGGAGACTGCTCTTCTCAAACACACGAAGCTGCCTTGTACCGAATCAAAGCACACATCGAGGTCCACATTGTCTACTCAGACTGGGAGGGGCTCTCCACAGCCTCAAGTGGAGATTTTTCACATCACCTCTTAACTGATCTTGCTTAATTGGAGATGTCGGGGGATTATAGCTGAGACTTTCTGTCTCTCATCCATGCTCTAAGGAGAAGGCAGGGAACACCAGTCAGATACTTCTTAACGTTTCAGAAGCCAAAATAGTTTTGAAAGCCCCTCTAGACTACGAACATTGGTTAATCCAAATAAGGTTTTAAAAAATCCTAGAAGGTGAATCAGGCTGTTTTACATTATGACTTCAAAATAAACATATGAAGAAACTAGCAACAAAGCCCACTGTGGGGAAAAAATACAATGGGCTTCAGAAAGGGGAGGGCAGGCAGGTGAGCTTTGCCTCCTCCTTCATGCCTCATCCCGGCTGGGTGAAGGGGGGGGCATTGCTGCCTGCTCCACTCCTGATCCCAACCAGGTGAAGGGAAGCGGGCATTGCCGCCTTCTCCGTGCCTGATCCTGGCTGGCTGAAGCGGGGGCCCAGCATTCCATCCTCTCTGCACCTGATCCCAGCCGGATGAATGGGAGGGGGCATTGCCACCTGCTTCATGCCTGATCCTGGCTGGGTGAAGGGAGGGGCATTTCATCCTGCGCCTCACTTAATCCTGGCTAGGTGAAGGGGAGCGGGCATTGCCTCCTTCTCTGCACCTGATCCTGGCCAGGTGAAGGGGGGAGATCATTGCCTCCTGCTCCGCACCTGATCTTGACTGGGTGAACGGGGGGTAGGGCGTAGCCACCTGCTCCACACCTGATCCCAGCCAGATGAAGGCGGGGGGGGGGGGTAGCACTGCAACCTGCTCTACTCCTGATCCTGGCCAGGTGATGGCAGAGGGCCGGCATTGCCACCTGCTCCATGCCTGATGTTGGTCGGGTGAAGGGTGGGTGGGCATTGCCACCTGCTCCATGCCTTATCCCGGCTGGGTGAAGGGGGGTGGGAATTGCCACCTGCTCCATGCCTTATCCTGTCCGGGTAAAAGGGGCAGCATTGCCACCTGCTCCATGCCTAATCTCAGCCTGGTGAAGGGGAAGGGCGGGCATTGCCACCTGCTATGTGCCTGATCCCAGCCAGGTGAAGGGGGATGGGCATTGCCTCCTGCTCTGCGCCTGATCCCGGCCGGGTGAAGGCGGGATGGTGGACAATGCTCCCTGTTCCACTCCTGATCCTGGCCAGGTGAAGGCGGGGGGGGGGGGGCAGGCATTGCCACTTGCTTGGCACCTTATCTCATCTGGGTAAAGGGGTGGGCATTGCCTCCTGTTCCGCGCCTAATCCTGGTTGGAAAGAAGGGAAAATTCCCTGCAGGAAGCAACAACACTCAATGTGCAAAATCTCTCTTATAATAATAAATATTTGATTTACAAAGTGCACGTGCCTCTTACTTCTTCAAACAGTGTTACAAATCCATTCATAACTACAATTCCTAAACATACAATAATCCAAAGACGGCGCAGTATACAAATGGACTTAGGTTTGGTAGAAACTCAGTCCAGCTCTAGTCCTTCAAATACTTCCTTTAGTTAGTTTGTTCATTCTTCTCATGCTGTTATTTCAATCCCAGGTTCTTCCAGGTAGATGATACCTTCTCAATGTAAAGGGGAAAGAAGGACCGCCACGCTCAATCTGGGGCCGGCTACGAACACAGATTTCGTGCCACCTTCTTCAGCAGCGTGTCACACTCCCCCTCTGAGGAACCATCACCAATTCATATCTCTCCCGTCCTGGACAATGGCTAGACCTGCGCTCTCTTGCGCCCATTCCCCCATTCTGTTGGGAAATGGCCTTACCTGCTGGTTAGAGGAGGAGCTGGATTTCAGGGGGGGGATGTCACTGTCATTGCACTAGTCGTAGATGATTAGGGGGGCAAGGCCCCCCCCCATTCTTTCCTGTAGATCTGAACCAAAAAGACCCCAAATCATCCCAAATCTTTTTCCATTGCAGGAAAGAGGCATGGGGAAGAGGTTGCTTCCACCCACCCTCAACGCCCCTCGCCAGTTTGACCCACTTGCTCACCTCCTTCCTCTTGTTCAAAACAACCTGGGCCTGGCCGAGCAGGGACAGGACCACAAAGGCCGCTCCCTCCCTCCCTCACCCAGTCTGGGCCCGGGCCAATGATGTCCCAGCAGGCATTGCCAGAGCTGCTCCTCACTCAAGCAGGCCTGGAAGGTCTGAAAACAGAAGTCGCCGTGGCTGTCATGCTTCCTGGAGGGAAAGGGAATAAGGACACCATTCACCCAAAATCCTCCCTTCTCAAGAGAGTCGACTTGGAAAAAGACCCCTGCCAGCACCGCCCGAATGTTCTCCTTATCTTTCCCATACAGATGAAGTTCTGGTACTGGGACTTGCTCATTCTCTGCCTTCCACCTCAGGCGAGGGCTCCTCCGCCCAGCCCTGGCAGAAAGGAAGCACAAGTTCAGGCTTGGTTGCCCTGACCAGCACAGCTTCCCATCTTTCTCCTCCAAGGGTCTCTCTCTCTCTCTCTCTCTGAGCCCTCTCCCCTCCAGCCCCCCCTTTCTCCCTGACCCCCTCCTGAATAGCTGTGGCAGTGCTCTGAGGCAAGAATTGAAAAATGAGGCATGGATGAGGGAAGGACCAAGGCTGATGGGGTGGGGTCTTGGGAAGAAGTGCATCGAGGAGGGGCCTGACTCTGCTACTGTGGATGAAAAGAGCCAGATTTTCAGAAGACGCATTCTTGCAGGAGGGTACTTGAAAGAAGTCCATAGACATGAAGGGAAACTGTGAGCACAGGTGGTTGAGTTATCGCAAAAACCGGCTGACCATTCCTGTTGACTTACCCTTCTTGCCCAGCAAGAATCTATGCAGGTGGCCCATGGTCTCCCTGGCCTGATCAGAAGGTGGCCAATGTCAGGCTCAAAGTAGTCCTAGAGGGCCACTTACTTCAAGTAGTCCCACCAGATGCAGAACAGTGGGCAGCCCCCTGTACAGTCCCCGCACCATTTCTAGTAGACCCTCCTCTGTCTTGCGCTGGAGAATCTGAAAGGAAAGAGGGTGTCAGGAAACTCACTTGGTTGCTTGCCTGTCAAAACAACTGTCAAAGCAGCCAGTTGGAATTTGGCTTATGGCTGGCAGAGGCACTTCAGTTGAGGCCTCTTTCCTTTATCCTCGCCCCCGCCCCCCCCAAGAAGCGAAAGCGAAGGCTCCCAACTGACAAGGAACTGCCTGTCTCTGGAGCTGTTAGGCTCTCAAGGTTGACAGCCTTGGGCTGTCCAGCTCTTGCATTCCCGCTAAGTAGTGCAGGGCTTCTTGGGACTTGCCCCCCAAAAGATTTTCTTCCCTCACACCTGCGAGGCACAGTAACTACAGAACTAGTCTTCTAGGCTTGGCTAACCTACGGGCACCTTGCTGGCAGAGTGCCTTTAAAAGAGGGCCTTCTTTGGACCTTCTGATTCCTTTTGGACTTGTTATCTTGAAGCCTGCTGTTTGCCTGAAGGTAACATCTGGAATTAGGTTAGGGATTTTAGTATATGCTAGGTTAGTCTGGGCTAACCTTTGAATATATTGTTTGCTTGCTGCACTATTCTATACTTCATGATAACTTGGCTTGGACTTCTTTAATACAAGTATAATTCTGGGAGGAATTCATGGTGTTGGTACTCCAATTCAAATCCAGTTCTTTGCCATTTTACCACCTACTACCCGGATAATTTGTCTTGAAACTCAGTCTGTGGGGTGCCTACCTCGCAGGGTTGACTTTTATTTGTTTAGTGCCCTGAGGGCTGGAGGCTTGCCTCTCACTCTCTAAGCTGCGGGTGGGGGGGGGGGTCAGAGAGGCTGGTGGTAGTCGCTACCAGGCCTTGATTGCTCGCTTGCCCTTTCGAGGGTTCCTGGGGAGTCCCTGCTGGGAGATTCTGCTTGGGGCAACCCCTCCTGTCAGAAAGGCAGTCCAAGTGGAACGTAACTGGCTTGCTGGATCTTCCTGGCCTGAGCTTCCTGCCCAGGCTGCTATCGACCTCTCAGGGTCCCAGCTGAGGGCCGGCTGGAAGTTGCTGGCAAGGCAGCGGAGAAACAATTGGACTCTGCGGTGTGTGGGAGGGCTCCAGCGCCCACCCATCCCAGCCAAAGCTTCACCAAAGCCCCAGGTCCACACTGACTGGGGGGGGGGGGAATGGCAGCAAAGCCCAAGAGATGCCAGTTGGGACAGAGAAGTCGAAGAGGGCATCTGGATCCAAGGGCCAGGTTCCCCTCAGGGTGCTCAATTGACTTCAGAGCCCCTGCTGGGCAGGAAGAATCATTCCCCCCAAAGAAGGTATACCTGAGGCTCGTAATTGCCTCCATAGACTGCAGGAGCAGGGGAGGCGTGGTGAAGAAGTCCGCCAGCATGATTTCCTAGGAGAGACGAAGAGGCAAGAACAGCTGGCGGTCAGCACATTGCAGCCTTTAGTAGGGCTGCTCCAGCCCCCACGGTCACTCGTGTCTCCCACCCTCTCCACCCCACAGGAGTACGTCTTGCCTCTTGGGCCTTCCTTAGCACTGCACACAAATCTTCAGTGCAGGAATTACTCTCTTGGAAGGGAATGCATTACGTGACTCAAACTCCCCCCACTCGCAGCACAACTCCAACATCCACCCAGAATAGAAAAAGCAAGGAAACAGCAAGCAGAAACAGATGCAGAATGCCGGATCCCAGCCAGGGGCTGGCAGGCAAGGATGTCCAGGAGAGGTGAGTCCATCCCAGAGACGCTACCTGCCCTGCACCCTGAAGTCCTCTCCCCCAGAATCTCTGCCCTCCCGTCCCTGAGAAGGAGGGCCTCGGCATAGCCTCATCGCAATCAGGCAGGTTCCCATCCCAGCGGGCACTCCACAGGAGCTCGCAAGCTCACTCGGAAGGCCACTGGGTTGGGAAAGTCCGGGTGGGCACGCACCCCCACCAGCTCTGTGTGCAGCAGGACTGCAGGCTAGGTGGGCACAAGCCTCCACCACATGCCGATTGCCTTTGCTATCTGAGAGGCAAGTTACAACCCTGTGGGGACAGCAGCCCCACCCCAGCAGACAGCAGGGAGTGTGAAGCTCCCCCCCCCCTTGCCTGATCACCGGCAGACCTCATGCCAGTTAGTGTCCAGACCGAGGGTCTCCTTTCTCAGGAGAGAGTCCAGTAGCACCTTTAAGACTAACCAACTTTACTGTAGCTTAAGCTTTCGAGAACCCCCGTTCTCTTTACAGATGCATCTGATGAAAAGAACTGTGGTTCTTGAAAACTTACGCTACAGTAAAGTTGATTAGTCTTAAAGGTGCTACTGGACTCTTTACTATTTTGCTACTACAGACTAACAAGGCTAATTCCTCTGGATCTATTTTTCAGGAGAGGCCAGCTTCTTCCTTCCCACCTCCCAGAGGACGAAAACAAAGAGACCTCTGCTAAGGGAGCCAGGAAGCACCAGGGGACCACTTTCACAAGGGGGGGGGCTACATTGAGGACCATTTTTCTTATAGAAACTGAAGCAGATCCATCTCTGGCCTGGGGCAGGGCTGTTGTGTTCGGGGTCGGTTTCAGCCACCAGGCAGAAATGAGGGAAGGGGGGGCTTTGTGACTCCCCGTGGACCAAGGAAAACTTCAAGAGAGGGCCTTGATGGGGAGCAGGAGTCCTTTTGGCTTGTTCCCTGCTTCTCAGGAGGGGGCTGTCTTCATAACCCCCCGTCCCCCATTCTGTTGGGAAATGGCCTTACCTGCTGGTTAGCGGAGGAGCTGGATTTCAGGGGGGGGGGGGTGTCACTGTCATTGCACTAGTCGTAGACGACTAGGGCAACACTCCTTCCCCATTCTTTCCTGTAGATGTGAACCAAAAAGACCCCAAATCATCCCAAATCTTTTTCCATTGCAGGAAAGAGGCATGGGGAAGAGGTTGCTTCCACGCACCCCCAACGCCCCTCGCAAGTTTGACCCACTGGCTCACCTCCTTCTCCTTGTCCAAAACAACCTGGGCCTGGCCGAGCAGGGACAGGACCACAAAGGTTGCTCTTTCCCTCACCCAATCTGGGCCTGGGCAGATGATGTTGTCCCAGCAGGCCAGGAGGCATTGCCAGAGCTGCTCCTCACTCAAGCAGGCCTGGAAGGTCTGAAAACAGAAGTCATCCTCTGTGGCGGTTCTCCTCCAGACAAAAGGAAGCTGCCCTGCCATCTGACCCTGTGGAGCCCCTGGCTTCTGCCCCCCTCCCACCACTCTCTAGCCCCCTTTCAACAGAGAAACAGGAAGCTCCTGCTCTCATCCTGCTATGCTCTTACCGGCAAGGTAAATGGATGGTGATGTGTTATTGAAACACGAATAAGGGTGTAGAGGGTGTCCAGTCCTAACTCGATGCCGAAGGGAGGCCTGTGTCTCTTTCCACCACTGGCTAAAGAATTCCTGGCCGTGGCTTTCATGCTTCCTGGAGGGAAAGGGAATAAGGACACCATTCACCCCAAATCCTCCCTTCTCAAGAGAGCTGACTTGGAAAAAGACCCCTGCCAGCACTGCCAGAATGTTCTCCTTACCTTTCCCATACAGATGAAGTTCTTGTACTGGGACTTGCTCATTCTCTGCCTTCCACCTCAGGCAATGGCTCTTCCCGTCCAGCCCTGGCAGAAAGGAAGCACAAGTTCAGGCTTGGTTGCCCTGACCAGCACAGCTTCCCATCTTTCTCCTCCAAGACCGTTTCAGGACTGTCTCACTGTGCGTTGAATTTCTGCACGTGAATGTTTTTTGGTCTTTATGTGGAACTGTATTGCTGCATGGGTGGAAATATGATTGGCCCCTGAGGAAGTGGAGGTGTTGTGAAACAAGCTGAACGATCAAGCCGGCAGCTTGTAGGGCCAGGTGAGCCCCGACTGGGCTCTGTGTCTATCTTGGAGATCCACCTGTGACATAAGAAAAAGAAAAAGAAGAACAGAACGAGTTTAGTCAATTTCCACTTGTTACCGTCTTGAATTTGCCTACAATTTACAGTGTAGGGGCTTCCTCCTACGCATTTGGGGGTGCTCTACCTGTTATGCTGCATTTTGGACAATTATTTGGTGGTTCTCATCACAAGGGAGTCTTCAGCTGTTGAGGCTAAGAATACATGCCAACCTGAGGACTTGGTTTTGCTGAAGGACTGCCTTAAAGGGACATGGCCGCATTTGGTCTGTTGTACTCTTTATGTATTTCTAGTATATGAATTTTGTATGACTTTGAAGTCAATTAATACTGAGACATTACACTTTTGCACTGAGCGCTTTAAATAGATATAAGAATCAGTAACACGTTTACAGTAAGTTATTTATTGTTATTTATTGTGAGTGCTGTTGTTTGCAATAACTTGTGAAGTGCATGTTGTATTGTGCCTTTGGTTTGTTATACTCTGCAGAGACAGCAGCCCCGCCCCACCTGTACTAGTGATCCTCGCTCTGCTCTCTCTCACTCCTCCCATGGGATTTGTTGCCAGGCCCTTTTCTTAGGCTCTTCTGGCCTCCCAGTCTGGCCCCAGGAACATTCACAGCAACTACCTCCCCACTTCTGTCTGCTTCAGCCACAAGCTTGCCTTGCCCCGATCTTCCCCCTCTCCTCTCCTGGGATCTCCCACCACCCTCTTCCCACTGGAAGCTGCTCTTGAATGCCACTCACTTTAATCTTCTCCACCATCTCCTCCTGTCCCCTGCCGCTTCCTCTGCTCAGCCAGGCAGATCACATAGCTTAAGAACTGGCTGCTCTTTCCCTGGAAGTAGCAAGAGTCAGGCTGTTAGCGGGGCAGGGAACCATCCTAGGACCCACCCTGAGGTGATAGGGCAGGGGCGTCTCAACGTTTCCATCGAGAGTCACAAGGAGTCCATCTTGTTTGAGAGCGGCTAATCCTCGTCCCAAAAGGTCCTCTGAAGAAGAGGGGGACTGTCACCACTCCTGACCTTCCTAGCCCAGGGATGAACGTCAGGCCAATCCAGCCAGGATTGCTCCCTGGCCAAACATCCCTACTGGCTACCCTGGAGGCCTCTGGGCACTACCTAGACAGACACAGGGAGCAGACTGCACCCTTGGGAGGCAGAAGCACTCTGGAAGCCAGCAAAGAAGCTTTCTTCACAAAAGGGATAGGATTCTAGGGCTCCAAAACACCCTCTTCTTCTGCAAGCACCCTATGTCCAGAAGTCAGATGGGCAGAGAGGGTCCCTGTCTGGCCTGACCTGGCTGCCAGAGAACCCTTCCTTGGGGTTTGGAGTCCTCTGCTCTTTGATGGAGAGGCTGCAGAACACCAAAGGGAGTGGAAGAAGAGGGGTGGCATTGGGGGTCCCTGGAGGCCTGCCAAGGGAATGGAAACTGCCCTGGGCCTTCTAGAGGACACATGGATGCAAAGAGGTTTACCTGACATTGCTCGCTGACATATTTTGCAATGTCTCCTGCCAGGTCTTTTCAACATCTTGCTGGCTTACAGGCTTTTGCAAGTTGGAAAGAAAAGAGATGGAGGAAAGAGTGAGACAGGGCCAGATTGGTGTTTCCTTCCATCTTCAAATCTTTCTCCTTGACCCTGTTCAGTGGGGCTTCCAGACGGCTTACAGTCATCACACGACCCCTTGAGGGGTCATGAGGGATCACCTCCTCAGCAGAGGGGATCCTCTTTGTTGATCTCATGGGCTCTTTCAGCAGTTTTTGGAACAGTAGAGCTGGCTACCTTTGGGGGTGATTCCACGGATTTCATTTCCATTTGCCCCTCTGGACACAGAAGGGGGACACAGATGGGGGTGGCAGCCTGTCAGGGCTTTCTTGGGCCTGCTTAGACAATAGAGACCCCCCCCCTTTCCCAGAAGACAGGGAAAGTCTGGGGAAGAAGACTTCAGGGGGTTCTGGAATTTTGGGGTCAGGTGCCGTCTTTCTGCAGTCTTTGGCATCTTTCTTCTGATTCAGATGAGATCTTCAACCAGAGGAATGCATGCTATGGCATGGGCTGGGAGCCTCTATCTAGGTTTCCATCTGGGCCCTGAGTGGCTTCAGCACTGCCCCAATGAACTGCAGCATCAGCCAGCTGGGTGAGGCTCCTAACACCTCCAGGGAAGGCCCGCTCATCTATGTCTCTGCCTGGTGCAGCCCCTAGCACTGCCAGGGAGCTGTAACATACACACAGGACAGCTGGAAGGGACCCAGGATGACTGGTGCTGGGCAGAGTGGGAGCTTGAGCCTTCTAGAGTGGGTGGGGAGGCTACAAGGGGACCGAAATCTCTCCCCCCCCCCAAGGCTGGCAGATTAGCCTGGTCCCCCAGCACACTCCCCAGGGGCCTGGAGCATCTCCTCGCCAGGAGCTGCCTGCTGCTTTGCCTGGTCTTTTGTGGACAGGGGAGAGATCTACATCTCCTTCTTAGCTACCACATCTCACTGCTGACTCACGTTCAGGGTATGGTCTACTAAGGCCCTCAATTCTTTTAATGAACATCCCCTCTATTCCCTCATCCAAGTCATTTAAAAAGATGTTAAACAACACAGGGCCCGGGACAGATCCCTGAGGCCCTTCGCTTGTTACTCCTCTCCAAGAGGAAGAGAACCCATACAAGCACACTCGGGGCATGATCTGGCCACCAATGACAAATCGACTTTACAGTAGTAACATCCGAACCACGTCAACATTATCATGTGGAATCTGATCAAAAGCCTAACTAGAGTCAAGAGGAACTCTGTCTACAGCATTCCGTGATCCACCAAAGGAGTAGGAACTCTATTCAAAAAGGAGATATAGTCTAACATGGCTTGTTTTGGAGGAACACTGGCTCTTAGTAATCGCAGCCTTCTTTTCTAAACGCTGAAGGAGTGACTGTTGGATTTGTTCTAAAACCTTTCCAGGGATGGATGCTAAACTGACAGGGCAGTAGGGTTGTATCTTGAACACCAAGACAAGCTGGATTTATATACAAGAAACAGATTTTTATTCAGCTCTCACTCTGGCTCAGCCTGCATTTTAGTGAGCCTCTCAGTCCAGACTCAACCGTTTGCTATAGGAGCCCTGAAAGGCCAAGAATGAAGACCCACAAAGCAGGAAGCTGCCCCCTAGAAGGTTCCCCCCCCCTTCTTGAAGATGGGGACGAGAGCAGAGTAGCTTTACTTAGCCCCATGGGTTGTAAAAGGAAGGGGAAAGATCAAAAGAGGTCAGGTTCCTGTCCACATGGTTCAGCCAAGTTCAACTAGAATAATAATAATAAAAACATTCAATTTATATACCACCCTTCAGGACAACTTAACACCCACTCAGAGCAGTTTACAAAGTATGTCATTACTATCCCCACAACAATCACCTGTGAGGTGGTTGGGGCTGAGAGAGCTCCGGAGAGCTGAGACTGACCCAAGGTCACCCAGCTGGCTTCAAGTAGAGGAGTGGGGAATCAAACCCGGCTCTTCAGATTAGAGTCCCACCGCTCTTAACCACTACACCAATCTGGCTCTCCACCATTGCTCTGATTGCTAATGAACAGAAGCCAGATCATGCATCTCAAAGCTGCTAGATAAACCAGATTTATGTCACCAAAGACCGGCTTCTGTTTTGAGAGCTACAGGTAGTGTGTGTCTCAGACACACTAAGGATTGTTCTCAAAGGTTTAGACTTGATTAATTCAATGGAAGAAGTAACTGCTTGTAACCAGATTGGTGCTGTGTGTAAAATCTGATTTACAATCTTAATAGTAATTCATTGAAGCACAGCAGGGATATATAGCACCCCTGCCATAAAAGAGAATTTTGCTATTGCTCCAGTGTCCCTTTTATTCTTTGCTACAGTTGATTCAACATGCAGCCTCTCTCCCTAAATATTTATACAACTTAACCTGTTCAATTTTGTAATTTTCTGTTTTCCTTATTACCAAGCTCTTTACCCAGCCAAACATATTTTCAGTTTTATCAATATAAACATTTCCGACAGCACTTAAAAATGCTCTCAAGACTCTCTTTAGTCCTGCCTCTCTTTATGAAATAATTATCATATCATCTGCATAGATTAATGCAGACGCTCTTTTGTGGCCCAACTTCTTCTTGCCCAGCACCATTGCTAGCAGCTATTGATGGACTTCTCCTCTATAGGATCCTCCTTTAAAACTTGCAAATGCTTGCCGCTGTCGCTTTGTCCTCTGACAGCACATCCCACACCAGATCTTCCATCCCAAATCAGGCACCTTTCCAAATCAGAACAGGGCCACAAATGGAAAGGCCGTGTTCTGCATCCCCACCTCTCTGGGGCTCACCCGGCACATGAAAGGTGCCAGAGGTCAATCTCAAGAGAGGGAGGGGCAGGCAGGAGCAGGCGGCAAAGGCCAGCTGGACCATTCACAGTGCAACTGTCAAGAGAAAGGGACCTTTGAAGAAGCCTACAGGCTTCCATTTCTTCCGAAGGGTGATGGCTCTCCTTGCTCCCGAGTGTCTCGGGGTTCTGCTTAGGATGGGCCGGTTAGGACTTGATAAGCCAACACTTGGAATGGGTCCTGGAAGAAGACCAGCAACCAGTTTTTCAACTCAACACAGGCCCTTGACACTCCCTCTGATGAGAGTTCCTCAGCTTTCCTACCTTTCTCTCAGATTTTCTCCTGTATTTCTCTCTCGGTCCAAAGCAGTTCAGCTATCACGACAGCAATCGCCCGAACCACTGCCCAGAGTGGGGGACATCAGAGAGGAGGCTGTGTCCCCATCTCTTAGAGCGGAACTACAAGTGACAAAAGGCACAGATTGGACACTTGTCAGCTTCCCTCAAGTTTTGATGGGAAATGTAGGCATCCTGGTCTTGCAGCTTGACTCTCTGACTGCTGTCCAATGGACTTTTCAACTGTCACTTGTCCAACATTCCGCCAAGCTGCCTACATTTCCCATCAAAACTTGAGGGAAACTGGCAAGTGTCCAACCTGTGTCAGGCGTCACTTGTGGTCCTGCTCTTAGCAACCTCTGGGCCTGCCCTGTCATTCACGGGGAAGAATTTCATTTATCGCATTAGACTCTGCTTGGCCCTCAGGAGACATTTTGAGTATTAAAAGCCAGCACTTGGAGCGGACAGGTTCTGGTAAAAAATTAGAACAACCCTGGCCCATGCCTATTTCTTTATTAAATATATAAACCCCTTTTCAATATTAATTTTCAAAGGGGAGTATAACTTTAAAAGCCTCCTATCAGTTTTGCACAGAACCTTCAGTGTAAGCCAGTACTGAAAAAAGGGTTTGGGGCCTAGGACCTAGGTCTGGTTAATGGACTGCTGATACATAGATAGACCAGACTAGCAGATAATTGATGTGTACCTAGGTTTGTATTACTTTGCATGTTTAACAAAGGCTCATATGGCATGCGTTGTTTTTTTTTAAAAGGACACCATGATTATGAGAGGTGGTATAATGCAAGACTAGGCAACCTGAAAAGACTGGAAGAGAGAGAGAAATGCTGAACTTGGTGATCTTTGGAAGGCAAAACTTATTTCTAAGCTTTAGATTTAAGAAGGCCACAGAGCTGAAACTGCTAGCTGGAAAGAACTGAACCCTTCAGAGCCAAGCTACAAGAGACACCTTATACAAGTTGGACACTTGTCAGTTTACCTCAAGTTTTGACGGGAAATGTAGGCGTCCTGGTTTTACATCTTGGCTCTCCATTACAGCTGCAAGACCAGGATGCCTACATTTCCTATCAAAACATGAGGGAAGCTGACAAGTGTCCAACCTGTGTCAGGCATCACTTGTAGCCTGGCTCTCAACAGCAGGAGCTGGGAAGGCATGAAGAACCAAGGAGGAGCAAAGAGCAGGAATTGCTGGAAGCTGAACTCTTCATTGACAGCCTAAGAACAGCACCCTAGTACAGAGCTGCTCCACTTTGTCTTGCCAGGAGGAAAGGGGAACTGCTTCTAGGGCAACTAGCAAGTTCCAGGATTCACACAGCATTTTCACAAAAAGAGTCCTGGGCCATTTCCAGACGGCTTACCTGCCTCCGGAATGTTGCGCCATGTTGCGGGGAAAACACGAAATATTGCATTTTCTCGCACAAGTTTTGCGCGATGTCACACAACGTCGCGCAAAACTCTCACGAGAAAACGAGATATTTCATGTTTTCCCCGGAACATGGCGCGACGTTCCAAAGGCAGGTAAGCCGTCTGGAAACGGCCCCGCTGTTGCAAGGCCTTCTAGCCTCTGCCCAAACTCACAGAACTGTCTGCGCCCTCTACCAAGTGGATTGTGAGTAGGACTCTGCTATGGGGTCGCTGGTTAGTGACTCAGTATTGATAACTTTGGGGAAAGTTTGATAGTTGTATTTTGTTATATTTAAGTAAATTGGATTTACATTTTGAATTTGTAAACATATCTCTAGAAATTGAACCTTGGGATTCTGGGGGTTACATTTGTGGGGGCTCGTCCAGGATTGTTTCTGTGTCTGTGAAATAGGGGTTATTGTTGTATATTATCTTAAACTATTAAGCTACAAAATGGAATCCCAAAGATTGAATGATTTGTGCCAAAGTATTAATGTAGATCTTCTTAAGAAGTGAACTGTAATTCCCGAAAGCTTATTCTACAGTAAAGTTGGTTAGTCTTAAAGGTGCTACTGATCTATTTTTGCTACTACAGACTAACACGGCTAACTCCTCTGGATCTGTAAATCTTCTAAAAGCTATCTTGGTTACCCACTTGGCTAAGAAATATGATGCTGAAATTATACAGAAGACTTGGCTATTGAGGGTTTGGGTCAGTGCAAGGTAAGAGATGTCCTATAGATCTGAAAGCAAAACCTATGAGACTGTGACTGAGCTGCATATCCCAACAAGTACAATACAGATACCTTCTAGCCTCCAAATGGTGTATGGGCAATGGGAGCTTGTGAAGGTTGTAGTTTCATCCCTTACTCTGGATGTAGCATTCATGAAGAAGCTCTCACAATTTTTAGAAAAGGAAGGGAAAACGATGGTTGACATGGAGGGACTGCTACCACTCAAACCAGATGCCAAACCGGAAGGGCCTGTTGCCCATATTGAAATGATAGGCGCTATGGGAGAAATGCTAGGAAAGGTGTTGCAGCCCCATCCTGAGGCAGTGCCCTATCGGAAGTTGCAACTCTTCTCTGATGTTGTACCCTCTGGTCCAGAAGAGGAAGAATATAACATTTGGGTCTAGCACATTAAAGTGATGATGAAAGACTAGCCAGTACCAAAATCAAAAAGAGTCCAGTAGCACCTTTAAGACTAACCAACTTTATTGTAGCATAAGCTTTCGAGAATCAGTTTTCTTCGTCTGGCTTGCACTCAGAGGAAAAGGAATCATGTGGGCGGGGCCAAAACCCACGTGACCTCTTTTCAGATCTACTGGAATGCCGTTCCTGTACGTTCTGCCTCCAAATGAGCCCTGGGTCCTGGGCTCCAAAGGAACATAAGCTGCTTGGATTCATTCTGCTCTTCTGCTTTACTTTCATTTGTTATTCGTGAAAGAGGGGTGGGGAGAGAGAGAAAATGAGTGAATGAGTGAATGAAGCCAAGTGGTTCTGGGCTCCAAAGGAACGTAAGCTGCTTGGATTCATTCTGCTCTGCTGCTTTACTTTCATTTGTGACTCGTGAGAGTCACAAATATATATATATATATGTGATTCTATTTATATATTTATATAAATACATGTATATTTGAAAGCCTTCGACTATATAGTCGAAGGCTTTCATGGCCGGAGAACATTAGTTGTTGTAGGAACTACAATGCCAAGACCATGGGTATACAGCCTGGAAAATCTACAACTAAAATAAATACATTACTTCTTGGAGATCTAAACTGAGTCTTCCTGTCCATGAAAGAATAATTGATTTGAAACTGACTCAAATTCCTAAAAAGAGAAATAGAAATGGATTGCTGGATTTTAGGGAGAAATTGGGCAAAAAAGAATTAAGAGAATTCTGCTTAAAAACCTTACATCTGCCTGCCAAGATTATATTTTGGATCCTGAATAGTGCAAGCAATGTTACACTAGAGGAAGGTAACTTCCCAACCATCACAAACCTGGTGTTCGCCAATCTAGGATGTCGACACGCACATCCCGACACGCACAGAAAACTATGCAAGACAGAAGCACAGCCACCTAGACTATATGGACTCCCCAAAATACATAAGGATTCAGTCCCACTCCGACCCATTGTGAGTGCCATTGGTTCACCGACATATGAATTAGCTAGACATCTGGCAGATCTCCTGCAGGACCACATCGGGAAAACCTCGTCTTACATCAAAGATTCAGCAGATTTCATCAACAAAATCAGTTCTCTGAAACTCAATCCACAAGACATACTTGTCAGTTTTGATGTTGTATCCCTGTTTACCAAGGTTCCAGTAAAAGACACTATTGCACTTATTAATCAGATTTTCCCAGAGGATGTAACAGCCTTATTCCACCATTGCCTGACAACCAGTTACTTCCAATGGGACAACGAATTCTATGAACAGATGGATGGGGTGGCCATGGGGAGCCCACTCAGCCCAGTTATAGCAAACTTCTACATGGAACATTTTGAAAAAACAGCTCTAGAATCAGCACCCCACAAACCTAGTGTATGGTTCCGGTTTGTGGATGATACATTTATCATTTGGAGCCATGGGGAGGAAGAATTGATGGGTTTTTTGAATCATCTCAACAACATCCACCTGAACATACAATTCACCATGGAGAAAGAAATCGAGGGAAAACTCCCATTCCTGGATACCTGGGTCATCCGCAAAGCAAACTTTCAGTTAGGTCACAAGGTCTACAGGAAACCAACTCACACTGATCGGTACCTACACAAAAACTCCAATCACCACCCCCGACAGAAAAGAGGCATAATGAAAACATTAGTGGATCGTGCAAGACGGATATGTGAGCCGCGCTTTCTCAATGAGGAAATTAATCATCTAAACCACGCACTTCAGGCAAATGGCTACTCCAGAAATGAAATCCGAAGAGCAATCAAACCCAGGATGAATCAAACAACCAAAGAAAAACAGTCTCCCACAGGAAAAGTGTTTTTGCCATATATCAAAGGAATTACTGATCAGATGGGAAAGCTTATGAAAAAGCATAACCTTCAAGCAGTATTCAGACCCACCCGAAAAATACAACAGATGCTACGATCAGCAAAAGACAGTAGAGACCTCCTAACCTCTGCAGGAGTATACCGTATACCCTGCAGCTGTGGACAAGTTTACATCGGGACCACAAAGCGTAGCATCCAGACAAGAATAAAAGAACATGAAAGACACTGCAGACTTGGACAACCTGAAAAATCAGCAGTGGCTGAACATAGCCTAACTCAAACAGGGCACAGTATCTTATTCCAGGACACCAAAATACTGGACAACACTTCCAACCACTTTGTCAGACTGCACAGGGAAGCCATTGAAATTCACAAGCATAAGCAAAACTTCAACAGGAAAGAAGAAACCTTAAGAATGAACCGAGCATGGTTGCCAGTTCTGAAAAACACCAGGCTAACAAAACATTCTATCCCTGACAATAGCCCTGCAGAGAAGATTAGCACATCAAGTACCAATCCATATGCAAAAGAACCTCCTCAGGATACAGTGAAGCCTCCCGCCATTAGCATTCCACACCCTGGGAAACTCTTACAGGATGACTCAGCTCAACCCCACCCCTCCTGAGTAGATACAAATGACCCACATCTTTTCCACACTGTGACACTGAGAGATCTCTGTCTTTTGGTGCTACACCTCTGAAGATGCCAGCCACAGCTGCTGGCGAAACGTCAGGAACTACAATGCCAAGACCACGGCAATACAGCCCGGAAAACCCACAACAACCATCTAGGATGTCTTGTCTACTTTTTGTCTTTTTTTCAATACTATGTTCTATGTAAATGTGTCTAAAAGTGTATTTTTTCTAAGCTGTCAAGTCCCCGTTGGGGAGAAAAGTGGGATAAAAATGGACCAAATAAATAAAAATAAATTGGCTGGTGGAGCCTACCCCATTTACCACTAGCCAATGAAACCAGCGTGAACTTCACCATGTTCTATGGGGAGAGGTTCCAGACATTATTCAACTAGTGAGCTGCATGGATTGCAATGTTGTTGAGTGTGCTTTCATGTGACTTCAGGAAAGATGGCAGTGCCTGACATCATGGCTTCTTATTGTGGAGGAATATTACCAGTGTGGTGACAGCCTGCTTAATCTTCCACAACATCTGCAAGAAGAAACATCCCACTGTATTCAAAGGCCTCCGTGAGATACAGCCACTAGTTGTCCATCCAATGAGGAACAGTACTACTGGAAAGATAACTATCATTATGATGCTGGGAAATGGGTGTGGAATGCCATTGTTGCTTTCATACAGAGGTGCTGTGCAGGTCCATGAATGTCATCAGAATCTGTGTATATATAGGGCAGGACAGAAGAGGAAGCTTGGTGGGAGGGTTACATTAAGCTGACCTCCACCGCAGGAAGAGGTATCCCTCCCAAAGTTTTTTAAAAAAAATGTTCATTATTCCAATATGCCATTTTATCATTTGACAAGTGTAAGAGGCTATCGAAAAAAGGGACAGTGACCTGACCTATGGGTCAGTCAACACATCCAGTGGAAGGCATTAATTGTGACCAGATTGCTGTGTCTTCCATCATGGACTAAGGGAGTGCTTATGCCAATATTGTTATTATTTGATGAAAGCAGGGGAAGCCATACAGTCATAAAATTTATTTAGGGTATTAATTACACAGGGAGGCAGGTGTCTTTGTCCATGTGTTTCACACTGAGTCTTATACAATGGGCTGTTTCGTTCTTCATGAATTCAGGGGCATGTGCCAGATGGAGTTGGAAAAAAATGGACATGAATCATTGTGGGTTAATAGTGGGCTACAATCAACCTGCTGTGGGTCAGTGGCAGAGCATCTGCTTGGTAGGCAGAAGGTCCCAGGTTCAATCCCCAACATCTCCAGTTAAAGGGGCCAAGGAGTAGATGATGTGAAGGCCTCTGCCTGAGACACTGGGAAGACACTGCCAGCCTGAGCAGACAATACTGATAAGGCAAATTCATGTGTTCATGTGTAGGTCTGAGGTAGATTATCACAGGAAGACCTTAGTTTGGATCTTCTGTTTGCAACTTCAGTTAGCATATCTTTTAGAAGTTCAACTGATGGTTGCTTTGATGGCTTTATTTTAAGAGGTCAACAGTAAGAGTTTGCAAATAGAGAGGGGGTGGCTGGTCGCTGCCTCCCCGCCTCATTTGGTTCGTAAAACAGGAAAGAAGAAGAAATGGGTGTCACAGCTATAGGACACCGCCGCCTCAATCCAGCTGAGGGGGAAGAGCCGCACAGTACCCTCTAAGCCAATTTCACATGAGTTACAAAACTGGCAATGAGAGAGAGTCTCACAATTGCCCTAGTAGGTTGCCACCATTCCCTTTGACTATCCCAAGGCACAGGAGTAAAGCGACAAAGCTCCAAGCCTGTAAGGAAATTAATCAAAACAGAAGTCTACCTTGCAAGGTTGGCTTGCAAGCAGAGTTCACAAAACAAAATGTTATTATGGTAGGTGGTTCATGAGCTTCACAACATGAGTTCAACAGAATGATTTATAGCTTTGAGGCTTCAAAGTCAAAAACCCACACAAAAGTAAAATATAATTATTTATTTTAAGGTGCAAGATTATTCTAAATTCATAAGACAGAATGTGTGGATAAAACAAATAAATCCTAAAGCATATTAGCTCTTGCTATGCATACCACTGTGATCCAACAGAAGGTAAAATCAGATGTTTTCAAAGGTACAGAAGTCAAAGTCTCTGGTCAAGAGGCATATCCATTAGGCATCACAGCAAAGCGGAAGGATGTTTGCATGAGCATCCATCCTAGAGTTCTGAGCCAGGAGGGAAGTAAAGGCTGAGTTACAGTCAAATCACTGAAACTCACTGAAAGCTTGAAACTCCATGCTGGGTAGTTACTTTTATGCCATTTGGAAACCAAAGTGGCCCAGGCCTGTTAGCCAATTGAGTACAAATGTTGATGTCACCAAAAGGTAAAGGCATACGTGAGGAAGGAGACCAAGTCTGCAGTTCTTGGCACCACCCATCAGTCCTGCAGGTGCAAAAAGTTTGTTAATTGGTTCAAGGAGAACTGTGCTATGGAGGCTCACTCACTAATGAGTGGAATACGTTATCTCCAGGGCTTTTTTTCTGGGTAAAGAGGTGGTGGAAGTCGGTGGATTGCCCTTGGAGAAAATGGTCACATGGCTGGTGGCCCCGCCCCTGATCTCCAGACAGAGGGGAGTTTAGATTGCCCTCTGTCTGGAGATCGGGGGGCGGGGCCATCAGCCATGTGACCATTTTCAAGAGGTTCCAGAACTCCGTTCCACTGTGTTCCGGCTGAAAAAAAGCCCTGGTTACCTCAAGGCCGCCAGGAGCTGAGACTCTAGAAACAGTTACTTTCTCAGACAGGCTTCTAGCAAGGGGGGGGGGGGAGGGAGTTGTGAGCAAAGGGATTTTCCTAGCAAGAGGCTTGTTTAATATGAGGCCTCTTGACCAAGGTTTCAGGAAATATGGCTTCTGTATAAGTAAGAACAAGGCATTTTCTTCACAGTGAGGAGCAAATACATTCCACCAAATAGTTTGGCAAGACATGGGTTATCAAAAGGGGTTGAAGCTGGAGAGTCAGACATATTTTTTTTAATTTGTCATTTATAGTCTGCCTTTCTCACTGAGACTCAAGGCGGATTACACAGTATGAGATTAGTACAATTAGTATCAAGGATATTTCATAAACAATACCATAGGGTAAATAGATACAAGTTTAAAAGACGTAGTATTAGCGAGACTCCAAGACAGAGTAGAAAAAAATACTGAAGCAGAACATAATCAGTTCTAGGGCTAACATTAGACAACATGGAGCACTGGTGGTATATAGGAGTACATATTTAAAGCAGGTGATAATATGTAAGGCAATATAGTGATGAAGTCTATGGTCCCTAACTCATTAGCGAAGCGTCTGAGACCCCTTCCCTACAATACAGCCCTCCCGTTTGAGTAAAAAGCCTTTTTGAATAGTTCGGTTTTGCATCATTTATGAAAAGCCAGGAGAGTGGGGGCTCTTCTGACTTCCTCAGGCAGGTCATTCCACAGGATAGGGGATACAGCTATACAAGTTCAACTTTTCATTTTACAACTATCCCATATTGAATATCCATAAGAATACCGACCAGAGCAACACCAGAGCTGTTAGAACCTTCCCCATATCATATATGATGTTACATACATCACCATTCATTATTAAAAGTTTATATTTCTGTCTCTCAACCAAATCTAATTTTGTTCTTAAAAACTGCCTCGCAAATTTTCTATATATATTTAGGTTGTTACTTAACCCCTCTATTTTGTTCCCCATAAGCTTTTGAGAACCACAGCTATCTGTGAGGCATCTGATGAAGAGAGCTGTAGTTCTCGAAAGTATATGCAACAATAAAGTTGGTTAGTCTTATAGGTGCTACTGGACTCTTTACTATTTTGCAACTACAGACTAACACGGCTAACTCCTCTGGAAGATCGATTTTGTTACTATTGTTTTCAATAAATGTGAACCATTTTTCAAACTGCAATAAAATCAGGTGCCATTTCCCTTTTTTGTCATTAAATGTTCTTTTGTATTCAGAACAGGTCTCAGTATTATAATATAGCATTTTGGAATAAAGATGCAACTCAGTAAGCCAGCACTGGAGGCCAGGATGGAGAAGATCTGCACAGCTACCATGTATTTCCCTTTTGTGCTCAGGTAGGTGGGCACGAAGGACACCCAGACGCTACAGAAGACCAGCATGCTGAAGGTGATCAGCTTGGCTTCGTTGAATGCCCCAGGCAGATTCCGGGCTAGGAAAGCCACCGTGAAACAGACTGTAGCCAGGAAGCCCATGTAGCCCATGGCCACGTAAAACATGGCGACAGACCCTTCGTTGCACTGCAGAGTGATTTCTCCAGGCTGGGAGTGCATGTCTGAATCTGGGAAAGGGGGAGACACTCGTAGCCAGAGAAGGCAGATGGCGACCTGAATAAGAGTGCAGGAAAGGACAATTGCATTTGCCAAACTCTTCCCCAGCCATTTCCTCATCCTGTTCTCAGGTTTTGTGGCCATGAAGGCCACCACCACCGTGATGGTTTTGGCCAACACAGAAGAGACAGCGATGGAGAAGATGATGTTGAAGGACGTTTGTCGGAGAAGGCAGGTCACCTTCCCAGGCTGGCCAATAAATAACAAAGAGGACAAGAAGGAAAGCAGGAGGGAGGCGAGGAGAATGTAGCTGAGGTCCCGGTTGTTGGCTTTGACCACGGGAGTTTCTTGGTGTTTGATGAAGATTGCTAATATGAAGCTTGTGGAAAAAGACAAGAAAAGAGCAAAGAAAACGAGGCTGATCCCCAAAGGTTCTTCGTAGGAGAGGAAGGTGATAATCTTGGGGATACATTCGTCCTGGTCCTTGCTTGGATGCTGATCTTCCGGACAACGGTTGCACTTGCTTGCGTCTGAGAAGAACACGAACGTCACCCATATTGACCTGATACCACTAAGCAGGGAAAGTGTCCTGAGCAAATGATTCAGTGTCCTGAGCAAAAGGTCAGGATGGGGGTCCCAAAATCACTGCCCCCATCATCCACCCACACCGGGGCCAAACAATAGTTCTGACCCCATGCAAGGCTGGCAGGAGTCACCACCACTACCTGAAACTGGCTACCTGAGCTCCAGATGGGGCAAGTAAAGGTGACAGCAAATGCAGGACCCCTTCTTTGTTGGTTGAGCTGGGTTGTGTGGGGCCCCTACCCAGTGTGGGGCCCACAGCAAATGCCATAGCAGTCCATTGGCTAAGAAAGCCCCTGCTCCTAATACCCTGTGTTCTCTTATGTTTCATAAGAGATATATCTGGGCGAGTCCATCCCTCAAGACCCTTTCTTATCACTCTCTTCTTCAAATTAATTCTGGAAATGAAAAATGTTCAAAGCAAGAAAAAAAGTTTTTTTTTACAATGCCCCAAAGATGTCTAGAAAATCTTTGCCCTGAAGACTTAGATTTCCTCTAAGTTACCAACCTTCCTGAGGGGAGATGGTTCCTTCCCCACATGGAGTGCAATTGTAGCAGCAGAGCGGCCTCTCTTCCAGAGTCACCTTGGCGTACCCAGGACGACAACTATCAGTACACCTAGACTGAGGCAGGATCTAAACCAAGACAAGGAATGTCAAGGGAAGGAGGCAGAGTTTGAAAGGACCCAAGGGGATCTCTGGCGCAAGGACAAGGGAACGTGTAATAATGGCCCCTGTGACTAGCAGGCATTATACAGCCTCAGAATTGGACAGTATCCGGGTACCCATTTGCTTCTTCACCAAAACATCTCTTTTCCAAAGGAGCCAGCCCTGGGTTTCCTCCAGCTATTGAGGAAGGAGTTGCTTGAGGAGAATCTAATAATAATAATAATATTTGGTTTATATACTGCCCTTCAGGACAACTTAGTTCCCATGCAGAGCAGTTTACAAAGAGTTTTATTATTATCCTCATAACATTCACCCTGTGAGGTGGGTAGGACTGAGAGAGCTCTAAAAGAGGTGTGACTAACCCAAGGTCACCCAGCTGGCTTCAAGCGAAGGACTAGGGAATCAAACTCGGCTCACCAGATTAGAGTCCTGCTACTCTTAACCACTACACCAATACCTTTACCATCAATACCTTCGTGTTTACTGATAGCATCCTTCCAAAAACAGCTACCTCCACTGTAGAAGGATATTTGGCTTGTGTGACATTCCAACATATTGTGATTTGCCCCAGCCCCCTTGGAAGAAATTTTGGAATAGCTCGACTCCTTGTCCTCAGAATTCCCAAAGTGGCCACAGGCTTAACAAGTTTGGGGATCTCTGTGTTAGAGTAGTTTGGGAATGACATATACCTTTTGTATCACAAAGTAATAAATTATTAGACTATAACAGAATTAAATGAAAGAAATGCTTTTTCCCTACCTGGTTAAATGAGCTAGGCCACACAATAGCATCTTGGTCAATGGTAAATTTGATGTCTGCCGATGCCTGTTGGTCTACACTCCCAACTTTCACTGTAACAAGGGTTTGATTGGGAAACCTCACCCAGTTTACAATGTCAAAGTTGGCTGCCAGGTCACCGTTTTCATCAAAATAGACTGCTCTCACTGAAATATTGTACAACTGCAGGTTTCTCAAGAAAGGATGGAACTAGACAGGGGGGGGAAACCAGCGTTTAGAAAACAGAAAATCCTCCTGGATATCACAGCACTGCTTAATTAGATCTTGAATCAAATTATTCTGTTTCAGTCTTCTAGACTCGTAGTGGACAAGGAGATCTCACTGAGCTTGTAGGCACACAATGGTGTTGATGGGCCACAGATGCAGAAAAGATAAAAGGATGTACTTCTTCACTCAATGAGTGTTTGACTCATGGAATTCATTGCCATGCAATGTAATGAACTTAGTTTGAGAGGGGATTAGACAGATTTATGGAAGATTGGTACATCAATGTCTACTAGCTTTAGTAACCAAACATCACCTAACCTCCCTATTAACTTCCCTATTTAGAGGCAGTGACCCTCTGAATACCAGAGTTGGGGGGCGTCAACAACAGTAGGTGTCTTTGGCATCCGTGCCCCAGGCTATAGACGATCTGGAAGCATCTGCTTGGCCACTGGATCAGAATGCTGGACTAAGCAGACCATTGCTCTGATCTATCAGGGCTGCTTGTTATGTTCTGTACATTTTTTCATGCCCAAAGTGACTCTGAAGTCTATTCAGGAGTTCCTTCTTTTTATTTCTCCATTTGGGGGGGGGGTAATCAGTTTAGAGTGATTAGAGATAGCAGTCTGGTCTTGTAAGGTTCTGGATACAATAAATGTATTCTGGAATGGAACAATGGAGTTGAATTTTCAATGTAGCTGCCTGGGAGGAGAAGGGGACTACCTGCCATGGTGTTATCTGAGGACGCCCCATCGCGATTCTCCTCTCCATCACTGTCCGATGGACTCTGGAAGAATACACAGTGTCCAAGGCAAGTGCCACAGCTTGGACAGTGCTGTAAATCCGGTATCTATCTTGTTCCAAGCTTTTTTCAAGCATCTCCCTGGGCAGAGTCTCCAGTCTCTCTTGATTCATGCATCTTCTCTCACCTTTGACAGACAACACATGCTTAGAATAGGAACAGTGAAATGCTTTCATCATAAACTGATCCACGGCATTTAGAAATGAATTAAAATTGTTATACTTGGGCTTTTCCCTTGTCTGGCTTAAGAAGGACAAAGAACCGTGGATGTGCCGCTTAACAATAGCACTGTCATCTGAAGTGAAAACAGCGTCCCACAAAGTTGCTGTGATCCAAACTTTCCCCCGTATGGGGCTTATGCCTTTTTCAATGACTTCGATCAGGAGTCTTAAGTAAAACATAGAATGAGAATCCCCATAATAGAAAAGTACATTAACTTGAGTCTGTGTCAGCAAAAAAGCCAGGTTGTACACATCTCCAAGTGAATCTTTATAATAATTAACCGTGTGTTCTGCGATGCTTTGAGAGAAGGCGACACAAACACCACTTGCAAAGATCACGGGTGTCAAAGCGTTTACAAATCTCTTTGCATTGTCATTGGCTGGAACAATAAGACCAATCCACGTCCATTGGAAATATAAGAGCATTTTGGCAATTGCCCGGTATGGGGGCTCTTCTTTTGGGACCATCCGATAGTAAAAAGGGAACTGGGATTTATGGTCAAAAAAGGGCGTAACAAAACCATAATTGACCTAGTAAGGAAAGGAAGAGATTAATATGTGTTTTTTACTGAAAAGTTCAAAGATCTATTAACGAGATTTCAGTCCATGCATTGTTTTTATCTTGCAGATGGACTGTTATGCTATTTTTACCACATACCCGTGTGTGTGTGTGTGTGTGTGTGTAAGAATGTATTATGATGTTTGCATCTTTTGCAGACTTATCCTGTGAAGCCTCGTTCAGTCCAATTGGAGTTGTCTTTAATATACCCTATTAAGAGCTTTGAGTTGTTCCTGCACCCTGTCTTGCTAAAGAATAAAGAGGTCAGCGCTGGTGCTAGAACCACCTTCTTTCCGTTACATCTGGCTCGTAGCCAATATGACTACTGCTGCTGGAAGGTGGCAGTGGGGGGAGGCCTTGGCCTATTTGCAGGTTAAAAGTCTACAAGCTGTAGGGCTGCTCATGAGAAAGGATGGCTGTCTTGGAGGCTGGAAGAGCGCCTCCACCTTGGATAGAGCCCTAGTGGTACGCCATTGGGATTGGGAGGTAATTCTCTACCTACAGCAAAAACATATGGTGAAAGCACCATTCCAGCACAGATGGGAGCTGGTAGATACGGGGACAGGATCAACCAAAGATGGCCAGTATTAGGCAAAGATGCTCACTGGTGCCTATCCAATCTCCTCAGCATCCTGAGAGTTGATGATGCAGGGCCTCCTGCCTCCCCAACCTCTTTGTTGATACTATGCAATGCCTGATCAGTGAGATACAAAACTGCATGCCCAGTGGTGCTTCAGGAAGAGGGAATTGATTTGGCTTCCATAGCAGAGGCAAGGTTGGATGAAAATGACATGGTGTCTCTGGGTCAACTAACCCCACCTGGTTTTGCGGTTCTCCGTGAACCCACAAGGGTGGTTGGGGAACAGAGGTGGCTTTAGACTCTGTGAGTTCTTCACCATTGGCAGACTCGCAGTACAAACTATAGCTGACATTGATTGCATGCTCATTATGTTGGGATCTAAGGGATAGGTTTGGCATTCTGCTTGTTTACTGGCCACCTGGTTCTCCAGTAAGCATCCTTTCTGAGTTGGCAGAGGTGCTATCAGATGTGGTACAGCAGACACCTAAACTGATTGTTCTGGGCAACATCCATGCCAAACGTTCCATGTTAGGGCCATGTTAGGGACTCTCTTGAATAGTGAAAGGGCCCACACATGAAAAAGGCCACACTTTGGACTTACTCTTTTGCACCAAGCCTTCAAAGGAAGGTCTTGTTTCAGAACTGGAGATTTGGTTGGATTCATTGTCTGACCACTATCTATCTTGGAGGAATATGGCCCTGACACCCCACAAAAAGGAGAACCTGTCAAAATGGTCCACTTACAGAGACTCATGGATCCTTCTGGATTCCAAAATACTCTGGGGGATTTCAGAATTCCAAACACAAGCTCCGTTGAGGATGTAGTAGAAGCCTGGAATGAGAAGCTCCTTGAAGCAATCAACATGATTGCCCCTCATCGACCTCTCTCATTCTTGATATGGAAGCTAGCCACCTGGCTTAATATGGAACAAGGTGATCTAAAGAGGGTTGGAAGCAGGGCTTTTTTTCAGCTAGAATGCAGTGGAACGGAGTTCTGGCACCTCTTGAAAATGGTCACATGGCCGGTGGCCCCCACCTCCTGATCTCCAGACAGAGAGGAGTTTAGATTTCCCTCCGCACCACTGACATTGAGGGCAATCTAAACTCCTCTCTGTCTGGAGATCAGGGGGCGGGGCCACCGGCCATGTGACCATTTTCGCCGAGGCTGATTTAAACTTTAAAAAACTCCCCCCTTGTTCCAGCTGACTCAAAGTGATGTCATTGTGAGGTCCTGAGTTCCACAACCTCTTTTCCCAGAAAAAAAGCTCTGGTTGGAAGACATGTAGAAAGAGGCTGATAGAAGTCTTGCACTGAATCTGATAAAGCATGCTATAGAGTCCATTGGAAGACCTATGAAGCTGGGGTGACAGTGGCAAAGATATGTTAAATCTCTGTAGCCATTGCATCAGCTAGTTCATGACTGACCACCCAATTGTTTCAAGTATCTTGACATTTTCTGACTCCCAGGTCTGAACCTTTATTGGCTCAAGAATGGTCAATTTGACATCTTTGCAAACTTTTTTTTGCTGACAAAATACCTCGAATATGCTGTGAGCTGGATACCAATTGTAATATAGCCAAGGTGGAAGACATGCCCATTACACCCTCTGGACTGCTCTTGAACCATTTTGACCCATTTACAGTGAAAGATATTGGCAGAATCCTGGCATCTGTGAAGGTGCACTTGTGCACTGGATCCTTGTCCATCCTGGCTGCTAAAATTTTGTAAAGATGCACAAAGGAGTCCTTGATGTCTATCATAAGCTAGTCACTAACTCAGGGCTCCTTCCTTTGGCTACTCAAAGAGGCGGTGATTCTCCCACTACTTTAAAAAAAAACCCTAGACAAAAATGATGTGGCCAGTTATCACTCAGTCTCTGATTCACCCTTTCTGAGTAAAGGCAGGGCATAAATAATCAATAAATAAATCTATGCTATTTGTTGCCCCTCCAGGACAGCTGGTTGGCTGCTGTGTGGAACAAGATGCTGGACTAAATCGGCCGCTAGTCTGATCTGACAAGGGATACCTTCTGTTCTTATGATCTTGATTTTCATTTTGAGAGAAAAATACTGGAATTTCTGTCAGGCTTTATTGTCCCACCTACCACCACGTGCCCATTCTTACCTGTGGCACTTTGTACAGGCTCAACATGGTTGAAATCTGGATGGAGATCTCAGAGTCAGACCCTTCAATGACAGCCACAAAGTTCTTCTGCTGGCCACAACTATAATTGGGAACATTGCCAGTTGATATCAGGTCTATGGTGACCTCAGAGGTCCTTCGTTCGTTGAAGTAGTTTTCATGAATTTCATAGCCCAGGGTGACATTTCGTAAGAGCCTGGGATTCCCATTGATCTCATGAATGGAAAACAGTAAGGACATGATGAGCCAGTAATTTGTGTATTGTATCCTAGAATGCAGGTTTTATATTATTATCCAGAGGTACTTAAAAGCATGGCATATACCAGCCTCTTTTATCTCCCAGGGAACAAACTACACATTATGATGGAACCCATAATCAGATCTCCTTTCATCTCTGTCAGTGATCCCCAATGTGATGCCCTAATAAATCATTGGTCTCCTCTCCTCCATTTTATCCTCTCAACAACCCCGTAGGGTAGTTTAGGCTGAGAATACATGACTGATGAAAGGCCACTCAGAAAGCTGCTTCTTTTTTAGAAAAAATATTTATTAGTGAAAAAACTTTTTAAAAATAAAAAACAAAACAAAAGGAAAAAAGGAGAAAAAGAAAAAAGAAAGAAAACAGTGCTGCCTATAAAAACACTATTGGCAAATCTATAGGTATCTATTAAAAGACTTTCAAATATCTACATATAAGTCCATGCACAGTTTGCCTTCTATATGCAATACATTCAAATGCTAATAAATTTATAAGGTCTTCAATCCAACCATTTACATGTGGAAGTCTTTTGTCTTTCCAGTGTTGAAGTATAAGTCTTTTAGCAACTGTAAGGGCACGGAGGGTCCATTTCTGTTGACTATGAGTCAGATTCCAAGAGACAGGCAAGTTGTTTAATAGCTCATTAACATCCTCAAAAATAAGTGAGTATGACTAACCATGACTAACCATGTCCAAAGCATATGCTTAAGTGATGCATTTTGTGAAGTACACTGCCAACAGTTCGACACTGTGCTTAAAACCTTTAGTAAAAAACTGCTGTGGTGTCCAATATACCCTAAACATTTTTTTTTTG
The DNA here is from genome assembly GCF_028583425.1 of Eublepharis macularius. NCBI lineage: Eukaryota > Metazoa > Chordata > Lepidosauria > Squamata > Eublepharidae > Eublepharis > Eublepharis macularius. Next base: position 166,686,968 of record NC_072793.1, on the reverse strand, counting down.
CTGAGTAAGATCCATAGTAGCAACAGGTATATGGCTTCTAATAACCTTTTGAAATCTGTTAAGCAAGAATGGCAGTTAATATCTTAGCGTCCACATTCATCAAAGAAATGGGTCGAAAATTTGCACATTGAGTATAGTCTTTGCCTGGCTTTGGAATGGCAGTAATACATGCATCCTGCAGTGAGGCTGGCAGATTCAAAAATCTCACTGTACAATTGATATAGTTTTGGAATTAAAAAATCTGAAAAGGTTTTATACCATTCCATAAGGAACCCGTCCAGTCCTGGAGATTTACCAGTGTGCATACTGATTATCACAGCAAGTAGCTGTCGCTGAGCCATAATCTAAATATGGAAGATCAAGGTGAGAGAAAAATGTTTCTAAGTCTTCTTCAGATGGTCCTTTCCCCTTACTATCCAATTTAGAGTAAAACTTTTGCAACTGCAAATTTATTTCAGTTGAGGTAGTATGCATTACATTCTCCTGCTCTCAAGCTTGGTGGTCTAATCCAATAAGGAAATTAGAGAACAAATGATTTATGATGTACAGAAGAAATACAGGTATAGTCTCTGTCCTTTGGGTGTAACATACTCTAAGGATCAAGCAAATCTAGTTCAACCATATAGGCTTTTAAGTGTACATTCCACCAATGAACGTTCCTTATGTGGGAGTGTACTTTGATCTAAAGCTGTATTTAATATTTCATTAAAATCTTCCCCCAGTATCAAATAATTATATCTAATATATACCAAGTGATTGAAAGACTGATGAAACATCGCGGGAGAATCCACATTTGGACTGTATACATTAATCATAACCATAACAGAATCAAAGCAACCCTTTGGATCTGTTATTACTTCTTGAACCTGAAAAGAGACATTTTATGTGTTAATATAGAACACTCTTAGACTGAGTACCTGTATCTGTAACATATAGTTCTCCAATCCAATCTCTAAACAACTTGTTTTTATCATTTGCCATTATATGAGTTTCTGTAAATAAGCCATGACAGCATTAAGATTTCTCAATTTGGAAATAACCTTTTTGCATTTGGTAGCATCTCTCATACCTTTAACATTCCATGATATCACATTGAACATAAAGCCATAAAATACTATAGCTCTCTTCTCTTAACACTGAATAAATGCAAGGTATCACATATAGAACCTTATTATAAGTAAAATACTTATAAAAAAATAGCAGAAAAGTGCACATGACAAAAAATTTACTAAATTAAAATAAGTGTAACCACAATTCTATAAATCAGCCAGCAACTCCCCACCACAAAAATTTTGACCTGATACCAAAAGTGAAGGGGAAAATAAAATAAAACAAAAAGCTCCTAGATAAGATGCCAGAGATCTATCTATTTATATCTATATATTACATCTATATAGATAGATATAATTATTTATGGATCATATATCTAAAACTTAGAGATACTTAGGGAAAGAAAAAGTCATAGTCAAGGAAGAAAATAAGAAAAAAAGGAGAGTGGATTGAGGGGAGACTGCTTGTTTCCTTTGTATATGAATAGATGCTTTCCTCAGACAGTGTAAACACCTTATTTTTTAGACAGATAAAGTAAGCTTATGCCACTTTAGGATTGTAAAACTTCTTAAATTGGTTTTGATACTGGACACAAAAGATGGCAGGATACTTGATATAGCATTGCAGCGTCACCTCTCTTAGAAGAGCTTTTGCTTTTGTGAATTGATGACATAATATTGACACCTCTTTAATATAATCTGAGTACAGCATAAACAGCTCTTTATTAAGACCCCAATACAAGACCCATTTCTCTCTTGCGAAATGGAAAAGGTGATCTGTCACTTCCACTCATAGAAACTGAACGAAGAAAGGAGCTGGTTTGTTTCCATTGCCTGGTGCCCACAGAATCCTGTAGGCTTGTTCATTCTGCAACTGATAATCAGGAAGAAGCTGCAGAACCTTATGAAATAATGTCTCCATGAGTTCAATCAGCCTCTTCTGTCTTTTTAGATTCTTCTGATAATCCAGGAACACAAATATTTAGTTAGATGCCGGACATAAATCTCTACATGAGAGATTCGATTAGAGAGAATGTTATATGAAGCTGAGACAGCTGTTGTTTTATTTTATTTTTACAACAGCTACATTTTGAGGTAGGCTAGGCTGAGAGAGAGAAAGTAACTGCTGCAAGGTCACTCATCAAAATGGGGTTTGAACCTGGTCCTCCAGCTATTAGCCCGACATCACACACACATCCACATACACTTGCAGTCTGAAGTTCTACAGACTGAGCCTGGCAACTGGATAGAGTGTTGGGGCAGGAACATGGTGGGGGAGCAGTGTCACAGGGACTTCTGGGAAAAAACAGTAGATGATCACGGTAGCTCTAGAAATCACTGGAAACTCTATGGTAAAACTGGGTTTTCCCTGGAGGTGATGTTGTCATGCTTATAATGACTTCACCTTTTAATTTTTGTCCCTTCCTGGCTTAGAAACCAGAAGGAATTGGTGGAGTGGCTGGACTCCCTGGAAATCAGAGGGAAAAAGGTACATGGGGGAGTCTGCATTAGGGTTGCCAGCCTCCAGGTAGTGCCTGGAGATCTCCCGGAATTACAACTGGTCTCCAGGCCACAGAGATCATTTCACTTGGAGAAAATGGCTACTTTGGGGGGTGGACTCTATGGAATTATGCCATGCCAAGGTCCTTTCCCTCCCCAAACCCCACTTTCTCCAGGTTTCTTCAGGTTTTACTCCCCAGATCTCCAGGAATTTCCCAAGTTGGAGCTGGCAGCCCTAGTCTGCATCCCTTCCCTGCACATAGCTTTCACTGTTAAAGTGAAGCCATATGTGAACATGGAGCTGAAAAGCAACATGCATCTGCCCATTCCCCTCTCTGCTCCGGCTTATAGGACGGAACTAATCTTTGCATGTATTTCCAGAGTCATTTGAAAGGACTTTCTTCTTTAACAGATTTACAGCCCATAAAAATTGCACCCGAGTGGCTGAAGGGAGACAATATTATGTTGTGGTCAGCGAACCAGACTAGATCTGGAGTCCCAGGTTCAAATCCCCTCTTGCTGTGAAGATCATTGGGTGACCTTGGGACGCTCACTCTGTCTCAGCTTAATCTACTCCACAGGACTGTTGGGAGGATAAACTAGAGGAAGGGAGAAACACATGCGTCACCCTGGGTTCTTTGCAAAGGCCCAAATGAAAATGTACTAAAGAAAGAGAAGAAAGATTCCAGAAATACACCTATCACTCCTCTGACCCATGAGCCTCCTCAGAATCTTCCCGTAAAGAGGAGAAAGAGAAAGTGATATTTGTCAGGAATGAGTACTAGAAAAAGAGGACAGCCTTGAGAGATGAGAGAAATTTAGAAAACCAAAGCAGACTGAACCCATGATCCCATAATTACTTACCAGCATCTTCTGGCAGAGGGAGAACTGCGAAAACTGAATGAGTCATCTAAAGAAACCATGGAGGATATCACCCCGCTAATGAGGTAGTCTCCAGGCTTGTATATACAAAAGGAGTGATCTTGCATTCTCAGATTCAAAGGGCATTTTGTTCTCAGCACCCTACAAACTCCGTGGGGCAGCAGGAGAAGCAGCAGCAGCAGCAGTATCATTCTGGGAATGATTGCTCCATCCATCTGCTCTCCGAGATGCAGGCAGCCAAGTCAGAAGAAGACCAAAGCTGCCCTCTCTCCTCTCATGCAGGTGGAGTCCAGCCATGGCTTCAGAACAAGACAGGATGTCATTAAACCGTATACCGACAACATCTCATCCTAAGACCTCAGGGGAAAAAAAAGTATTTATGCACCATTTCTGTTACAAAAAACATGTTGCTCTCCATTCTCATGTTTTTTTGTTATTGATTTCAAATCTAAGCTTGGGGAGAAAAATCCCTTGGGCTTTTGATGAGAATCATCATGATTGTAATAATCATAAGGGGAAGGATCACCTCTGCAACATCCTGGATCCTCTGTGTGGATCTGTGCGCAGCTGGAGAAGACATGTTTATGCCGTATTCAGTAATGTAGCTCCATATGCTGCCAGCTGGTGAGTGATGGAGCAACTGAGCTCATCTCGGCTTTTACTGAAGAGCCAGAATCAAGAAATCCTTACAAGATGCATATCAATTATTGCACAATGTAGATTAGTAATTCCTGGGTGCAATGGCTATCGGAAGTGAGGTTGCCCATTCCGATCTTGGAAGTTCCTGGAGATTAGGAAGCAGTACCTGTGCAGGGGGAAATTGGGGAGGAATTTCACCTAGAATAGCATAGAGTTTGCCTGCAAAAGCTACCAGTTTCTCCCGGGGAAGTGATCTCTGTAGTCTGGAAATAGCAACTCCCTGGAGCTATTTCACATCTGGAAAGTGATATGGGGAGGCTTGAGTCCCCTCTTTCCCATGTACTGTGGTCCTGATTGAAATCATGCCTTGCGCACGTGGAAATTAAGTTCCGAACACAGAATTCCCAGGGCACGTCTGACCAAAAGTCCCCATAGCAGCCACAAGGGCTTTGTAACATGAGAATCAGCCCGTGTGGTCTTCCAGACGACTTCTGTTGCTAAATAAGGACAGTGAAAACATAAGTGGCAGCTGTTGATAAAACTTCATTTTCCTCTTTGTGCTTGAATGGGTATTCAGAGTCAGTGAAGAAGAAGGGCTAACAAAATAAGGTTTGATCTAGAAAAGATTACACATGCTTGAGATCCTGCACTGTTCACGATTGCAGCATCCATTGAAAGTTATGTTCTGTCACATGACCCAAGGGTTGGATGAGGAGGGCCTATGCCATCTCTTTCCACACATACTATAGCCATTTTGGGGAGCTGGGTCATCCCCAGATACCAAGAATAAAGCGTTTATTCTGGCCGTGCTCCGGCCGTGAAAGCCTTCGACAATACATCAATAAAGTGTTTAGTTTTTCTTCTTCTAGGATTCATAAAATGTGAGCCTACTTATCCAGCAGAACTCAGATGTTGCTTGTGGCTTGTTTCAAAGTGTTTGTGCGCATTTGTGGCTGAGAGGACTTGCATGGCAAGCAACCTCCTGGCTCCATCTCTTGTGACCATTCTTTGTTCCAGTGGGAGCAAAAATGGGGAGGGGGGGTAATGTTGCAGTCTGGTTGTGCCTTGGAGTGACATCACGATGCTCTAGGACTTCCCTAGATTTCTATGGTTTTACCATAGAGATTGTGGGATTCCTAGAGTATTTTATCCTCTCTTCTGGGTGCAACCAGAATGTAAGGGATCATCGAAGACCTCTCAGGAAGGTCCTTTCACTGGCATGCCACTGTCTCCCCAAATTCTCATTAAGCATGAACTTGGGGTGCTTATGGGGTATTTGTTATTTACCAACTTTGCTAATGTTTTTCCTGCCTCCAGTAACTACCCCAGAGGAATCAGCTACCCCAGGGTGTCCACTCAGTCAATCAAGATGAGGTGGGTTAGTAATCAGGCCATTCTTTTAACTAAAAATCTTTATTTCTATAGGGTGCATAATTTAGGGTAAGATACAGAACAGTCTGGCATACAGTCTAATAAAATAAAAGAAATGGGGGAAAGGTTACTAAATAAGAGAGACTTACCAGTTCTGTGTACTGGGCTCCCTGGCAGGAGCCAGTGTGTGGGTGCATAGCTTCACATGCAGGTCTTACACACACAATCATGTATTCACACACACAGCAAAGATCAGCCCTTTTGAGGGTTTTCCAAAGAGACATTAACCAAACTGGCCAATGTGGAACCCAAAGTTTACCAAATCCATTTGCCCAATAGTGAGGAGTTAGCACATCAAAGGGATGCAGCACCGGATAACAAAGGAAAGTCAGGTAGGATGTTATAGCTGGTTCCTAGCCAGAGAGACTCCAAGGGCCACTTTATCGCAATAAAATGTCAGCTCTATTTCCCTGTCTGCGATGTCACGCAAATATCGCGCGAGAAAACGCGATGTTCCACGTCGTTGCGAGTCCAGGTAAGCAGTGTGAAAACGGCCCTGCTCCTCATTCCATGACATGGACATCACATCATGACACTGCACAATGTGACTCCACCCCATTCCCCCATTTTGCCTGGCTACCCTAGATGTACTCATCTTAGCAAGTGTTTGTTTGAATAAGTCCTGTGTTCCTATGATGTCCAAATTAACTCTGTGAGAAGCTGGAGGGTAAGGGATAAACTTTCCTTCCTCCACTCCAGACTCCCTTGCAAAAAGGAGCTGCTGGCTGGAGTTTTATATTCAGCTTAAATGAATGACACAGAAAGAAACAACTGCCTAATCATTGGACAATGTGGCAAGACTCCTAAGCAAGACATTTAGCACTGAGATCTGGAGACAGTGAAATGAGTTTTTAATAAGATTAATAAAAATACATTCAAACAGTCATAATAGTATCAAGCACACAGCACTAGCACCAATAACCTTGCATTAAGTTCATCACCACTGTAAGACATCTGGATCCACATATAAACTACCAGAATGAGAAAAACATCAACTAAAACGTCTTGTACATCTTCTAGAACACATCTTGTGTTCTAGAACTAACCATCGCCATGTCATCTCACAGCATGTCCACAAATTACTTCTGTAAAAATAGGGTTTTCAAGGCATGAGACATTCACGGGTGGTTTGCTATTGCCTTCCTCAGCGTAGCAACCCTAGACTTTCCTTGGTGGACTCCCATCCAAATACCAGGGCCAACCTTGCTTAGCTTCTGAGATCTGATGAGATTGGGCTAGACGACAAATTCAGTTGTCCTATTCAGGTGGCCTAGAAAAATTATACCAATTATACCAATTATACCAATGAAGATACAAGCCTGCTAACAGAAGGCTATCCTGTAAGGAAATGGTTCAAACAGATGCATCGGTAAAGAGACAGGAACTGTAGACTATACTAATGTCTACTGTCTGTTATTGTTGTTGTTGTTGTTGTTGTTGTGTGTTTGTCATGTCTGTACCCCATCCATGCCATTATTCCCTGCTGAGCTGTCACTAAGAACCATTATTAATGCTGTACCTTGATGTCACATTGCCAATGCCGTAACTACTTTGCTTTCACAGACCTAATGAAGCTGCAGGTGCCTTATCTCATTCCTTTGAAGCTCCCAGGGCTTCTGACCTTGTAACCGTTCATTCTCGTGACTTATTGTGATTCAACTTTAATCTTGTACTTTCCTAGTGACTAGACTTGATATGTAAAATATGCGAGGAGTTCCCAGGGCAGTCTTGCGCCAAAAGTTATGTTTCTGATTGGGAGGGGGGAAGTGTAATTGTGCCCTATAATAGAATGATTTTCACACGTTTCAAGTATTCTTGCCAACTTGCTTGTTTGCTAGCTTTTCTTCTGAACAATCCTATGGACATATCTGAGGATATGATGCAATTCCTGAATAAAGCCTCTCAACCAAGATCATGGATTTCTTGCTGTGAGGGTACAGGGGTCTATCTGCCGTAGCCTGTCATCCATAGCCTGACAGTATTCCTACAGGGTAGTTTCTGTGTTTGTTTAATATGTCATGTCTAATTGCCTATGCTTCTTTCAGTATTTTCTTCAACATGGCCCATCTGGCCACCTGGATCCATGCTATGGTAACATCAAGACTTGACTATTGCAATGCACTATACACAGGTCTCTTGTTTAAGTTAACTAAGCGATTCCAGTTGGTGCAAAACGCTGTGGCTCGACTGTTATCAGGAGCAAGCAGGAACATGAATATCACACCCATCCTGCAGTCACTCCATTGGCTACCCTTTAGTTACTGGGCTCCGTTCAAGGTTATCACTTACAAAGCTCTTCACGGCCTTGGTACCACATACTTACGGGACCGCCTCCCTCCCTATGCTCCTCCACGGCAGCTTCGTTCTTCGGAACAGGGCCTTCTGCAAGTGCCACCCTGCACATCGGCGAAATCTTCAGCAGCCTGTACACAGGCTTTTTCTGTGGTGGCCCCCAACCTGTGGAATGGCCTGCTTGAGGAGGTCAGGAGAGCCCCCACTCTCCTGGCTTTCCAGCAAACAATGCAAAGCCAAATTATTCAAAAAGGCTTTTTACTCAGATAGGAGGGCTGTATTGTAGGGAAGGGATGTCAGATGGCCCGCTAATGAGTTAGGAACCATAGACTTCACCACTATGTTGTACTGGATTCCTACTAATGATCTTGTATCTATTTACCCTACGGGATTGTTCATGGAAATGTTCCTGATACTGACTGTACTAATCTCACACAGTGTAATCTACCTCGAGTCTCAGTGAGAGACTATAAATGACATAAATACATGAAGGAGACAATACTGAACTTCACTTTGTCAGAGACTGGTGCTGTTCCAGAAATCTCAGGTCAAGATCTCAGTGGCACAGGGTGTTCTAGCTTTTTCTGACCCAGTCCAAGATGTTAACGCATGTTGCTGTTGTTTCTAACATTTGTTACCTGTTGGTTTCGAAGGAACTTTTGAAGGAAAAAAATCCCTGAACTCTGGCAAGAACAGGAATAAATCATCATACTTTTGCTAATTACAAGGGAAGAGTCACCTCTGTGACATTCCTCCCCTGCAGTCCCATGCGCAGGTGCACAGCTGGGGAAAACATGTTTACTTGAACTTTCCAAAGTGGCTGCATACTCTGACATGAGATGATGGAGGAGATGAACTTGGCCTGATTCATACTGAACAAAGGTCATCATAAGGGCCCAAAATAAGATATTTTTTGAGAATATATGAGGATGTACACACAACATACGATAGATAAAAGCATACAAATGCTTTAAATAAATAAATAAGTTCGCCATCAAGCATGGAGAACTTTTTCCTAACCTTGCTACTTTTTAAGGGATTAGAGTGTCAGACTAGGATCTGGGCGAACCAGGTTGAAATCCCCCCTCTGCCATGGAAGCTTGCTGGGTGACCTTAGTCTAGTCACACACTGCCAGACTAACCCACCTCACAGGGCTGTTGTGACGATAAAATGAAGGAGGGCAAGGTATAAATAATACCTTGCCCCATTGGGAGGGCAAGGTATAAATAAAGTAAATCAATCAATTTTCACTAAGGATGACTGTAAAATCCAATGACGACATGTTTGGTCCAGAAATTATGTCTTCATACATACCGATACACACGTCCACAATAAGCACAACGCGTATGTACTTTTCTGGAATTCACCCCCACAAGCTCAGGTGGCTTTTAAAAGGAGACTAGACAGGTTCATGATCTATCACACTATTAGCCATGATAAACAAAATCTCTGTACTCAGAGTCAATATATCTCTGAATATCAGTTACCAGGAGCCCTTTCTAGGAGCATCTAGGCACAAACTTTGAGGAAAAGATGTTCGGCCAGACGGATCTGATCTGATCCAGAAGGGTGCTTTTTTGCGTTCTTAGCCACATGTACCTGCTGCTGGGTCCTGCACTGCACAGTTGCAAGACAAGCTCTTCCCTGACCTCTCCTCCCTCCCTAATGTAAAGACTATCTTGAGTTCCAGAATGGGATGTACATTATATAGATGGGCACTCAGGCTTACCTGTTTAATGTTTTTAATAGATGATTATTTATATATTGCAGAGGAGTTAGCCGTGTTAGTCTGTAGTAGTAAAATCAAAAAGAGTCCAGTAGCACCTTTAAGACTAACCAACTTTATTATAGCATAAGCTTTCGAGAATCTTGCAAAGAGAACTGTGATTCTTGAAAGCTTATGCTACAATAAAGTTGGTTAGTCTTAAAGGTGCTACTGGACTCTTTGATTTTATTTATATATTGTGTCAGTTTGATGTTACAAACCTTGGGTCATGTGTTGGGAGAAAGTTGGGTTATATCAATAAAACCAAAATCTAAACACGGCCAAAATTGCAGATCAATAAATCCACATAACAGGGCCATGTACAGAGAAGGGGGATTTTTTTGCAATCAGGATGAAAACTCCAGGTTTGCCAAAGTCCCCGCCATTTAAAAATAAGGGAGGGGATACCAGAATCTCCAAACCACTACATTTTCACAGGCAATGTAAAAGAAAAAGATTGCATGACACCTGGCACCATTTGGGGGTTATATAGCAACACTAGTAAACATTGTTAGGCTGGGTGACAGTGAAGGCAATTGCCAGGGGCAAACAAGGAGAGCAAGCAGACAGACTGGCAAGGGGTAGAAAAGCAGGATGGTGGCACTGCCCGCCACAGAAGTTAGGTAGGAAACAAGCTGGCCAGGAGCTGCACCACTACATCCTCCTCCCTTCCCCAGCCATCACTACTCTGACTTACTTCAGACAAGTAGGTCAAAATGTGTGGTGTGTCAGTCTGTCTGTAGCAGTAGAAAACAGCAAGAGCTAGAATGTAAGACTCACATTCTAGCTGTATCTGAAGAAGTGAGCTGTGAGTTCATATCCTATCACAAATTTTGTTGGTTTTATAGGTGCAACTGGACTCTTGCTCAGTCAAGTAGTGGGGGATGGGAGCAGGAGGAGGCAACACTACTGCTGCTTTCTCCTTCTCTGCTGTGCTGGGGGGGCGGTGTCAAGGAAGTAAAGAAAGCAAGTGAGTCGCAGTGAGGGCAGCCAGGAAACAGAAGCCCCATTACCCCCGTCTGTGCCACAAAGAAAAGGTAGGCAAAGTGGTGGTGCCAGGAAGCTGTGGTATCTTCTCTCCACCCCCCAACCCTGAACTTCTTGTAGGCCCCTGCTTACAAATACCGTAAATAGAGAAATTAATGCAAATCAATCCATCTTGAACTGCAGAACTGAATAAGGACAACACAAAAAGGCTTAAGATAAACATTACAGTCATTACTCATGTCTAAATTATATTCACATTTTATTTTTCTCCCCCACCCCAATTTACACTTCTAGAAAATGCAAAGCCGTGAGTTCTGGGTGGGCTCAGCACCAGCAAACAATAAAAATGATACATTTTTTAAAAAGTACATTATAAAGTAAAACATGACAATCACTCTAAGTAGCCACTTGAATAGCAGTGAGTAGTAATTCCCCCCAAGAAAATACTGGAAGGCACCTCAGAACAATGCAGAAGAATAACGCTCTTCTCATATTAACAGACCAACCTGGGGAAATATATTATAAAAATATTCTTAACAAATATCAACCAGGCTCAAGAGTTGGATCAAAACTTCAAAAGTGAGGGCATCAGTCAAATGCAGATTTCCTAGCACATGGCAAAGGAGAAAATCTTGAACCAATGCTTCCTTCTTCAACTATGCAGCTTCTGAGAACTATTATGGTTGATGTTCCCATGGGAGATACAGCCAAAGCGATAATTTTTGAGACTGTTTGCTCTGGGGTACATTTTCCACTTACAAATAACATGAAATAAGCTTATCCATATATTTTACTGATGTTCAAAGGTGGCATCTCTGATGTGAAATATCACCCAATCTCCAGCTAAACATTTTTTTCCAGCTACCCAATTCCACCACCCTGCCTGAGCCATTCTTCACTTACATCCCTTCCTTGGGAATCTTTCTGCCAATCTGAGCAGCCATATGATTCCATTCCAGTGTAGATTTGCAGATTCTTACCAAGAACAATGCAAAGAGAGAATCCACTTTCATGCCTGGAATGCTTCCCAGCATCCAAATTCCAGAAGGATAGCCATTTTTATTCCATTCTTCTCCCAAAGAGCTCAAGACACAATATCATTCTTCTCCCTTGATTTTATCCTCACAACAGCCCTGTAGTGGCTGGCCCAGATTTGCATGGCAGAATGGGAGTGCTGGGCTAGGACTGGGAAGATGCAGGTTTAGACTGCCATTATCCAAGAGCCAGTGCAGTGGTGCAGTTGGCCTAGAAATTGGGATATATGGGTACAAAAGCCCCCATGAAACTCAATACCACACACACGTCATAGTTTTCTGCTCCCACTGTTTAGAGTTCTCATTTCTGTGTCATATGCTGAGGTGATGGAATGGACCACACCACATCCAATGGCAGGGCGACCACGGCCATTTCAGAATGCTTAAAAGCCCCTTGCAAAGAGAAAGTCATCACTGCAAGTGCTAATTTTTTAGATAAACATCTAAAGCCAGAATCCATCTCTTGCCATCTATTCTACCCCCTCAAGGCAATTCGTTTTCACCTCATTCTCCCGCATGTGTGAACAAATCTTAGCAGATCTGTTGCAACAGGGCTTTTTTTCTGGGAAAAGAGGTGGTGGAACTCAGTGGGTTGCCCTCGGAGAAAACGAGAAGGCGAGTTTAGATTGCCCTCTGCGCCACTTGGTGGTTATGCAGCCACTTGGTGGCGCGGAGGGCGATCTAAACTCCCCTCTGTCTGGAGATCAGGGGGCGGGGCCACCAGCCATGCGACCATTTTCAAGAGGTTCCGGAACTCCATTCCACTGCGTTCCTGCTGAAAAAAAGCCCTGTGTTGCAACAAATGTTCCTGAGCTAAATCCTATTTTCTCTTATATAGCATAAATCTGTCACAGCCTTGAAGGAGTCACAAGTCTCCTTTTGGATTTTGTTAGGGTGGCCACCCTCTCTGGAACATAACAAAATGGGATCTTTGGCTAAAGCAACTCTCTTATCACAGCTATTAAAATATTCCTCAGATCTGCATAACCAGGGGACTTAGAACCCATATGAACATGGGACCTATGCTCAGAGCTTCACTCTCACAAGACTTCACCTCAGCATGGATTTTCATGTGTTTCTTGAGGGAATCCTTCTGTTTGTATCTTTTGCCACATTCTGAGCACTCCTTTTTCATGTGGGTTTTCTTGTGCCAAAGAAGCTGCAATTTGTTGCGGCAGATTTTCCCACACTCGGGGCACTTGCTTCCTTTCCCTGCTGGACAGGGTCTCTGATGTGTGGCCAGGAGGGGTTTGAGACTGGAGCATTTGCCACACTCGGAAGCACATTGACGTGGGTTCTCTCCTGCCTGGCTCTTCTGGTGTATGAGGAGGTCAAAATGGTGAGAGTAAGTTCTCTCATACTGAAAGCACTTATATATTTTCTCTGCTATGTGAGTCCTCTCATGCGCCATCAAGGTCGAAGTCCTTTGGAACTTTTACTCACAATATGAACACACACATTTTTTCTGCGCTTTGTGGATTCTCAGTGTCAAAGCTCTGCTGCAAGTCATTTTCACAGTCTTGGTCTGTCTGTGTGTGTTTTCCTTCAGGTCTGAAGAATCCCCAACTCTAAACTTCCAGCTTCTTCCTCCCCAAATAGGGCTAGTTTGGGTTTAATCTCCACATGGCCATTCAAGTGGCTTTCTGCCCCCAGCTGCATTCCAGGCATCTTTTGTATATCAGGCCCCAGAAACATTTTCCTTCAGGTCTTTCTAGCAATTGAACAGCAGTGCCCAATCGCTCAGTTCTTTCCTTCTCAAACTTTGCCTGATATCCCAACACTTGAGTATTATATCCTGGAACAAAATCAGGACATCATGAATGATAACCCCACAGTAACGATTGAATTGGAAGTGGGGGGTAGCAGCTGGAATAGCAGACCTTGACTACGGAGAAGTGCATCCTTATGCAAGTTACTCCTGACTCAGTCCATGGATTTCTATTGATATAGACTGGACTATCTCTGCACAGGATAGCACTGTAAGGCAGCATTCAGACGTCACAATAAACTAAGACTCGTGCATGCCACAAACTTTAGTTAGTCTACCAAATGTAAGTAATAAAAACTCAGTATGTGCATAAATCGTGGTTTGTCTGCTTCTCGCCTCCTCTTCCATTTATCCTTATGCTGCCATCTCTACGGCCAGCGCAACTTGAAAAAATGGCACTCTGTGAATTCAGATGTCACATCAAGCCACACTTAGGATGGCACTGTTGTATACTTCTGTCTCAAAACAGGGCACTAAAAAAGGCAGCATCCAGACATGTCACTGAAAAAAAAAGTGCACACAAACCCAGGTTCATTCACATACCATGCTCCCTCCCTCTTCCTTCTCGTATAAAAAAATAACAGTGAGAAACAAACTCTGGCTATCCATAATGTACAAATACAATTATGCACAGCAACCAGAATTAGCTTCCCCAGCCTAAATTACACTTTGAATTCATACATCATGGATAATCTGAGTGAGTTATGCATGAGAAGGTTGGGGTAAAGGGACAGGGCACATAGGCAAGCCAGCACCTAGTAGGGCTTATGCATTTTTCTTCAGCCAAGGTTAAATTACAAGGCCTGAACGCAGGCAAAGTATACCCCAAAACAGTTATCGTTTCTCTGCCACTACTCAGAAAACTGAAACAAGGTGATATGCATAATTCAAGACACTCTAATTATTAGAACAATCTGGATAGGGAAGCTGTTTTGCCCTTGCTTAGGATTTAAATGGTCAAAGAAGTTTTTGGAACTAATTCTAGATTCAGTTCTTTGCTACAGAATGACTTTCCCAGCCCTAATTCTGAGAACTGCTGTAGCATACTGGTTAAGTGGCTGGGTTCTGAGCCAGCTCTCCGCTGGTTTGACTCCCACTTCTGCCATGAGCAAGCCACTCCTCACAGCCACAGCTCCCCAGCTATACTGAGGGGATAATAACAACACTCACTTTGTTCACTCTGAGTGTGGCACTAATGTGTCCAGAAGGGTGGTATATAAGCATGCTGTTACTGTTGTTGTTATTATTTTTACTATTACTAATTTTGTTTTTTAAAGCCAAGTTTTCAAAAAGGTTAGTTGAAGCTGAGTTTCAAAAACTAACATAGATATTTCACTTTGAGTTCACCGTAAAGACTAAGACTTAAAAACGAAACTGTGGATAAATTTGCATCGGTGCCTGATTCGGCTTTTGAAGGCCACGTGGCACAAGCAACCCATTTCATTGTCAACATCCCTCCAGCAGAACAATAAAAAATTCTGAGGAGAGGAATGCAGGCCTCCCACAGCTAGACTACGCAGGTCAAAGAGATTCTTTCCTAGAGAGGCTACCTTTCCATAATTCTCTACCGTAACATCTCTGTAGAGATCTTTCTGGCCTGGATCCAGCAAAGCCCATTCTTCCCCAGCGAAATACATGGCTACCTCTTCAAAGTTTATTGGCCCCCGTTTAGGAGAAAACAATCACATGAAGCTCTTTTTTAAACCACTTCTGTTCATTTATTTTGTTTATCAAATCTATGAACTACTTTTATCTGGGGGGAAAATGATCAAGGATCATATCACCATATGATAACCATGACAGCTAACATAAACAACAAAGTTTTAAAATACTTCCGTATCAGTAGCTGTGTTCATCTGTAGCAAAACAAACAGAAGTCCAGTGGCACCTTAAAGCTTACCCAAATTTATCCCCGCACAAGCTTTCGTGAGTCAGCGGTCACACCCTCAGATCCCTAGGGGATATACACGCCAGTGCATCTGATGAAGTGAACAGTGACTTGTGGCAGAATAAATCTGAGTAGTTTTAAAAGTGCTGCTAGACTCCTGTTTCATTTCAGTTTCTAAAATAAAAACCCAATCCACAAAACCAGGCAGTTGTTTCTGAAAGGGTACTCCCCACAGACACAAAGGCAGTCCTCATAGGCTCTTCTGAGACACCTCCTGCTCCAATGAGGTGGTGAAGAGCTAGGTTGGCTCATTGCTTTGGGAGAGAGATGCCTTAGGGAAGAAGCTGATAGGCATCAGAAAACATATCAATGGGCATTGTGGCAGCCTTTGGCACCACATTCGAGATCCCCTGTATATAGAGAAACATTGTTCTGAATCTGCTTTTGTAACATGAGGGCATCAACAATGGGGAGGAGTCAGCTTTCAGTGGGACCATTACTTAGTAGGTCAGTGGCAGTAAAAATAATTTTTTAAAAAATTGCCATTGCTGCAATGGCATCACATTTTCTGGCCAAACCCAGAAGTAATATCACACTGCTCTAGGATTCGGGGGAAACTCGATGATAAAAGCACAATGGCGCCCCCTCCATGCCCCAGCCTCCTGCCAGTTGCCAGTCATCAGCTGGCAACTCTAGCTAGTATGGTGTAATGGTCAGCATGTCAGACTATGACCTGTGAGACCCAGTTTCAAATCCCCTCTCCACCATGAAGCTCACTGTGGGTGACCTTAGCCAGTCACTTTTTCCCTGCCTCACCCAAGCGTCTTCAAACTTTATGGTCTTGAGACCCAGTTTTAACTACTAGGCAGCATCATAGGGCCCTTAAGCTGCAAGCACATGACAGGAACTCCTTTGATATCACAGCCATGTGACAGGAAGTCATCTAGGTGGCATGGCATCAGAATGATGCAAAAGGTGGGGGGGGGAGTGTTAGGATCTCATCAATGTTGAGGCCAGAACCAAGAGAGCAAGGGATAGAAAGTACAAGGCGGCATATTGTAGTGAGGAGTATACCTCTGAATACCAGCAGCAGGCCTGTAGGCCCTGTCTGTAGGCGCCTTCAAGGGCAATTGGTTGCCTGCAGTATGAAATAGGATGTTGGGCTAGATGGACTGCTAGTCTGATCCAGCAGGGTTTTCCTTCAGCTTCACAGGAGGAATGAGCTAGCACAGGTAGGAAGCCTCTCCTGCAAAAACTCTTCCCCTATGCCTAGCTACAAGAGCCAGGTACTACCAGGAGGCCACTCAGGAGTCTTTGCGTGTGTTTGTGGCACAGGGAACACTGGGCCCTACCCACAAACACTGGGCTCTCTCGGCACATACACAGAGCATTGGAGGATCAACCACTGGGAGTGGGGGGGGCATGGATGGGCCATGCTAGGAGAGGCAAAGACAGCCTCTGCCAGGTGGAGAGGTTTATTCTGAACCAGCTTGTGCTTGAAAGGAATTGTCTGCTCATCTTACTGCTCCTCTTTACATGAGCGTAAAAAGAGGCCAGAGTGACAGTCTTGCTCTATATACATGCACACTTGCAGCAGATCCTTCCAAAGGGACCAAAGAGGGAAAATTGCAGCTCTGTAGGGGTCACAGTGCAGCAGGTGGGACTCCAGGAACAACCTGAGAGTCCCCAGCTGTGAGGAAAAAATGGAGGCGGGGGGGGGGGGAAGCCCTTTGAGTTCCTTGGAAGAAGAACAGGCTAAAATTGAGATGTATCTAGGTAAACAGAAGTAGTTGTAAACCTCTTGGGGCCTCTTGGCCACCCAGTAGCAGATCTGCTTGAACAATTGGCTCTGTATGTGTGAGGTGACCACGGCCTCTTCCAGGTTTGCCGAATTATTCTCCAGAGTTCCTCACTCTTCTCATTTCCTGCTTCCTTCTTTGCTTCCATTTTTATACCCCACTCCAGAGCAGGCTCCACTCAAGGCTGAAGGGTATCTTTGCTCTTCTGGATAGTGAAGGGGACTTCTCCCTGAGGGACAGCAAGACAAATTCCAAAAATCAGAGTGAACTCCACTGAATAACCTTAGATATCACAGGACTTCAGCCACCTCAGTTTTTGGAGATGGGACAGAAGACAGTTTTGTGGAGGCTTATAACTTTTTTGTAAATATCAGGTTTAATTTCCAATATACCCAAGGAGAGGGTAGCGAAAGCAAACGAGTATTATAAGCACAAGCTAGCCAGGGAGCTAACATCTGGAGTGTGTATGTGAGATGAGGGTCTTTCACTGACAGTAATTCTCCAGAGTCCCTGGGAGAGGTCTTTCCAACACCTGCTATTTAAGATCCTTACATGGGAGATGATCCGAACTGAACTTGGGACTTTCAGCACACAAAGCAGGTGTGTTAGCATGGGATTCGCCCTTATATAGAGACATTAAGCTATCAAACTGAAAAAAAATTGCTCTGACAGGCAGCTACACTCCAGTCTCAAACAGCCTCAAAATCTTGGAGAGTTGCAGGCAGAGACCCTGAGATGAAGTGAGCGTGACGAAGCTAGTTCTGATACTTGAAAGCTTAGCTGGAATGAGCTATGTTGGTCTTTAGAATACCAATGGATGCTGGTTTTAGTTCGCTGTTACAGGTTAACAGTGCAGAGCTGGAAAAAGGACCAAAGAGGGCAACCAAGAGATATATAAAACAATACACAGGGAAGAAAGAATGGACAGAGAGAACTTCTTCTCCCTCTCAAAACACTAGAACTCAAGGGCATCCATTGAAGCTGATGGGCAGTCGATTCAGGAAGGACAAAAGGAAATACTTCTTTACATAGTGAGTGATTAAGATGTGGAATTCACTGCCAAAGGATGTAGTGAAAGCCACAGGCAGAGATAGCTTTAAAGGGGGATTACATAGATTCATGGAGGAGAGGTCTGTCAGTGGCTACTAGCCATGGCGACTCTTCATTCAGAGGCAGTGAACTTCTGAATACCAGTGCCAGTAGGAAACATCAGGGGGAAGGCCTTGGCCTCTACGGCCTGTTGTTGGCCCTACACAGTAACTGGTTGCCCAGTATGCGGAACAGGATACTGGACTACACGGACCCCAGTGGCCCGATCCAGCTGAGCTTTCTTATGTTCTTACCCCTGGTGTTATATTCACTGTATATATTATAATGGAACAGTTTACTTTAGCAAATTGGTCTAGTCTCATAGGACAGAAATCTAGCTCAGTTGGCTAAAAGTAGAGACTGTATGAGCTTGCTTGTTCCAAAACCAGTAGCTCGTATTATTTTTGAGCACACCCATCTCTGCACTATGACCTGAGGAGCAGCAGCCTGAATGAGTACCCTCATACATATTTGCAAGCAAAAAGGGAACATGACATAAGCGATCCTTTCAGGTGGGTACCCTTTTTGGTCTGAACTGCAAGATGAGTCCAGTGGCACCTTAAAGACTTACAAGGTTTTCAGAGTATAAGCTTTCAAGAGTCAAAAGTTCCCTTCATTGGGATAAGTCCACGAGAAAAGCCCTGCTGGATCAGACCAGTAGTCCAGCCACTACACCATAGTGGTTAAGTGGTTGCTCTGTGAGTCAGCATTCTGCTAGTTCGAGTCCTGCCATGAGCTCAGCAGGTGGCCTTGGGGGAAGCCACTCCCCTGGAGGCAGAGAAAGCTCCTTTAAGGGGAGAGATCACAGAGATCAAGCACGCAATCCACCATCACTCCCTCCAGTTTTGCATGCAACTTTAACTCACTCCACTTGATGCCTTAATTTAAAACCTCACCGGCTCCAAGCACCACCAGCCTCCAGCTTCTCCCACATGCACACTCTCAGTCTGCAGCAGCCCCCGATCCTTGAGCACTTCCAGGATTAAAGTTCACTCTCCTGGAGGCTCGCTTCAAATGCGAGGCAAAAAAGAGAAGGGGAGGGGGGAGATGAGAGCTTTCGCCATAGAGACGTCCATGGATAGAGTGTCGCCATGGAGTTCTTGTCCCACGCCGTTGCCAAGGGGATAAAGCCGCACCAGCGCGACCCACAACTCGCTAGCACTTCCGGTCTATCCTTGCTGCGAATTATTGGGAGAGAGGAGCTAGGCTTCACCATAGATCTGAGAGGAGCTAGAGTGGCGCGACGCTGTATCTAGAGAGGCGTTAAAGAGAGGTGACTCTTTTTGTCTGGAGATGAGACTTCGTGGTGACTTTTATCGCTATCTTGTTGTCCCCTGCTGAGAGGCGCAGCAGCTGGCAAGGCAGCCACGTACTCCAGGGAAACTAATCTGTTGTCATCTGGAGATCAGTTGTAATTCCGGGGGATCTCCAGGTCCCACCTGGAGGTTGACAAAACAGGCTGCTGCCCATAGTAACCCGTTCTCTTACTCTGTTTTCAGTGTGGTCCCACCTTTGTGTAAAGACTTGCCTGAAAAAGTCAGGAAGCCTTCCACGCTTCCGGTCTGCAATATTGTAATATTCAGCAGGGCAATCTTATGAAGGCATTAGATCTGTACTACAGAGGTAGAATAGAGGGCACTTTTATAATGGAATGGGATTGTAGTCGACTGCAATGCTTATTGTAGGGATCCGCTGCTTTTACCACCATTTCTTTACATGGTACTTCTTACTTCTAGATAGACTAGTGCCTAATTCAGAGGGGTAAATAAAGTTAGTGTATTATTATCCCCACAATACAGCTGGGGCTGAGAGATGTGGCCTACCCAGGGCCAGCTGCTGGGCTTATGGCAGGATTCGAACTAGCAGAATCCTGACTCACAACCCAACCACTTAACCACTATGGTGTAGTGGCTGGACTACTGTCTGATCTAGCAGGGCTTTTCTCATGTACTTACCCCGATGAAGGGAGCTTTTGACTCTTGAAAGCTTATACCCTGAAAACCTTGTTAGTCTTTAAGGTGCCACTGGACTCAGATCTTCAGTTGTACTTCAGTAGTAGGATTTGAACCAGCAAAGCGCTCAGCCACTTAACCACTATGCTACAGCAACTCCACTTTTTGTAATATTTATAGTATACCAATGTAGTTTGTTGTTTGCGTTGTTCCCTAGTCCTGTGATCGTAGTGGGATTTCATTGTTCGTTGGTTGTTTTGTGTTGTTTTATGGGCTCTGTTTTATATACTGTGAGTCAGACTATAAATTTAATTTCATTTAATTTTTTACAGTTGTAGCCTGCTCTCCCTGATAACTGGGCTCAGAGAAGGTATCAGCATCAGCAGTAACTATACAAATAGAATAAATGACAATAAGAATAAATAAAAAGAATATTTTAAAACATTGCTTTGTCATAGAAAAGTTCAGGCCGGGATTTTTTTTATCTGCAACAATCTTGCAGGGTAGCTCTTTCCACCTAAGAGCTCTGTTGGATCAGACTAAAGGTCCAGCTTTCCCCAGAGTCACCAACCGTATGTCTTTAAAAAGCCTCCCCAAGCCAAGTAAAGATTGGAGGTCAAAACCTTCCAGGATTGTTCCCCCACTCCACCCAAAGCAATTGGTGATTCAGAGGTACACTGCCTCTGAACATGGAGCTTTCATTTGGTGTGTGTGTTGTGTCGTCAAGTCGCCTCTGAACTATGGTGACCCTATCAATGAAAGACCTCCAAAACATCCTAACAATAACTTATTAACATATTAATTATCATTAATATATTCATTTGTTATGTCATGTCAAATTGCTTATGTTTTGTTTCAACATTGTTTCAGCACTGTATTAGATTCCTGCTTGTTTTGGGGTTTCTGCACTCTATACCCTATTGTATTGTTTGTTGAATGTCCCAGCTGTTGATCATGTTGAGTTGCTCTGTACAATCCACCTTGAGTCTCACTGAGAAGGGTGGACTGTAAATAACAACTAAGTAACATAATAGCCATCAGTAGATCCTGTCGCCAAGGAATTTGTCTAAGCCTCTTTTGAAGCCACCCAAATCTAGAGGCCAAGTCTACATCCTGTGGCAATGAGTTCCATAAGTTAATTGTGTGTTGCGTGAAGAACATTATTTTGGCTGCACGTCACCTTCAATTGATTCACTAATCTCTTGGGTCAAGGAGAGAAAAATATCCTTTTCCAACAATCCATTCATCATTTTGATGGCCTTTTTTTGTACCTTTCTCTGTTTTACAAGTGGAGGACCAAAACAGGACTTTTAAAATAATTATATTCATTTTTAAAAACTTGATTTTTAATTGACCCCTCTCAATTATTACAGTAGCCTTAACTTGGCTTTAGATAAAATAAAGAAGCAACGATGAAAAAATAAATAAAAAGAAACTTGTTTCTTAATACACTTATCCAAATAGGAGATGAAGAGACAGACAAGGGGCACTTAATGTTTCATTTACCATTCTGACTTGCCTCAAAAATCTAAAATCGTCCCTCTGCTGTCACTACTGTAGGTGTCCTATGCTAACATCCTAAGTGCAATTAGAATAATTGGGATTTTACTTTAATTGATATTCATTATATATTGGCTTCTGCCCTGACCTGGATGGCCTAGACTTGCCCATTCGCATTAGATCTCAGCAGCCAAGCAGGGTTGGCCCTGGTTCGTACTTGGACGGGAGACCACCAAGGAAATCTAGGATTGCTACACAGAAGCACATAGTGGCAAACCATCTCTTGCCTTGAAAACCCTACGGGATCATCCTAAGTCATTTGCAACTTGACAGCACTTTATACACATATACTAACGTTAGATATGATTGGTCATTTTAACATATTTCCTACAAAACAGAGTGCTCCCCCACCCTGCTTTCCCTCAGACTTTCAGGACTGCTCCAAGTCAATCTTCTCACCTTTCTCACCCAGTGTTCAAGCTCCTGCAGCCTCAAGAGAAATTTGTCTTTATTTGTGAATGCCTAACATCTGTGGTGATGGTGCCACTTGCAAGCCATTTTATGTGCCCTCATAACCCTGAAACCTTCCACAATGGGTCAGCTTGCTGGCTCTGCCTTCAATGAAAAACACTCTGCATATGTTCAGAAGCATTCAAGTTTCTAGACAATTTCCAAGCATTAGGGAGGGGTTTGCATTCTTTCTCTCAAGGCTCTTCTCATGTCTTCTTTGCACCAGCAAATGTTTCTTTTACTTGATTTATACTCCACTTTTCTCCCCACCAGGAACCCAAAGTGGCTTACAACATTCTCCGCTTTCTATTTTATCCACACAAAACCCCCGTGGCCCAAGGTCACCCTGCACGCTTCCATATCAGAGTGGGGGATTCAAAGATCCTAGTCTGCCGCTCTAAAATGAATTCAGCAGATGAAGCCCATCCACTCTCCGCTGCGCACAGCACACGGGAAATTTCACTGATGGATTCCTGCCTGTCATGTCAATGTATGAGACATGGGATGATCATACTGGCATTCCTAGTAAAATGAAAAGCCACCTAACTTCAGATCCCTCCCAGCACAATTTAGCCCACAGAAGCACCCACTCCTAAAATCTTGAGCCAGGGGTCCCATGATGCATGAAGCATCATTCCCAGAATTTTGGTTCTACTGACCAGGAAGAGCCAGGATGGATAATTCATTTGGGGTGTTCTGGGAAATAGATTGACAAGGTTAGCAGCAGAACTGGAAATATTTTTTATAACTACAAGTCATCCCCCCACCCCCAAAACAACTCACTTTTTGCATTCTTTCCCATTTATCTTCCTCGACAATTGACTACCTTCAGGTGGGACTCAGAGTTTTCCCAGAATAAGAAGTACAGAGAATCTCCAGACTACCGAGAACGATGGCCCTGGAGGAAATGGCAGCTTCAGAGGGTGGACCCTATGGCATCACACCCATGCTGAACTCTTTGCCCACCCCAAACTCCACCCCCTCCAAACATAACCTTCTCATCTACACATACCTCCCCCCAATACAACTTTCTCCCATCATTTTCTTTTAGAACTTGTTAAATAACAACCATTCATCATGACCGACTATCATTATCATTGGAAAACAATGCTTGCTTATTGTATAAGATTTCTCATACACCTTGGCTAGAAAGGCAGTATAGAAAAATTTTAAACAAATAAATACGAATAAATACCTCTTACACCAGCATCCCCTGGTGATGGGGAGCAACTTTGTTCAAAGCAAGCTTTATTTTGGATAATATACAAACCACAGAGCTTGCTTAATCAATAAACCATCTTAAATTGCCACTAAGAATCCAAGGAATCACTAAGGGATTTTCCCCTGGAATAAAGTTCAGATGAAAAATATGTAGAAAAGACGACACAGAAAGGCCTTTGGGCCCCAACTCTCCTTGGGTGTTGAATACCAATGGCTGCATTTATTTATTGTCTGATTTTCTCAGAACCCATGAGAGAGGAATATATTATTGGGGGCTACACACACTGGGCCCCTACAACAACGATCACATGTCTTCCTCCAGCTCACAGGATGATTCATCGGGTACAAATGGCTCCAGTATAATGGAGGCAACATCCTCCCCTTCATCTGCGCTGTACTCGACCACTGTGGCATTAGCCCGTTGAGAGAGTGCGTAATCATCACCAGTGCATTCTGGAGGGCAGTGCTCACTTGGAATCCACTTCCTGTTGGATCGTACAAAGGACAGAGTGGAAATAGTGGTAGGAGACAGCCGTGCCCAAAGCTTTGTGATGCTGCTGCCTGAAATGGAGAAAAGGCGCTCAGAGGAAACACTAGTCGGTGGGCGAGCCAGTGTGCTAATGGCCACGGAGGACAAGCAGGGCCAAACGCCACACTTTGCTTCCCAGTAATGCAACGGATTGCTGTCCGGCAGTAAGAACTCCACTGGAATATCATCCCCAATGTACGCTTCAAGATCTTGGCGGGCACTGACCTCTGGCTCCTGCTCAAGGAACGCCCTTTGTCTGACCACACGGGGAGTAGGACCGCAGAGACCCAGTTTCAGGACTCCTCTTGAGAAGACAGAGCTTTGGCTGTTCTGCAGAGCTCTTTCAAATAAAAGCCTGTCCTGGGATGAGATCTCTTCCCCCGACACGGTCCCTGCACACCGCATGTTCGCAGCTCTCTCACGGCAGTACAGTGTTGTCTGCTCCAAAATGTAGGCAAGCATTGTATTATAATTCTCTTCTTCCCTCTCCCCCAGGTAAATCCTGATTTTGTCTCTGAACCGTGGATCAAGAAATGTGGCTGCATGGTATGTAACACTGACAGACATGGCACACAACTGCTTGGTTTTGGTGAGCTGCTCAAGCACCACATTCCCAAAGGCCACTGACGATAGAGATGTGACAGAGCCACTGGTAAAGGACTCTATTTTCTCCTCAACATCTGCTGTTATCACATGGATTACAGGAAGAACTGTGCCTAGCGTGGCATCACTGTGGCTCAAAAGCCCCATGCACTCATCAAAAGCATACAATAAATCTGCAATGTTATGCATTAAAATCCACTGATCAGGGAGAACATGGAGGTCGCTGTAGTCCTTCTCCTGCAGGTACTCATTAATGGCTTCCTTCTGCTCACATAGTCTCTGGAGCATGTGTAGAGTGCTGTTCCATTGAGTGCAAACCTCTTGGTGATGTCTATGCTGAGGAAGGCCCCTCCTTACCTGAATCATTCTCAGGGCTTCCTGTGCACTGCTAGAATGGTGGAAGTGACTGACAATTTTACATGCCAGGTCCACAATCTCAGTGACACATGCTGGTGCCAGTTGTAATGATGCCATCACCACCAGATTCAAGCAGTGAGCTATGCACTGAATGTGGCAAAAATCTGCATTTTGGAAAGCCTTCAGGTAATCTGAACCGCCGTTGTTGGTCGTCACACTCCCCAGCCTCAGATCAAGAGGAGACAACCACTCCTCCACCACAGACCGAAGCCGAGATGCAAGGCTCTTCGCGATAGGCCTCTGAGTCAATGGCTCCAGAACCAGAGCAGCATCCCAGTGTTCTAGGGCTCCCACAGCATTGCACCCCACCCAGTGTGCAGTGACACACAGATAAGATGTGTCCTGATTGCTAGTCCACATGCCGCTAGTGAAGTGAACAATCTGCCCTACAGCACCCCGCATGCTTCGGCACACTGCTGCCTTAATATCTTCTGCCAATGCTGGAATTGCCTTTGTGGCAAAAAACTGTCCAGAAGGAACCTTCCACCGAGGTGCAAACATTGCACAAAGTTCAATGAATGATCTTTCCTCCACTGTGCTGAACGGAAGCATGGCTTCGGCAATGTACATTGCAACGCCACAGGTGTAATGAGCTGCCTGATGACTCGATGCGCCAAAGGGGGCCTTGAGGCAAAAGGATTCCTCCATAGTAACCTGATGACACATCAGGGAAGCAGACGAGGAAGACTGTCCTCCTGGAGAGTGGTACATCTGGTCAGCTGAGGAGCCTTCCACTGTACCTTTGCCAGCTGCACCAGCTGTTGCAAAGTCAGTAACGCACCGCTGCTGAGGGATGAGGTTTGAATGATGCACCTCCATGTGCTTCCTCATCGCTGAAGTGCCAACCTTTCCACATCCATTTTCCTTCCCGAGACGAACCCTCGCTTGGCACTCCTGACAAACAAGTTCAAATCTATCGTTGGGTGCACGGTGGAAGAATTTCCACACATAGGAAGCATTCTTCCTTTGCCGCATAAAGATGCCGGAGACTGCCGAACATCCTTCTGCAGGAGCACAGATTTCACTCGCAGTATTTCGAATAAAAGTCTGCGGAGTTTGCATCGACTCTGCCTCTTTCTCCTGGTGGAAGTTTGTGTGGAAACTGAGGGGGGCACTTCCATGAGCAGACTGCAACCTGGGTGCAGGGTCTGGCCATGTCAATGATGGCGGTGGATTAGAGCAGTCAGCATCTCCTGTGTTACTGTTACGCATCTCTCCAGCAACTGGGTCCTTGTCATTGTCTGTTCTGCTGACTGAAGGTGTGTCATGTTCAGCACTGAATCCCTCCTGCCCCTGAGCATGTTCAGGTTGCAGAATGGGGAGCGTTCCCCCATCGATGCCAGCATGGTTCTCCAGAGTCTGGACCACATGGTCATCTTTCTGCAAGGAATCCAGAGAGCTGCCAATGGACCTGCAAGGCGAGGAAGGGGGG